>NC_092147.1:22450080-23050080 GCF_045791955.1 Oncorhynchus clarkii lewisi
GGTGGCAGGTAGTTTATGTGCAAGGTTGGGGCCACATGAAGCTAAAATGGGACCAGTGAATACTGGACAGTATAGCTAACCTGAGACTGGAATCTGCTGTGGGTGTTATACACTGAAATTGTGCATGTGTACAACATGTAGCCTACACTACAGTATGTATTATGTAAACAACAGTGTATAAGCATAAAGTCACACATTACTGTATACACACACATACAGCACATACCATGTATCTACTGATGGACAGGAAAGCAGATACTGTCTTATTCAAGGAGAATATAAAAGGACATGTAGATGGCAGTAAGTGGAGAGTTAACATTGCAAAGAGCAAAACTATGGCAATCCATTTGACATTCCTACTTGCTTAAAATGCAAATGTATGAGACAACGTGATGAACAACAGCTATGGTGCATAACGTACCACTCAGATTTGGAGAAAAAAATCTTCTAGAGTTATATTCACGGGCATTTTTTCTGGCAATTCATCTTAAAGACAAAATACTAAGACTATCCCGCTCACATCTTGATAAAACAGCGTTATGTAACCTAGCAACTCTGCTTTCCAAAGCAGTAAAGTGGGTCGTCATTTGGGGAGGCAATGTAGAACAACAAATCCCCTCGACAGATGAACTCGACATGTAAAACAAAACCAAAAGCTATTTTTCTTATTATTTGGTGGGTGCTTATATTTCTCCATTTCACACATGTACAAGTGTGTATTAATATGCGTGTGAATTGGAAATGTGTTTTTTGCACATCCCAACTGCCCCTGAGAGGAGAGGAGAGGGAAACCGCCTCACACAAACCGGAATCATTCAATACCCACAGAGATTAAATTCTTAAGGTAAACATGAGTTGTGGAAATTCTGACTGATTGGCTGAGTTTATTTTAAACTCTGCATGAGGCCTATCCTCAGTGGTAACTCAGTGGTAAGTAAAAATAATTTAAAGTACTACTTAAGTTGTTTTTTGGGGGTATCTATACTATACTTTACTTTGCTATTTATATTTTTGGCAACTTTTACACCACTACATTCCTAAAGAAAATACATTATGAACATTTTATATTTCCCTGACATCCAAAAGTACTCATTCCATTTTGAATGCTTAGCAGGAAGCGAAATGATCCAATTCACACACTTATCTAGAGAACAACCACTAAACACATATCTTTAATTTGTAAATGATGTTGTTTGTTGAAGTGCGCCCCTGGCTATCCGTAAATAAAAAAAACATGAAAATTGTGCTGATTGTGTAATATAAGGAACTTTAAATGATTTACAGCGTTTGTTTTACTTTTGATACTTAAGTATATTTTACCAATTAGATTTACTTTTGAAACTTAAATATATTTAAAACCAAATACTTTTAGACTTTTACTCATGTAGTATATTACTGGGTGATTTTCACTTTTACTTGAGTCATTTTCTATTAAGGTATCTTTACTTTTACTCAAGTATGAAAATTGGATACTTATTTTAGCATTGATTAGCACTGAAACATGGATTAGAGTTTATAGAAAAATATGCTAGATTAGTTGCTCAAAAAGTTGTCAGGTACTGTAGATATAGGAAGAGAATTCAATGCCACTGTCAATCAGTTTGGCACAACGAGTGAAGTGATCCGAACCAAATGGTTGAACCGGAAAGCCTATTTCAGCAAAAACTTTCTCCCCTGACAACAGTATGCTTATACACTGCGACCCCATCTTCTGATGGTGAGGAATACAGTATGGCACTCAGGCAGCACTGAATGTCTGCAGGTCTGATGGTGAGGAATACAGTATGGCACTCAGGCAGCACTGAATGTCTGCAGGTCTGATGGTGAGGAATACAGTATGGCACTCAGGCAGCACTTAACACTCAGGCAGCACTGAATGTCTGCAGATCTGATGGTGAGGAATACAGTTTAACAGTCAGGCAGCACAGAATGTCTGCAGGTTTGATGGTGAGGAACACAGTTTAACAGTCAGGCAGCACTTAACACTCAGGCAGCACTGAATGTCTGCAGGTCTGATGGTGAGGAATACAACATAACACTCAGGCAGCACTGATTGTCTGCAGGTTTGATGGTGCCACCCACGGTGACAGACTCATTTAAAGCATGGAGAAGCACAGTGCCTATTCTCTGAAGCCTGCGGCTATCTGTGTGACTGGGGCGACAACCCAGCTGGAGGATGGGATTTTTACCCTTTGTCTGCGTCTCAAATGGCACCTTATTCACCATCTAGCGCACTACCCATTGTGCTCTGGTCAAATATAGCACACTAAATAGGGAGCCATTTTGGATGCACATTCTCTCTCCTGATCTTGGCAGTGGGTTAGACTTTCACCCACTAACGCTGTTGTGCTGCAGAGAGAGACAAAAGCAGAAATCAGCATGAGACCCACCTACATAAACATACCAGAAGGAGGTTGAAAAAAATGATTTCCTACCTTCTCAGCAGTTTACCTCTGTGAACATTGGAACAAACCCCTTCAGTTGTATTGTGACTGTCAGCTGACTCCATCACAGTCATTACTCCATCTATCACCACCATGTGCGAGGAGGGCAACCTCACAACTACCTCATCGCTTGAAATGGAGTAGAAACAAATGTGTACAGTAATAACAAAAAGGATATTTGCATCTCGCTTTTATCGCTGCACTGCAATGTCAATTTCTTCTACACGGTTGTATAGTATCGTACCTACTACCTATTTATTTATTTATTGATTCCATTCTTTTGCTTATGGATTTGTGTGTATTGTTGTAACTTGTTAGATTACACAAGCCTTTCGCTACACCCGCAAAGACATCTGCGAAATATGTGTATGTGACCAATAAAATTGGATTTGATTTGATTCCACAAGTCATTTAAGCCTACCTACTTGTATAAGTAGCGAAATACAGGATGTACTGTGTAATTAATGATACAACAATATATCCTTAGCTAACATGGATTTTGTGTCATGTCATATTACAATGAGAATCCAAAACCAATCATTTATATATCATGACCACCATGTGTGCCTGTTACTGATTTAACCCTATCAGTGTGAAGACACATGGGAGAGGGGGCTTATTGAACTACTGTTCAACCACCACATAACACAGCGTCGGTTCATTGTTAACAATGAGCTAAATCAAATAGGACACCGTCTTTAACATGTAGTGGATGAGCAGATGAACAGTGTCACACCCTGATCTGTTTCACCTGTCCTTGTGATTGTCTCCACACCCTCCAGGTGTCGCTTATTTTCCCCAGTGTATTTATCCCTGTGTTTCCTGTCTCTCTGTGCAAGTTTGTCCTGTCTGTTTCAAGTCAACCAGTGTGTTTTCCCCATGCGCCTGCTTTTGCTATTCTCCCTTTTGCTAGTCCTCCCGGTTTTGACCCATGCCTGTTTTCTGGACTCTGTACCCGCCTGCCTGAAGAGTCTGCCTGCCCTGACCTCGAGCCTGCCTGCCACTCTGTACCTTCTGGACTCTGATCTGGTTTTCACCTTTTGCCTGTCCATGACTATTCTGACAGCGCATGTTTAAGTTGATTGACTGCCATTTAGCTTAGGCTATTTGATTGGATAAACCTGCATGATGTAAAAATGTCTATTACATTGTCATACATTTTATCTCCAGCCAGTAGCCTACAGCAAAGTCTACATACACTTTCTACCATATCCTATATCTGCAACATGATTTATGTTCGATTATTTTCTTGACAGAATGTTGGGGGAGCACTGCAGAAATGCGTCTCTCCAACAGGACCCTGGAGAGGTGCGCTGGGACTGGACAAGTCAAATATTTTGAGCCCCTGCCTTTGACAAAGGGGGCACTGCTTATCGAAGGGTGTCATCAGTGTTCACCTAAAAAGCCCATATGCCACTGGTTGAGAGAAATTGTCATGGTCGGGGCAGAATTATGTGAGGCTTTATGTGTTGTTGTTGTAGGTGCGTCTTGGGTAGTTTATCTCGGAAAATGCCCCAACGCTTTCTTTTACTCCCCATAGAAGTAACAGCATTCTCCATGCACCGTAATTTACAACTTGATAAGAACTATTGATAATTGAATTGTAAATATAACTGACACTTGTTTTAGATCTATTTTACCTTATAAACGTTGGAGACAAATGTGAAACCAGTCATATGGCAGCAAAATGAAGAATATCAACATATCAACTTTCTCATAGTACAATTTATGAACTGCTGTGCCATTATGCAAAATTAAAATTGTAGCCTTTTAACTTGCAGGGGTGGGTAGTCTCAAATGTTTAATCATAGGCTACTCCGACATTCACAGTTTCCTATGTCTATCATGTTAAATATTAGCCATTATCAGCATCAACCGTCAGAAGGCCTAATAACAAACACATATTCAACTGCCAATTTACTGTTAGTTCCCTTCAGTTGGTATAGCCTACATTATCATGCCATTTAATTACATTGTTTTGTTTACCTTCATTTGCTTCCTCTGTAAACACCATCACGGCCATGTGGTTGTTGCTGAGGTTCATTAGTAACGGTTGATAATATATAAAAAATAATACATGTAAGCTAATTAAATCGCTATGGAGCAGAGCACAGAACAAGGCGTAACAGTTTGAAACCGACGCATGGCGCAATACTTGGCTGTGTCATCACAGTTCCATGGTTAGTGCAGGCTATGTACAATAGTAGAGGTTATAGTCTACTATTGTACAGTCATGGCCAAAAGTTTGAGAATGACACATATTAATTTTCACAAAGTCTGCTACCTCAGTTTGTATGATGGCAATTTGCATATACTCCAGAATGTTATGAAGGGTGATCAGATGAATTGCAATTAATTGCAAAGTCCCTCTTTGCCATGCAAATTAACTGAATCCACAAAAAAACATTTCCACTGCATTTCAGCCCTGCCACAAAACGACCTGCTGACATCATGTCAGTGATTCTCTCATTAACACAGGTGTGAGTGTTGATGAGGACAAGGCTGGAGATCACACTGTCATGCTGAATAACAGACTGGAAGCTTCAAACGGAGGGTGGTGCTTGGAATCATTGTTCTTCCTCTGTCAGCCATGGTTACCTGCAAGGAAACACGTAACGTCATCATTGTTTTGCACAAAAAGGGCTTCACAGGCAAGGATATTGCTGCCAGTAAGATTGCACCTAAATCAACCATTTATCGGATCATTAAGTACTTCAAGGAGAGCGGTTCAATTGTTGTGAAGAAGGCTTCAGTGTGTCCAAGAAAGTCCAGCAAGTTCCAGGACCGTCTCCTAAATTTGATTCAAGTGCGGGATTGGGGCACCACCAGTACAGAGCTTGCTCAGGAATGGCAGCAGGCAGGTGTGAGTGCATCTGCACGCACAGTCAGGCGAAGACTTTTGGAGGATGGCCTGGTGTCAAGAAAGACAGCAAAGAAGCCACTTCTCTCCAGGAAAAACATCAGGGACAGACTGATATTCTGCAAAAGGTACAGGGATTGGACTAATGAGGACTGGGGTAAAGTCATTTTCTCTGATGAATCCCCTTTCCGATTGTTTGGGGCATCCGGAAGAAAGCTTGTCCGGAGAAGACAAGTTGAGCGCTACTTTCAGTCCTGTGTCATGCCAACAGTAAAGCATCCTGAGACCATTCATGTGTGGGGTTGCTTCTCAGCCAAGGGAGTGGGCTCACTCACAATTTTGCCTCAGAACACAGCCATGAATAAAGAATGGTACCAACACACCCTCCGAGAGCAACTTCTCCCAACCATCCAGGAACAGTTTGGTGACGAACAATGCCTTTTCCAGCATGATGGAGCACCTTGCCATAAGGCAAACGTGATAACTAAGTGGCTCGGGGAACAAAACATCGATATTTTGGGTCCATGGCCAGGAAACTCCCCAGACCTTAATCCCATTGAGAACTTGTGGTCAATCCTCAAGAGGCGGGTAGACAAACAAAAACCCACAAATTCTGACAAACTCCAAGCATTGATTATGCAAGAATGGGCTGCCATCAGTCAGGATGTGGCCCAGAAGTTAATTGACAGCATGCCAGGGCGGATTGCAGAGGTCTTGAAAAATAAGGGTCAACACTGCAAATATTGACTCTTTGCATCAACTTCATGTAATTGTCAATAAAAGCCTTTTACACTTATGAAATGCTTGTAATTATGCTTCAGTATTCCATAGTAACATCTGACAAAAATATCTAAAGACACTGAGGCAGCAGACTTTGTGAAAATTAATATTTGTGTCATTCTCAAAACTTTTGGCCACGACTGTACACTATTCTCTATATTATAATTATATGTACACTAATCTTCTAACTTTACCATGGGTTAAAGAACTGAATGTGACAATTTTCAGAATTAATCAAACCACTGTATTTTTTATTCATCAATACACTGAGTGTACCAAACATTGAACACCTGCTCTTTCCATGTCATAGACTGACCAGGTGAATGAATGATATGATGACTTATTGATGGAACTCAATATTAGGAAGGTGTCTTTAATGTTTTGTGCACTCAGTATATATTTCGTGCATAAAGGCTCTCCAAAACAGATATATACAAAAGTATGTGGACACCCCTTCAAAATAGTGGATTCGGCTATTTCAGCCACACCTGTTGCTGACAAGTGTATAAAATCGAGCACACAGCCATGCAATCTCCATTGTCAAACATTGGCAGTAGAATGGCCTTACTGAAGATCTTAGTGACTTTCAACGTGGCACCATCATAGGATGCCACCTTTCCAACAAGTCAGTTCGTCAAATTTCTGCCATGCTAGAGCTGCCCTGGTCAACTGTAAGTGCTGTTATTGTGAAGTGGAAATATCTAGGAGCAACAATGGCTCAGCAGCAAAGTGGTAGGCCACACAAACTCACAGAACTGGACTGCCAAGTGCATAGCGTGTAAAAATCGTCTGTCCTCAGCAGGGTTGGAGAGTAAATGATTATATGTATATGTAAGGCATTATAAAAAAACGGTATCTGTAATCCGTTACGTTACCAGCAAAAATATAGTAATCAGATTACAGACGCTTATAAAAATGATTACTTAGAGGATTACTTTTAAATTCAGAAAAGATGTTCCACCTGAGCGAGTCTGACCACAAGTTAGAGACCACTATGATGACACACCAAATGTGTCTGATGGATCATGGGAAAAGAGCAGGAATAGGCTTTTTTGTAGGCTCCAGTCCAAGCTATGTCTTCCAATGGTTGGCATCCAAAGATTATCCAACTTGATTAAACGCTTGGAGGTAAGGATGACAGCAGTGGTGAAGTCAACGGCGATATGGATATCACTTATTACTGATCTACATAGCGCGTTGATGTGAATCACACTGCTGCTCTCTCATTTTGCTATTTGTGGTTGTTGTGGATGGCTGTTCACACATCTAAATGTGTATTTGAACCCAATAATTCAAGAGGTTTAAGCTGCCTATCAATCACTGTTTTTGAAATGAGGGGATAGTCTCATCTTTCCATAGAAGGGTCATAATAGTTGGTGTGACATAGGCGGATGCGTTGGATTGAAATTTATCCAATGCAAAAAACATATCTCTAGTTTAAACTTAAAGATTTTTCTGGGGATATTTTAATTATGGTAATTAGATTTCCACACGGACATCAACCTTAGGGATTACACCGTATTTAAAGGGATGGCTTAAGATAAATGTACTGAAACCCCTGTTTAATTAAAACTCCATTAGAAAATGTGTTGGCCAGCAAGTGGGAGGGTTTTCAGCGGTTGAATTACATTTATTCAGCACATGCAAGGGAACCATGACTGCATAGTCCATTACGCACCATCATAAGCTGCTCCAGTTTCAACTGACCTGAGCCATAGGACCATGCCCCAGGAATACCTGACATGATGACTCCTTGCTGTCCCCAGTCCACCTGACTGTGCTGCTGCTCCAGTTTCAACTATTCTGCCTTATTATAATTCGACCATGCTGGTCATTTATGAACATTTGAACATCTTGACCATGTTTTGTTATAATCTCCACCCGGCACAGCCAGAAGAGGACTGGCCACCCCACATAGCCTGGTTCCTCTCTAGGTTTCTTCCTAGGTTTTGGCCTTTCTAGGGAGTTTTTCCTAGCCACCGTGCTTCTACACCTGCATTGCTTGCTGTTTGGGGTTTTAGGCTGGGTTTCTGTACAGCACTTTGAGATATCAGCTGATGTACGAAGGGCTATATAAATAAATTTGATTTGATTTGATAAGGTAAGTCTGAATACCAACCACTGAGAAATGCATAGGAAAGACGTGCATAAGGAAGGCTTAGTTTCCTAAGTTGGAATTGGGCCCTTAGTGCCTGGTTGAAAACAGTCAATTAGGTTAGTATTGTGGAGTAACTACAGTGTCGTTGATCTATACTTAGTTTTCTCTTATCACAGCCATTAAATTCTAACTGTTTTAAAGTCCCTATTGTTCTCATGGTGAAATCCCTGACCGATTTCCTTCCTCTCCGGCAACTGAGTTGGGAAGGACCCCTGTATCTTTGTAGTGACTGGGTGTATTGACACACCATCCAAAGTGCAGTTAATAATTTCACATTGGAAAACCTCCCTGGTCTTTGTGGTTGAATCTGTGTTTGAAATTCACTGCTCGACTGAGGGACCTTACAGATAATTGTATGTATGGGTACAGAGATGAGGTAGTCATTAAAAAAATAATGTTAAACACTATTATTGCACACAGTGTGACTTGTTAAGCATATTTGTACTCCTGAACTTATTTAGGCTTGCCATAATAAAGGGGTTGAATGCTTATTGACTCAAGACATTTCAGCTTTGTATTTTAAATACATTTGTAAAAAAAAAAAAAAAAAAAAAAAACATAATTCCACTTTGACATTATGGGGTATTGTGTGTAGGCCTGTGACCAAAAAAAATCTACATTTAAAATCAGGCTGTAACACAACAAAATGTGGAAAAAGTCAAGGGGTGTGAATACTCTCAGAAGGCACTGTGCAGTCATTATTTCAGCATCTGTAACCAAACATCCTCCCCAGTCCAGTCCCATTGATTTATCGATGTCTCTGTGCGGTTGAGAAAGAGAGCACCCTCTCTGTGTGCTGTCCCATTAGGCCCTAGTCATTGCTGATGAGTCTCACACAGCCATGTCTTTAAGACATACTCCTGTCTCCTTTTCACCTCATTTATCACCTGATTTACTTAACAAACTTAGCCACATCTCAATAGGTGGTCCAGGTATGATATGACATGGCACAAGTCCGGGGGGGGGTTCCTCTTTTGTCCTTTTTGCTCCTATTGTTCACCGGGCGTTGATGACGTGGATGTCGATTAAGGCAGCCCCCCGCACCTCTCTGATTCAGAGGGGTTGGGTTAAATGCAGAAGACACATTTCAGTTGAAGGCATTCAATTGTACAACTGACTAGGTATCCCCCTTTCCCTTTCTGTTGTTCCCACAAGCAAGGGGGAGGCCAATGACATCAGAGTAAACCCATAAGACAAATTCCTTAAGGCCAACGATTGATGTTTGCAAACATCAAAACATTTTCTCTTCCCTTAAATGTGTGTACATTACGGTATTTATACTTGGGATATTTTTCTTCAACAGGATTTTTTTTTTCAATAACTTGAGTGCTAATTTAAATGGAGCTCTCTTGGGTTGTTTTGTCTCTTTAACAATGAAATACAATCTGTATGTGGGTGACGGACTACTTTTAACTGTTGTCTATTAGGATGAAAAACAACAGGTTCAAGAATAGGGATGGAGGGGTTCCAATGAAAAACGTTGAAAACATACAGCTGCTGTGCAATATCTTTTTTATAACTAGTATAAGTGAATAATAGATTTTGTCATCTGCAGACTCGTTAACTATACAGCATGTGCACACTGTGAGATGCTACAATGCGTCGAGGCCCTGTTTTTTTTTAGACTATGCATACGGTAATGTATATTTTAAAATGTACCAGACACGTACACATTGAGTGGTCTGTTGAATATAAAAAGCTATTTGGATTAGTTTATGCATTGTGGAAAAATGAAGTGGGGAATAAAGCTCCACAGACCCATTATAAATGTGTAATACCTTAGAAAACACACAGAAAAATATCTGTGACTCCACTCATAACTGCATCTTAATTAATTATACAAAATCACTGTTACTGTTCTGAAGCTTATTTTGCAGTGGCATTTAATGTAAATCAACTAAAATATGGGAACATTACATGTTTTCTCTTTTTAGGGATTATTATTTATACTCAAAGCTAGCTTCTAAGTAAAGTAGAACAGTTTAGAACAGGGATGGGCAACTGGCAGCCCACCTTTTCTAGGCCTGCAGACCAGTCAAAAATGTCATAAATTGATCATCAGTTGTCATATTAAAAACTGCAAACATTTGTCTCCACCCTATGGCAAAATGTGTAGAAATGCAGGAAATGTGTTGCAAAACCAAAAAAAATTATCTCTGTCCAATGGAAAAATGAATAGAATAGCATGAAATTAGTTATCAAATAGCAAAATCTTCTCTCCACCCCATGGTAAAATCTTGTATAATCGCAGAAAACTTGCTTTAAAATGTTAACATTTTCTCTATGCCCCATTGCAAAATGTGCAGAATTGCAGGAAATTTAAAACATTCAAATGTAAATATGTGATCTTTGCGGATCGAGAGGGGGGCCGTTAAAAATGGATGTGGGTACGCAGACCCACAAGTCACTGCAGCCCCTCATGATGAGTTCTGTTTTTTTGTGGCCCCCACCCCTATCAAAGTTGCCCATTCCTGGTTTAGAAGAACCGAAAACTAAAACGTTATAATAAGGGCGAGTGTTTTCAATTCTTGAATCTTACTCACTTAGCACTAAACCCAATGTACTGTGTAGTTTGATAACTCCACATAATTCTGGTGCAATAAAACAACATATTAGCCCACTTTAATTTTCAAATCTCTTTGAAATAATCCTGTCAGAATGTAAAGTGAGTGTGTGTAGTGTGGTGTAGTGTGGTGTGTGTGTGTGTGTGTGTGTGTGTGTGTGCGTGCATGTCTGTGGTTGCCAGACAGCAGTAATTACCTAGCTGCATGGTTCAGGGGCCAGGACAACAGGTCTGGCATGGATGAAGGTGTGTATAACAACCTGCTAGAATCGGATTAAACCATCGCTCATTCCTCATTCCCCCATCTTCTAGTCAGCAGTTCTGCAAATATTTTAACTGCAGCTCTCAAAGCGTCAGTCAGATTGGCTTATAGCATGCTGCATGGAGCTGCTGGATTTTTCAATGAACTGGGGATCATAATACTGTATTCTCCTGGCACTGGTCCAGAAGAGCTGCACTGCCTGCATACTGATGGCTGAACTGCCAATATTCTCTGCCACTCCTCTTAACTGGCGCAATGATAACCGGCATCAAAGGCCTCTCATCTGGAAGCCATGATAAACAGTTTGGTGGGAGAGACGCAAGCCAAGCTGAGCCAAGCCCCCTTTCCAACATGGCTGATGAGACATACACATAGTTTTTAGCAGTAAGACTTGCATCAAACAGTACTCTCCAGAGGGTGGTGCGGTCTGCACAATGCATCACCGGGGGCAAACTACCTGCCCTCCTGTACACCTACACCACCCGATGTCACAGGAAGGCCAAAAAGATCATCAAGGACAACAACCACCCGAGCCACTGCCTGTTCACTCCGCTACCATCCAGAAGGCGCCGTCAGTACAGGTGCATCAAACCTGGGACCGAGAGACTGAAAAACAGCTTCTATCTCAAGGCCATCAGACTGTTAAACAACGATCACTAACACAGAGAGGCCATATTCAATGCATGTTGAGCGTTCGTAAATTCGTCAGTTATTCTGCGCTCTGGCACACTGAGACGAGAGCGCTCTGATATCGGAGTAGATGGCCAGAGCAAATTTACGGATGCACCATTGGACTAAGAAAATAAACTTTATGACACCGTCAAGAAGCATTATGACCATCATAATCATATAAGTCACGTACATGCCCTTACGATAGTCATCCGTCAAGAAGAGGGTGTGTTGTCCTGCTACTAAAATATGATCCTACATTCATACCAGTCATCAGCTACAGAGCATTGGGGTAGGTGCATGTCTGACATCAATGTGAGCACAAATTCAATGATAATTTAATATGGTAAACATAACATTTTGAGGACAACACAGTGCCACCGACACGGCCCGCTACCAAAGACTGTGGGCTCTCCTTCTCCGGGGCCGACGTGAGCAAAACATTTACACATGTTAGCCGGCATCCCTAGCCGCGTCCTCAGAGCATGCGCGGGACCAGCTGAGTGGTGTGTTTACAGACATATTCAATCAATCCCTATCCCAGTCTGCTGTCTCCACATGCTTCAAGATGGCCACCATTGTTCCTCTACCCAAGAAAGCTAACTGAACTAAATGACTATTGCCCCGTAGCACTCACTTCTCATCATGAAGTGCTTTGAAAGACTAGTCAAGGATCATATTACCTTCACCCTACCTGAGACCCTAGACCCACTCCAATTTGCTTACCGCCCCAATAGGTCCACAGACGACGCAATCGCCATCACACTGCACTATCCCATCTTAACAAGAGGAATACCTATGTAAGAATGCTGTTCATTGACTATCGCTCAGCATTCAACACCATAGTACCCTCCAAACTCATCATTAAGCTTGAGACCCTGGTTCTCGACCCCGCCCTGTGCAACTGGGTCCTGGACTTTCTGACGGGCCGCCTCCAGGTGGTGAAGGTAAGAAACAACATTTCAACTCCGCTGATCCTCAACACTGGGGCCCCACAAGGGTGCGTTCTCAGCCCTCTCCTGTACTCCCTGTTCACCCATGACTGTAACTCAATCATCATGTTTGCAGACGACACTACAGTGGTAGGCTTGATTACCAACAATGACGAGACGGCCTACAGGGAGGAGTTGAGGGCACTCAGAGTGTGGTGTCAGGAAAATAACCTCTCACTCAACGTCAACAAAACTAAGGAGATGATCGTGGACTTCAGGAAACAGCAGAGGGAGCACCCCCCTATCCACATCGATGGGACAGTAGTGGAGAAAGTGGAAAGTTTTATGTTCCTCGGCATACACATCACGGACAAACTGAAATGGTCCACCGACACAGACAGCGTGGTGAAGAAGACGCAACAGTGCCTCATCAACCTCGGGAGGCTGAAGAAATTTGGCTTGTCACCTAGAACCTTCACAAACTTTTACAGATGCAGATGCACAATTGAGAGGTTTGTAGATTTTGTGGGTGAATACACTGTTATGTACGTGTCATAATCAGCCATAAATTACTATTGTAGTATTGCAAGTGTGTTATTTCTCCTCTTAACCTGTCATATTCAGTGGTTTAGTGGAGGCTATAAGCAGGTATATGGCGTATGCCCACTTATTTTTCAGTGGACATTGTGTATACTCACTTCTTAATCCCCACTGAAGTGTATCAAAGTAGTGTAGTGGAGGTATACAATACACAGCATCAATTATGTAGTACAATTGAGAAATCATGCAGAAAATAGCGTACTCAAACGCAAAGCATGTGAAATATCACGTGTGCCGCACAAATATCCTAGTTTCGATGGAATATCATCTTTCAGGTAGGAAGAGCATTGTTTTAACTTATGATATCTACCAGTAAATGCTAACTAAGGCAACAACGGGTATGCAAACCAGGTATTGAAATGGTCTTGGTTGAACCTTTGCGATGAGCAATTCATTCATAATTTCTTTCATAAAAATAAAAATCCCAATTAAATATTGACTGCAAAGTAGGTTTGCCAAATTCATATCATGATGATTTGAGTTTTTCAAACTCTCCCAAAACATGTAGACCATTGTACAGTACAGAAACACCACTAGCCAAATGGTCTCTCGCTAGGTGCACAAATGAGTTAACCTGTTGGATCTCTAGGGGCGCTATTTCATTTTTGGATAAAAAACGTTCCCGTTTTAAGCGCGATATGTTGTCGCGAAAAGATGCTCGACTATGCATATTATTGACAGTTTTTGAAAGAAAACACTCTGAAGTTTCAGAATCTGCAAAGATATTGTCTGTAAGTGCCCCAGAACTCATTCTACAGGCGAAACCAAGATGATGCGTCAAGCAGGAAATGAGCAGAATCTCTGAAGCTCTGTTTTCCATTGTCTCCTTATATGGCTGTGATTGCGCAAGGAATGAGCCTACACTTTCTGTCGTTCCCCCAAGGTGTTTACAGCATTGTGACGTATTTGTAGGCATATCATTGGAAGATTGACCATAAGAGACTACATTTTCCATGTGTCCGCCTGGTGTCCTGCGTGGAATTCGGTGCGCAAACGCCAGCTGCTTGTACTTTTCCATTTGATTGAGGGGAGAAACCATGCTTCCACGAACGATATATCATTGAAGAGATATGTGAAAAACACCTTGAGGATTGATTCTAAACAACGTTTGCCATGTTTTCAGTCGATATTATGGAGTTAATTTGGAAAAAAGTTCGCGTTTTGAGGACTGAACGTTTTTTTTTTTGGTAGCCAAATGTGATGTACAAAACGGAGCTATTTCTAATACACAAAGAATCTGCTATCTAACTGAGAGTCTCCTCATTGAAAACATCCAAAGTTCTTCAAAGGTAAATTATTTTATTTGAAGGCTTTTATGTTTTTGTTGAAATCTTGCGTGCTGGATGCTAACGCTAATGCTAACGCTAAATGCTACGCTAGCTAGCCACTTTTACACAAATGATTGTTTTCCTATGGTTGAGAAGCATATTTTGAAAATCTGAGATGACAGTGTTGTTTACAAAAGGCTAAGCTTGAGAGATGGCATATTTATTTCATTTCATTTGCGATTTTCATGAATAGTTAACGTTGCGTTATGGTAATGAGCTTAGGTCTGTAAATAGAATCCCGGATCCGGGTTTGGTCGACGCAACAGGTTAAAAGGCAACTACATCCTCCAAACAATATTTTATTGGCGCAGCGGTATCTCTGTGCTAGAAGTGTCACTACAGACCCTGATTCAATTCCAGGCTGTATCTCAACCAGCCATGATTGGGAGTCCAATAGGGCGGCACACAATTGGCCCAGCGTTGTCAGGGTTAGGGTTCATAAATAAGAATTTGTTCTTAACTGACTTACCATGTTAAATAAAGGTTCAATACATTTTAAAAAAGGTCAACGGCATCATGAACTTTACCCAGTACCAGGACATTTTAGCCAAAAACCTTGTTGCCTCTGCCAGGAGGCTGAAACTTGTGGATCTTAACCCCAAGCACACATTCAAATCCACAAAGACAATGTTATTCGGCCTAAATAAATCAACATTTTACAATGGTCATCTCAGTCTCCGGACTTGAAACCCAAGGAAAACCTGTGGTTTGAATGAAAGAGGGCAGTCACAGACAAAGGATAGCGAGCTTCTGGAAGGATTCTGTATAGAGGAATGGTCTAAGATCCCCCCCCCAATGTGTTCTCCAACTCATTATATATTTTAGTAAAAGTCTGAGTACCCTTATCCTTGCAAGATGAGGCATTGACAGGTGTTGGAAAAAACAGGAGTGTCAATCATTTTGACTCCTACCTGTTTGAGAAAAAAAGTATTATTATAAACAAAATCTCTTTCTCTGAGCAATTGTATTTGAATAAAATAATATAATTTCTCCAGTTATTTTCATACAATATAGCTCAGTATTTTAATTATTTATTTCATGCAGTGTCAACATTTTATGCAGTGTCTTTATCAAGGCTGTCAATAATTTCAGATGGCACTGTACCGTCTAATATAGTAGTTTTGTTAATTTTATTGTTAGTAAGAGTGCTCTACGTGTTCATCTTAACTTGGAGATGGGCATGCTATGCATCGTAAGTTTCAGCTTTATTCAGAACTTACTCCTGTTTATCTAGAAGTTCTGTCCTCTAAATTTACAAGGTGTGAAATTGCCTCAGAATGCATAGAAAGAGCTCCTAACTGTCCCTAATCCTCCACAACTCCACAGCACACAGACAGGGCTGTTATTCAGTCAGCCAAAGGTTTATTTACTCTTTATTTACACCATATCAACACATTTACAATCCACTTTTATTATATCATGCCGTTTAGCATGAATGCTTTGGGAATAGTTACTCTCCCGAAACAATAAAACACTTGCAGGTCCATGTAATCGACATACAGTACAAGGATTTTATTGAAATTTTATTTCACCTTTATTTAACCAGGTAGGCCAGTTGAGAACAAGTTCTCATTTACAACTGCGACCTGGCCAAGATAAAGCAAAGCAGTGCAACAAAAACAACAACACAGAGTTACACATGGAATAAACAAACGTACAGTCAATAACACAATAGAAAAATCTAAATACAGTGTGTGCAAATTTAGTAAGATTAGGGAGGTAAGGAAATAAATAGGCCATAGTGGCGAATAATTAATTATAATAATTAGAATGTAGCATTAACACTGGAGTGATAGATGTGCAGATGATGATGTTCAAGTAGAGATACTGGGCTGCAAAATAGCAAAAAGTAATAACAATATGGGGATGAGGCAATTGGTTTGGCTATTTACAGATGGGATGTGTACAGGTGCAGTGATCAGTAAGCTGCTCTGACAGCTGATGCTTAAAGTTGGTGAGGGAGATATAAGTCTCCAGCTTTAGTGATTTTTACAAATCATTCCAGTCATTGGCAGCAGAGAACTGGAAAGAAAGGCGGCCAAAGTAGGAGTTGGCTTTGGGGATGACCAGTGAAATTATACCTGCTGGAGCGCATGCTACGGGTGGGTGTTGCCTTGGTGTCCCGTGAGCTGAGATAAGGCAGAGCTTTACCTAGCAAAGACTTATAGATGACCTGGAGCCAGTGGGTTTGAGAGCATACAGGTCGCAGTGTGGGTAGTATATGGGGCTCTGGTGACAAAACGGATGGCACTGTTATAGACTGCATCCAATTTGCTGAGTAGAGTGTTGGAGGCTATTTTGTAAATGACATTGTCGAAGTCAAGGATTGGTAGGATAGTCAGTTTTATGAGGGTATGTTTAGCAGCATGAGTGAAAGAGGCTTTGTTGCGAAATAGGAATCCAATTTATAGATTTAATTTTGGACTGGAGATTCTTAATGTGAGTCTGGAAGGAGAGTTTACAGTCTAACCAGACACCCAGGTATTTGTAGCTGTCCAAATATTCTAAGTCAGAACCGTCCAGAGTAGTGATGCTAGTCGGGCGGGAGGGTGCGGGCAATGATCAGTTGAAAAAACGTGCATTTAGTTTTACTAGCATTTAAGAGCAGTTGGAGGCCATGGAAGGAGTGTTGTATGGCAATGAAGCTCGTCTGGAGGTTAGTTAACACAGTGTCCAAAGAAGGGTCAGAAGTATACAGAATGGTGTCGTCTGTGTAGAGTTCGATCAGAGAATCACCAGCAGCAAGAGCGACATCATTGATATATACAGAGAAAAGTGTCAGCCCGAGAATTGAACTCTGTGGCACCCCCATAGACAGGCCAGAGGTCCGGACAACAGGCCCTCCGATTTGACACACTGAACTCTATCTGAGAAGTAGTTGGTGTACCAGGCGAGGCAGTCATTTGAGAAACCAAGGCTGTTGAGTCTGCCGATAGGAATGCGGTGATTGACAGAGTCGAAAGCCTTCGCCAGGTCGATGAAGACGGCTGCACAGTACTGTCTTTGATCGATGGTGGATATGATATCGTTCAGGACCTTGAGTGTGGCTGAGGTGCACACATGACCAGATCGGAAACCAGATTGCATAGCAGAGAATGGGATGGGATTCAAAATGGTCGGTGATCTGTTTGTTAACTTGGCTTTTGAAGACTTTAGAAAGGCAGAGCAGGATGGATATTGGTCTATAACAGTTTGGGTCTAGAGTGTCTCCCCCTTTGAAGAGGGGGATGACCGCGGCAGCTTTCCAATCTTTAGGGATCTCAGACAATATGAAAGAGAGGTTGAACAGGCTAGTAATAGGGGTTGCAACAATTGCAACAAATAATTTTAGAAAGAGAGGGGCCAGATTGTCTAGCCCAGCTGATTTATAGAGGTCCATATTTTGCAGGGGGGGAGGGTGTCTTGGGCAAGTTGCTGCGGGGTGTGCAGGGGTAGGGGTAGCCAGGTGGAAAGCATGGCCAGCCGTAGAAAAATGCTCATTGAAATCCTCGATTATCGTGGATTTATCGTTAGTGACAGTGTTTCCTAGCCTCAGTGCAGTGGGCAGCTGGGAGGAGGTGCTCTTATTCTCTATGGACTTTACAGTGTCCAAAAACCTTTTGGAATTTGTGCTACAGGATGCAAATTTCTGTTTGAAAAAGCTAGCCTTTACTTTCCTAGCTGATTGTGTATATTGGTTCCCAACTTCCCTGAAAAGTTGCAAAATGTAGGGGCTATTTGATGCTAATGCAATACACCACAGGATGTTTTTGTGCTGGTCAAGGGCAGTCAAGTCTGGAGTGAAGCAAGGGCTATATCTGTTCTTAGTTGTACATTTTTTGAATGGGGCATTTTTATTTAAGATGGTGAGGAAAGAACTTTTAAAGAACAACCAGGCATCCTCTACTAAAGGGATGAGGTCAATATCCTTCCAGGATGCCCGGGCCAGTTCAATTAGAAAGGCCTGCTCGCTGAAGTGTTTTAGCGAGCGTTTGACAGTGATAAGGGGTGGTCGTTTGACCGCGGACCCATTATGGATGGACGCAGGCAATGAGGCAGTGATCACTGACATCCTGACTGAAGACAGCAGAGGTGTATTTAGAGGGCAGGTTGGTCAGGATGATATCTATGAGGGTGCCCGTGTTACAGATTTGGGGTTCAACTCTGAAGATAAGTGGGGCCAACTGGGGGCTCTATAGCAAGCAGCAACAGTGAGAGATTTATTTCTGGAAAGGTGGATTTTTAGAAGTAGAAGCTCGAACTGTATGGGCACAGACCTGGATAGCATGACAGAATTCTGCAGACTTTCTCTGCAGTAGATTGCGCCCCTGCCCCCTTTGGCTGTTCTATCTTGGCGGAAAATGTTGTAGTTTGGGATGGCAATTTCAGAAGCCAGGATTCAGCCACGGCTAGGACATCAGGGTTGGCGTAGTGTGCTAAAGCAGTGAATAAAACAAACTTAGGGAGGAGGCTTCTGATGTTAACATGCATGAAACCAAGGCTTATACGGTTACAGAAGTCAACAAATAATAGCGCCTGGGGAATAGGTGTGATGCTGGGGGCTAAAGGGCCTGGGTTAACCTTTATATCACCAGAGGAACAGAGGAGGAGTAGGATAAGGGTACGGCTAAAGGCTATAAGAACTGGTTGTCTAATGCGCTGGGAACAGAGAATAAAAGGGGCACATTTCTGGGCGTGGTAGAATAGATTCAGGGCATAATGTACAGACAAGGGTATGGTAGGATGTGAGTACAATGGAGGTAAACCCAGGCATTGAGTGACGATGAGAGAGGTTTCGTCTCTGGTGGGACCAGTTAAGCCAGGTGAGGTCTCCGGATGTGTGGGGTGGGGGGGTGGGACAAAAGAGCTATCTAAGGCAAGGTGAGCAGGACTGAGAGCTCTACAGTGAAATAAAACAATAAGGACTAGCCGAGACAGCAGTAGACAAGGCATATTGAGATTAAAGAGAGGCATAAAGCAGTTACATGTGTTGGTCGGGGGAGCTCAGACAACAATGGGTAAATGGCGATGAATGTGCAGAGCGGGTCAGTTAGGTACATACAGGACCTAAGTTCGAGGCTGGGGCCGACAGATAAACATAATGAGGTACCGTGTTATTGAAACAGACCAGGGGGCATCAGCTGTGTAGCCGAGTGATCATAGGGTCCAAAGAACAGCAATAGGTGAGTCAGGGAGCCATTCAGTAGGTCAGTACTATGTTAGGTGAGTGGGAGACACGGCGCTTAGAAAGCTAGCGGGCCGGGGAAAGAAGATGGATCTTCGGCGACGTCGCAACAGAAAAGCCCGTTGAGACCACATCGGATGACCATGTCGGCAGACCAGTCGTGATGGATCGGCGGGGCTCCGCGTCAACAACAAAGGGTCCAGGCCAACTGGCAAAAGAGGTATATAGTATGTAGCCCTAGAATTAGTTGGTATATGGGCCTAGCTCATGGCTAGCTCAAGGCTAACTGGTGCTTGCTTCGGGACAGAGGCGTTTGCTAACAGTAGCCACTCGATAGCAGCTAGCTAGCTGAAATGATCCGGTGTAATGATCCAGAGCGGCAGGAATCAGTGATGTATGATCTGGGTTGATATCGCGCTGTGCAGGCTGGCATGTATTGTGAGAGCTAAAGCTGGCAGTGTCTGAGCTAAAAGGTGAAGACTGCTTGTCGTGGCTAACAAAGACTAGTAGCCTGTTAGCTGGATAGCTCCTGACGGAGGTTCCAGTTATAAGGAATAAAAATAGCAGATCTGTACCACATTGGGTGAGGCGGGTTGCATTAAAGCATATTTCGTTTATAGATAGAAAGTGAGATTAAAATGTATACGAGAAAAAAAAAGGTATATTTACACGGGATAAGACAAAGATAAAAACAACACACAACTGACTGCTACGCCATCCTGGAATGAAGTGGTTGGCTGAAGATAGTTGACTCTGAAAATACGGTCACGCTTAGGGCTGGCACAATTATCGTATAACCGTAGAACCGACCATTATCGATAAAGACCGTTGTGAAAAAGATAACCGTTATAACCGTAGATGTGGCTGAATCCTTTCTGCTGTAACATGGACTCTTAACGTGATGAAACGGATACTCCTTGCCTTAAACAAGCACATGCAGTCAGGGGAGGAGAACATTTTTTATTTTTTATTTTTGCTATTTGAACGGTTATAACAGTGACCGCGGTCATTTGGCTGACAAATAACCATCATCCAAAATTCCATTACCTTCACAGCACTAGTCACGCTCATGAATTCCATGACCAGGTTACAGCATATCAATGTGCCAGAGTTGATTAATTCTGTCTGCCCTCACAGTTGTGCTGGTTGAATATATTCATACAGCTGACCCAACAGTACAAATGCACTCATTGAAGTACAACTTCAAACACATCCATAGCTACTGTCTCCTCTGGCAGGGATAAAATATGCAATGTCCAAAATAATTTCATCTCAGCAGATACAAAAGGAGTCCTGTCACTGGTCAGTAAAATCCATGTTCCAGAAAATGTTTTATATTAACACTAAACCCAATTATCATTTGGGTCTAGGAAATCAAAGTATGTGTAAAAGCAGCCCTCATTAGTCTTAGCATATGACATTGTTTAATCCTCATTAGAAGAACAAGGCCTCCTAAAGCAGTTCAACTAATTGTAATAATGTCAGAGCATTTACTCATTCAGCTTTCTCCTCACGGCACAGAATGATGTAGTCATACAGTCGATGCTGCTGTATGGTTACGTAATGTGTTTTAATGTGGAACCACATACGCTACTAACTGATGGCTCAAGCCTGCAATCTTTCCCATACAGTTTGTTTCAATAGTCTATAATACTATTTCTAATGTTTTGTGTGTGTGCCATAAAGGTAGTTGATTCAACCGTAACATAAAAAAAATCACAAATATTACTGAATTGATTTTGATGAACAACTGTGTTAAAACTGACGAAACAGAACAAACCTCCACAGGCCCACAGTAATCTGAACACACTCTGCCAGGTGGCAGCTCTCATCTCGTCCAATCCACACATTCACAGTCTGATCCAACTGGACCACTACCCCTGGTAACTAGCCACATATTTTCGTAATTTCCAAATGCAGAAAAAAAACTGGCAGAGGAAAGCCAGTTTAATGCAAATATCTTTGTTTTCCAACCTCTAAATTGGGCCTGGTGGGAAAAACTGCACTGATGCAATGAGTACCCCATCATCAGTTGAAATGTGTGGGGTTCTTGGGAGATGGGAAGAGCTATGACACATTATATACATTATATAATTCATGTGTAGCTACTAGCTTGCATCCTCTACCTCTGAGCTACTCTACAGAGTATGTAATGTAGCCTAAAGTATGCGTGTGTATTCATGGAAATGATAAACCGCCATGTTGGCCCTCAGAATGTTCTGAGGCAGGCAAACTCAAGGCCACTTCAGCCCACCTTTTACCAATCACATCACATCAGGCAATCTGCTGCTGTTACCCGCTCTCCTCTCCACTCCAAAAACACCTCGACCCCCCCTCATTCCTCACTCATCCCTCACTAACAATCCCTAACAAGTGATCCATGACTTCGATAACAACCTAAAAAAGAGCAAGGTGACATACAGAAAGTGACTATACACTACCAGAACAGATGATACATAACCACATCCATTTGGGAGGTGAAACCATGAGAACGGATGTGTCATGAAAGCACATTGACATCAGTGAGAGACAGGAAAACTCCCACACATCACTACTGCCGATTCAGGCACCATGTGATACCTGCACACAAGGAGAGGGCATGTTGAAATACAGTATGTCTGGTTGACTGGCTGACTGACTGGCTGGCTGGCAGGCTGGTCTGGTGTATGCGGCTGAGAATCACCCTGGGCTGAGGCTGCATCATAAGTCACT
This sequence comes from Oncorhynchus clarkii lewisi, assembly GCF_045791955.1. Classification (NCBI taxonomy): domain Eukaryota; kingdom Metazoa; phylum Chordata; class Actinopteri; order Salmoniformes; family Salmonidae; genus Oncorhynchus; species Oncorhynchus clarkii. Next base: position 22,472,553 of record NC_092147.1, read on the forward strand.
ACAGTGATTGAAGGTGCCGTCCCAGAGTGAGAACGCTTTTAAATGATTGATTGCACTCTGGACTAACAAGAGGATCTCGTCAGCACTGTAGACTCTTAGGCATGATTGACGGCTCCCCTCCCTGCACCCTCCCCCTCCCTACACACCAACGTGACCCCCATCCCATTAGCTAACACAGTGAATATGCCAGCAGCGTTTTCTCTTGACAGTGCAGGTACTGTAGTCTGCCTCTGTGAAGGTGAGCATAGAGAATCAGCAGATTTCTCATTATCAGGACTCATGCATCACTATTCAAAGGCTACCTGAGCCCTATAAGCTCACTAGGTACAGTAACACAGACATCCACACACGGATTACATACACAAACACACACATCTATAGTTGGTAACAGCTACAATACAAACAATGGGGATGTAGAATGCTCAAGAACGGCCTGGGTTTAATAAGCAGTGTTATGGGGGCTTCATTATTGAGGAACTCTTCTTCCAGAGGGCATAAGGCATCAGCCTCTGACCAAGGCTCTTTGTTTTTTAACATGTTTTTAAGCATGCATCACCTTTGTTCATCTGCCTCACAGCCGTCTCAATGTTACCTCTAAAGGGGCACATTGAAGGAGGGGGTATTTCTCCCCTCAAAGGGATTAAACGACTTTGAAAAGGTTCTCTCGAGGTTTGAAAGGAAGGGAGCAGTCTGAGGAAAATAAGACGTACGTGTCTGAGCTATGATGAAAGAATGTTGGAGGATAAAACAACTGGGAGGGATTTCCATTATTAGTGGAAGACGAGCCAATTAGAGACTAATAATGGACAATCTGGCACTGGAAAAGGCCAGTCGACCCTCTCCACCCTCTCCAGGGCCTCAGCATAGCATTGTGAGGGAAAAGCCACTTCAGAACACAACAGGAAATTAGGGCTGTTGCCAGGGACCTCAAGATACTATATTATCACGATACTTACTTGCCGATACGATATGTATTGCAATTTTCATGATTCTATATGTATTTCGATTTGATACTGTTATTTTATTGCGATTCGATGTTCCAAACATATTGCTCACCATATGTCTGCTGCAGAGGGAAAAGAGAGAATAATGAGAAAGCACGTTTTGATCAGTCGTGGAAATAAGTGCTGAAAACAAATTGTCTCCCTATTTAAAAAGAAGATGGATGTCACGCCCTGACCTTAGAGAGCCGTTTTATTTCTCTATTTGGTTAGGTCAGAGTGTGATGTGGGGTGGGCATTCTCTGTTTTGTTTTTCTATGATTTTGTATTTCTATGTTTTGGCCGGGTATGGTTCTCAATCAGGGACAGCTGTCTATCGTTGTCTCTGATTGGCAACCATAATTAGGTAGCCCTTTTCCCTCTTTGCTTTGTGGGTAGTTAACTTTGTTTGTGGCACATAGCCCTCAAGCTGCACGATTGTTTTGTATTGTTTTTGTCGGCGTCATCCTAAATAAAAAGGAATATGTACACTCACAACGCTGCGCTTGGAAAAATACTGGCGTTTTGGTGCAGGTACGGTAAACTAGAGCAAAAATAATATTGCGACATTGTCAAAACTATAAGATATCACGTCAAAAATATTATCCCGATATGTAACTGTGTACATTTCTTTCCACATCACTACAGGAAATATGGTAATATTTCATAGAGCGCACACACTATTGAGAAGTTTCCATAGCGCCACTGTTCTTTTTGTGCAGTGCATTTAAAACACCAGCAGCATTTCATACAAACTGATGGAAATTCAAGATATGACAGCTCTATATTTCTAGCGGTGGATAAGTAAGTTGGTGTTCTGATGTACTGACCGACCCCTCCACCTCACTCGGAGCACAGGGGCTGACGATAACACACAATAGGACAAGGCAAAAACATAATCTACCCTACTCCACCTCTCCACTTCCATCTCGTATGAGACGAGCATGACATGTATGTCAATACAGCATCCAGAAATAACCCTGGCCTCATGAATAGATGAATAATGCAACAGGGGTCTGCACTCTCTGTACAAAGGCCCACCTGGGAGGGGAGGGGCAGCCACCTGGGAGGGGCTAGAAGGAGAGTGGCAGCTGCCTGGGGGGAGTTGTGAGGGGAAGGGCAGCTGCCTGGGAGGGGCTGGGAGGGGCAGTGGCCTGAGAGGGGTGGCAAGGATCTGGGCTCTCTCCTCCTCCCTTCAGTCTCTCTGTGCAGATGTGGGACATGTTTCTATCTCCTCCATTAGAGGACTAGGGTTCAGTACCTCAGTGCCTATGCTCAACAAAGTAGAACCTCAGAAGTTCAGGTTAGTCAAGCCCTATGAAAAGGCAATCGCCCACACAGAACAGCAGAACTCTCAAATGCATTTTGTGCTTAGATCATAAAAATCATTATGATGCCTTATTTATAGATCTTTCCAAGGCCTTCGACACTGTTACCACCACATTTTAATTCAAAAGGTTTATCGAAATAGGCCTGGATCAGGCTTCTTTTAAGTGTTGTGAGAATGATCTGTCAGACAGGACACAATGTGTGATTTCTGATGGTGTTAAGTCTAGTTTCCTGGATATTACGAAAGGTGTATCGGTATTGGGACCTGTTCTCTTTTCTATTTACATAAATAATAGAGATATTATTAAGTTAGAGATCGGTTGGTTTAAAACTTGTACTTAATGTGGGCAAGACAAAATAGATGTTCTCTAGTTTTCACAACAACAACAAAAATCAGATTGGCTACATATGTATTCATTGAACAGTTCTCTCATTGATCGGGTTCCCGCCTATAAATATCTGAGTAAATGCCAAATGGATTGACAAGGATTTAACATAGCTTTTTAACTAGCTCATTCGCTATGATTTAAAATGGGCTTATTTTTAAGAAATGGATCTTTCCTCTCCCTTAACAGCAGGAAGCAGATTGTACAGTCAACTTTCCTTCCAGTTCTTGACTATGGTGACACCATTTACCAGATTGCAGCAACCACTACTCTTAAAACTTTGGATGCCGTCTACCATAGTGCCCTTTACTTTATCACAGGGGACAGTTTTAATACTCACTGCATCCTGTATGAAAAGGTTGGCTGGTCCTCATTAAAGTTATGTAGATCACTTCACTATTCCCTTTTTGTTTACAAAGCTCTACTACACAAGCTTCCAACTTACCTAACTTCCTTGTTGAAGTACAAAAACCTGAGTTACCATACCCGTTCACAGGGTTGGTTAACTCTTGAGGTTCCTCGGGTCTCCACCGGATTAGGTACATGTATATCCACTTTTAGATTGAATGCAGCTCACTGCTGGAACAATTTACAAAACACATTACAATTGGGTCACACACTTGATATGCCACTCAGGCAATTTAAAGTATTGATTGAGGACATAGTAGCTGAGGAATGTAACAGCTTTCTGTACATTTTTGTATTGTGCTGTATTTTTATTTGACATTGTTTTGATTGCTGTTGTGTTTCATATTGTATTTGATTGCTGTGCTACTGTGATCAGGGCACTTGTGAGTTTTTCCCTGAATAAATAAAGAATATTAAAACATTATTATGAATCAATTCAAATTGTATTTATCAGATGTGCCGAATACAACAGCTGTAGTAGACCTTACCATGAAATGCTTACTTACAAGCCCTTAACCAACAATGCAGTTTTAAGAAAATAAGAGTTAAGAAAATATTTACTAAATAAACTAATACAATAAAATAACAATAACGAGGCTATATACAGGGGGTACCGGTGCTGAGTCAATGTGCGGGGGTACAGGTTAGTCGAAGTAATTGAGTAATGCATAGATAATAAACAGTGAGTAGCAGCAGCAAAAAAAAAGGGGGGGGGGGGGTCAATGCAAATGGTCCGGGTGGCCATTTGATTAATTGTTCAGAAGTCTTATGGCTTGCGGGTTGAAGCTGTAAAGGAGCCTTTTGGACTTAGATGGTACCGCTTGCCGTGCAGTAGCAGAGAGAACAGTCTATGACTTGAGATTTACCATTGCAGCATTGCATTTTCCTAGACGTATAGGGTAGCACCATAATCACTACAAAACGATTTGTACGTAGATGCCCTGAAACCGGACCAGTTTATTAGAAATCCCATAATTGAACAGAATACTAATCTTCCATTTCAACTTTAAACATGGCAGCGAGTGTGTATGAATGAATGACATTTTATTTGTGTGTCAAATCGACAATTGGCAATCCCTTATGGGATTAAATGACACAAACAAACATTACAATAATTCACTGTGGTAATTCAATGAACATTCTTCTTCTGGTGTGTATGTGTGTTGCTGCAGGAGTGACTTTGAAGAATTGAACAAGGTAGAGGGTTGGATAGATCTGCTGGGGTGTTAGAGCACTGAGTAGGGAGCTCCTCTAAAGGGTGCTGGTACAGTGCATGCACTGCTGGAAGGGGAGGGAGGAGGGGGCTGTGTAAATTGTTCTGTGCTGCCTGAGATTGAGGGCAGGAGCAGTGTTGAATCCTCCATCCTCTCTCTCAATGGACCTGCTATCAGCATACCTTCCCTCTGGAGTCTGTAAAATAGCATTTTCCACCAGGCAGGTGCAGGCATGAGCTTGGCTTTAATTCTGTCTGTATTGTACCACAGCCCTACTGTATGACGCTGCAGCTTCTGCTGCCCACACATTTCACATTGCAAAATGCTTGAAAGATGGTAGGATCTTCATTTGAGCCAGTTTGCTACAGTAGGGTAATAACACTGCAGCGACAGGAAATGTGAATTATTATGTGGATTATAATTAATGGACATTTTTGTAGGGGTTGCTACATTTGCATCGTTTCCTATAACCTTCCACTTCTTGTCTATTTGTGTGTCTTTGTGTGACTGTAAAGTCCAATTCTTGACCCACATCTGTCGTACACGCACGCGCACACACACTGATATACCACATCACTTCAGCATGTCCTGATACTTTAGTGTTTTCAATTAAATGATTCTACCAAATGTGAACAGCTTTCCTGGTGATCTTTAATTCATTGGATACTTTGCTTTGTTGCAATTTGGTGAAGCCGTAAATGGGTCTGGGACTTTTGGGTACTCTCCCTCCCCAATCAACAGAAAGGCGTGTTAAATCATAACATACATTTCTTCATGTATTGATGTATCGGTCGGTCATACACCCAGACTCTCACCCAAATTGATTTTAATGCACTCTAAACCGATCACACACTTGATATGCCATTTCAGATGGTGCCTCTACCACTTGGTGAAACCTGTTAAAGGGAATAGAGGGAAAGCTAACAGATATTGAATAATGAGAACCTTGTGTAATGTTACTGGTGCTGAGACTGTTATTGCATTATAATGACTCACAGGCTGAAATATAATCACTGCTCTTAAATGTAATAGCATTTTATTCCTTGGGTTTGAAACATTTAAAAAGTAATTTACATTGGAATCCAATTACCAGTCTCAAACATCCCATTGGGTGACACAGTTGTAATTATTTGAGAAACAGTAACAGTGCAGAGCTCTGAGTTGCCAAAGCAATTATGAATGAATTAAAACAAGATATCCCAACTTGAGATAAATATTCATTGTTGATGTGCTGCACCCATATCAATAGTAAAACCTTAATTAGGGTAAATGACTCTTAAATCATACTAAATTGTCACTTAGTGAATGCTACAATGGAAAGAAGTAAAGACACCATGGGAATTTCTTTGAAAAAACAGCTTCACAAACAGACAACAGAGTTAAGAATATTGCATAGAGAACTGACTCACAAATGAAAGCAAATGAACAAAGACCTTTTGAATTTATCAAAACAGGGAAACAAGTACAAAACGGCTTGCTGATTGTGACACAAGCTGTGGTCACACACACAGCACATTAAGATCCTTTTGAAAGTGAGGTAAAGTAGCAAAATGAAATGAGACAAATCCACACAAAATAATCTACATTTAGATGTTAGCAAACAACACAGGGATTGCTGTGGTCTGGCTAACAGTAACAAATAGGTTGTTATGTAGGGTGAGTTTTGGCTGTAAGAGCCATCACCACTCAGGCTCAGACAAAAATAACTGCACTGAACAGAAAATGCTTCGTGAGACTAATTGACAGGGACAAATAGTGAAGAAATGCAGAGAAAACGAAAACAGTTAGTGGACTTAAACAACAGTATTCCTGCTCTCATCACTGGAATATTACAATGATCGTGCTAATGAGAACAAATAAGATATACCTGCTTGGTAAAGATTTCTGTTTGTGTGCCTCACTCTCCTTCCTGTTTAGATGAGGGGGTTGGAGAGCATGGGGGCGGGGAAGGGGCTGGTGAAGGAGCTCTTTATTCATGTAGAGGACATGAAGCTTCTCCAGACTCATTAAAGCCCATGCCACGTTGTCTGGGAACACTCTCTACTCACTCCACACCCTCTGTGTGGCCTTTACTTTTCTGTTCCCAGTCTCGCCTGAGAGAGAGAAGCTCTGCTCGCCAACGCCACTTAATGCATGGTTGTTCTAGCTGTACACAGGTTGGGTAGGCTGCCCTGCTGATTCGTCAAGGCACTGGTTACCTTTTAATACGCCCAAGGGATTTTGGGGGTAGGATCAATATAAAACTAACTTGCCAGAATGACTTCTTGGTCTCATTCTGTCACTCTGAAATATGTTTTAAGCTCTCCTAACATCATCTGGGCAATGAGACATTCCATCCTTGGACCTTAGCCATTCTCTTGACCACCAGCCCAAAATGGTTTCCATAAAAGTATTGGGGGTCAAGATGCCAATCTGGCCGCTCGAAACCTTTCAGTAACAAGAACAGCTTAGCACCTCCTTTAGGATTAATGGGGGTAAAAACACTGAACAATAATTTCTTCACAAAACCAACAATAGTAGGGGAAAACAATACACACATAAATACCTTTGAATCATGGTGTTTATGGCTATCAAACTGCAGGGGGACTTGTTATCCTACTGCAGTATATTTCCTTTCCTAAATATTGAAAGAAAAAGGAAACCGCACACTGCTCTTGATAGTATCACTGATATTTAATAAGGTTACGTATCGGCCTCACGGCCTTCGTCAGAGCTTTTGTGAATTTTTTAAAATTTGCACCCTTATGTAGACCTAGCCCCTCCCACATCTGTTCTACACAGCGAATGGTGGGGGAAAACAATGCACACATAAATACCTTTGAATCATGTTGTTTATGGCTATCAAACTGCAGGGGAACTTGTTGTACTACTACAGTATATTTCCTTTCCCAAATATTGAAATAAAATGCCATAGACTCTCGATTAGACTTCTGCCTACAGTAATATGACCTACTATATGTCTCAAAGTAAAATTTTTATCTCAATCTATATCAGCAGCCAACCATTTCTAAGACAGAGACAAGCCCTTGGAAGCCCCCCCCCCCCCAGAATGTGAAGTAGAAAGTCAAAGTGAGGAACAAGTAGAGTGCAGCTGAACCAGAGCGTGAGCTGAACAGGTGCCTCCTGAGATATTCCACTGGCTGTGTGACGCCTTCTCCCTTGTTTACCCCATTCAGAGGCTCTTGCTGCATATCAATGAGTGTCACGGAGCCTGGGGGCTGTCTGCACAGATACCCACCAAGCTCACTGCCGCCTTACTGCTTCAGGTTAAAACAGACGCTATTAGACAGCAGTTGCCATTGATCTTTGCACACCCTACAGAGGTAGATTCAATCATAAAGTGCCTTAATACTTTTCTAAGAAAAGTACATTTGGTAGGTCAATACAAAAGGATCGTTTTTACAGAGATAAAACATACACCATTGGAACTTCTCTAACTACTGCAGTGTCCTGGAAACTGGCCTATTTTTCCACTTCTGAAAGTGTTGAGGTTTACAGGTCAATGAGGAGGTTTTTTCAGGGATTTGTTGAAAGATGTATAGAACCATAGAACTGGGGCTAGCAGAATGAAGGCTGTAAACGCCAATCGTCACATGCCCTTCATCTGCCAGCTGCCAACTAAACCAAGAAATGAACTGCTCAGGATCATCCACAGTGCTCTACAGTCTATCAGGCACTTCATTAGCCATGCAATGACTAAAATATCAGCAAGAACCAAGAGAGAGAAGGGGCATAAGGGAGATACTACAACTGCTGACAGAAATGAAAAAAAAACAATTATTTTTATTTAATTTATATACTTTAAAAAAAAAACACTTTTTCTTAGAATTAGATCACTAATAGAGTGTCATTGTTATTGAATTAGATTCCCAGATTTTTTTTTCTATTAGAAACCAGAGAGATGTAAGTACATTCAGACCCCCCCCAGACACAAGACATGAATATGTCACACCTGTCTTTGTGATTGTCTCCACCCCACTCCAGGTGTCACCCATCTTCCCCATTATCCCCTGTGTATTTATACCTGTGTTCCCTGTTCGTCTGTTGCCAGTTTGTCTTGTTTGTCAAGTCAACCAGCGTTTTTGCCTCAGCTCCTGTTTTTTTCCCCCAGTCTTTCTTTTTCTTGCCCTCCTGGTTGACCCTTGCCTGTCCTGACTCTGAGCCCGCCTGCCTGAACACTCTGCCTGCCCCTGAGCTTGCCTGCTGACCTGTGCCTTTGCCCCACCTCTGGATCATTGACCTCTGCCTACCCTGAGCCTGCATGCCGTCTGGTACAGTTGCCCCCACCTCTGTTTTACTGACCCCTGCCGGCCTTAACCTGTCTATTGCATGCTCCTGTTGGATTATTAAACCATTGTTAATTTGACATTGTCTGCATCTGGGTCTTACCTTCATACCTGATAGAATAACATACCATAGCGTTCACATGATGTCCAGTGACACGCTCAAGATGGAAGTGGTCCAATGAAGCGGATGCTAAACCACAGGACTGTTTCTCTAGCACAGATTGGAATATGCTCTGGGATTTATCCGACAACACTGATGAGTTTACCACATCAGTCATCGGCTCCATTAATAAGTGCATTAACCACGTCGTCCCCACAGTGACCGTACGTACATAAGAAATCATGCTCCGACCTCCAACGAGCCAACAAAGGGGAAAAGTGTCAATACCGGTCGAAGATCGAATCCTACTAATCCGTCTCTGACACTCAACAGATGTGGCAGGGCTTGCAAACTATCAGGGATTAAAAAGGGAAACCCATCAGGGAGTAGCCCAGCGACGCGACCCTTCCAAACGAGCTTCGAGGCAAGCAACACTGAACCATGCATAAGAGCAAAGGCTGTTTGGACGACTGTGTGATCTCTCTCTCCGTAGAGATGTAAGCAAGACCTTATAAACAAGTTAACATTTGCAAAGCCGCGGGGCCAGACAGAAAACCACAATGCTTACTCGGAGCATGCACTGACCAGCTGGGAAGTGGCTTCACTGACATTTTCAACCCATCCTAACTTCTTTCAAATGGACCACCATAGTCCCTGTGCTCAATAACGTGGAGGTAACCTGCCTAAGCTCCCCACCATCCAGAACTTCTATACCAAAAGTGTCTGAAGAAGGCAAGCAGTACCAGTGCACCGAGTCTGGAACCAGCAGGACCCTGAACAGCTTCTACCTCCAAGCCATAATACTGCTAAACAAGGCTGCTACATAGCCAATCAAATGGCTAACCTGACTAACTGTGTTTACCCATTTTTTTTACTTTCTTGCAATAACTCTATGCACACACACTGGTCTCTACCCACACACTCACACGTTCCTACACGGACACCCCAGCACACACATACATACACAGTACACACCCAGTACATACACCCACAATCAAATAACGTGCACACACATACACTACATTTACCAAAACTGTGTGCCCATCGAACAACTCATTCCAAAATCATGGGCATAAATATGGAGTTTGTCCCCCTTTTGCGGCACCAGGTAGCCAACTGGATAGAGCATTGGACTAGTAACCGAAAGGTTGCAAGATCGAATCCCCGAGCTGACAAGGTAAAAATCTGTTGTTCTGCCCCTGAACAAGGCAGTTAAACCACTATTCCTAGTCCTTCATTGAAAATAACAATTTGTTCTTAACTGACTTGCTAAGTTAAATAAAGGTTAAAAATAATACAATTTTAAAAAGTAATCTATGATTCTCCGAATTATATTTGAAAAGAGGAAGCTAATTATTTTAGGCAGATTTTCTCTTTTCTGTCTCATCCTCTCACACTGAATGAAGATTACGGTAAGGAATTATTTCCAAATAATATAAAAAATGGAAAGTTAACAAATGTACAGAAAGATCAGTGCGAAGGCCAAATTACAGAAGAATAACTTTTGAGGCTATTAAATCCTTTCAGTCTGGAAAAATCCCAGGGCTTGATGGCATACCGGTAGAGGTACATCACATATTTTATTGATATACTAAAAGCTCCATTGTTAGATTGTTTTATCTACTCCTATAGAAATGGTAGTCTGTCAGGTACTCAGCAAGAATGTCTGATATCTCTATTATTAAAACAAGACCCAGATGGCAAATATAAAAACCCAGTCTATCTAAAAAACTGGAAGCCCCTAACACTTCAATGTTGTTATGCAAAAATACTAGCAAAATGCATAGCACAATTAAAAGGTTTTTACCAGGTATTGTTCATCCTGATCAGACAGGTTTTTTACATGGACGATACATTGGACATAATATACGACAACTACTAGAAATAATAGAACATCATGAAACATATAAGAAGCCAGGAATGGTATTTATAGCGGATTTTGAAAAGGCATTTGATAAAGTAAGACTGGATTTTATTTATAAACGCGGTAAAATAATGCGGTAAAATAATGTATAGCAACTCCAGGTGTAAATAATGGCTACTTCTCAGGAGACTTTTGAATTGTCAAGAGGAGTTAAGCAAGGGTGTCCGCTGTCACCATATCTATTCGTTATGGCCATCGAAATGCTAGCAATTAAAATCAGATCCAATAACAACAGAGGATTAGAAATCCAAGGCTTAAAAACAAAGGTGTCCCGATGACTCAAGTTTTATGTTAAGTCCGCAAGCTAGATATCTGCAATGTCTCATTAAAGATCTAGATAACTTTTCTGTGATCTCTGGACAAAAACCTAATTATGATAAGTGTATTGCATATTGGATCCTTAAAAAATACAACTTTTACATTACCCTGCAGCTTACCTATAAAATGGGCTGATGGTGAAGTAGACATACTCGGCATTCATATCACAAAATATATAACTAAGCTCTCCACAATGACTTTCAATAGAAAACTTAAGAAATTACCCTAATTAATTCCTTAGTCATATCTCAATTTACTCATTTATGGCGCTGCCTACTCCAGATTTGTTTTTCAAATCATATGAGCAAAAAAATATTTATTTGAACCCTATATGGTTCTCAAGTAGATTACTAAGAAAAGCTCATCCATTGTTTAAAAATGGCATTTTGCCTTTGTGCAGATTGCCATGTCTCATTTTTGATTATTTGAAAATGATACTTTGAAAAAAGTATCTGTCTTTTTCAAACAAGCATTGCAGAGCTGGCTACAATTTCAATTTCATCCCCCTGAAAAGATATAACAAAATATTATGGCTGAACTCAAATGTGCTGGTTGATAAAATACCTGTATTTATAGGAAATAAGTTTGAAAATACTATTTTGTTCTTAAATTATATTGTAATGGTAGATTTATGTCCTTCATGGAGTTATCAGAATTGTACGGGAAGGTCTGCTCAATCCAAGAGTACAACCAATTGATTACAGCATTGCCCTAAAAATGGAGGAGGCGGTGGCAGCGGGAGGAGGTAGGGAACTGGTCTGTCTGCCCAATATAAAGGATCAAAACTGTCAAACGAATAAAAATAGCATAAATAGGAAAGTACACCAGTTTCATTTGAGGACCAGGATGTTCACAACTGTGCAATACAGATTGCAAAATAGTTGGGAAGAGATTTGATGTACCGGTTCCATGGTACAGGGTGTATGAGTTGATATATAAAACAACGCAAGATTCAAGACTTCGTGCTTTTCAGCTAAAATTATCATATAGAATTCTTGCCACCAACAAAATGTTGAGTATTTGGGGCATAAAATCATCGAAGCTCTGCAGATTTTGTTGTAAGAATACAGAATCAATCAACCATTTATTTTGGTATTGCCCTCAGGTAGCCTGTTTCTGGTCTCAGGTTCATGAATGGCTGAAAATGCATAGCATTGATCTAAAATTGACCCTAGAAATAGTACTGTTAGGAGATCTGGAGAGACCGGGTCAGTCAATTACTAATACTCTTAGTAAAAGTATATCTTCAACATGCAATCTGTAGATTCTATTCTGTTAGATTGAAATTGTACGTTAAACAGCATAGCAAAGTTGAAAGATCTGTGTTGCGTAGAAACATGAAGTGGGTGGCCAGCAGAGATAGATGGGAAGCTGATGGTTGGTATGTGGAATTGGAGACAAGTGGGAGTGGAGTTGCTGTCTGAGAGAGCGAATGATGGTCAAAAGATATAATAAAAGTACATTTGAATGGCACTAAGTGGCAGTGTTTGTACAACTAATGCCGGTTTGCCTGAGGCTGATGCCGTGTATGTTACACATGCATATACACACACACTCTCATTCAAATAAACATATACAAGAACACACACATACATGTAATAGTGCCAGACATGCACACAAACATATGGCATTGCTGTTATGATTTCATTTGTCCTTGATGTCCTTTGTTTTAAATTTTTAATTTTGTTTTATTTTTTTTGCATTGCTTGCCGTTTTCTTCTGTCTTTTCCTTTATTCTCTTTAGTTCATTCTCTTGGTTGTTGGTGCATTGGGGGGTTCTTGGGGGTGGAGAATGGAATTAATTGTATTTTTTATTTATTTTTCTTCCAGGGGGGGACTGTGGGAGGGGTCTCGAAAGGTTGAGGGACAGCTATTGAGGAACTATGGGGGGGATCTTGGAGGGTTCGGGTTTCACAAGATTGTGATAATGAAAAAGGAAACTATTACATATATTTTATATCACTATCATGCACACGCACCCTCGCACATAAGGATGGCTCTGTTGCAGAAAGACTGATACATGTTTGATAGTGTCTTGAGGCTGTATTCTTTGTCCTTCATGGTCTAATACTTAATATTACCACTTCCTTGTGTTTTTTGTAATAAATAATAATTAAAAAATAATAATTTCAAAAATAAAATGACAGCCTCCACTCTTCAGCTTTCCACTAGATGTTGGAACATTGCTGCGGGGAATGGCTTCCATTCAGCCACGAGCATTAAGTGTGGTCGGCCATTGATGTTGTACGATTAAGCTTGGCTCGCAGTCGGCATTCCAATTCATCCCAAAAGTATTCGATGGGGTTGAGGTCATGGCTCTGTGCAGACCAGTCAAGTTCTTCCACACCAATCTCTACAAACCATTTCTGTATGGACCTCGTTTTGTGCAGTGGGGTATTGTCATGCTGAAACAGGAAAAGGTCTTCCCCAAAATGTTGCCACAAAGTCAGAAGCACAGAATCATCTAGAATGTTATTGTATGCTGTAGCGTTAAGATTTCCCTTCACTGGAACTAAGGGGCCTAGCCCGAACCATGAAAAATAGCCCCAGACCATTAATCCTCCTCTTCAAAACTTTACAGTTGACACTCTGCATTCAGGCAGGTAGCGGCAGGTAGCTAAAAACCCAGATCCGTCCGTCAGACTGCCAGATGGTGAAGCATAATTCTTCACTCCAGAGAACACGTTTCCACTGCTCTGATGTACAATGGCGGCGAGCTTTAATCCACTCCAGCTGACACTTGGCATTGCATATGGTGATCTTAGGCTTGGGTGAGGCTGCTTGGCCATGGAAACCCATTTTAAGAAGCTCCCAACAAACAGTTATTCTGCTGACGTTGCTTCCAGAGGCAGTTTGGAACTTGGTAGTCAGTGTTGCAATGGAGAAAATACTATTTTTACGCGCTACTCGCTTCAGCACTCGGTGCTCCTGTTCTGTGAGCTTGTGTGGCATACCACTTCGTGGCTGAGCAGTTGTTGCTCCTAGATGTTTCCACTTCACAATAACAGCACTTACAGTTGACCAGGGAAGATCTATCAGGGCAGAAATTTGACTACCTGACTAGTTGGAAAGGTGGCATCCTATGACGGTGCCATGTTATAAGTCATTGAGGTCTTCAGCAAGGCCATTCTACTGCCAATGATTGTCAATGGATATTGCATGGCTGTGTGCTCGATTGTATAGACCTATCAGCAACGGGAGTGGATGAAAAAGACAAATTGACTCATTTGAAGGGGTGTCCCACATACTTTTATATACATACAGATAGGTTGGAGTCATTAAAACTAGTTTTTAACCACTCCACAAATGTCTTGTTAGCAAACTATAGCTTTGGCAAGTCGGTTAGGACATCTACTTTGTGCATGACACAAGTAATTTTTCCAACAATTGTTTAGAGACAGATTATTTCACATATAATTCACTGTAGCACAATTCCAGTGGGTCAGAAGTTTACATACACTAAGTTGACTGTGCCTTTACACAGCTTGGAAAATTTGAGTCAATTGGAGGAGTACCTGTGGATGTATTTCAATGCCTAACTTCAAACTAAGTGCCTCTTTGCTTGACATCATGGGAAAATCAACAGAAATCAGCCAAGACCTCAGAAAAAAATTGGAGACCTACACAAGTCTGGTTCATCCTTGGGAGCAATTTCCAAAGCCTGAAGGTACCACGTTCATCTGTACAAACAATAGTACGCAAATATAAACACTGTGACCACGCAGCCGTCATACTGCTCAGGAAGGAGACGCGTTCTGTCTCCTAGAGATTAACGTACTTTGGTGCAAAAAGAGCAAATCAATACCAGAACAACAGCAAAGGACCTTGTGAAGATGCTGGAGGAAACAGGTACAAAAGTATCTATGTCAACAGTAAAATTAGTTCTATATCAACATAACCTGAAAGGCCGCTCTGCAAGGAAGAAGCCATTGCTCAAAAACAGCCATAAGAAAGACAGACTACAGTTTGCAACTGCACATGGGGACCAAGATCGTACTTTCTGGAGAAATGTCCTCTGGTCTGATGAAACAAAAATAGAACTGTTTGGCCATAATGACCATCGTTATGTTTGGAGGAAAAAAGGGAGGGCTTGGAAGCCGAAGAACACCATCCCAACCGTGAGAAGTGGCGGCATCATGTTGTGGGGGTGCTTTGCTGCAGGAGGGACTGGTGCACTTCACAAAATAGATGGCTTCATGAGGATGGAAAATTATGTGGATATATTGAAGCAGCATCTCAAGACATTGGTCAGGAAGTTAAAGCTTGTTCGCAAATGGGTCTTCCAAATGGACAATGACCCCAAGCATACTTCCAAAGTTGTGGCAAAATGGCTTAAGGACAACAAAGTCAAGGTATTGGAGTGGCTATCACACAGCCCTGACCTGATTCCTATAGAAAATGTTTGAAAATGTTTGGGCCAACGTTAAACAATTTAAAGGCAATGCTACAAAATACTAATGTATGTAAACTTCTGACCCACTGGGAATGTGATGAAAGAAATACAAGCTGAAATAAATAATTCTCTCTACTATTATTCTGACATTTCACATTCTTAAAATAAAGTGGTGATCCTAACTGACCTACAACTGGGAATTTTTACTATGATTAAATGTCAGGAATTGTGAAAAACTGAGTTTAAATGTATTTGGCTAAGGTGTATGTAAACTTCTGACTTCAACTGTATAGTGTACATACTGGTGCCACACACACTTTCACACTCACCACATATGCTGCTTCTACTAATCCATGCACTGCTGCTGCAGCGCAGTCTATCATCTATCCTGTTGCTTAGTCACTTTGCTCCTACCTATATGTACATAGCTACCTCAATTACCCCGGAACACTGCACATCGACTCGGTACTGGTACTCCCTGTATATTGCTATGTTATTTTTTACTCGTTATTGTTATTCATTATTTATTCCTCGCGTCACTATTTCTGTTTTATATTTTTTATCTTTAACTCTGCATTGTTGGAAAAGGACACGTAAGTAAGTAAGCATTTCACTATTAGTCTACACATGTTGTTCACAAAGCAAATCAAATTTGATTAAATTGTGGAAATACACTATATATCTATCTATATGTCCCTAAAAACAATCAGTGAGTTGCAGTAAAAGATGGTGTTTTAGGGGAGAGAAAGGGGTGGATTGATCAATATTTCAAAGCGGTCTGGAAGCAGTGTTCAAAAGGCAGGCTAAGGCTCCTCTGAGAGAGGGAGAGAGAGCAAGAGAGAGCGAGAGGGAGAGAGCAAGAGAAAGAGCAGACTGTGTTTGTAGATGGCACGGTGGCAAAGAGGATTGTTACCCACTCATCTATAGTGAAATAAGAATTGGGTAAGGCCAGATTCCATCAACCAACCACAGAGTGTTTACAATCTTCACAGTTTAACAAACAACATGAAAATCCATTTAGGACTAGGTGATATGGCCTAAAAATCATATCTCAATGATTTTTTTTAACTTATGGGCATTTCACAATATACACTACCGTTCAAACGTTTGGGGTCACTTATAAATGTCCTTGTTTTTGAAAGAGAATCACATTTTTTGTTCGTTAAAATAACATCAAATTGAT
This sequence comes from Oncorhynchus clarkii lewisi, assembly GCF_045791955.1. Lineage (NCBI taxonomy): Eukaryota > Metazoa > Chordata > Actinopteri > Salmoniformes > Salmonidae > Oncorhynchus > Oncorhynchus clarkii. The sequence continues at coordinate 22,489,074 of NC_092147.1, forward strand.
CAGAAATACAGTGTAGACATTGTTAATGTTGTAAATGACTATTGTAGCTGGAAATGGCAGATTTATTTTTAACAGAATATCTACATTGTCAGAAACCATCACTCCTGTGTTCCAATGGCAGGTTGTGTTAGCTAATCCAAGTGTATCATTTTAAAAGGCTAATTGATCATTAGAAAACCCTTTTACAATTATGTTAGCACAGCTGAAAACTGTTGTTCTGATTAAAGAAGCAATACAACTAGCCTTCTTTAGACTTGTTGAGTATCTGGAGCATCAGCATTTGTGTGTTCGAATACAGGCTCAAAATGGGCAGAAAAGTCACAAGTCCTCAACTGGCAGCTTCATTAAACAGTACCCACAAAACACCAGTCTCAACTTCAACAGTGAAGAGGTGACTCCGGGATGCTGGCCTTCTAGGCAGAGTTGCAAAGAAAATGCCATATCTCTGGCCAATAAAAATAAAAGATTAAGATGGGCAAAATAACACAGACACTTTACAGAGGAACTCTGCCTAGAAGGCCAGCATCCAGGAGTCGCCTCTTCACTGTTGACGTTGAGAAATCTTCAGCCTTCGCCAAACCCCATTAAAAATAAAAACATTAATTCAAGTGAGAAGTTGTAGGTGAGGGAAATTGCTGATAAATATTTATTTTGGGGGTGCATAAATGTAGTTGTACCTGATCCCAACATTTTTTTCACTAAAGCATACACACCAGAAGACCATTGGAATGTATTCATGTCACTGAGGGAGAGAGGGTAATGTATAATGTTTACATTATGTTAGCCATCAGGGATCCTATGGGAGGGATCCTTTGGGAGGAGAAGAGACACAGTCTGGTACCAGTCACCATGACAGCTGTGAGTTGGGGAGGAGTAAGCACTTTGGGGCAGAAGTCAGATCAGATGAAGTGAGGAAAAACAGATCTCACTAAGGTTCTGTCTAGCAACAGAGATGCATTGACTGTTCAGATATGTAGGAAGAGACTCAGCATAGGAGAAAGGGTTAAATATCAGTGCTTGTGTGAATATGTCGTCGTCTGTACAGCTGTTTGATCCTTTGGGATAAATAAACTTGGTTTAAGCTTTTATAGTGTCCGTAGAGTTTTTACTCTAATAATTAGAACCTAACAAGGTGTAAAGATGATTATTTCACCTTTATTTAACCAGGTAGGCCAGTTGAGAACAAGTTCTCATTTACAACTGCGACCTGGCCAAGATAAAGCAAAGCAATGCGACACAAACAACAGAGCTACACATGAAATAAACAGTCAATAACACAATAGAAAGTCTATATTCAGTGTGTGCAAATGAAGTAAGATTAGGGAGGTAACGCAATAAATAGGTCATAGTGGCGATATAATTACAATTGAGTAATTAAACACTGGAGTGATAGATGAGCAGAAGATGAATGTGCAAGTAGAGACATGGGTGCAAATGAGCAAAAAATAAATAACAATATGGGGATGAGGTAGTTGGGTGAGCTACTTTGTTGTGAAATAGGAAGCCGATTCTAGAATTAATTTTGGATTGGAGATGCTTCATGTGAGTCTGGAAGGAGAGTTGACAGTCTAAACAGACACCTAGGTATTTGTAGTTGTCTACATATTCTAAGTCAGAACTGTCCAGAGTTGTGATGCTAGACGGGCGGGCAGGTACGGGCAGCGATCGGTTGAAGAGTGTGCATTTAGTTTTGCTTGCATTTAAGAGCAGTTGGAGGCCACGGAAGGAGTGTTGTATGGCATTGTATTAGGGTTGAGATTTCCCCTTTAAGTCAGGGGTGTCAAACTTATTCCATGGAGGCCTGAGTGTCTGCAGGATTTTAGTTTTTCCTTTCAATTAAGACCTAAACAACCAGGTGAGGGGAGGTTCCTACTAATTAGTGATCTTAATTCATCAATCAAGTACAACGGAGGAGTGAACCCTCAGACTCTCGGCCATCCATGGAATGAGTTTGGCACATGCTTTAAGTCATCAGATGCAATTTCACAGAACATATGTGCATTAATTCTTTACAATAGATAAATGAAGGGGCCAGTCTTTGCTCATGTTCTCCACAGAAGAGGGTGGCAGCAGACATATGATGCACATACCACTGAGGATTACGAGTTGAATGAGAATGACATGTTAATAAACAACAGCAACAACGATTAAACAGAGACTCAATGCATGTATTCTGCACATTGAGAGATTAATAGTTGTATGAATTCATTAAGAGCTAGTTCTGTAACATGACACAATATGACCTATCCATTATCTACAGTGAACATTGTGTTCTGTACAATTACATAAGGGAATATTGCGAACTGGAAAACGAACACACATACAGTTTATGGGTCTTTAATAATTAGGTCATCACTGACCATCTGCAATTTATCTGTGCTAATACCTATTTCATAAACAGTGCTTTTGTTACTTGTTTGTTTGGACCTCGTCCCCGTGCCTTTGCGCGGCATGCCGTAATTTGGTCTTAATAAAACAAACTATTACGCAACCCTGCGTTGGTCTCCTGAATCTCTTCATACCAACGTGAGAGGCTCTCTCTACCCGGGGCCGAAGTCAAATCCATAATATCTTTTGACTAGAGGTGGACAACAGGATGAAGGAGTATGCTTTTTGTTGTCAATTTAAAAAGGGGACATAATGGTAGCTAATGTTATTGGAAATCATAATGAGTAATATAAAGGGTCGGTCATGCATGCAGACATTTCCATCCCAGTAGTAATGGTGAACAAAAAGCTCTTTAATCCCTCAAGGTCATCAGGGATGTTATTGGACTGGCCACTCACTGTCCTAGTTGGACAAAGTAGTTGTCTTAGCAAATCAAATGTGATGAGTTTAAAGGCTATACAACAGTATATAACCAACCTACTGTACTTGACTGTGATGTTTTCATGTTTACCCAATGTTCACAAAAGGGAGCATACCACATTCATCATAACATTACATCTGTGTTTTTTTTTTACATATGATTCTGAAACACAAAACCTATTGGACTATATACTGCATCTTTCCCAGTCATCCATGAAGTGGCTTCCTCACCTCGGTGCACGTTATGCTATTCACACAGTATGCTGCTGCTATGCCATGGAGAAGCTAAAAGCCTCCAGATTCAAAATATTTGATGTACGCAGTGATTTCTGACTTCATCTTTTCAAATGATAGAGTGACATTTAATGGAGTACCAGGTTGGTTTTCTGCATGACTGACAAGGTGGCCGTGCAATCAGTGAGTTAACTCCAACACGGATCACTGTGAAGCCAATCCTCAGAGAACAGCACATGATCATAAATAGCCTAGAAGTAAATATAGATCTGGAAGCAAAGCAGAAGCTGTAGATGTTTATATGCCATTTGATGACAGTTTAGTTCCTAGATCCAGCTCTCCGATCTCGTAAAGCGGACCTCAGCAGAGAGACACCGGTTGGGTTTAAAGATTTGTCCAAAGAGATATGGAGAAATCAGGGTCCAGTAATATACTTCAGCTGAACAAACCCACCCGGATCGATCACTAAACATTCAACCAGGCAAAGCACAGCCATGTTCACTCAAAGATAAACCATCTTTCATCCAGGTAAGGGGCAGGCATGGATACTTTGGTACACTCTGGCTTTAAAGGGGCCTCACACAGATGGCACTTCCACATGCAACGGGAATCATAAACAATGCACTCCACACTGGGCAGTCACCTCCCCCTCTTACTCACATACTGTATAGCATGCCTCAATCTTTTTGAATTATGTTGAATAAAGATGTGAAAACACTGACAGTCCTTCCATCTGTCTGTCTGTACACAACTCCATGTACTGTACTCTATACTCCACTATGGCTGGGAATTGTCAGTACCCTCACGATACAATATTATAACAATACTTTAGGTGCCGATACAATGTGTATTATGTTTGTCACAATTCTATATGTATTGCAATTCGATACTGCGATTTGATGTTTCAAACATATTGCTCACTGTACTGTATGTCTGCTGCAGAGAGACGCGAGAGCATGAGAAAAGGAGTTTTAATTGTTTAGGGAAATAAAAGTGCTGAAAACATGCTGGCTCACTATTTAAAAAGATGGAGAACAAGCCATAGAATTAAAAATACCTGAGTTGTGGCGTAGGTACAGCTGACTAGACCTAGCCAACGCTCCCTACAGTAACAAAAAAGTATATATCGATATAATATCGCAATATGAAACTGTATTGATTTCCCCCCCCCCCCATCTCCATTCTCCACTGTGCTTTTAATTAGGTCGGATTTAAACGAGGCCCTCCATCTTCCTCTGAAGCAGAGCAGGGATGTGTGGGAGGAGTGACATCACTCATAGAGGTAGCCTCCTTTTCATAGCTTGCCCACGTTTTTGTGAACATGTGCTGGCTCACTCCCACTCTCTTAAGTGTACGATTTCTGAGAGATCATGGAGGGACAGCAAATGGATTTGGCATGGCATATTTCAACATGTCTAATGCTCAAATAACCTTCAAAGACTTCAAAGTACTGGGCTAGTGGTTTTAGGTACAAAATGCAGCCTGACTGCTGACCATGACCTCTGCATTCCATTATGGAAGATAAAGAATTGCACAGAAAAGTGCCTTCTACAGAGAACGGCCTTACTAAGTACAGAGAAAAGACAATTAGCCTAATGGATGAAAACAAATAGTCTCTTCTTAGGGTACTAAAATAGGCAAGTTATATAGAGGACAAATATGAGGTGAGGCAGACTGACAGATAATCCTACACGCCTCCTCCCACACACACAAATGTGCACACACACCATGTTGGCAAACCTTGAGCAGGAGTAGGGTTGGGCGGTGTCCTGATTTTCATATCGTCATACCGTCCTCCTCTCATCCCGGTAATTATGCTATTAGTACACAAGGGGTTGCTTAAAATGCAAAAGAAACTCCATTGGACATCTATTACCAGAATGATAACAAAATTAACACAAACGAATAGCGAATTTCAACAGAGGCTGCTAACTAAATATGCTAACGAGCGCAAACAGAAATAAACTAATTGCAAAGACAAGCAATCCAGCTCATAAAGCTATACAAGTAATGTAAACTCACGTAAACTCGTACATCGCCTTGGTCCTTACAATTGCCCTTTTTTTAGCGCCCCAAAAACGTAATACTTCCAGATCAACTGTAATGTCAATACCATTGTAAAGCACAATTTCTCCCCTTTCCAACAGAATCAATTACATGACCTAAACGCTGCCCGTTTCTGCATAATTCAAGCAGGCAATGAGCCCTGTCGGGTCTTTTCAAAAATGGTGAGTGGGGAAGCAAAACTAATGCGTGATAGTGAGGAGAGATGTCCTGTGGGAAAATTGCTTTTTTTCACTCGATCTGTCCAACTTATCACCTTATCGCCTCTAAAATGTAAATAAAACACTATAAAGAGTTTATATAATGTGTCATTACATACCTATTTGAAGGTTGGTGTCGAATTTGAATCGGGTTTTTAGGGCGGTACTAAAGTGATCTTAGAAGTAAACAGCGGCTTTGAGAATGATGATCGCATGCAATGATGACACAAAAAAATTACTAGGTATCCCCCCTTACCCCCGTCACTGTCCATTTCTTGTTTTTAAGGGATGAGTGTAGTGCTTACACCTGGAGATTGTAAGACAGAAATAGTTGCTTTATGCGTGCTGTACGTTACGACATGACACGTCTAGATGTAACGGAGGGTCCATTTTTTCAACTTTTCTCCAATACTATAGAGCCATTACCATGTCGAACAACGCTTGAATAGAAACCTAGTTCACACCCCCAATTTTGAAATCAACACAGTCGCTACAGACCCATTAGTTTTCTTTGTAGCCTCGTTTGAATGTTGCGGTTGCGCACATTTGTACGGAATGGGGTGAGTTTACGTTATAGGTAGTAGCTACTGATTTTTTTTGTTTGTTGAGTTTGGACATTTACAAGTGAATGTGAAAGGGAGACATTGTGCAAATAAATAAAGTTTTGACCATGCTTGTCTGAAGGAACAACAGTACTAGTTTTGGAGCAGTGTGTACACGCTGTGTCTGTGTGGAGTCGCTAGGGTAACGGGACTTCCTGCTCTGCTCGGAGAATAGGGGGAGGAGTAGACGGTCGGAGAACCGAAGAAATTACGGGAAAAATGTACGTAAATAAATCTAGATAGCAGGAGTAGCAGCTGTACAGAACTCATCCAAAGCAGTTTGACTTCTCAAACACGGCAGAAAGCTAACACTATATGATAACCCGTCTCCTTATTAATTCAGCCACTTACTTTGCTAACTAGCAAGTTAAACCAAATTCACAGCTGGACTTACCAGCTCCAGCTTTCTCCCGTTGTGCTATATATAAACAAACACATGACTGGCTCAACTATTCTGGGGAACTACCGTGAGCTTCATAATGTAAAATAATGTGACCGGTGAAATGAAGAAGGCATCTGCTTTGTTCCCTAACGTATTGCACAAGTTGACTGCAGGTATTATCTTAATAAGCTACAAATTTTCAAATGTATTGAAAAACTTCCAATCAATAGTTTTGATGGTATTGAAAAACCACCCCGTGGCCATTTCCAAATATCCTGGTATATATGGCATACAGTCCAAGCAGGAGAAATGAAAGGAAATATAAAATATACAATTTCTGAGACTGCGCGAAAAGGGTGTTACTGATAGCACTGTGATAGGAAGGTCTTCATCTTAAAAGAGAAGCACAAATTGAACACCAACAGCATTCCCATGACAGCAAAAATACAAAACCGTGTCTTTGCCACTTCCTCTATAGAGAACTTGATGAATTCAATGGATACATACTAATATATGGATATATCATGCCTGTTGTATGGTGAATGTGAACATTTAAGACTGGTCAAAGAACAAGAATGCTTTAGTCTTGTGTGAGATAATACAAATGTGCCTCTCAAAGAGAATAATTTCATCCTCATTGTCCATGCAGCAAAACAACACAGCCTAATCCATTTCAAACACACTTTGCTTCTAGAGAAATGAAAATGTTCATAAGGATTAGCTCTTTCAAACATGCTCCAGATGCCAGAGCATTCATACCTCATTAACAGTAAAGCTTAAGAAGAAGAAACCTTGGTCACACAGAACACTCCAAACAGAGTATGGCATTACCATGCCACTGGATGATACCCCTCATGCTACATACTAGCCTGTCATTTTCAGGGCGAAATTATGTACTGCCAACCAAGTAAACCTAGGCCTACTGCCTGTCAATTATCTATGTAGGCCATTATTTCTCAAACATAATACCATGTCATCCATGGGGATTTAGTGCAATATTAGATGTAATATATATATATATATGTTTGTAATCTAATATATATATATATATATATATATATATATATATATATATATATATATATATATATATATATATATATTAGATTACAAACAGTTGAAGTCAGAAGTTTACATTCACCTTATCCAAATACATTTAAACTCAGTTTTTCACAATTCCCGACATTTAATCCTTGTCAAAATTCTCTGTTTTAGGTCAGTTAGGATCCCTACTTTATTTTAAGAATGTGAAATGTCAGAATAATAGGAGAGAATTATTTATTTCAGCTTTTATTTATTTCATCACATTCCCAGTGGGTCAGAAGTTTACATACACTCAATTAGTATTTAGTAGCATTGCCTTTAAATTGTTTAACTTGGGTCAAACATTTTGGGTAGCCTTCCACAAGCTTCCCACAATAAATTGGGTGAATTTTGGGCCATTCCTCATGACAGAGCTGGTGTAATTGAGTCAGGTTTGTAGGCCTCCTTGCTCGCACATGATTTTTCAGTTCTGCCTGCAAATTTTCTATAGGATTGAGGTCAGGGCTTTGTGATGGCCACTCCAATACCTTGACTCCGTTGACCTTAAGCCATTTTTCCACAACTTTGGAAGTATGCTTGGGGTTATTGTCCATTTGGAAGACCCATTTGCGACCAAGCTTTAACTTACTGACTGATTTCTTGAGATGTTGCTTCAATATATCCACATAATTTTCCAGCCTCATGATGCCATCTATTTTGTGAAGAGCTCCAGTTCCTCCTGCAGCAAAGCACCCCCACAACATGATGCCGCCACCCCCGTGCTTCACGGTTGGGATGGTATTCTTCGGCTTGCAAGCATCCCCCTTTTTTCTCCAAACATAACGATGGTCATTTCTCCAAAAGTATGATGGACATTTCTCCAAAAAGTACGATCTTTGTCCCCATGTGCAGTTGCAAACCGTAGTCTGGCTCTTTTATGGCGGATTTGGAGCAGTAGCTTCTTCCTTGCTGAGCAGCCTTTCAGGTCAAGTCGATATAGGGCTCGTTTTACTGTGGATATAGATACTTTTGTACCTGTTTCCTCCAGCATCTTCACAAGGTAATTTGCTGTTGTTCTGAGATTGATTTGCACTTTTCGCACAAAAGTACGTTAATCTCCAGGAGACAGAACGCGTCTCCTTCCTGAGAGGTATGACGGCTGCATGGTACCATGGTGTTTATACTTGCGTACTATTGTTTGTACAGATGAACGTGGTACCTTCAAGCATTCGGAAATTGCTCCTAAGGATGAACCAGAGGTGTGGAGGTCCACATTTTTTTTCTGAGGTCTTGGCTGATTTTCTTTTGATTTTCCCATGATGTCAAGCAAAGAGGCACTGAGTTTGAAGGTAGGCCTTGAAATACATCCACAGGTACTCCTCCAATTGACTCAAATTATGTCAATTAGCCTACCAGAAGCTTCTAAAGCCATGACATCATTTTCTGGAATTTTCCAAGCTGTTTAAAGGCACAGTCAGCTTAGTGTATGTAAACTTCTGACCCATTGGAATTGTGAAATTTGTCTGTAAACAATTGTTGGAAAAATGACTTGTGTCATGCACAAAGTAAATGTCCTAACCGCCTTGCCAAAACTATAGTTTATTAACAAGAAATTTGTGGAGTGGTTGAAAAACAAGTTTTAATGACTCCAACCTAGGTGTATGTAAACTTCCAACTTCAACTGTATACACTTGGATTCAAATGATGTGGAAAAGTAGCCTATATTTGAGGTAGGCTACATAATTTGACAATCACAATACACATACCCGTCAAAATGCATGATCATTATGTTACACAATACCTGACAGAATTGTTGGCTTTTAGAAGTCTGAACTTGTGTGCAGCGAGACAAATGTAGCTATAGTTGAGGCAGACAGCTGTCAAATGTACAATTGATTCAAAGTATTTTCAAGGAAATCCAGTAGTAGCCTAAAACAAATATGCCAAAGGGAGACAAAAAAAAAATGCTTCTCACAATTTCTTAAGTCTACTCTGAAATTGTATTGGTGCATGTGCTGTAACAACTTCTGCATTTCAAGACTGCCGATTCTCTTCAACTAGCCTACACGGCCCACTCCCAAGCGAAGTGAGTCTGTTGGAGCTGTCCAGTAATAGGGGGTGCTGAATGATTCTTACACACATAACAGCAGCAGCCATGAGATGCGGTTCTCTGCGACAGCGCTCAACAAAAATCATGCTATGAAAATAAAATAATGGATTCCAACATTCTGATAAAGCTGGCACATAAAATAACTTTTGTAATTATTTCAATCTATCGAATGACAGAGTTCTCGTCTCTGTAAAAGAACAACCAGCAGCCCCTCTAGTGGCCTTCTGGAGAGAGTGGAGGCAGCAAGCACAAGAATGAGTTGACCTACAAAGTCAAGACAAACTGACTGGTGTTTTTTGTGCTTGTTTTAAAGTGTGCTTATTTATAACCAGGCGGCATAGTTAGGATAATATCGTTGGAATTATGCATGTGTTTGGAACAGGTTTTTTCTGGCCCTTATGCCCACACATGGGGTCTACATCCTACACACTAGGCAAATCATCACTTCTCAGGTTATGGAAATTGTGTGGATTCAGTTCAAAGCAGAGAGGTTGTCATGGCACCCTCATCCTTGGCAAATCTCAACAAAGAATCAATAATGAATTGGGGTTTTGTTCTACCAAAATAGTCTCTTCAGCTTGAGATGTAACAGCTGGGATCCAAAATCTCTCGTGTATTGGGTATTGATGATCTTGTTTCTACTACTACTATTGTTCATTTTTCTTTTCAAATCATTTAGAGGTGAATAGAAATAGGTGCAATACAAATTTACTGTACTATAAGAGCCCTACATGACTTAACATTTCACCCGAGAGAGCTAGGAGCAGTGGGGGAGATTGTTTTTTAACAGAACTAATGGCATTTCTAAAAGAAAAGCCTTCTAGAGGAAAAAGTATGTCATCAGTGTCAATGCTCTATTTTTACGAACACATTACTTTTAGAGTCCAAAAATACTTTCCATTGGGAATATAAGAGGCGAAACCTTCTGCCAAGAACATTTCACTTTACTGGGTGAAATATCCTTTTAATGTTTTCAATATGAGATACATTCATCAGAATAGGCTCTCTACTGAGTTAGTGACATGTCTAAAAATAGGACCATCAAATCAGAACAAAATCTAACGGGTGGCAACCAAATCTAACTAACAATGATTATTTAGGATTAGCCTAGTTTAAAGTGTTCGGACTAAAATGGTCAATTGTGTCATGATCAAGAAGCCTTATAATAAAAACTGACATGGCCACACTTGGAGAGTGGATCTAAAAATATAATCTCTGTCTCTTGGTTGATTCATTTCAGTAAACAAAGCACCTTTTCAGACGTTTGCAAATGCTATAAATTATTTTGAGTCCGTGACAGAATGCAAAGCAGTTAAAAAGAGTAAAACTGCCTATTCTAAGTTGTGGTTAGCTTACATTTTGTATGAATGGTCGTTCCATTTGATTTCAATAGTTTTTTGACCACACCCCTTTTGAGTTGAACAAAACTTTCTGTACATGTATGCCCGTGGTAGAAGTGGTCAGAAAGTAACTTTTTGGGCCTGAATGCCAAAACATTCAGGAGATAAAGGTGCTCAAAGTTTACCCATTTTGCATACCCACCATACCATGAGACATCCATGTCTTCATCCCTGGAAAATATGAATGGGTGAGTTTGATAGATTAAAAGCTTATAATCAGGGTTGTGAAAATATTTTCTAATTTAATTTTTGAAAGTATTTTTTTAACCTTTAACACCAATCATCATAAAATGGTTAAACTTCCATTTTTTTCTGCATATGTTGTAGTTTAGATGCTAATTTACATCATCTGAAGTGTTTGTGTTGTGCCCACAATCGTTGAGACACAGCATAATCTTGAATACTGAGTACAGTAGGTGTCATTTCAATCAGAGAAATATAATTCATACAATGGATATATCCCTTCAGACCACTGCAATCTAGCTGGTACATCATTAACATTTACATTTTTACTTCCAATTGCTCCCACAAAAATAGCTGCCGGTCCACCCACCATGAAATGTTACCATAGAATGTCTGTTGACAGTATAATTTAAAACAACTGATATTCCCCATTTAAGTCAACAATCTGTGATGACAAAAAATTACATTGTTATTCAAAAACATTTTTTTTCAAGAAATTATAAAGTTTTGTTTTATAATTTATAGTATTGTGAGCTTTTCAATTATATTAAAATCAACAGTTTATATTTTCCAGTGATGAAGACCTGGATGTCTCATGGTATGGCGATGTATGAAAAATGGGTCAACTTTGAGCACATCCATCTCATGAATGCTTGGCCATTCAGGTCCAAAATGTCACTTTCTGACCACTTCTACCATGGGCAGATATGTATGAAAAGTTTAATTCAAATCAAATGGGGTGAGGTTAAAAAGTGTTTGAAATCAAATGGAATGACCGAGCATATGAAATGATATTGCTTCTTGTGGTAGGTTTTATTCCAAACCTTTGATTTATTTAAGCTGAATCAAGTCCTGCATGCAGGCTCTTATAAAGGAATAGCAATATTGCTGTTTGGGGGTTATTTGCGGGCCAACGCACCAACAGGTCTATTTTTTAAATGACATTGAATTCAGTTCTTATTGATACCGCATTCTACTTGTGGCTGAAGGGCTTTGCAGGGTTAATGTATTCCACGGAGATAACGGTAACGACATAACGTGAAAGGGATGTGTAGGTAGCCTATTCAATGTTACAGACTCAGCAGAATCACAGTTTTGCATTGCTAAATATATCACGTAAGGAGGTGCGGCAGAAGTAAAACAAATAAATTACAGGGAGAGTAGGCCTACGCTAAGTTGTGACTCACATGGATTCAACATGTGATGGCCACTACAGTGGGCACAAAGACTTACATTGAGGTGATGTTCTTGAACACATCTTCGATACTGTTATTTCCATTGTTCCCAGTATCTTGCAGTGCAAGCAGGGGAAAGAATTTCCCATTGTCAGACTTATTGCAATAGATCTCAGTTGGAGAACAGCTGCAGGTTGGCGGGCAGTCCAGCATATTGCTCAAGTAGTCCTGAAAGATGGTCAAAAGAAACAATACCCTCCACCAGCAAATTCGTGGTGGAATAAAAAATGAATCCATGACTCAACGTTTATTAGGACAATATCCTTGATGTTTTTGAACCTCCAAATCGGAGACCGTCTGAATATGCAATTATGTGGTGTGTGCGCGCGGGCGAGTGAATGTATGGAGGTATGTCAAATTGATGCGAATGAGCTAATGTCCATCTATTTCACAGATGAGGAAGAAGGGGAAAAAATACTCCGTCGAAGTGGGAATGGTTCAAAAAGCAGTACTCCAAGCTTGTCCTCCTCTCTAGAATGCATAGTATATGTTACCCTGTATTCATGCTGCCGTTAGCCGCTTAGTTCCAGGTTGTACTAGCACCGCTCCAAGACTCCGAGGGATAGCGCGTTGAAGAAAGTGACGAGAGAGAAAGCGAGGTCCATGCTCAAAGCATTAAGTCCCACCTACAGGGCAGAATGGAAACTGACACACCTGCAACTCAGGATGCAGCTCAAATCAGATCATAACAACAATTGCACACAGAGCGTGGGCTATATAATAGCACAATAACAATAGGCTACACATTTATGGTGATTTATCATTAGGCCTATGGTTGGATGTTCATTTACACATCGGGCGTCCAGGCCACAATGTATCATTTTTAGAGGGCTACGCCTAGACAATCAAGAATGGCAACAAAACATCTAAAAGGCAGCCAGTATGATGAAGATTAACTTGAGTTAAATATTCACAAAAATATTTCTCATTCATGAATATCTCATTTACGACTGCATATACAGTGCATTTTGAAAGCTTTCAGACCCTTTGACTTTTCCTCATTTTGTTACTTTACAGCCTTATTCTAAAATGGTTTAAATATTGTTTTCCCCTCATTAATCTAAACACACAATACCCCATAATGAAAAAGCAAAAGCAGGTTCAGAAATGTTAGCAAATTTATTTTAAAAACATTAAAAAAACGGAATTGTGATATTTACATAGTATTCAGACACTTTACTCAGTACTTTGTTGAAACACCTTTGGCAGCGATTACAGCCTCGAGACTTCTTGGGTATGATGCTACAAGCTTGGCACACCTGTATTTGGTGCGTTTCTCCCATTCTTCACTGCAGATCCTCTCAAACTCTGTCAGGTTGGATGGGGAGAGTCTCCTCATAGATATTTTCAGGTCTGTTCAGAGATGATCGATCGGGGTTCAGGTCCAGGCTCTGGCTGGGCCACTCAAGGACATTGAGAACTTGTTCTCAACTGGCCTACCTGGTTAAAGAAAGGTGAAAAATAAAATAAATAAAAATTAGTGGAGTGCTGCAGAGATTGTTGTCCTTCTGGAAGTTTCTACCATCTCCACAGAGGAACTCAGTTTTTCCGGGTGGCCAGCTCTAGAAAGGGTCTTGGTGGTTCCAAACTTCTTCCATTTATGAATGATTGAGGCCACTGAGTTTTTTATTTCACCTTTATTTAACCAGGTAGGCCAGTTGAGAACAAGTTCTCACTTACAACTGCGACCCGGCCAAGATAAAACAAAGCAGTGTGACAAAAAAACTACACAGAGTTACACATGAGATAAACAAAAGTACAGTCAATAACACAATAGAAAAATCTGTATACCAATGTGTGCAAACCTTCAATGCTGCAGACATTTTTTGGTACCCTTCCCTAGATCTGTGCCTCAACACATTCCTGTCTTTGAGCTCTACGGACAATTCATTCAAACTCATGGCTTCGTTTTTGCTCTGACATGCACTGTCAACTGTGGGACCTTATATAAACAGGTGTGTGCCTTTCCAAATAATATCCAATAATTTGAATTTACCACAGGTGGACTCCAATCAAGTCGTAGAAACATCTCAAGGATGATCCATGGAAACAGGATGCACCTGAGCTCAATTTCAAGTGAGTTTCATAGCAAAGGGTCTGAATACTTATGTAAGTACGGTCATTCATTTTTTGTTTTGTAAAAAATTTACAAAAAATTCTAAAAACCTGTTTTCACTTTGCCATTATTGGGTATTGTGTATAGATTGATGAGGGGGGCAAAGTATTTAATCCATTTTAGAATAAGGCTGTAATCTAACAAAATGTGGAAAAAGTCAAGGGGTCTTTCTGAATGCACTGTATTAATTAGATACTGACTGTTAGCACTTAGTGGCCAACAGCAACACCTCAAAAGAAAGGCTTCAGATGTGCCAGGTGAACCTGCAACCACAACACTTCAATTACATTTGACTTACAATCATCTCTAAGCATTATAGGGATATGGCTCTGAATATATACAGCAAAACATCCCCCATAAGCATTCATGTTTCTTCTATGAATTGATATCCTTGTATTGCTACTGCTGTATCATCAAATTAATTATCTAAGTGAGTGTCAGAAATGGCTAATATAAGTGTTATATGATGTTAGAAAGTTATTGATTTCATTAACCTTATTTCTAAGACTACATATTAATATGGGCTATTTTCAGCCCTTTCCTTATCAGAGATAGACATAATGTGGAAAAGAGGTAACAAAGCAAGATAAAAAAATATATACCACCGTTCAAATGTTTGGGGTCACTTAGAAATGACCTTGTTTTTGAAAGAAAAGCACATTTTTTGTCCATTAAAATAACATCAAATTGATCCGAAATACAGTGTAGACATTGTTAATGTTGTAAATGACTATTGCAGCTGGAAACGGCTGATTTTTGATGGAATATCTACATAGGTGTACAGAGGCCCATTATGAGCAACCATCACTCCTGTGTTCCAATGGCACGCCTTTTAAAAGTCTAATTGATCATTAGAAAACCCTTTTGCAATTATGTTAGCACAGCTGAAATCTGTTGTTCTGATTAAACAAGCAATAAAACTGGCTTTCTTTAGACTAGTTGAGGATCTGGAGCATCAGCATTTGTGGGTTCGATTACAGGCCCAAAATGGGCAGAAACAAATAACTTTCTTCTGATACTCATCAGTCTATTCTTGTTCTGAGAAATTGAGGCTATTCTATGCGAGAAATTGCCAAGAAACTGAAGATCTCGTACAACGCTGTGTACTACTTCCTTCACAGAACAACGCAAACTGTCTCTAACCTGTCACGGTCGTCCTCCTCTTCATCTGAAGAGGAGATGCGAGAAGGATCAGAGGACCAAAAAGCAGCGTGGTATGTGTTCATAGTGAATATTTAATAAAGAAAGTACTGAACACTGCATACAAAACAATAAACAAATAACGACCGTGAAGCTACAAATTAGACCTGTGCTGACACAAGCCACTAACATAGACAATCACCCACAAACAAACAGTGCAACCCAGGCTACCTAAGTATGATTCTCAATCAGAGACAACTAATGACACCTGCCTCTGATTGAGAACCATACTAGGCCGAAACATAGAAATCCCAAATCATAGAAAATCAAACATAGACTGCCCACCCAACTCACGCCCTGACCATACTAAATAAATACAAAACCAAGGAAATAAAAGGTCAGAACGTGACATAACCAGAGTAGAAAGAGGAGTGGGAGGCCCCTGTGCACAACTGAGCAGGAGGACAAGTACATTAGAGTGTCTAGTTTGAGAAACAGATGCCTCACAAGTCCTTAACTGACAGCTTCATTGCATACCAGAGCTTTCATGCCTGGGATAAGCTATTTTCTGTTCTGGCGCACATTTTCAGAATAGTCCTTGTTGGGGAAGATGTACATTCCTCTCAAGTTCTTGGCTCTTTCCAGAACAGCTACCTTGTCCTTAAACCTCATTAATTCTGCAATTCCGTCCCTCGAGATAATCTGATTTCTCTGTCATTCTTATCATGGATTCACAGACAGAACTGATGTCCTCTCTCAATGACATACAGATTGCTGTCATCTTGCCGTTGTCCTGTTTAAACTCATCGAGCTGACCTGGGAGTACTGAAAACTGTTCTTCAGGTCCTGGACCGCTCTGGTTAGGTCCATTCTTTTATTAGTTGACTCCACCAGTATTTGGACACAACTCTTGAATCTATTTTCTTGTTGTAACAACTGCTGGTAGAATTATTTTTGTTTAATTAAAAGATCCTTCACATGTGATAGAGAGACACCACTGTCCTCAATGGTACTCCCGCCGGCTTTGGTCTTTATCATGGTAGCAACGTAGGTTACGCTGTTACTCCTCGCAGTTCCAGACAGGGCAGGTCGCAGGGAAGATTGGAAACAACAAACAGAAGGGATCTAGACAGCCACAAGCTCGAGACAATTCGCTGACTCAGCCACAATTGCTAACCGCATCGTGGGCTGCGTTAAAGTCCTCAAGAAAACCCTGCTAGCTTGATAGGGAGCTAGCTAGCAGCTAGGCTAGCTGCTACGCCAAGCAGCTCCTCAGACCCAACCTTAGTCGGCAGGATCACTGGACAGATAGCAGCGGTCCCAGCATAAGACAACTGAGATAGATACACGAGAATGGTGGTTAGTGTGTCTGTCACCAGGGTGGTATACTACAAGGAAAGCTATATCTACTCAGGTTTTTATAAACCTAGCCAGCTTTTAGAAGTGCCGTCTTTATTATATTACTTATTGTTAATGCCGTCTTTCGTGCCTGAGGTCATAATGACAGATGGCGACATGCTCACCTCTATTGTGCCTTGCTGTGCCTCTACTTCTTTCTTCTGTTTGTTTTTTTTCTGGTGCCTACTCCTGGAAGAGAGATTTCATTAGACTCCATTGAACAACAAGGCAGACCCAGTCCAGTATATTACACTCCAGCAGTCTATAATTATGGTCACATTGTTGGACCATACACTACTATTTTACAGTCTGATACATTAACTTGTAACAATGGTCACTACATTAGACTAACTCTGACAGTAACAAAGGGGTTGAAGACTGCATCATCCCATATTACGGTATACTCCATTAAGCCTCATTAACTTCCATTAGCCCACTGTGTGTGTGTCAGTGTGTGTGGGTTTTGCACCTGGAACTGAGGCCATTCAGTGTTGTTTTTTTTCCACCAGCGCAGTTTTTCCTGCTCATTGATGGCCATGAGAGTGTTGTGGAGCTCATTATACACACACTGGGAGAGAGAAGGATAGAGGGAGAAAAGGGAGAGAGAGAAAGATAGAAAGGGGAGGTAGAGAGAGGAGTGAGAAATGATGAGAAATCATGGCATGAAATAAATTATCAGTGAGAGATAAAGAAAGACCAACCACATCCATACACTCCCTCAAACCTGGTATTTTTTTATACAACTTTTCACATAACACACATTACCGTGGTTGATGAAGCCGTCTATATCATCAGGTCAGTAACTCGGGTCAAGCAAATTCTAGGTCATCACTTGTTACCAAGGCCACAAAGTCATCAACCCTGCCTATTTCTAAAATGTATCTTATTAAAAATGTTGTGATATTAAACCTGACCCTAGCCTTAACCCTAACCAGACTGTTAACCTTATGCCTAACCCTAACCTTAAATTAAGACCAAAAAGCTAATTGTTGTTATCATGAATTTTTACAATATAGCCTATTTCTACCTTGTAGCTGTGGTAACTAGTGGAAACCCAAATTCTATGCTTCACAGATGTAGACTGGCTGTAGCTCCAGATTGGATTGTTGCTCCTAGTTCACTGTGTTAGTCAGACTGAGTTGGCTACCACCATAGCTGTATCCATTATTTAGTCTACAGAATACCCTTGTATGAGCTACAAACTAACTTGCAAATCTGAATTGTAGGCTAACATTAGCTAGATAGCTAGCCAGCTAATGTTAGTTAGCCTGTAGCTAGCTGACCTGCCTTGCTAGCATTATCACAAACATGTTTACATTACCAAGTAAACCTACTCTAAGAGTGTGATTTAGGGTGTTTGAGAGACGGTTTGTATCCTAATCAACTCATCCAATATGAGTACATCTGTTGTTGAAGTACAGTAGATCAA
This sequence comes from Oncorhynchus clarkii lewisi, assembly GCF_045791955.1. NCBI lineage: Eukaryota > Metazoa > Chordata > Actinopteri > Salmoniformes > Salmonidae > Oncorhynchus > Oncorhynchus clarkii. The sequence goes on from NC_092147.1 coordinate 22,507,398, forward strand.
TAAAGTTACAGTACTCTAGTAGTAGCTACTGTACTGCACAAGCAGTACTCTAGCTGCTTATGCTGAAAAGCCTTGTTAGTGCATAGGTCAAATTCGCTTCAGAATTTCCTGTCTCCTTCAGCTTCAGACAAAAGCTAATATTTCACTTAAAACATATTATTGTTGTATTAATAAATATGGCTCCATTTATTTGAATGTCGAGAAAGGAATGCATCCAAAACGGAAGCTTGAATGCAAAATAAAGATGTTTATTAAGTATAAATCGTCAGCCATTTATTTTTATGAATAGGCTACATTCAAATGCAATGCATACAACTACAAAGTTCAGTACTATTACAAAATATCATGATTTAGTATATTTTGAAATGTTTGAATGAATGACTCATAGCTGACAACTAAAGGACTGCTTTTAATCATCTTTATGTTCTGTTCAAATCACTTTTTCATTGTTGACTTGTGGCATAGGAGTCACTGGAAGGATGCATCTGAAAACAAAATATGTACAAATTACCTCTGTGCATTTATCATCTGTTTTTGAAAATGAGGTCTTTTAACATCACATGAATACTTACAATGCAGATTTGTTCACTTTGTCCATTTTCAGAGTAAGTGGAAAGTTACCATCTGGATAATGCAGAGACAGAGTCAATGAATACAAAATTCACACAAGATGAAGAATTAGGTGTTAATGTTCAGGAACATCAAAATTATACTGAACATGCAGATTCCTTAACCTCCAGTGTCCATTTAAGACTCACATGTTGACAGTTATCCTGTGGATAATGCAGAGATAGAGTCAGTGAAACAATTCCAAACAATGTGAAGAAATAGGGATTAATCTTCATGAACACATTTTCATTTAATTGGGAACTTGCTTGCTAAATGATACTTAGATTTGCTGGGGTCTATCCATAGGCAGTTGAGTCTACAAACCAGAAGGATCCACTGCAGTGGAAAATATTATTTTCAGCTAGAAATAATCTCGGTAGCTAGCTAGCTAGACAGTTCTAGCTAGCTATATTTCTGACAGAGAAACCACAAATAGAACAAAGAGCTAGTGTTAGTTATATAAATATTTGGTGAAACCCAGCCCCCACTATAAAGATAGCTAGCTATTAACAAGCACCGCATTGCTTGGCAAGCATAATTTAACATTGTCTAGCTTTGGCAATGAAGTTATATCTAACACATGCATTAACTCAGAACTTTAATATCCCAAAACAATTCTTACCTTGGTCAGTCACAGTGCACGTTGTGTAACTAGATGAGTTAGACAGCTCGGTGAAAACTCTTGCTTGCAGGCTGTTGATGAAAACATACAGTATTTTTCCTCTGTGTCTTGCCAGGTGAAAATATATATATTTAAATCAATATTATGAATATAAAATCAAATGAAATTACATTATAGTTTTGGTGGTGACAGCTGCTCTTCTTCATCTGAAGAAAATTGTGACGGCTGCACTGTCAGTTGAAGGTGGGACGGGGCACAGGAACTCTTTTAGAAATAAACATAGCTAGCTAATCTTACTAAACTTCATAAGTGGCAGGTAGGCTATAACCAGTGCTTAATTTGTAAATTGGGAGGTGCAAGAGGGGGGTGACCTGGGGATCTCAGAGGAACCAGAATGCATGAGAAAATAAATCACCTTAATAACAAAGCAGTGTATGCATATCATCGCATTTCAAATCAAATCAAACTTTATTTGTCACATGCGCTGAATAGAACAGGTGTAGAACTTACCGTGAAATGCTTACTACAAGCCCTTAACCAACAGTGCAGTTCAAGAAAAATAGTTAAGAAAATATTTACCAAATAAACGAAAGTAAAACTTTTTTTTTAAGTAACACAATAAAATTACCATAACGAGGCTATATACAGGGGGTACCGGAACTATTTGCATAGTGGCATAGAGCAGTAGAGTAGAGGCACGTATAGAAGTTGCACAATTGGAGATTTTTTGATGTTGTGCCAAAGCCCCGGGAAAAACGTAGCATTTTCTAAACGCATTTCATGCAATTCTGCGTCATTTTACATGATTGGAGACTTTGGTAGAATCTTTTTAATACCACACAAATGAATGCAATGACAGGCTACTTTGACACTGACACACTGAGAATCTGAGATCAATAAAAACAATGTTTTGAATCCATCAATAGCCTAGGCCTAGGTGTGTGGAGACACATACTGTATTGTTGGCTACAATATGAGAATTAAATTACAGTCCTAAAAATGCTTTACAGCTTCACTGACTCACCCAATGATGTGCAGCTCACTCGCTGGTGATGGTCGCTGTGTTTGGGCCAAAAACCTATCTCTCTCTCTTGTTTTACTTTGTAAAACTTTGTAAAACAATTTGTAAAAAATCCTTTGTAAAACGATTTGTTTTACTTTGTACAACAGGATTTGTAAGTTGATCATATTTTGGTAGCCTGGTAGTCTTCTTTTTTCAGCAGGAGCCATTTGCTTTCCAAGCTGTGTTTTCCTGCGATTGTATTTAAAACATTGAAAAAGGCCTGTTTTGTCTGCATGATGTAGGCTATGCCTTGTCATTGGGCTTCACACAATCCACAGCAAGGCATTTTTTTCTTAAAGAAGCTATTGATCCTCTGTGGCTAAATTATAGGCCTTCTCATGGTGTAGTAGGCTATTCTAAATTATTTAATTTCTGAACAGTCAGCAGTAATTCTATAACGATGGCAAATTTATTTACATTTATCAAAGGTGCCAGCTCCTCCAGAACACTTTGCGCAGCTATGATTCAATAAGGAAAGTGAATCTTATTCTAGTTATGTGAGAGATACAGGCCCAGTTAGCACAGTGGATTTGGGCCAATTCAGGCTGAGAGTCGGGGCACTCGGCTGAGATTCAGACTCGGCCGACGTCATAATAATCCATTTATTACATTTGCATCGGGCCGCTTCTGGGGGGATTCTGGTAAGATGCCGGCAAAGTCGGCAAAGTCGACTGAATTTCGGTAGATGGCAACGGGCCCAATGTACTTGGGTCGATTCTGGGCAGTCATTCATTTTGATTCCAGGCCGAGTCCGACACCCAATTCCAGCACGATTCAATCAGTTCCGGGACCCTGGAAGTGGGCCGCTTCTGGGCCGAATCCTCATTGCTAGCTGGGACGCTTCTCACACAGACAAGGCCACGTGTTGGTTGCTTAACAAGACACATAATAACTAATGTAGTTTAATATAGTTTTTAACATTATTTTTTTATGACTACCTCATCTCTGTACCAATTATCTGTAAGGTCACTCAGTTGAGAAATTAATTTCAAACACAGATTTAACCACAAAGACCAGAGAAGTCCCTCTGAATATCCCTTTGGATGGTGTATCCATACACTTAGTCACTACAAAGACACAGGTGTCCTTCCTAACTCATTTGCCATAGTTAAAGGAAACCGCTCAGAGATTTCACCATGAGGCCAATGGTGACTTTTAAACAGTTACAGAGTTTAATGGCTGTTGTAGTTAAGCCTACACAGAATACACATATTCAAAAACATATATCCTGTTTGCAACAAGGCACTAAAGTAATACTAAAAACAAAGACAGTAAATGTTCCTGAGAGGCCCAGTTGTAGTTTTGACTTAAATCTGCTTGAAAATATATGGCAAGACACGAAAATGGTTGTCTAGTAATGATCAACAACCAATTTGAAAGAGCTTAAAGAATTTTTTAAAGAATAATAGTAAAATGTTGCACAATCCAGGTGTGGAAAGCTCTTAGAAAGACTCACAGCTGTAATCGCTGCCAAAGGTGATTCTAACATATATTGAGTCAGGGAGTTTAATACTTATCTAATCAAGATAGAGTACCAGTCAAAAGTGTGGACACACCTACTCACTCAAAGGTTTTTCTTTATTTTGACTATTTTCTACATTGTAGAATGATAGTGACGACATCAAAACTATGAAATAACACAAATGGTATCATATATAGTAACCAAAAAAGTGTTAAACAAATCAACATTTTATATTTTAGATTCTTCAACGTAGCCATCCTTTGCCTTGATGAAAGCTTTGCACACTCTTTTGTGTAGATTGTTGACAAAAATTACAATTAAATCAATTTTAACCCCACTTTGTAACACAACAAAATGTAGAAAAAGTTGAGGGGTGTGAATATTTTCTAAAGCCACTGTATATGTAAATATATTTTGAATTCCCAGACCCCTTGACTTTTTCCACATTTTGTTAAGTTACATTCTTATTCTAAAATGGATTAAAACAAATAAAACACCCAATACCACATAATGACAAAGCAAAAACATTTTTATTTTTGCTAATTTGAGCAAATGTATACAAAAAACTGAAATACCTTATTTACATAAGTATTCAGACCCTTTGAAATGAGACACAAAATTGAGCTCAGATGCATCCTGTTTCAATTGATCATCCTTGAGATGTTTCTACACCTTGATTGGAGTACGCCTGTGTTAAATTCAATTGATTGGACATGATTTGGAAAGGCACATACCCACAGTTGACAGTGCATGTCAGAGCAAAAACCAAGCCGCGAAGTCGAAGGAATTGTCCATAGAGCTCCACGACGGGATTGTGTCGAGGCACATATCTGAGGAAGGGTACCAAAAACATTCTGCAGCATTGAGGGTCCCCAAGAACACAGTGGCCTCTATCATTCTTAAATGGAAAAGGTTTGGAACCAACAAGACTCTTCCTAGAGCTGGCCGCCCGGACCAACTGAGCAATCGGGGGAGAAGGGGTTTGGTCATTGAGATGACCAAGAACCCGATGGTCACTCTGTCAGAGCTCTAGAGTTCCTCTGTTGAGATGGGAGAACCTGCAAGAAGGACAGCCATTTCTGCAGCGCTTCACCAATCAGGCCATGATGTAGAGTGGCCAGACGGAAACCACTCCTCAGTAAAAGGCACATGACTGACCTCTTGGAGTTTGACAAAAGACACCTAAAGACTCTCAGACCATGAGAAACAAGATTATCTGGTCTGATGAAACCAAGATTGAACTCTTTGGCCTGAATGCCAAGCATCACGTCTGGAGGAAACCTAGCGGCAGCATCATGCTGTGGGGATGTTTTTCAGCGGCAGGGACTGGGAGACTAGTCAGGACTGAGGCAAAGATGAACAGAGCAAAGTACACAGAGATCCTTGATGAAAACCTGCTCCAGGGCTCTCAGGAACTCCGACTGGGGCGAAGGTTACCCTTCCAACAAGACAACGACCCTAAGCACACAGCCAAGACAATGCAGGAGTGGCTTTGGGACAAGTCTCTGAATATTCTTGAGTGGTCCAGCCAGAGCCAGAACTTGAACCCAATCGAACATCCCTGGAGAGACCTGAAAATATCTGACAGAGCTTAAATTGATCTGCGGAGATGAACAAGATAAACTCTCCAAATACAGGAGTGTCAAGCTTGTAGTGACATACTCAAGAAGACTTGAGGCTGTATTCACTGCCAAAGGTGCTTCAACAAAGTACTGACTAAAGGGTACTTATTTAAATGTGATATATCCTGTTTTTTTTGTTACATTTACAAAAATGTATAAAACCCTGTTTTGGCTTTGTCATTATGGGGTATTGTGTTTAGATTGATAAGGGAAAAAAGCTATTTAATCAATTTTAGAATGAGGTTGTAACGTAACAAAATGTGGAAATGCACTGTACACTGAGTATACCAAACATTAGGAACACCTTCATAATATTGAGTTGCCCCCTCCCACACAATCCATGTCTCAATTATCTCAAGGCATAAAAAACCTTCTGTAATCTCCTCTCCATCTACACAGATTGAAGTGGATTTAACAAGTGACATCAATAAGGGATCATAGTTTTCACCTAGATTCGCCTGGTCAGTCTATGTCATGGAAAGAGCGTGTGTTTTTGTTATTTTGTTTTGTATACTCAGTATTTGTAGATATATTATAATACATCCGTTTTTCAAATGGGAGTCTACTATACACCTGTCTGTTCCCATCCTTCCAACGAGAAGGCCTAAAACTGATTGAAATACCCTCTGTGCCAAGAAGTGTGCCCTAGTGGAATATACTATCAACACGTGGGTTCAGGTAAATATCCCCACCTTTCTCTTTCTTACATTACCATCTTTCCATAAAATGACTAAACACATGAATCTGTGCCTGAGCCTGATAAACTGAAACAGGCAGCCAGGCTACCAGGAGAGGAAAACCTGACATTAAACACTATTACGAGAATTACAACCTTTTCTCAAAAAGAAACTCCTCTGTCGTGATGGTGGATAGGCCTAAAATAATTCCCAAACCACTACCCAAACTCCCCTGGGTGCACGCATCTGAATCCTTTGACCTGTAGAACCAGCAAGAGTTAGCCTACCGTTAAGAAACGATTTTCATGAATACTGGAATGATAACAAAAATTATTAAATTATTAAAGTACAGGGAAAATATTGACAACAGCATAACTGTAATGAGAAGGGATGTAGCTAAGACATGAATGTTGCCAAATCATGGTCTGCATGGAGATGGAGTAGGCTAGCCTACCTGTCCGACCCACTGGTCTGACCATTCGTCAATGGCATTTGCAAAACCAATATGACGTGTTTGACTAGACATCAGGAACGCTGCAAAACACTCAACAAATTGGTTTCAGTTGGGGGGGGGGTAAAGTCCACATTTTAACTGGATGTCTGATTGCCTATAACAATATGAACGTGTAGGCTATGTAGTATGTAGAGAAAATGGCGGGAAAACTCACTCGTGCTTCCATCCATATTGTAGCCTGGGAGGCTACTGAAGAAGGCATTATCGGTCCATGTGGTAGAGCCCATTGAAATCCCATGACTGAAACAGAGTGTAGTCTATTAGAAGGAAACCATTGTCTCCTTTCCTTTCTCTGTCTGGCAGGTAGCCCGGAGGTTGAGTGTTAACACTCGCACTTGACCCCCCCCCCCCCACCCCTTACTAGCTCTGACTTTGCTGATAGCTACTATATTGAGGAAAAATGTATTTACTATGACTGTGATATGTCGTTGTCCCACCTAGCTATCTTAAGATGAATGCACTAATTGTAAGTCGCTCTGGATGAGAGCATCTGCTAAATTACTAAAATGTTATGCCATCGAAAGGTCCCTGGTTTGAATCCCCAAGCTAATTAGGTGAAAAATATGTTGATGTGCCCTTGAGCAAGGCATGTATCCTGAATTGCTCCTAGCATTATTTAACTGGGCAAGTCAGTTAATTAAGAACAAATTCTTATTTACAATGACGGCCTACCCCGGCCAAACCCTAACGAAGTTTGGCAAATTGTGCGCCGCCCTATGGGGCTTCCAAAAACAGCCGGTTGTAATACAGCCTGGAATGGAACCAGGGTCTAGCACTGAGATGCAGTGCCTTAGACTGCTGTGCCACTCAGGAGTTATGCCTAAGAGTGTCTGCTAAAATGTAAAAATCTGCACTGATCTGAGACCAGACATTGATGAAAGCAATATGGTTGACCTTCTCCTGGCATTTAAAAAAAACAACTATTTGTTGAGATGAATAGGGAAAAATAGCCTACTGTAGGTCCAAGTTGTTGTCTAACAGCTACACTGAACATTTAGAAGTAAATTTGGGATTTTGTAGGCAATGGAATTGTCCACATAACTTGTTGCCAATTTAAACTGCATGGTCTCTGTCTGGTGTTTGGTGAAACTTATGTTTATTTTGTTAATTTAGTGCTTTGAAACTGGTTTAAAGCTGGATTAGCCAGGGAATGACAATCAATGAAATGTGCAATTGAAATACGTGCTGGCGATAGCAATTTTCTTGATTTAGGAGTATCTGTTAAGTGAGAAAATATGTATTTATTTTGTTAAGATGAGATATATTTCAATGCATGTTCCTTGTGCTGACATGGAATAAGTTAAAAGAGTGGCAGAAATAGCACGACCTAAGCTTTCTGCAGAAAATACCTGTTTATTAGACGTGGGAATTCAACAGAGATGGCAATTGGCAATTGTAGTAATTCCAGTCATAAAATACATGAGTTCAACTGTATTTTATTTTTTGTTTATAATGTCTTTCCCTCTACTTTTTTTGGAGTCCTAAAATAGATAGTTGGTCTATACGTCCTTACATTGGCAAAGATCTGGCTGCTACAATGGGAAAATCTGAACAGGTACATGTCAAACATGTATTTATTTAACCTTATTTTATCAGCGAGTCATACTGAGACCAAGGTCTCTTTTACAGGTGAGCCCTGAATTACATAAATTGCAGAAAATACACACAACAATATAAACACAAAATGCAGGTAGAAAGAAAAACATGGTAATAAAAAAACCAATACATTCATCAGTACTAAGGTCCTCAATCAGCCCAATTGCCCTAGAAGCATAAATGTAAGAATATTTTGAAGATTGTTCCACAAACAATGTGCAAGAAAACTAAAAGCTGATTTACCTAACTCTGTAGAGACCAAAGGAATTTCCAGAGTTAACCATCCCTGAGACCATCAAAGCGTAGTGCGCTATGATAAACGGCATCTAAAGGCTTTAATGAAGTGGCCGTTGCATTCATATTTAATTTTACATTTATTTTACTAGGCAAGTCAGTTAAGAACAAATTCTTATCTTCAATGACGGCCTAGGAACAGTGGGTTAACTGCCTGTTCAGGGGCAGAACGACAGATTTGTACCTTGTCAGCTTGGGGATTTGAACTTGCAACCTTTTGGTTACTAGTCCAACGCTCTAACCACTAGGTTAGATAATGTCGTCATAGTATAGGACCAATAGAAACATTGATTGAATAATCTGCCTTCTACTATTTAGCGAGAGGCAGGACCTATTTCTATAGAAGAAGCTCATTTTTATTCTCAGCTTCATAACTAACTCATCAACATGCTTTTTAAAAGGCAGCTTTTCATCTATGCAGATGCCCAGATATTTGTAAGCAGGAACACGATCAATATGGACACCATCCAAAGTACATATGCATAATTAATCATCAGTTCTTTTCATAAGCTTTAGAGAACAACATCTACTTAGTTTTACCTGCATTCAATACTAATTTCAGGTCAATAAAGTTTTTCTGTAATAGAATGAAGGCAGACTGTAGTTCAGATAGAGCCTGTTCAACCGTGGGGGCAATAGCATACTTAACTCAACAGTATCATCGGCATACAAGTGTGCAAACAGATTTTTACAGACAAGTTGATATTGTTAATGTAAACAGTAAAAAGTACAGGACGCAGAATCGACCCCTGCGGGACACCTTTTGTAATATCCAGGAAACTTGATTTATCACCATCAGTACATGCAGCCTGGTCAATGAAGAGAGCAGCACAATGTTGCCTTTTATCCATACAGGTAACCACCTCCTTTATAACTATGGATGCAGCAGAGATAGTGCTATGACCTGGTATAAAACCCAACGGATGTACATTTAGAATACATTTCAAAGATTAGAAAGATCTTAGCTGAGAATTAATAAAGGATTCTAATATTTTAGCTAGGCAAAAAAAGTTTGCAATTCGGGTGATAATTATTTAGGTCACAAGTGTCACCACCTTTGTACCAGATATAATTGTCAGGGTAAATATATGGGTTAATGATTCAGCAATTAGGGGGGCAGAGAGCTGCAGCAAAAATGGATCAAGCATATCAGCACGATTTGATTTATTTTACATCAATCTTAAGCAAGGCATCTAGCACATCACAGATAGTACATTGTTGAAATGAAAACAAAGATTCACTATAAGTTGATGGGTTAACTGTTGGGTCAACTAGTGGCTGGCAGAGGGAAGAGCAGTCGATTTACTGACCAGGGTCAATTAAACCACCGTTTCTTTCAAATAAAAAACCCGCTGAGATAAAATGATGATTAAAAGCATCCCTTATTCCATTCTTCTCAGTTATGACGCCAGAGTCAGCATTTACTGTTTTCCAAAATGTATAAAGATCACCAACTGGCTCAGTGATAAACCTTAAAAAATAACTTGATTTAGCTTTCTTAATCAAGATAAACTTTCTTGATTAAGTTTATCTGTTTCTCAATTGTCTAAAAGATTGTCAGTCCACTACAGAGTCAGTTTTCCTTGCTTTGGCCCGGGCCTGATTCCTCATCTGAATGAGCTCAGATAGCTCAGAAGAAAACCAAGGGTTAGCACTATCGTTGACACTGAATTGTTTAAAAGGGGCGTGTTTATCTGCCAGAGAAATAAATATGGAGGAGAAATGTTCTGGAAACAACTCATGGTCAGGAATACAGGAGAGAGTGGCTAAATCAGAGTGAAACATGGTGTCATGTAAATCCCTGCAACAAATAAATGTATTCTGGTTTATGGACACATCTACAACCAGGAGCTAAAACTTCTTGGGAACAGAAACATTTAAAGATTGGAATGTCATGAAATTTGATTTTACGTATATGGCCACTCCTCCCCCTTTCTGTAATCTGTCACATCTAAATACATTATAATAATTTATTTCAATGTCTTTATCAGATACAGAACCATTTAACCATGTTTCCGAGAGAACCAGAATGTACCCAAATATCAATTGTGTTCATTTTGTTATGATACGTTATGTACATTAGTCTAAGCCTCCTATGAGATTGAAAGTCTGAGGGGGAATTCCGCTCATTCCCATAAGAGCTAAAAGGCATAGGGTCATCTGTAGCTATTTGTTGAGTGAGCTGAGACTTTGCCAAATTCCTGGCCAACCACGTGAGAGGTGAGCAGACTGAGCATTTGACAGACCTCCCTCAAGTCGCTGCATGCAGGGGCTGGGGCAGGAGAGCAGTGTTGGCAGAACTCAGTCCACCTTGATGAAGCTCCCGCCAAAGGAGTGGAGCTGCTGCAGGGGATCGGAGTAGCTGCCAATGCTCCATTCTGGGTGTGCACAGGAGGCCTCATCCAACATATCCATACTATTTATTTCCCATACTAGATTTAGTCATAATGCCATGCATATATCCAAAAACAATAATAATGAATCTAATACATTTTGCATGTCCACATTTTCACAGCCTAGGTTGACTGTGTGAACTCGTACTTGTGTAATGGTCTTGTGTAGTGTGATTTGACAAACTGAAAGTTGGGAAAGAAAAACATGTCTGGTAATGGCAAAGTTACCTCTTCGCTTATATATATCATCTGCTTGACAGCAGTAGTCATGGAAGTCAGTGGACAGAACATAGTCCAAAACACACCAACACATGAACGCATATACACACACACAACTTCCTCTCCACAGAGACTCTGCCCTGCCCTCTTGATGCTTATCGTATGAGATATGCAGAGCTCTCTCTCTCCAGACCCGTAGGGCTGAGGCCTGTTTGACAATGTGGGGAATCAGGACCATCTGTCACCATCCGATTGTATGTGTTACACAACAGAGTAATCAGAGACTGCCTACAAACATATAGAGTGCATTTGGAAAGTATTCAGACCCCTTTTTCAACATTTTGTTACGTTACAGCCTTATTCCAAAATGTATTAAATAATTGTTTTCCTTCATCAATTTACACACAATACCCAATAATGACAAAGTGAACAGGTTTTTAGAAATGTTGCTACTTTACTACACATAAAAACAGAAATAGCTTATTTACATAAGTATTCAGACCCTTTGCTGTGAAACTCAAAATTGAGATCGGGTGCATCCTGCACCTGGGGGTATCATCGGATGGGGCCACAGTGTCTCCTGACCCCTCTTGTCTCAAACTACTGCAGCATAAATACTGGAGGCTATGTGTCGGGGGGCTAGGGTCAGTTTGTTATATCTGGAGTACTTCTCCTGTCTTATCTGGTGTCCTGTGTGAATTTAAGTATGCTCTCTCTAATTCTCTCTTTCTCTCTCTATCTAGGAGGAACTGAGCCCTAGGACCATGCCCTAGGACTACCTGGCATGATGACTCCTTGCTGTCCCCAGTACACCTGGCCGAGCTGCAGCTCCAGTTTCAACTGTTCTGCCTGCGGCTATGGAACCCTGACCTATTCACCGGACATGCTACCTGTCCCAGGCCTGCTGTTTTCAACTCTCTAGAGACAGCAGGAGCGGTAGAGATACTCTTAATGATCGGCCAACTGACATTTACTCCTGAGGTGCTGACTTGCTGCACCCTCGACAACTACTGTGATTATTATTATTTGACCATGCTTGTCATTTATGAACATCTTGGCCATGTTCTGTTATAATCTGCACCCGGCACAGCCAGAAGAGGACTGGCCACCCCTCATAGCCTGGTTCCTCTCTAGGTTTCTTCCTAGGTTTTGGTCTTTCTAGGGAGTTTTTCCTAGCCACCGTGCTTCTACACCTGCATTGCTTGCTGTTTGGGGTTTTAGGCTGGGTTTCTGTACAGCACTTTGAGATATCAGCTGAAGTACGAAGGGCTGTATAAATAAATTTGATTTTGATTTGATCCTGTTTCCATTGATCATCCTTGAGATGTTTCTATAATTTGATTGGAGTCCACCTGTGGTAAATTCAATTGATTGGACATGATTTAGAGAGAAACACACCTGTCTAAAGTTGAAGTCGGAAGTTTACATACACTTAGGTTGGAGATATTAAAACTAGTTTTTCAGCCACTCCACAAATGTCTTGTTAACAAAATATAGTTTCGGCAGGTCAGTTAGGACATCTACTTTGTGCATGACACAAGTAATTTTTCCAACAACTGTTATTATTTCACTTAAATTTCACTGTATCACAAATCCAGTGGGTCAGAAGTTTACATACACTAAGTTGACTGTGCCTTTAAACAGCTTGAAAGATTCCAGAAAATTATGTCATGGATTTAGAAGCTTCTGATAGGCTAATTGACATAATTTGAGTCAATTAGACGTGTACCTGTGGATGTATTTCAAGGCCTACCTTCAAACTCAGTGACTCTTTGCTAGACATCAATCTAAAGAAATCAGCCAAGACCACAGAAAGAATATTGTAGACCTCCACAAGTCTGGTTCATCCTTGGGAGCAATTTCCAAACACCTGAAGGTACCACGTTCATCTGTACAAACAATAGTACACAAGCATAAACACCACTGGACCACACAGCCGTCATACCGCTCAAGAAGGAGACGCATTCTGTCTCCTAGAGATTAACGTATTTTGCTGCGAAAAGAGCAAATCAATCCCAGAACAACAGCAAAGGACCTTGTGAAGATAGTGAAGGAAACGGGTACAAAAGGTTCTATATCCACAGTAAAACAAGTCCCATATTGACATAACCTGAAAGGCCGCTCAGCAAAGCAGAAGCCACTGCTCCAAAACTGCCATAAAAAATCCAGGCTACGGTTTGCAACTGCACATGGGGACAAAGATCGTACTTTCTGGAGAAATATCCTCTGGTCTGATGAAACAAAAATAGAACTGTTTGGTCATAATGAACATCGTTATTCTTGGAGGAAAAAGGGGGATGCTTGCAAGCTGAAGAACACCATCCCAACCGTGAATCACGGGGGTGGCAGCATCATGTTGTGGGGGTGCTTTGCTGCAGGAGGGACTGGTGCACGTCACAAAATAGATCATCATGAGGAGGAAAATTATGCGGATATAATGAAGCAACAGCTCAAGAAATCAGTCAGGAAGTTAAAGCTGGGTCGCAAATGGGTCTTCCAAATGGACAATGACCCCAAGCATACCTCCAAAGTTGTGGCAAAATGGCGTAAGGACAACAAAGTCAAGGTGTTGGAGTGGACATCACAAAGCCCTGACCTTAATCTTATAGACAATTTGTGGACAGAACTAAAAAAGCATGTGTGAGCAAGGCCTACAAACAAGCTCTGTCAGGAGGAATGGGCCAAAATTCACCCAACTGTCACGATCGTCGTATGAGTGAGACCAAGGCGCAGAGTGGTATGGGTACATTCTCTTTTAATGAATGAACCACATAACAAAAACAACAAAACCAACAAATGAAACGTGATGCTATACGAATAGTGCAGACAGGCAACTAAACAGACAAGATCCCACGAAAGACAAAGGGGAAATTGCTGCCTAAATATGATCCCCAATCAGAGACAACGATAAACAGCTGTCTCTGATTGGGAACCATATCAGGCCAACATAGTAATACAAATTCACCTAGATGACCCACCCAAGTCACCATCATGCCCCAACCAACACAGAGAAAAACCAGCTTACTATGGTCAGGGCGTGACACCAACTTATTGTGGGAAGCATGTGGAAGGCTACCCAAAATGTTAAACATTTTAAAGGCAATGCTACCAAATACTAATTGAGTGTATGTAAGCTTCTGACCCACTGGGAACGTGATGAAAGAAATAAAAGCTGAAATAAATCATTCTCTCTACTATTATTCTGACATTTCACATTGTTCAAAAAAAGTGGTGATCCTAACTGACCTGAAACAGTGAATTTTTACTAGGATTAAATGTCAGGAAATGTGAAAAACTGAGTTTAAATGTATTTGGCTAAGGTGTATGTAAACTTCCGACTTCACCTGTATGGTCCCACAGTTGAAAGTGCATGTCAAAGCAAAAACCAAGCCATGATGTGGAAGGATTTGTCTGTAGAACTCCAAGACAGGATTGCGTCGAGGTACAGATCTGGGGAAGGGTGCCAAAAAATGTCCGCAGCACACAGCCAAGACAATTATTTATTTTTAATCAATTTTAGAATAAGACTGTAACGTAACAAAATGTGGAAAAGGTCAAAGGGTTTGAATACTTTCCGAATGCACTGTACATACATTGCAAGAGTCACTGTCCATTAAAACCAAAAGAGTGAAGCCCATCTGAATATCAGTCTTCTGTCTCCGATATCTAGATTCCCCCTTATTCCTAAATCAATACTTTTGCATATTGACTGCTACAACCTGCCCTTAAGGACCCCAATGACTGACAAAGTGCTGCAATAATCAAGTGTTTTTCTCCAGATCATTTATTTTTTCTGTTCTCACAGTAACATTAATCGAAATTCAGCTCCAGAAAGGAGCAACCCCTTTGAAGCTAGTTTAAAGCTATTAGCCTGAAGCACTGATGGGAATGTGGCATCATCAAGGAGAGTCATTGTGATGTCAGGTGTAATGAGTATTCCAACCCTTTTCCTGTTAAACAAGGAGCTCCTGACTGATGCAACTTATGCCAATAGATTACAATTGTTAATTTCCCAAATGCAGACTCAATGCAGAACCATCTTTGACAAAGTACCTCACAAACTGATTACATCCTCTAGTAATGTAACGTATCATGCTATTCATAGTCCATATGTAATTGAAGTAATGATGAAAAAATTATGTCACAGTAATGATATGACATGCATAACCGTAGTAATTGTAGATAAGGGCTCACTATCATTAGAAACAGTAGGTGTGCAGTATATAGTATGCTATTAGTATACATACACAGTTATAATGTATATATAGCTGCAAGACATTTAGCATTGTCCTCTGAACTTGTTTTCTCTTTGCCATTGGAATTTGGTAGGGTTTTTAAGACACTTTTGTTGCCTTGATTCCTTGATTACCAATTGACCTCATCTACTGCCTTCATTCCCAATTGACCTCAGCTACTGCCTGCCTAATTCATGCAGTAACTCATACCAAATTTGATCAGCCTTCTGCCAACTTGGTCTAGGCTTGGGTGTGTGTCTGAATGATGGAGGGAATGAGCTTGCCAATCTCTCTGCTTTTTTAACTTGTCACATCTATTGATGGCTTGCACAAAAAGCTATAGTCTCTCTTTCTGTCTGTATTCACAAAAACACCCTGTCACCTACATGCCAGTCAATAGCACAATCACGTCTCTTCATGGAAGGAGAAATAATAGCCAGTCTTTGTCACTGTTCCTTTTTGTCCTTAATTACTTCATTTCTTGGAGTCTCATTCTGCCTGTCGAGTAACTCCACATCACTCATGCCTGTGTTTGAAGCTCGCCATGCTGTGTGTCAGCGGCTTTCTAGTATACATCCCATCTCCTCTACAGGTACTACAGTAGCTTGGCACAATGTTAACCTCACAGTCAATCAATGGACATAAAAAATAATTTGACAACTACACATACTGTTAAAAAAATGGTGGCTTATTACAAATCATAGGATGGATTATTTTGCTTCTGTTCAAAACAGTACTGAACCTCATTCAACAGTACTGTGCTTGTCTTTTGTAGCTTCCAAGCCTGTTATGGAACTAGCCTGTGAGTGTATTACTTTGCCCACATTTTCTCATTTGTGTGGAAAATGGCTGCAATGGAATTTCAGAAAATTTGAATTTCTGACTCAAGGGGAAGGATTCATTGTTGGACTAGACAATGATTTAGGATAGTGTTTGATCAGTCTAAACTGCATCACTACAGATGCGGCCCTGAAAACCAAAACACATTGTTGAGAGAATAAACAGTCTTCCCTCTTGCAGAGTGTGGTCTTGCTTTACCCACTGTCTAATCTTTGTCGAAGTTTACCTGAGCCTCTCGTGCTGCCATGGTGATGACACAATCAGAAAACAACACAGAAAGGCTGCTGCTTGGAGGGGCTCTTTGGGAAAGGAGAGGAAGCACGATTGCCTGCATGTCACATGAATTAATTTGCAATCACTGAATAAGATATTAAATTAATAAGTTGGCGCTGTATTGTGCATGTTCTCTTGTCGTGCTGCCAGGTCTTAAAAGTACATCACTGACAGTGGATTACTGCAGCGCAACGCTACAGTGTGGGTGTTGCAGCAGATACATAGTACTGCATAACAGAAGCACCTTTGGCACAAAATCACTGGCATGTTAGACATGTTTTCACTGGTGTGTTTTAGACTAGCACAGGAAATTACAGTTTCGATGTCATCTGTTTAATCAACTCAAACCTTATCCACATACATCAATCAATGTTCTAAAGGGATTGTGGACAGACATTCATGTAGACATAGCTAGATGTCCTCAAGCCACTCAAAACAGGCCAAAACAAAACTCGGATCAGTCAGAAGCATAGGCTACTGTAGCCCACTAACGTTACAAGCGTGATTCAGAAATGAGAGAGAGAGATTTTTAATTGTAGAAGGGATTAACTTGTTCAACTCTAATCAAGGATACTATAGTTATCGCGTTTCACATAGAATTTATTAACTACGAAAAGGTAAAATGTGTTTTTATTTTAATTCTGGTGCAGCTCTGCACACACAAGCTTGTTAGCTAGCTATCTAGCTAGCTCTGGTCCAACGTTAAGACAACTCTCGGAAGTTCAAAGACATTCAAATGTCCTTCATAGAAGCCACTCCTCCATAGATATAATTATATGGGCCTAATTCATAAAAATGCATGTCATAACAAGATGCTCTTCAATTCAAGCCTCCTCCTCCACCCTCTTTCGCTGTATAGTGCACAAACAACTTCTAGAGGAATATTTTAAATCAGACCCTTTGAAGTCATTTAAAATGTAATACCTTCACAGATTCAACATCACACAATGTTGGGGTGTGTAGTGCAGAATTGGTGAGAAGCGTGACAGTGGTAGAGACACAAGACAAGATCACACTTTGTCAGTGAGAGAGGTCACAGGAGAATGAGAAGAATTGTGCAAACTAACAGGCTGGCCAGAAACAGACAAATAACGGTATAGAATGGCATCTCGTAACGTACAACTCGTGCATTCTTGTCACGGATCGGCTATTGCATCAGACAACCCCATTGGGTTCCACTCCTATCAGCTAAAAACAAGAAAAAAATTCTCAAGTGCGCAACCGATCACTAACACTGGACAATTGAGTAGTGGAATAACATTGCCAGTTTGATTTGTTCATCAAGCTTACAAGCTTTTTTCTCCTTCCTCTGGTCTTTTCTATAGTTCCTGTTTTCTAGTTTTCACAGTTTTGATCATTCTGCCTGCCCTGACCCTGAGCCTGCCTGCCGTCCTGTACCTTTCCTCACCACACTTGATTATTGACCTCTGCCTGCCCTGACCCTGAGACTGCATGGCGTTCTGTACCTTTTGGACTCTGATCTGGATTACCGACCTCTGTCTGCCCCTGACCTGTCGTTTTGCCTGCCCCCTTTTCTAGTAATAAACTTTTGTTACTTCGACACTGTCTACATCTGGGTCTTCCCTAAAACGTGATAGTACAAACTGGCCATGACCGACCCAGCAGACACAGACAAGCTCCACAATGCTGTCTCCCTGCAAGGAGCCACCATTGGATGACACGAGGAGTTACTGCAATGTCTAATGGAAGGACTCCATAACCTGTCAGTACGCCATGATCAGGAATTCGAGACTTTGCTGGAGCAATACCGCACATTCCCCACTGGGCAGCGAGTCACACCCGTAATCTCCAAGCCTACCCCAGTGTCCCGAGAACCCTGCTTTCCTCCTCCGGATGCTACGCTGGAGATTCTGGAACCTGCCGGGCTTTTCTCTCCCAGTGCTCCCTCATTTTCGAGCTGCAGCATTCATCGTTCCCCTCGGACCAATCGAGGATAGCATACATCATAACGCTGATGTCCAGGAGGGCACTCGCCTGGGCTACGGTGGTGTGGGAGCAACAGTCTGCCATCTGCTTCAGTCTAGAGGAGTTGGTGGTGGAAGTTCGGAAGGTGTTTGATTCGGGAGAGAGGCTGCTCGTAAGCTACTCGTAAGCTGCTACGTCAATACTCTCGTAGTGTGGCAGACTACATGATGGATTTTCGCATGTTGGCAACTGAGAGTGCCTGAAATCCGGAAGCATTGTTCGACATGTTCCTTCACGGATTATCACAGGTGGTCAAATATGAGCTTGCAACCCGGAAGCTGCCCATGGACCTTGACTCCCTCATAGCCTTGACCATCCAGATCGATTGGCGGCATCGAGAACTTAGGAGGGAAAGGGAATCTCTGCCCTGTCGCCCTTGTTCGCCCTTGATTCCCACCTTGCCTCTGAAGAATCCCGGAGACCCCAGAAGTCTACATGTCCGAGTGAACCCGGCATCACCCGAGATTGACTTCGGCTGAGCACTTACGCCAACTCCACTCCGGCTGAACACTTACGCCAACTTCACACCCAGAGCTGTCTATATTGTGGAGTTACGGGACACTTCGTAGCTACCTGCCCATTAAAAAAAACAGGCTTATCAGGAAGCGGCGAGTACTCTGGTGGGCCTTATGGAGAACTATTCCTCTTTCCTTCCTCGCACCCCTCCGCCATTCTCGTGGAGTACCAGGACCTCCGGGAGGTGTTCAGTATGTCCCGGGCCATTTAGCTTCCAACCCTATGATTGCGGGATTGACCTTCTCTCAGGCATCACTTCAGCCCTGGGGATGACTGTACTCTCTGTCAGGTCCGGAGACCAAGTCTATGGAGACCTACATTGAGGATTCTCTATCTGCAGGGTTAATCCATCCTTCTGCCTCCCCTGCCGGCGCAGGGTTTTTCTTTGTGGAGAAGAAGGTCAAAACTCTGCGCCCGTGCATCGACTACTGGGGCCTCAATGACATCACAGTGAAGAACCGCTACCCGCTACCACTCATCTCCTCGGCCTTCGAGCTGCTCCAGGGGACCACTGTGTTCTCCAAGCTGGACCTACGGAACGCCTACCACCTGTTGCGGATACAGGAAGGGGACGAGTGGAAGACTGCCTTCAACACAGCCAATGGTCACTACGAGTATCTGGTCATGCCATTTGGCCTCATCAACGCCCCAGCTGTGTTCCAGGCTCTGGTTATTGATGTTCTCCGCTACATGTTGAACCTAGTCTTCTCCCTCTCTGCCCAAGAACACATGCTCCACGTCCGACAGGTTCTCCAACGCCTCTGAAGTACCACATTTTTGTGAAAGCAGAGACTGCCTGCCGTTCTGTACCTTTTGGACTCTGATCTGGATTACCGACCTCTAACTGCCCCTGACCTATCGTTTTTCCTGCCCCCTGTTCTAGTACTAAACTTTTGTTAATTCAACACTTTCTGCATCTGGGTCTTCCATAAAACATGATAGTTTCAGTGTTTGTCTACACCTGTTGTTTATGAAGCATGTGACAAATACAATTTGATATGTTTTCATTTTTAATTTGCAAAGGAAATAGAGAGGGATAGAGGTTATGCTTGGCCACTGTGCCCAGGTTAATGAAACCACATTGACAAAAAAGTTATCCAAAAAGTAAATTAATCCATACAGAATAATAATAATTAATAAATATCAATAATTTACTTCCAGACATAGCGTACCTGTCAAAAGTTTGGACACACATACTCATTCAAGGGTTTTTCTTTATTTGTACTATTTTCTACATTGTATAATAATAATAAAGACATCAAAACTATTAAATAACACATATGGAGTCATGTAGTAACCAAAAAAAGTGTTAAACAAATCAAAATATATTTTATACTTTAGATTCTTCAAATTAGCCACCCTTTGCCTTGATGACAGCTTTGCACACTCTCTGCATTTTCTCAACTAGCTTCAGGAGGTAGTCACCTGGAATGCATTTCATGTGTGCCTTGTTAAAAGTTACTTTGTGGAATTTCAGCTCAAATGTGGAAAAACAGCTCAAATAAGCAAAGAGAAATGACAGTCCATCATTACTTTAAGACATGAAAGTCAGTCAATCCAGAAAATGTCAAGAGATTTGAAAATTTCTTCAAGTGCAGTCGCAAAAACCATCAGGCGCTATAATGAAACTGGCTCTCATGAGGACAGCCACAGGAAAGGAAGACCCAGAGTTACCTCTGCTGCAGAGGATAAGCTCATTAGCGTTTCCAGCCTCAGAAATTGCAGCCCAAATAAATGCTTCACAGAGTTCAAGTAACAGACATATCTCAACATCAATTGTTCAGTGGAGATTGCATAAATCAGGCCTTCATGGTTGAATTGCTGCAAAGACACCACTACTAAAAGGACACCAATAAGAAAAAGAGACGTGATTGGGCCAAGAAACATGAGCAATGGACATTAGACCGGTTTAAATCTTTCAAAATTTGAGATTTTTGTGACATTGTGAGATGCAAAGTAGGTGAATGGATGATCTCCGCATGTGAGGTTCCCACCTTGAAACATGGAGGAGGAGGTATAATGGTGTGGGGGTGCTTTGCTGGTGACACTGTCTGTGATTTATTTAGAATTCAAGGCACACTTAACCACCATGGCTACCACAGCATTCTGCAGCAATACGCCATTCCATCTGGTTTGTGCTTAGTGGGCGCAAATCATTTGTTTTTCAACAGGACAATGACCCAACACAACTCCAGGCTGTGTAAGAGCTATTTGAACAAGAACGAAAGTGATGGAGTGCTTCACCAGATGACCTGTCATCCACAATCACCCGATCTCAACCCAATTGAGATGGTTTGGGATGAGTTGGACCGCAGAGTGAAGGAAAAGCAGCCAATACGTGCCCAGCATATGTGGAACTCCTTCAAGACTGTCGGAAAAGCATTTCACATGAAGCTGGTTGAGAGAAGGCCAAGAGTGTGCAAAGCTGTCATCAAGGCAAAGGGTGGCTACTTTGAAGAATCTAAAATCTAAAATACATTTTGATTTTTTTAACACTTTTTTTGGTTACTACATGACTCCATATGTGTTATTTCATAGTTTTGATGTCTTCACTATTATTCTACAATGTAGAATATTACACAATTAAAGAAAATCCCTTGAATGATTAGGTTTGTCCAAACTCTTGACTTGTACTGAACATATCAATATTAATATAATCCACAATTTTCTCATAGTAGTAGAAACAAGTGTCATTAATCACCCGCAGATGGGTTGATAATAATGGGCTATTCCACCCAGACAGATTTCCCATTAATTATTTCACATGATATGATAACGAACGTTAAAAAAATATATATGTGTGGGATTGGGGACTTAATAGATGTTAAACCATTAAAGGAAAGTTCTTTAAATTGGGCCCCATTTAATGAATTATCAACAACAAAAAATTGGGCCAACTATAATTTCATAAGATGCTCCATCAGTGCTTGCACTGGTTGGAGAGAGCGGCGATAAAGTAGGAGTATGCACAAGAGTAGGCACGAGAAAGACAATGTCCTGCAAAAAAAGATCCCTCTCATCAATAAGTCATGGAGTCAGATGTGTGAGAGTTACATCACCATTGTGTACCCTGCCACAGTGAGTGGAAGTCAGCCAGGTGCTTGGATATTCCATTGGTGTGTAGTGCACTATGTGTGTTTTATAGGAGACAAACAACAGTCCCTCATCAAGCATTTCCCACCATGCCTTCCACCTCACCACTCATCTGTGCCCTTGGAGGTTGGATGCAAGGTACAAGTGCAAACATCCAGGTTATTTTTTATTAAATCTTTATTTAACCAGTTGGCCAGTTGAGAACAAGTTCTCGTTTACAACTGTGACCTGGCCAAGATAAAGCAAAGCAGTGCGACAAAAACAACAACACAGAGTTACACATGGGATAAACAAACGTACAGCCAATAACAATTGAAAAATCTATATACAGTGTGTGCAAATGGAGTAATGAGGTAAGGCAATAAAAGGCCATAGTAGCGAAGTAATTACAATTTAGCAAATTAATACTGGAGTGATAGATGTGCAGATGATGATGTGCAAGTAGAAATACTGGTGTGCAAAAGAGCAAAAACAGTAAATATAAACAATATGGGGATGAGGTAGATAGTTGAATGGGCTATTTACAGATTGGCTGTGTACAGCTGCAGCGATTGGTGAACTGCTCTGACAGCTGATGATTAAAGTTAGTGAGGGAGATATAAGTCTCCAACTTCAGCGATTTTTGCAAATCGTTTCAGTCACTGGCAGCAGTAGAGAACTGGAAGGAAAGGCGACCAAATAAGTGTTGGCTTTGGGGAAGACCAGTGAGATATACCTGCTGGAGCGCATGCTACGGGTGGGTGTTATGGTGACCCATGAGCTGAGATAAGGCGGAGCTTTCCCTAGCAAAGACTTATAGATGACCTGTAGCCAGAGGGGCCGGCGATGAATATGTAGAGAGGGCCAGCCGACGAGAGCATACAGGTCACAGTGGTGGGTGGTATATGGGGCTTTGGTGACAAAACAGATGGCACTGTGATAGACTGCATCCAGTTTGCTGAGTAGAGTGTAGGAGGCTATTTTGTAAATGACATTGCCGAAGTCGAGGATTGGTAGGATAGTCAGTTGTATGAGGGTATGTTTGGCAGTGTGAGTGAATTAGGCTATGTTGCGAAATAGGAAGCCATTTCTATATTTAATTTTGGATTGGAGATTCTTAATATGAGTCTGGAAGAAGAGTTTACAGTCTAGCCAGACATCTAGGTATTTGTAATTGTCCACATATTTTAAGTAAGAACTGTCCAGAGTAGTGATGCTAGTCGGGCGGGAGGGTGCGGGCAGCGATCAGTTGAAGACGGAAGGAGTGGAAGGACTGTTGTATGGCATTGAATCTCGTTTGGAGGTTTGTTAACACAGTGTACAAAGAAGGGCCAGATGTATACAAAATGGTGTTGTCTGCGTAGAGGTGGATCAAGGAATCACCAGCAGCAAGAGTGACATCATTGAAATATACAGAGAAAAGGCTCGGCAAGAGAATTGAACCCTGTGGTACACCCATAGAGACCGCCAGAGGTCCGTACAACAGGCCCTCCGATTTGACACACTGAACTCTATCTGAGAAGTAGTTGGTGAACCAGACGAGGCAGTCATTTGAGAAACCATGGCTGTTGAGTCTGCCAATAAGAATACGGTTATTGACCGAGTCTAAAACCTTGGCCAGGTCAATGAAGACGGCTGCACAGTACTGTCTTTTATCGATGGCGGTTATGATATCATTTAGTTCCGTGAGCGTGGCTGAGGTGCACCCGTGACCAGCTGGGAAACCGGATTGCACAGAGGAGAAGGTACGGTGGGATTCGAAAAAGTCAGTGATCTGTTTGTTAACTTGGCATTCGAAGACTTTGGAAAGGTAGGGCAGGATGGATATAAGTATAAAAGGAGTGACACTCTAGACAGTTTGGGTCTAGTGTCACCCCCTTTGAAGAGGGGGATGACCGCGGCAGCTTTCCAATCTTTAGGAATCTTGGACGATACGAAAGAGAAGTTGAACAGACTAGTAATAGGGGTTGCAACAATGGTGGCGGATAATTTTAGAAAGAGAGGGTCCAGATTGTCTAGCCCAGCTGATTTGTACGGGTCCAGGTTATGCAGCTCTTTCAGAACATCTGCTATCTGGATTTGGATGAAGAAGAAGGTGGGGAGGCTTGGGAAAGTTGCTGCTGTGGTGCGGCACTTTTGGCCGAGATTGGGGTAGCCAGAAGGAAAGCATGGCCAGCCGTAGAGAAAAGCGTGTTGAAATTCTCGATTATTGTGGATTTTTCAGTGGTGACATTGTTTCTTAGACTCAGTGCAGTGTGCAGCTGCAGGAGGTGCTCTTATTCTCCATGAACTTTACAGTGTCCCTGAACTTTTTGGAGTTCGAGCTGCAGGATGCAAATTTCTATTTCACAAAGCTAGCATTTGCTTTCCTAACTGACTGTGTATATTGGTTCCTGACTTCCCTGAAAAGTTGCATATCTAGGGCTATATATGTTCTTAGTTCTACATTTTATGAAAGGGGCATGCTTATTTAAGATGGTGATGAAATTACTTTTAAAGAACAACCAGGCATCCTCTACTGACGCGATGAGGTCAATATCCTTCCAGGATACCCGGGCCAGGTCGATTAGAAAGGCCTGTTCGCAGAAGTGTTTTAGGGAGCGTTTGACAGTGACGAGGGGTGGTCGTTTGACCATTAACGGATGCAGGCAATGAGGCAGTGATCACTGAGATCCTGGTTGAAGACAGCAGAGGTGTATTTAGAGGGCAGGTTGGTCAGGATGATATCTATGAGGGTGGCCGTGTTTACAGATTTGGGGTTGTACCTGGTGGGTTCCTTGATAATTTGTGTGAGGCGGAGGGCATCTAGCTTAGATTGTAGGACGGCCAGGATGTTAAGCATATCCCAGTTTAGGTCACCTAGCAGAACGAACTCTGAAGATAGACGGGGGGCAATCAATTCACATATAGTGTCCAGGGCACAGCTGGGTGCTGAGGGGGGTCTATGACAGGCGGCAACAGAGACTTATCTCTGGTGAGATACATTTATTTTATTTGAAGCTCGAACTGTTTGGGCACAGACCTGGAAAGTATGACAGAACTTTGCAGGCTATCTCTGCAGTAGATGCAACTCCTCCCCCTTTGGCAGTTCTATCTTGATGGAAAATGTTGTAGTTGGTGATGGAAATCTCATAATTTTCGGTGGCCTTCCTATGCCAGGTTTCAGACACGGCAAGGACATCTGGGTTGGCAGAGTGTGCTAAAGCAGTGAGTAAAACAAACTTAGGGAGGAGGCTTCTAATGTTAACATGCACAAAACCAAGGCTTTCACGGTTACAGAAGTCAACAAACGAGAGCGCCCAGGGACACACAGGGCCTGTGTTAACCTCCACATCACCCGAGGAACAGAGGAGGAGTAGGATAAGGGTACAGTTAAAGGCTATCAAAACTGGTCGTCCAGTGCGTTGGGGACAGAGAATAAAATGAGCAGATTTCTGGGCGTGGTAGAATAGATTCATGGTACAATGTACGGACAGGGATATGGTAGGGTGCGGGTACAGTGGAGGTAAACCCAGGCATTGAGTGACGATTAGAGAGGTTGCATCTCTGGAGGCACTATTTATGCTGGGTAAGGTGTGTGAAAGGTGGGACAAAAGAGGTATCTGAGGCATGTTGAGTGGGGCTAGGGGCTCAGCAGTAAAATAAAACAATGATAACTACCCTAAACAACAGTATACAAGACATATTGACATTAGAGAGAGACATAAAGCGAGGCATAAAGCAATCACAGGTGTTTATTGGGAGAGCTAGCTAAAACAACAATGGGTAATCAGCTAAGACAACAACAACAGGTAAAATGGCGCTGAATGGGCAGAGAGGGTCAGTTAACTACATACAGGGTCTGAGTTTGAGGCTGGGGCCGTCAGATAAACAAAATAAACAAAATGGAGTACCGGAGTAATGAACAGTCTAGCAGGCATCAGCTATGAAGCCAGGTGATCATAGGGTCCAGTGAACAGTAATGGATGAAACAGGGAAGCTGTTAGGTAATCGTTACTACGCTAGCAAGCGAAGATAGCAGGCTGGGGATAGCAGAAGTGTCTTCACTGACGTCCGGCAAAGGCCGGTTGAGGGCACAGCAGACGGAATTACATCAGCAGACCAGTCGTGATGGATCGGCAGGGCTCCGTGTCGATAAGGGGTCCAGGCCAATTGGCAAAAGAGGTGTTGTAGCTGGAGTAATTTAATTTGCTAGCCAGGATATGCTCCTGGCTCGAGGCTAACTGATGCTAGCTTCGGGACAAGGGCGTTAGCCACTATAGCCACTCGGTAGCAGCTAGCTAGCCAAGATGATCAGATGCAAAGGTCCAGAGCTTATAGCAGGAATCCGGTGATGTAGTGGCTTCTAGTCGTGAAGAGTCCGGGAGGCATCAGCTGTGTAGCCGAGTGATCATAGGGTCCACTGAGCAGGCCGGGAGATGGGCCTGGCTCAAGGCTAGCTTCGGGACTGGGCCACTCAGTAGCAGCTAGCTAGCTCCGATGATATGGAGTAATGGTCCAGAGCATATGGCAGGAATCTGGTAATGTAGTGGAGAAGAGCAGTCCTGTATGCTCAGGGGTGATATCGCGCTGTGCAGACTGGTGGGTATTATCCAGGCTAAAAAGCGTCTGGTGTCTGAGCTAAAGGTAAAGGCCGCTAGCAGTGGCTAACAATGACCAAATAGCTAGTAGCTAATTAACTGGTTAGCATCTGATGGCTAGCTTCTGATGGATGTTCTAGCTATAAGGTCTAATATTAGCAGATCCGTATCACATTGGGTTAGGCGGGTTGCCGGAAGGTATATTTAATTTAGAAAAAGAGATTGAAATATATACAAAAATAGACTAAAAAAAAAACATTTACACGGGACAATAACAAACACGTCTGCACTGCTACGCTATCTTGCATTTGACAATAATTATCAACCTCATTATGGTGTCTCTCATGTTTATATATCAGGTAACACTTTATATACAGTAATTACTTTAAAACCACTTTGGAAGCCAGTGTGTAACAAACTTGTTTTACACATGTAATGAAATAAAATGTTTCATACTGTGTCATGTTAAGAGAACTTAAAAAAAAAAAATGATTACCTGGAAACTGTGCACACACGCTGCATAGCATCGACCAGAGTCGATGAACCAAGACAGCCCACGGCTCAAACCCACAGGGAACTATGGTAACCCTGATAAATGTGTCTTCTGTCTGCTGTCGTCCATCAAGGCAGCCCACGGCTCAAACCCACAGAGAAACTGTGGTAACCCGGAGAAAACGCTGAGTAACATCGAACACAATGGCCCAAGTCCATAGACACTACCGGTTCCAAATAGTCTCTTACAGAGACCCAAGGAGTCCTGAATTCCAGGACTCACACAAGAACCTCACACAAGGAACTGCAACTGCTGTGACTTGATAATGCATGTTTGCACGCCTCCCCATAGACAAACCACAGCAGCCCAAGGCTGAAACACACAGGGAAACTGTGTTAACCCAGATAAGTGCGCAATCTGCACGCTGCCTGACACCAAGGCAGCCCAAGGCTCAATCAAATCAAACTGTATTTGTCACATGCGCCGAATACAAC
Organism: Oncorhynchus clarkii lewisi; assembly: GCF_045791955.1. Lineage (NCBI taxonomy): Eukaryota > Metazoa > Chordata > Actinopteri > Salmoniformes > Salmonidae > Oncorhynchus > Oncorhynchus clarkii. Next base: position 22,534,958 of record NC_092147.1, read on the forward strand.
AAGTGAAGACCTTACGTGAAATGCTTACTTACAAGTCCTTAACCAACAGTGCAGTCCAAGAAGAGTAAAAAGTAACACAATAAAATAACAATAAGGAGGCTATATACAGGGGTACCGGTACCGAGTCAGTGTGTTGAGGTAATTTGTACATAGGTAGGGGTGAAGTTTCTATGAATAGATAATAAACAGCGAGTAGCAGCAGTGTACAAAGTAGTCCGGTGGCCATTTGATTAATTGTTCCGCTTGCGTTAGCAGAGAAAACAGTCTATGACTTGGGTGACTGGAGTCTCTGACAATTTTATGGGCTTTCCTCTGACACCACCTATTATATAGGTTATGGATGGCAGGAAGCTTGGCCCCAGTGATGTACTGGGCGTATGCGCTACCCTCTGAGGCACCTTACTGTCAGATGCCAAGCAGTTGCCATACCAGGCGGGGATGCAACCGGTCAGGATGCTCTCGATGGTGCAGCTGTTGAACTTTTTGAGGATCTGGGGATAAATGCTCAACCCGAGTTGGGGTTCCTCACATTTACGAGGTTTTATCACTTGGACATACAGTGGTGAGAAAATCTTTCTGAGGGCAATCTACAGATAATATTGTCCTTTTTGAGGATCTGGGGTCTCCTGATGGGGAATAGGTTTTGTCGTCTTCACAACTGTCTTGGTGTGTTTGGACCATGATAGTTTGTTGGTGATGTGGATACCAAGAAACTTGAAACTCTCGACCCGCTCGACTACAGCCTCATCGATGTTAATGGGGACCTGTTCGGCACTCCTTTTCCTGTAGTCCACAATCACCTCCTTTATCTTGCTCACATTGAGGGAGAGGTTGTTGTCCTGGCACCACACTGCCAGTTCTCTGACCTCCTCCCTATAGGCTGTCTCATTGTTATTGTTGATTAGGCCTACCACCGTTGTGTCGTCAGCAAACGTAATGATGGAGTTAGAGTCGTGTTTGGCCACGCAGTCGTGGCTGAACAGGGAGTACAGGAGGGGACTAAGTACACACCCCTGAGGGGCCCCAGTGTTGAGGATCAGCGTGGCAGATGTGTTGTTGCCTACCCTTACCACCTGGGGGCGGCCCGTCAGGAAGTCCAGGATCCAGTTGCAGAGGGAGGTGTTTAGTCCCAAGGTCCTTAGCTTAGTGATCCATCAGGGGAACTGTGGTAACTAGGATAAATGCTCAACCCGAGTTGGGGGTCCTCGCATGCCTTTACAAGGTTTTATCACTTGGACATACAGTGCCTTCAGAAAGATTTTCTCACCCATCTACAGACAATACCCAATTTTGACAAAGTGAAAACATGTATATAAAACTTTTTGCAAATGTGTTGAAAATGAAATACAGAGATCTCATTCACAACCCTGAGTCAATACGTTAGAATCACTTTTGACATAGATTACAGCTGTGAGTTTTTCTGGGTAAGTTTCTAAGAGCTTTGCATACCTGGATTCTACAATATAAAACAAATATTCAAGCTCTATCAAGTTGGCTGTTGATCATTGCTAGACAGTAATTTTCAAGTCTTGCCATATATTTTCAATTCGATTAAGTCAAAACTGTAACTAGGCAACTCAGGAACATTCAAAGTCGTCTTGGTAAGCAACTCCAGTGTATTTGGCCTTGTGTTTTAGGTTATTGTCCTGCTGAAAGGTGAATTTATCTCCCAGTGTCTGTTGGAAAGCAGACTGAACCATGTTTTCCTCTATGATTTTACCTGTGTTCTATTCAGTTTATTTTAATCCTAAAATACTCCTTAGTCCTTGCCGATGACAAGCATACTCATAACATGATGCAGCCTCCACCATGCTTGAAAATATGAAGAGTGTTACTCAGTAATGTGTTTTGTTGGATTTTCCCCAAACATTATACTTTGTATTCAGGACCTACTGTTCATTTCCTTGCCACATTTTTGGCCATTTTAATTTAGTGCCTTATTGCAAACAGGATTCATGTTTTGGAATATTTTGTATTCTGTACAGGCTTCCTTCTTTGTTATTTTGGTTATTTTTTTATTTTGGTTAGTATTATGGATATGGATATTATGGATTATGGATATTATGGAAATATATATATTTTGGGAACAGATATTCAATCCCTCATTTTTGCACAAACCTACCTTCATAATTACATTCATTCGTATGGGTTACGTGCATCAATAGACTTTTAAATAAACTCACTAACTGTTTTAAAGTCACCAATGGCCTCATGTTGAAATCCCTGACAGGTTTCCTTTCTCTCCGGCAACTGAGTTAGGAAGAACACCTGTATCTTTGTAGTATCTACTCCCGGCACCGACAGAGATGGCCGCCTCACTTCGCGTTCCTAGGAAACTATGCAGTATTTTTTATTTTTTTTAACGTGATATTTCTTCCAATGTTACCCCAGAAAATCTTAGGTTTTATTACATACAGTCGGGAGGAACTATTGGATATAAGAGCAGCGTCAACTCACCAACATTACGACCAGGAGTACGACTTTCCCGAAGCGGAACCTCTGTTTTGCCTTACCACCCAGGACAATGGACCGGATCCCAGCCGGCGACCCAAAACAATGGCGCCGTAGAAGGGGCAGATGGAGCGTTCTTCTGGTCAGGCTCTGTAGACGGGCACATTGCGCACCGCTCCCAAGCATACTACTCGCCAATGTCCAGTCTCTTGACAACAAGGTAGATGAAATCCGAGCAAGGGTAGCATTCCAGAGAGACATCAGTGACTGTAACGTTCTTTGCTTCACGGAAACATGGCTCACTCGAGAAACGCTATCTGAGTCGGTACAGCCACCTGGTTTCTTCACGCATCGACAGAAACAAGCATTATGATTAATGAGACGTGGTGTTATCATAACAACATACAGGAACTCAAGTCCTTTTGTTCACCTGACTAAGAATTCCTCACAATCAAATGCAGACCGCATTATCTACCAAGAGAGTTCTCTTCGATCATAATCACAGTTGTGTATATTGATATGATATTGCAACCTTTCGGTTACTAGTCCAATGCTCTAACCACTAGGCTACCTGCCGCCCAATGGGTATACCTTGAGCAACGGATGCCGATGGCGAGATGTGTCTAGAAGCCTAGCTACGTAAACCAATCACTGGGACGCACCGACTGTATTAGCCGCTGAAGAGAATTTTGAACTTTTGTATTTAAGGATCCAAGGCAGCAGCTACTCTTCCTGGGGTCCAGCAACATTAACACAGTTATATACCATTTAAAATATTACATGACATTACATTTCATAACACTTTGCACAACACATCAAGTGTGTTCTCTCAGGCCACTACTCTACTATCACATACAGTATCTACAATGCAAAGTCCATGTGTACGTGTGTGAGTGCGTGTCTTATCATTTGTATGTGTGTCTGTGCAGGTGTGTGTATCTCTTCACAGTCCCCGCTGTTCCATAAGATTTATTTTTATTTGTTTAAAAAAAATCTGAATTGACTGTTTGCATCAGTTACCTGTAGCCATGGCTCTATGTAGTACTGTGCACCTCCCATAGTCTGTTCTTGACTTGGGGATTGTGAAGAGACCTTTGGTGACATGTTTTGTGGGGTATGCATTGATGTCCAAGCTGTGTGCTAGTAATTTAAACAGACACCTCGGTGCCATTGAACTCTATTCCACTCCTCCACTTTGAGCCATGAGAGATTTACATGCATACTATTAATGTTAGCTGTCCGTGTACATTTAAGTGACAGCATTGCTGCCCTCTTCTGAGCCAATTGTATGTTTCCGAGGTCCCTCTTTGTGTCACCTGACCACACAACTGAACTGTAGTCCAGGTGCGACAAAACTAGAGCCTGTAGGACCTGCCTTATTGATATAGTTATTAAAAAAGCAGAGCAATGCTTTATTATGGACAGACTTCTCCCTATCTTAGCTACTGTTGTATCAACATGTTTTGACCTTGGCAGTTTACAATCCAGGGTTACTCCAAGCAGAACTTGCACAACTTGAGGTGCTTGTCAAAACCACGCAAGTCCAGGATGGGACGCAGCATTCCATTGCTCTAGGAAATACTGGCTGTACCAACCGCTCCGTACTTCCGACACCGGAACCACCCAAATAGTCTGTTTCCAAAAAAGAGAGGAAATCTTTGCTCTCAAAACAGCCACTAGGACACACCCACGGTGACACGTCACATACCCGCCACTGGGCGGAGCACACATCCAACCTCCCATACATTGTCATCTGCAGGGGTGGAACACCAATTTGAAGACTGGGATTATGTGGTTATTTTCTTATGTCCTCTCACACCCACCACACCCAACAACCTTGTGTCTGACTGCGGGGAAGAGACTGATTTATGCTCATATGGGGTGATACCATACTTTCAATACCCTTGGACACTATAGGCCCTATGGTAGAAGCACAACACTCACTACTGCAATTCGCTCTGGAAAAGAGTGTCCACCAAATCACCAAAATGCAAATGCACAATGTCACCATTGATAGTCAACAAACATGGCCCTGTATGTCATTCTCAGTGGTGCATGACAATATAGCCCTGCATATAAAAAATATCAGAGTCCAGATATTATACCCGAGTCTCCTAGTCATAAACCAGAGTTGGACGGGCGTTCACGTGCATTTTCCCAGCAGGAAGGTCATATTGCTTCCTGCTGAGAAAATGCATTTCTTCACAGCATTACTTGAATGCAGCAAGAAAGCAATGCTAATTCCTGCTTTCCCTTCTCCTCTGAACGCGACTGCATGGACTCCATTCCTGAACCAAACATTCCTTTTGATAAAATTGGCTTACCCAAAACACATTCCCCCGCTTCGGTAGGCTATTTGTGACAAAGTCAACCAGAGATGATACTGGTCCACCAGAACCAGCCGTGCTGTTATTCTGGAGCGAATGACTAAGATTAGCCTCTCTGTTAGCCTCTGAGACCAGGTGGCTAACTAGCTTACCATAACGGCATACAAGTTTGACATGTCCCCTCTAAAACAGTTCCACATTCATGCAACTTGGCTGAATGTGAGTTATTCCAGGTCAAAAACTGTAAAGAGAGTCAAGCGACGCTTTACAGCAGTCATCGCAGGTGGTAAAAATTTCCCCAACCTAGGATACCTCCATTGCAAAGGAGAAAAGAGCCATATTGCTGAGCCACTGCTCTGCAGCCCAGTGTGATATCCATGGCAGAGACATGAAACTACCGGAGATAGATCATCCATTTCCTTCTCAGAAAAAAACCCAGAACCAGTCAGACACAACATCCTTTCCAAAATCTGGTTCCCGAAGCAAAGAATCCAGCCAACCCACTAAACAGCCCCTCTCCCCCTGTCTCCGGCAGCCCTGGGGCCATTGTAACACCGTTTTTCTTTCAGAGAGAGCCTTCTCCAATAACCCACATCTTTTGAAGAAATCAGCATACAAGAGAGTATGAACTCAGTGGGTGACACTGGTCACATGAACTGAACAGAGCCAAGGCATCCTGAGTGTGTTTCTACTCCAGGTACATAGGACAGCAGTTATGAGTATCTATCTTAAAAACATATACCCTAGGGCATGGTCAGAGGTCGGCATGGTTTGAGGTTCATGGTCGGCTGGTTAGCCTTTTTGAACTTACCACTATCCCAAGCAAGGAAGCATTAGCTACAAAAGCAGAGCAGAAAGTAGTTCGCTTTTAGAAAACACATGAACCAATACCAAGACCCAAAACTCGCAACATCTAGGGGGACAAGTTTTCAATCCCCACTGAAAGACACCTACAGCACCAGTCAAATGTTTGAAGACACCTACTCATTCAAGGGGTTTTCTTTATTTGTACTATTTTCTACATTGTAGAATTATAGTAAAGACATCAAAACTATAAAATAACACATATGAAATCATGTAGTAACATGAAAAAAGTGTTAAACAAATCAAAGTACATTTTATATTTGAAATTCTTCAAAGTAGCCACCCTTTGCCTTGATGGCAACTTTGCACACTCTTGGCATTCTCTCAACCAACTTCACCAGCTTGGGCTATCCTCTTCTCTCTTCACTGCCTCAACATAGGAAACTTTATGCCCCATTTAAACTCTGGCAATAGGAAACTTTATGCCCCATTTAAACTCTGGCAATCTCAACATGTTTCTCTCTCACAGGGCACTTCAGTTCCCAGGCTGCATGGGCATCCCCATAGTTGACACACAGTGCTATCCCAACTGTACACTCCCTCTGACTGTGCACTCCTGCACATTTCTCACATGGTGGGATCTCCCTTCTTCACAGTGCTGCATGTCCGAATCCTTGGCACAGAAGCTTGAGGGCATCAGGCTGCCCTGCATCACTCACTCCTATCATCTATTACGCACACCTGCCTTCCCTCGTCACGCGCATTAGCGATATTGGACTCACCTGGACTCACTCATCATCTGTTTATTTCCTCCCCTATATTTGTCAGTTCCCAGCTCTGTTCCCCACTGCTGCATTGATTGTCTTTTGTTTGCTGACGCTGTTCCTGTCTCGTTCCATGTCCGTTCTACATTAAATGTTTGACTACCCGTACCTGCTTCGTCTCTCCAGCGTCATTCCATGTGACAACAGGACCGCTCTCCCATCATATTTGATTAGAAATTGATTCATTAGAACTTCAATCGAAGCAAAAGGAGGGATTCAATTAATCAAGTGAGTCCATTTAAAATGTAATTAAGTAGAAATAGACTCAGTAGATTTTGAACAAGACAAAAATTGTTTCAAATTAACACGACCAAAAAATATACATTACCTTTTTTACTTGTTGATCATCTCCTTCACCTCCCTTTCTCTCTCCCCCTCATGCTCTGACCATCACACCCTTTATGATTAAGTTATGTTGAGATCTCAAACAATGGAAGCATTATATTGGATTTTTATGTCATAAAATCCTTGAATAATTGTTCAACTGCCACAATGCATTGGAACAGACTTTTATGTCTGTACCGCATTTTCTACTCACACATATTTTTTGATTCTCTGCAATAACATTACCCCCATGTGCTTACTATGCAATACTGTTTTTTTACACTAAATGTAAATAGTGAGGCAATAAAAATATATATTTTCAGCCAACATTAATCTCTGCTTATGTTATCTCTGCTCTCAGAGATGCAAGAATACACAGAGATCAGGTTTTTCCGGGTTCTGGGTATAAAAACATACTCTACTAAGTATTCTCCTGCTTTCTCTATGTAGTTAGAGCATGGAGGACAAACAGTTTTTCCAGTGTGTCTGTGAAATAACCTTGGCAACCCCATAGAACACTATTAGCCAAGCCTCTACCATGAGTTCACTGTATCATAGTCTACACTGAACCCTGCTAGGGGGGCATTCTAGTATCATCTGCTTCCAGATAATCTGTTTATATCCCCAAAACCCCCTACACACCAAAACCACCCCAGCTCTCATGACTGCTTCCCTGGGCTATATTGGTAGAGTGGCGATTAGTCTTTGTTTGACCAGTTAAAATTGCGCATTGGCTGAACCCTCATAGCCTCTTTGGATAAAGTCCCGCAGGATTTATAGCAGTTTGCCTGTAACTCAATCAATGTGTTTGTAGTGAAAATCACTTTGCTTTACTAATTCTGCGAAGTTATGGGCATCACTTGTGTATCTTTTTTGGAGGGCAGAAAAGACAAGTCACGTTAGATGGAAAAGTAAAAAAAGTCCTTCATAGACAAATTAAAGCTGGGACAGATTGTGTCTTGCTGTAATGGCCATTTAATTGGAATCAGCAGTTTGGTTGAATGGCTTTTGTTCAGGGGTAAAATGGTTGTTTAAATTACTCCCTTTGTCTTCTGTCTGTACATCTAAACTTTTTACCATCTTTCTGCTGGTCCACGTGCATGCTACAGCTAGCGATCCATTAATCCCATCAGTGTGATTGCGGAGGAAAAATAAGCACTCAGTCAGTAGATCAATTAGGTGAGGTGGAGGGTTTGTGATGCTGCTGAACAATCTATGAGAGACACAATGTTAGCACCTAAACTCTGTAGAAGCCACAGAAAAAATATATAAAAGAGACAAGTTCCTTCTGGAGATCGTTCTCCATACTGAAAGAAAGCAGAAAAAATACAGATCCCTATATCTCAGGGCATCTTGATTGAGTTAAATGCAGTTAGTATTTTTATACATCACCTTCCTTCCTCCTGCTGCTATTCCTCCCTCTCTCTTCTCCCACTTTCTCTCTCTCTCTCTTGCTTTCTATCTCTCCCTGTCACGGCTGGCTGAAGGACTGGACCAAGGTGCAGCATGGTAAGCATACAGTTTCTCTTTATTCAAAAATGACGCCGATAAAATGAAGAACAAAAACCAAACCATGAAGCTTTGGGCTATGTGCCCTGAACAAAGACAAAGTTAACTTCCCACAAAACAGGTTGGGGAAAAGGGTACTTAAGTATGGTTCTCAATCAGACAACGACAGACAGCTGTCCCTGATTGAGAACCATACCAGGCCAAGACATAGAAATATAACATAGAAAAAATAACAGACTACTAGAAAAGAACATAGACTATCCACCCCAACTCACTCCCTGACCAACCAAACACAAAGACATAAAAATAAACTAAGGTCAGAACGTGACAGTACCCCCCCAAAGGTGCAGACTCCGGCCGCAAAACCTGAACCTATAGGGGAGGGTCTGGGTGGGCGTCTGTCCACGGTGGAGGCTCTGGCGCGGGACGTGGACCCCACTCCACCATAGTCTTGGCCCACCCTCGCCGCCGACCACTGACTGGGGACCCCTGCAGCAGGCCCGGAATGGACGGGAGATTCCGGCAGCACCGGAGCGAAGGGCGATTCCGACAGCGCCGGAGCGAAGGGCGAATCTGGCGGCTCCTGACTGACGGGCGGCTATAGCGGCTCCTGACTGACGGGCGGCTCTGGCAGCTCAGGATAGACGGGCGGCTCTGGCAGCTCAGGACAGACGGGCGGCTCTGGCAGCTCAGGACAGACGGGCGGCTCTGGCAGCTCAGGACAGACGGGCGGCTCTGGCAGCTCAGGACAGACGGGCGGCTCTGGCAGCTCAGGACAGACGGGCGGCTCTGGCAGCTCAGGACAGACGGGCGGCTCTGGCAGCTCAGGACAGACGGGCAGCTCCGGCAGCTCAGGACCGACGGGCGGCTCTGGCAGCTCAGGACAGACGGACGGGCGGCTCTGGCCTGCCGAGGTGCACTGTAGGCCTGGTGCGTGGTGCCGGCACTGGTGGCACTCGGCTGGGGACACGCACCTCAGGGCGAGTGCGAGGAGGAGGCGCAGGATACACTGGGCCGTGGGGGAGCACCGGCGGTCTCAAGCGCAGAGCTGGCCCCACCCGTTCTGGCTGGATGCCAGCTTCGCCCCGGCAAATGCGGGACGCTGGCACCGAGCATACCGGCCTGTGAATACTCAGCCTCGGTACCGTGCGCATCACCCCATAGCACGGGGCCTGACCAGTCCCATGCTCGCCACGGTAAGCACGGGGAGTTGGCTCAGGTCTGCTTCCTGACTCTTCCTAGCTGCCTCCACCTGTTCCCATGGAAGGCGATCCCTTCCCGCCAGGATCTCCTCCCATGTGTAGACTCCTTTGCCATCCAGAACGTCCTCCCATGTCCAGGAGTCCACCTTACCATGCTGCTTGGTCCGTTGGTGGTGGGAAGTTCTGTCAGTGCTGGCTGAAGGACTGGACCAAGGTGCAGCATGGTAAGCTTACATTTTCTCTTTATTCAAAAATGACGCCGACAAAAGGAAGAACAAAGAACAAAGACCAAGTTAAATTCCCACAAAACAGGTGGGGGAAAGGGGTACCTAAGTATGGTTCTCAATCAGAGACAACGATAGACAGCTGTCCCGGATTCAAATCAAATCAAATCAAATTTTATTTGTCACATACACATGGTTAGCAGATGTTAATGCGAGTGTAGCGAAATGCTTGTGCTTCTAGTTCCGACAATGCAGTAATAACCAACAAGTAATCTAACTAACAATTCCAAAACTACTGTCTTATACACAGTGTAAGGGGATAAAGAATATGTACATAAGGATATATGAATGAGTGATGGTACAGAGCAGCATAGGCAGGATACAGTAGATGGTATCGAGTACAATATATACATGAGGTGAGTATGTAAACAAAGTGGCATAGTTAAAGTGGCTAGTGATACATGTATTACATAAGGATGCAGTCGATGATATAGAGTACAGTATATACGTATGCATATGAGATGAATAATGTAGGGTAAGTAACATTATATAAGGTAGCATTGTTTGTGGCTAGTGATATATTTACATCATTTCCCATCAATTCCCATTATTAAAGTGGCTGGAGTTGAGTCAGTGTCAGTGTCAGTGTGTTGGCAGCAGCCACTCAATGTTAGTGGTGGCTGTTTAACAGTCTGATGGCCTTGAGATAAAAGCTGTTTTTCAGTCTCTCGGTCCCAGCTTTGATGCACCTGTACTGACCTCGCCTTCTGGATGATAGCGGGGTGAACAGGCAGTGGCTCGGGTGGTTGATGTCCTTGATGATCTTTATGGCCTTCCTATAACATCAGGTGGTGTAGGTGTCCTGGAGGGCAGGTAGTTTGCCCCCGGTGATGCGTTGTGCAGACCTCACTACCCTCTGGAGAGCCTTACGGTTGTGGGTGGAGCAGTTGCCGTACCAGGCGGTGATACAGCCCGCCAGGATGCTCTCGATTGTGCATCTGTAGAAGTTTGTGAGTGCTTTTGGTGACAAACCAAATTTCTTCAGTCTCCTGAGGTTGAAGAGGCGCTGCTGCGCCTTCTTCACGATGCTGTCTGTGTGAGTGGACCAATTCAGTTTGTCTGTGATGTATACGCCGAGGAACTACCCTCTCCAATACTGTTCCATCGATGTGGATAGGGGGGTGTTCCCTCTGCTATTTCCTGAAGTCCACAATCATCTCCTTAGTTTTGTTGACGTTGAGTGTGAGGTTATTTTCCTGACACCACACTCCGAGGGCCCTCACCTCCTCCCTGTAGGACGTCTCGTCGTTGTTGGTAATCAAGCCTACCACTGTTGTGTCGTCCGCAAACTTGATGATTGAGTTGGAGGCGTGCGTGGCCACGCAGTCGTGGGTGAACAGGGAGTACAGGAGAGGGCTCAGAACGCACCCTTGTGGGGCCCCAGTGTTGAGGATCAGCGGGGTGGAGATGTTGTTGCCTACCCTCACCACCTGGGGGCGGCCCGTCAGGAAGTCCAGTACCCAGTTGTACAGGGCGGGGTCAAGACCCAGGGTCTCGAGCTTGATGACGAGCTTGGAGGGTACTATGGTGTTGAATGCCGAGCTGTAGTCGATGAACAGCATTCTCACATAGGTATTCCTATTGATAGCCTTGCGGAGGGAATAGCTGCACTGTTTGTATTTGGTCATGTTACCAGTCACCTTGCCCTGATTAAAAGCAGTGGTTCGCGCTTTCAGTTTCACGCGAATGCTGCCATCAATCCACGGTTTCTGGTTAGGGAATTTTTTAATCGTTGCTATGGGAACGACATCTTCAATGCACGTTCTAATGAACTCGCACACCGAATCAGCGTATTCGTCAATATTGTTATCTGACGCAATACGAAACATGTCCCAGTCCACGTGATGGAAGCAGTCTTGGAGTGTGGAGTCAGCTTGGTCGGACCAGTGTTGGACAGACCTCAGCGTGGGAGCCTCTTGTTTTAGTTTCTCTCTGTAGGCAGGGATCAACAAAATGGAGTTGTGGTCAGCTTTTCCGAAAGGAGGGCAGGGCAGGGCCTTATATGCGTCGCGGAAGTTAGAGTAACAATGATCCAAGGTTTTTCCACCCCTGGTTGCGCAATTGATATGCTGATAAAATTTAGGGAGTCTTGTTTTCAGATTAGCCTTGTTAAAATCCCCAGCTACAATGAATGCAGCCTCTGGATAAATGGATTCCAGTTTGCAAAGAGTCAAATAAAGTTTGTTCAGAGCCATTGATGTGTCTGCTTGGGGGGGGGATATATACGGCTGTGATTATAATCAAAGAGAATTCTCTTGGTAGATAATGCGGTCTACATTTGATTGTGAGGAATTCTAAATCAGGTGAACAGAAGGATTTGAGTTCCTGTATGTTTCTTTCATCACACCATGTCTCGTTAGCCATAAGGCATACGCCCCCGCCCCTCTTCTTACCAGAAAGATGTTTGTTTCTGTCGGCACGATGCGTGGAGAAACCCGCTGGCTGCACCGCCTCCGATAGCGTCTCTCCAGTGAGCCATGTTTCCGTGAAGCAAAGAACGTTACAGTCTCTGATGTCCCTCTGGAATGCTACCCTTGCTCGGATTTCATCAACCTTGTTGTCAAGAGACTGGACATTGGCGAGAAGAATGCTAGGGAGTGGTGCACGATGTGCCCGTCTCCGGAGTCTGACCAGAAGACCGCCTCGTTTCCCTCTTTTTCTGAGTCGTTTTTTTGGGTCGCTGCATGGGATCCATTCCGTTGTCCTGGGTGAAAGGCAGAACACAGGATCCGTGTCGCGAAAAACATATTCTTGGTCGTACTGATGATGAGTTGACTCTGATCTTATATTCAGTAGTTCTTCTCGACTGTATGTAATGAAACCTAAGATGACCTGGGGTACTAATGTAAGAAATAACACGTAAAAAAAGAAAACACTGCATAGTTTCCTAGGAACGCGAAGCGAGGCGGCCATCTCTGTCGGCGCCGGATTGAGAACCATACCAGGCCAAGACATAGAAATATACCATAGAAAAGAACAGACTACTAGAAAAGAACAGACTACCCACCCCAACTCACACCCTGACCAACCTAACACAAAGACATAAAAAGAAACTAAGGTCAGAACGTGACACTCCCTTTCTTTTTTACATGTCACAGAAAGAGACCAGAAAAGTAAGGGATACCAGCGGCAACCAGCAGATAGAGATATACTGTGGCGCTCCCTGTCCCACTGGAGAATGGAACAGAGAGGGGTGTTAATTATCAGTGTGCAGGCAGAGGAAGAACTTTATCTATTAGAACGGCACACTGATGACAGGGTCATTACCAGAAGTTGCGCTTGAGAGCTGAAAAATGTGCCTTTTAATGTACAGTGCCTTGCAAAAGTATTCATCCCCTTTGTGTTTTTCCTATTTTGTTGCATTACGACCTGTAATTGAAATATATTTTTATTTGGATTTCATGTAATGGACATCACAAAATAGTCCAAATTGGTGAAGTGAAAAAAAAAAACGGAAAAGTGGAGCGTGCATATGTATTCACCCCCTTTGCTATGAAGCCCCTAAATAAGATCTGGTGCAACCAATTACCTTCAGAAGTCTCATAATTCGTTAGATTGCACACAGGTGGACTATATTTAAGTGTCACATGATCTCAGTGTATATATATACATATACTATACCTGTTCTGAAAGGCCCCAGAGTCTGCAACACCACTAATCAAGGGGCACCACCAAGCAAGTGGCACCATGAAGACCAAGGAGCTCTCCAAACAGGTCAGGTACAAAGTTGTGGAGAAGTACAGATCAGGGTTGAGTTATAACAACAAACCTACCAAGAGAGTGCCGCCCACCAAAACTCACGGAGGGCATTAATCAGAGGCAACAAAGAGACCAAAGATAACCCTTAAGGAGCTGCAAAGCTCCACAGCTGAGATTGGAGTATCTGTCCACTCAACACTCAGCTGGGCATTATGGAAGAGTGGTCAGAAAAAAGCCATTGCTTAATTGGTGTTTGCCAAAAGCCATTTATGGGAGACTCCCCAAACATATGAAAGAAGATACTCTGGTCAGATGAGACTAAAAGTTAGCTTTTTGGCAATCAAGGAAAACACTATGTCTGGCGGCAACCAAACACCTCTCATCACCCCGAGAACACCATCTCCACAGTGAAGCGTGGTGGTGGCAGCATCATGCTGTGGGGATGTTTTTCATCAGCAGGGACTGGGAAACTGGTCAGAATAAAAGGAATGATGGATGGCGCTAAATACATGGAAATTCTTAATGGGAAACCTGTTTCAGTCTTCCAGAGATTTGAGACTGGGACGGAGGTTCACCTTCCAGCAGTTACAATGACCCTAAGCATACTGTTAAAGCAACACTTGAGTGGTATAAGAGGAAACATTTATATGTCTAGAAATGGCCTAGTCAAAGCCCAGGCCTCAATCCAATTGAGAATCTGTGCTATGACTTAAAGATTGCCGTACACCAGCAGAACCCATCCGACTTGAAGGAGCTGGAGCAGTTTTGCCTTGAAGAATGGACAAAAATCCCAGTAGCTATATGTGCCAAGCTTATAGAGACATACCCCAAGAGACTTGCAGCTGTAATTGCTGCAAAATGTGACTCTACAAAGTATTGACTTGGGGGGGAGGGGGTGAATAGTTATGCACGCTCAAGTTCTCAGTTTTTTTTTGGTCTAATTTCTTGTTTGTTACACAATAACAAATATTTTGCATCTTCAAAGTGGTAGGCATGTTGTGTAAATCAAATGATACAAACCCCCCAAAATCAATTTTTATTCCAAGTTGTAAGACAACAAAACAGGAAAAATGCCAAGGGGGGTAAATACTTTCGTAAGCCACTATATATTCTTACTGGACAGCTTTTGTTAAGGGGTCTGGACTAAAGACCACCAAAATAACTCCCACCGGGTACAGACTTCAGTTCAACATCTAGTTTTCATTTAGATTAGGTTGAGCTGTCAACTAATGTAAATTAAGCATGAAATCCAAAAATAAATCACCATGTCATTGGATTTAAATTAAAAGATGGGTGAAACGTAGATGACTTTTTTAGAATCCAATCAGTTTTCCACATTCTTTTCACGTCAGTTCAACAAACAAAAACATGACGTTGAAACAATGTTGATTCAACCAGTTTTGCCCCGTGAGCTGTCTATGTGTGTATCATTAGGTCAGATCGTGAGACAGTCTCCTAGTCTTCAAATAAAAAATATATTATTTGGCTAGAAGAAAGAGGGATGTGAGAGCAACTATAGGCATTCTTTCCACCCACAGCACTGGCAAGAATGGTGGCAGGGTGCAAATAGCCTTTCTCTCGCCCTCTTGACAGATGCACTTGAAAACATGTGAATGTGATAGCAAAAGGTGAGTGAGCCTTTCTACGAGCCCCAGACCTCAGGCAAGGTTTTTTATATCCGTGAATATACAGCATTCATCTTTGGGTTGAGATGTCTGGGTAGCAGGTAGCATGCTTAATCCCATCCCCTGTCCTAGCAGGAGGCCTTTTTCCTCTTGGTAGGCCATCATTGTAAATAAGAAATTGTTCTTAATTGACATGCCTAGTTAAATAAAGCTTAAATAAAAATAAATGTTAAAAATGTATCAAAACCTTATGGTTGAGAGAGGTCCATAACCAGA
Source organism: Oncorhynchus clarkii lewisi (assembly GCF_045791955.1). Classification (NCBI taxonomy): domain Eukaryota; kingdom Metazoa; phylum Chordata; class Actinopteri; order Salmoniformes; family Salmonidae; genus Oncorhynchus; species Oncorhynchus clarkii. The sequence continues at coordinate 22,550,283 of NC_092147.1, forward strand.
AACAGACTCCAACTCTTGATGAGGAAATACCTTTTTGGACACTTATCACAGTAGCTGTTAAGAACATGGAATACAGTTGGGCAATTTTCACAAGGTGAGACATACAGTACATGCAGCCTATTAGCCAATCACTAACAGAATAGATACTCTGCATCACTTTCTTGTGTCACTGCCTCATTGTCCCACACACTGATATGTCGCTGTACTTTTGCCTCTTAATTAACAATAGTTTGTGTTCTCTGTTGTGTACTTACATCTAGTCCTTATAAATCATGTCTCAGATGGGCATTGTCATCATATAGATAATGGTGTTAGCAGCAACTGCCACCAGGAGGTTTCGCCACAATATGTTCATCTTGTTCTTCTCTAATGGCTCTTCTCTCTGCCTGGTGCAAAGACTGAGTGCAGACTATGAGTGTCAGCTAGTATCATTAGTGGGACCTGAATAATCAAATATGCGTTACATACCCCACCTTATCCATCAGGTGGTGATCCCGATCCCACCACCACTACAGGCAGGATAGAGCATAGAAATTGAACATATAAAACACTCTGAGTCACTCTCAAGGCTGTGTGAGGTGATTATGCTTTGAATGGAGGCCTTTGAAACACAGGTTCTATCGGAGTGGCCTTGGGTTTAGCCAGGGAATGAAGAGGAGAGACATTGTTCATGTTGGCATGATTTTGACTGAAGAAGGGGCTGCAATCAAATCAAAGTTTATTGGTTGCATACACAGATTCACAGGTGTTATTGCAGGTGCAGCGAAATGCTTGTGTTTCTAGCTCCAACAGTGCGGTAATACCTACTGTAGCAGTAAAAAAAACAATACAACATTAATATAGAAAATGTGACAACACTGTCAGATAACCTGATATCACCACAGAGCCTCAGTAGATCAACATAACATATTTGTTCAATTAAGTGGCTACAAAAAGAGACATTTAATGTCTAATTTGTGATTGGAGTGAAATTGGCTTATAACCACAAATTGTTTATATTCAGAACTCTATTATACATTGAATCTTGTTAAATAGAGTTGTACATGTTGAAGGATGAGATTCCAGCTAACAGTAAATAAAGGAGGAAAACATGACAGAATGGATTTTTGATTAATTTGCTAAGCTGCAAGTCACAGCATAAGGTAGAAATCGGGCTGTTGGCTGGGCAGAAGCTGCAGTCCTGGTCCAGGAGCAGTGCTTAGGTCAGCATAATGAAGAGGACAACTCACATCAGAGGTGCTAGATGGTAAAACCTGAAATAAACAGACAGTATGTACTGTATCTAGTTTAACATGACACTGTATATAGGAAATAGTTTGTTATTTACTGCCAAATTACCAAGTTGTAAATTCAGGGTTCCATGCTCTGATGTATACAATATATGCTCTTCTTCTCGATTGGCAGGAGAATGAGCCAATATTACCTCCTAGCACTGAGGAGAATCAGAAACCATCTGATATGACTTTCATAGTGGCTTTATTTAATCTGAGCAAGGTTTCAGCAAACACTGAAAAACAATTTAATGTGTAATTTAATGGCACCAAACTTGTTTATTTATGTTTATTTCATTTGTGCTGATTGTTATGTACTGAACAAAAATATAAACGCGACAAGATTTAACTGAATTACCGTTCATATAAGGAAATCAGCCAATTGAAATAAATAAATTAGGTCCAAATCTATGGATTTCACATAACTGAGAAGGGGCACTGCAATTCAGAATTCGTTTTTCTCCACAAAAGGTCTTTATTACAGACAGAAATACTCCTTTGTTTCATTAGCTGTCTGGGTGGCTGGTCACAGACAGGTGAAAAAGCAGGATGTGGAGGTCCTGGGCTTGTCACGTTCTGACCTTAGTTCCTTTATTTTGTCTTTGTGTTAGTTTGGTTAGGGCGTGAGTTGGGGTAGGTAGTCTATGTTCTTTTTTCTATGTTGTATTTCTGTGTTTGGCCTGGTATGGTTCTCAATCAGAGGCAGCTGTCGATCGTTGTCTCTCATTGAGAATCATACTTAGGTAACCTGTTTTCCCCATTTTGGTTGTGGGTGTGTAATTTCTGTTCAGTGTCTGTTCACCTGGCAGAACTGTTTCGTTTTCTCTTCGTTATTATTTTGTGTAGTGTTCAGTTTGTTCAATTAAAACATGACGAACACTTACCACGCAGCATTTTGGTCCTCCTCTCCTTCCACCAATGAGAAGCGTTACAGAATCACCCACCACAACCGGACCAAGCAGTGTGGTAACCAGTAGCAGAGGGTTCTGGACTCCTGGACATGGGAGGAGATTTTGGACGGAAAGGGACCCAGGGCACAGGCTGGGGAATATCGCCGCCCCAGGGAAGAGCTGGAGGCAGCCAAAGCAGAGCGACGGCATTATGAGGAGTTAGCACGGCAGCACAACAGGGACGAGAGGCAGCCCCAAAAATGTATTGGAGGGGGACACACGGGGAGTGTTGCTAAGTCAGGTAGGAGACCTGAGCCAACTCCCCCTGCTTACCGTGGAGAGAGGTGGACCGGGCAGGCACCGTGTTATGCCGTGATGCGCACGGTGTCCCCAGTACGCATGCATAGCCCGGTGCGCTACATCGCAGCTCCTCGTATTGGCCGGGCTAGAGTGGGCATCGAGCCAGGAGCTATGAAGCTGGGTCAGCGCATCTGGTCTCCAGTGCGTCTCCTCGGCCCGGGGTATATGGCACCAGCCCTACGCACGGTGTCACCGGTTCGCCAGCACAGCCCAGTGCGGTCTGTTCCACCCCGCCGCACTTGCCGGGCGCCGGGACAGGTTGTGCAGTCTCGGTGAGCCTCCAGTGAGCCTCCACGGTCCGGTCTCTTCGTCTCCTCCCTCCAGGTGCTCCCTCCTGTTCAGCGCTTCCAGAGTCTCCCTCCTGTCCAGCGCTTCCAGAGACTCCCTCCTGTCCGGAGCTGCCAGAGCCGCCCATCTGTCCTGAGCTGCCAGAGCCGCATGTCTGTCCTGAGCTGCCAGAGCCTTTACTACGGCGCTGCCGGAGCCGTCCTTCACTACGCCGCTGCCGGAGTCGTCCTTCACTACGGCGCTGCCGGAGTCTCCCGCCTGTCCGCCACTGCCGGAGTCTCCCGTGTATTCGGGGCCAGCTGTTAGGGTCCCCAGTACGAGGTCGGCGGCGAGGGTCGCCGATCCAAAGGCGCCACTTAAGTGGGCCAAGACTATGGTGGAGTGGGGTTCACGTCCCGCGCCAGAGCCGCCACCGCGGACAGACGCCCACCCATACCCTCCCCTATAGGTTCAGCTTTTGCAGCCGGAGTCTTAGTTCCTTTATAATGTCTTTGTGTTAGTTTGGTCAGGGCGTGAGTTTGGGTGGGTAGTCTATGTTCATTTTTCTATGTTGTATTTCTGTGTTTGGCCTGGTATGGTCCTCAATCAGAGGCAGCTGTCGATCGTTGTCTCTGATTGAGAATCATACTTAGGTAGCCTGTTTTCCCCATTTTGGTTGTGGGTGTTTAATTTCTGTTTTGTGTCTGTTCACCTGGCAGAACTGTTTCGTTTTCTCTTTGTTATTATTTTGTGTGGTGTTCAGTTTGTTCAATTAAAAACCTGACGAACACTTACCACGCAGCATTTTGGTCCTCCTCTCCTTCCACCAACGAGAAGCGTTACAGGGCTGGCATGGTCTGCGGTTGTGAGGCTGGTTAGATGTACTGCCAAACTCTCTAGAATTATGTTGGAGTTGGCATATGGTAGAGAAATTAACATTCATTTCTATGGCTACAGCTCTGGTGGACATTCCTGCAATCAGCATGCCAATTACATGCTCCCTCAAAACATGAAAAGCATTTGTGGCATTGTGCTGTGTGACAAAACTTCACATTTTAGAGTGGCCTTATATTGTCCCCAGCACAACGTGCACTCGTGTGAAGATCATGCTGTTTAATCAGCGCCTTGATATGCCCACCTGTCAGGTGGATGGATTATCTTGGCAAAGGAGAAATGTTCACTAACAGGAATGCAAACAAATTTGTGCACAATATTTGAGGGAAATAAGCTTTTTGTGCATATGGAAAATGTCTGGGATCTTTTATTTCAGCTCATGAAACATGGGACAGAGATATTACATGTTGTGCTCATATTTTTGTTCAGTATACTACTCCTCATATAGGCGGACTGTATAACAGTATAACGCTATATAACACCTGTGATGACTTGCAGTCTGAGACAGTCTAGTGTAAAGAAGCAAACCCAGTGTAAGTGAGACCGTTGTTTAATGTCTCTAATACTAGATGTCACTTTCACTTTCAGCTCTTGTTCTCTAATTTGAATCCAGCAAGAAATTAACTGAGTGCGGATGAATGAATAGATGTGTTTCCAGAGGGTAGGCCAGGAGTGGAGCAGGAAGACTAATTGACCTCTGGTACAGCTTACAGACAGATACGTTCATAGACGTTTTGAACACATTGGATTTTCATATTCCAGATATAAAACTGTTCTCCAATTATTATCACATTCTGCAATCATTCCCCACCAAAATAAAAGTCCTAACAGTAAGATTCAATTATGTATTATCAGGTCCATACTTCTGTATTAAAGACCCTCATATTGGTATCGTGTAATCAGTCCAACCCGTGCTTTATCAGAGAAAGAAAGACAGTTCAGTTTCCATACTGTCCAGGTCTCCATACTCCAATGAACATGTTTCATCCTTAGCTGGGAGACAAGATGATCACATTCAAGCATGGCTGATTGCTTTCATAATCAATCCAAATCACTTTGATATCTACAGTAATATTATTGGATTTCCTAGCTCTTCCGTCATTAATGAAGTGTGATCTAGAACCAGGGTTCTGAAGGGGCCATGCTCCAGGCTAATAAGGTGTTCCACAAGTAGTTACATACCCAAGGGCTCCAAGGGGTCACTCAGGCTGAACACTCACACGGTTCAATTGGCTCCATCTTAAAGGAAGTCGAGATGACATAGGACCAGCTGTTTGAAAAAGCTTATTATCTGCAAAAACATAGTCTCCCTGTTATTCTTTCTTTCTTTCATCTACCTCACATATGAGACTCTACACAGAACAGAATCATGATCAAGTAAGAATTATCAAATGTGTCTGGTTGTAGATACATTTTTTTATTTTTTTATTTAACTTTTATTTAACTAGGCAAATTATTATTTACAATGACGGCCTAAGCAAATACATTAGTATTCTCTATATGTATGTAGTGATATGAAAAACAGCACCACAAAATCCCCCTAATGTTCATACACGTTAGTTTATCAAAAACAAATCCGTAAGGCCAACACTACTCCTCTCCTATTCTCCAGTGTGTTGTTTTTAACATTAGGGAATCTTATGCTGAGAGTGAATGTCAGTTAGATGTGAACAATTAGTTTAACTGACATGGCAATGTATAATGATGATGTTTCTCTGTCTGCTTTTGTATATTTTGTAAATTTTGTGTATAGTCTTGTCATTGGCCTGGGGGGAGGTTTATGACAGTCATAAATACCTCTCCCCCCCTTTTCCCTCTCTCTACCCTACTGATGTTACATTTGCAAAACCCTTGGTTAACATAGATATTCTGAGAACATCAGAAGGTGGGAAATTAACTATATTCTGATAATCCGACCAATTGAACATATGCGGATGTACTTAATGAATATGATGTCAGTTCGGTTGTCATCTGAGACATTCTCATCAATGATAAGATGACAAACTCTACAGTGGAAAGTCTACACATCAGTGTTATCGGATTCACATGGAATTGTTGTTCAATTTAAATGTTTGAATATCAAATTATTCGTGATGGGATGAAATAGGAATTTAGCTTCTAAGATGTGAGATTTGGATTTTCATAAGGTCAATCAGTGGCCCGCCCCTGTGAAGGGACATGGGCTATAAAACTTTTCAAACACACCCTCCTCTCCCTTCCTATATAAAGCCTTGACGACAATATAACCTGCTGTTCCGAGGATGTGAAGACGACGGTCCGATGTCAGAATGGTTCAGAAAATAACTACAGAACGAAGCCGACATCAGCGTGAGCTTTGGTTGCGAATGGTATGAACTTTGAACTCTTTTTCACTACAGAAGTGATACCTCCTAGCCGTTGAGTTAGCAACAGCAGGCTGCAAACACAGGTTAGGAAGGAACAGACAGAGTACCCCGTCTACCACACAACGACGTTACTACAAGGTATTCAATTTACCAGCAGAGACATTCTTCAATGGACAAAGGACTCGGTTGGGCAACACGACCTTCCATCTACCAACAACCTATCGAAGCGCAGCTCAGAGTAAATATTTATTGCATTTTCCTTTTCAAAATGGGCGGTAATTTAGAATGCATAAGATATTGTATTTAAGATAGCACAGCTTCACCCTTTGTTCCTCAGTCTTCCCGCTCTTTCACTCAAACCCAATCCTTTTCTTTTGTGTAACAAGCTGTCATATCTGTTCCGCCCGCTAGGGACGTTTTCCTTTATGATGTAATTTGTAATCAAGTTATGATTTAATAATGTGTATGTGTAATTCTGTGTGATTAGTTAGGTATTTAGTAAATAAATAATTAAACCCAATTTTATATTGCTGATTCAACTTGTTAGCCCGGGTTCGTGCAGATAACCAAGAATTTACAACTTTCAGATGAGACTGAATTAAGATGACAATTAATATTGACTGCTATTAACCTCTTGCGACGAGCAAACCCCTATCCGGGTGCGTAATCATAGCCTCAAATGCATTAGCATAACGCAACGGACATAAATACCCCTAGAAACTTTTCCTATTCATGAAAATCGCAAATGAAATGAAATAAATATATTCAAACACAAGCTTAGCCTTTTGTTAACAACACTGTCATCTCAGATTTTCAAAATATGCGTTACAGCAAACGCTAGACAAGCATTTGTGTAAGTTTATCATGGCATAATGCTATGCTAGGCTCTGCTGGCAGCAGGCAACATTTTCACGAAAATAAGAAAAGCAACCAAATTAAATAATTTACCTTTGAAGAACTTCAGATGCTTTCACTCAGGACACTCCCAGTTAGATTGCAAATGTTCCTTTTTTCCAAAAAGATTATTTTTGTAGGTGAAATAGCTCCCGTTTCTTCATCATGCATTGCTGAGAAATCGACCGGAAAATGCTACAACTATAAAGCCAAACTTTTTTCAAAATTTGCTCCATAATATCGACAGAAACACGGCAAACGTTGTTTAGGATCCATCCTCAAGGTGTTTTTAACATATATATTCGATAATATATCCGTCGAGGCAATTGGTTTCTCATAAGAAGCGATTGGAAAAATGGCTACCTCAGCATTTTACGCAAGGTTTTCTTGCGGGAGACACCATGTGACCACATGCTATATATGGTCCCTTACAGCCATTCTTCAATGGAAATGCCTAAAAAGACGTCACAATGCTGTAGACACCTTGGGGAATACGTGGAAAACGTAAGCTCATATAAGGAGTCATTGGCATGAGGCGGTTTCAAAAAATGCGGCACTTCCTGGTTGGATTTTTATCTGGGTTTCGCCTGTAACATCAGTTCTGTGGCACCACTCACAGACAATATCTTTCAGAGTTTCTTCTTTCCAAAGCTGTCAATTATATGCATAGTCAAGCATCTTTTCGTGACAAAATATCTTGTTTAAAACGGGAACATTTTTTATCCAAAAATGTAAAGGTCTTTAAAAGTTTATTCGGAAGATAACAGCTCTATAAATATTCTTTCATGGTGCCCCGACTCTCTACTTAATTACATTTACATGATTAGCCCAATCAGGTAATATTAATTACGGATAAATTATTTTATGGAATGGCTTGTCATATCACTTAATCCGGCATAGCCAAAGATGTGACAGTCTACTCTAGATAATCTATTATATTGTACTAGGTACTGATTTATAGATTTTCTGATGTATTTTCTTGCCTTTTTTCATGTGACATACGCAATTATCATTGAAAGGTGTGTGTGCTGACAATTTACACTGATGATGGCCTGTTTGTGTTTAATTTTCACCTTCTATTTATCCACTTTCCTGAACTATGAAATATTATTTCCGTACCATGATGTTTCAATAGGCATCTTTATTTTGCATTTATGTCACAGTTTTGCATTCAAGCCTCAGTTTTGGATTTATTCCTTTTTTCGACAGTCACTATTTCTTCTAGAAATCATTATACAGACATGTACGGTATAAAGAAACATTATAAAGACATGTTACATTACTCGTGAAGCGATGGAACTTAGAATTCACTAACTGAACACAAGACATGCTCGTCTGTTTCAGTAAATTGTGGATGTCTATTTGGAAGTTAATATTTCTGCCTAAATTAGGAATTTTGTTACGAGAAAAAAACATCTAACTCTCTCTCACAACATTTCAAGTTTGAACATTTGCTCAGCTTAGCAAATGTAGCCTCTGGCAATTGCACCCGTCTCATTCAAACAGTGTGTCAGAAGAGCAAACAACAAACTGTGGAGAGATCAGAGCAGATGGCTGGAGTGGTAGAAACAGTGGGCTGTCTCCCTGACAGGAAATGAGGAAGTCTATGGAGGTAGTCTTTGAGCCATTTAGAGGGGGATCTTGTCTCACTGTCTTACTGCAGGGTCTCACAAAGAGTGGGAAACTGCAGTTCAAGAGATTGCCTGATAAGGATCCCACCTGTTTTCATGTTCTCCAAACAACAACCCAATCCAAAATGTCACGCTACAGGTCCACTTTGTGAGCTGTAAACACTTAGAATCGTTATTTCTCCAAATTGGCCTCTCGATGATGTAGGCACTTCAATGCTTGGGTGACTCCTCTCATACTCAATTAAACAAATTTGTTTGTCCAGGAACAGATTCCAGCACACAGCTGGCACAGATTTGAGCCGCTAAAAAATACCATGAGTTCAAACAAGTTGTTAGAACGTTTTGCTTCCTGTTACAACTTAACCAAATATACATAACCATTGAAGCAGTATAGAGTTAGAGAGTTAGAGAGAATTAGAGTTAAATAATACATTCATAAATTCATAAATAATTAATTCAAAAAAGCATCAGCTACTACACCACAAATAATTTTAGGACAGATTCTGTAGGACTACTAAACAAGGTTCAACAATGATAAGCTGGTCCTGTAAGAGTTTTTAGACTTCAACAACAGAAGATCCATGATGAGATTAAAGCATAATATACATTGAGTGTACAAAACATTAGGAACACCTGCTCTTTCCATGACATAGACCGATTAGGTCAATCCAGGTGAAAGCTATGATTCCTTATTGATATCACCTGTTAAATCCACTTCAATCAGTGTAGATGAAGGGGAGGAGAGGTTAAAGAAGGATTTTTAAGCCTTGAGACAATTGAGACATGGAATGTGCATGTGTGCCATTTAGAAGGTGTGTGGGTTAGACAAAATATTTAAGTGCCTTTGAACGGGGTATGGTACTATGTGCCAGGCACACCGTTTTTAGTGTGTATCAAGAATGGTCCACAACCCAAAGGACATCGTGCCAACTTGACAGCTGTGGGAATCATTGGAGTCAACATGGGCACCATCCCTGTAGAACGCTTTCGACACCTTGTAGAGTCTATGCCCTGACGAATTGAGACTGTTCTGAGGCCAAAAGGGAGTGCAACTCAATATCAGGAAGGTTTTCCTGATGTTTTGTACACTCAGTTTACATCTTATAGCCACACCCCAGACACCGAGAGCTGCAAGTGTGTCACTGTGAAGATCTATTTTATTTATTTTTATTTCACCTTTATTTAACCAGGTAGGCTAGTTGAGAACAAGTTCTCATTTACAACTGCGACCTGGCCAAGATAAAGCAAAGCAGTTCGACACAAACAACAACAACAGAGTTACACATGGAATAAACAAACATGCAGTAAATAACACAATACAAAAAGTGTGCAAATGAGGTAGGATGAGGGAGGCAAGGCAATAAATAGGCCATAGTGGTGAAATAATAACAAATATAGCAATTCAAAACTGGAGTGATAGATGTGCAGAAGATGAGTGTGAAAGTAGAGATACTGGGGTGCAAAGGAGCAAAATAATTAAAATAAATAACAGTATGGGGATGGGGTAGTTGGATGGGCTGTTTACAGATGAGCTATGTACAGGTGCAAAAATCTGTGAGCTGCTCTGACAGCTGATGCTTAAAGCAGGTGAGGGAGATATGAGTCTCCAGCTTCAGTGATTTTTGCAGTTCGTTCCAGTCATTGGCAGCAGAGAACTGAAAGGAAAGGCGGCCAAACAAGGAATTTGCTTTGGGGTGACCAGTGGAATATACCTGCTGGAGCACGTGCTACGGGTGGGTGCTGCCATGGTGACCAGTGAGCTGAGATAAGACGGGGCTTTACCTAGCAAAAACTTATAGATGACCTGGAGACAGTGGGTTTGGCGACGAATATGAAGCGAGGGCCAGCCAACGAGAGCATACAGGTCGCAGTGGTGGGTAGTATATGGGGCTTTGGTGACAAAACAGATGGCACTGTGATAGACTGCATCCAATTTGCTGAGTAGAATGTTGGAGGCTATTTTGTAAATTACATCGCCGAAGTCAAGGATCGGTAGGATATTCAGTTTTACAAGGGTAGGTTTGGCAGCATGAGTGAAGGATGCTTTGTTGCAAAATAGGAAACCGATTCTAGATTTATTTTTGGATTGGAGATTCTTAATGTGAGTCTGGAAGGAGAGTTTACAGTCTAACCAGACACCTAGGTATTTGTAGTTGTCCACATATTCTAAGTCAGAACCGTCCAGAGTAGTTTTTTAATTTTTTTATTTCACCTTTCTTTAACCAGGTAGGCTAGTTGAGAACAAGTTCTCATTTACAACTGCAACCTGGCCAAGATAAAGCATAGCTATGTGAACAGACAACAACACAAAGTTACACATGGAGTAAACAATAAACAAGTCAATAACACAGTAGAAAAAAAAAGAGTCTATATACATTGTGTAGTGATGCTGGATGGGCGGGCAGATGTGGGGAGTGATCCGTTGAAGAGCATGCATTTAGTTTTACTTGCATTTAAGAGCAGTTGGAGGCCACGGAAGGAGAGTTGTATGGCATTGAAGCTCGTCTGGAGGTTAGTTAACACCAGAGAGAGAATAAAGTAGACGGCACGGGTCAAAATTTTGATTTATGACCCTGTGTCCATGATGACGTATACATGTCTGTCGTGCATGTCGTGCTGTGTCAAATTGAACAGGCCCTGAGCGCTTCAAGTCTACCAGGATATGCGTTGGAAGAACTGGTCTGAGGACAAAGTGATCTGATGGCCCTAAGAATCGCTTCAATGGCGTATACCCCGGACTCCAGAGTGACAATTTTAGCATGTGAACAATTTGATAGTGCAAATGCAACGAAAACTGTCAGTTCATATGTATTTTCCAAAGCATGCAAGGATGTAAACTTTTTTACGCCAGTGTTCAGTTTTAAATGGTGAGATTATCATATTTTCCTTACACTGATGAATAAGCTGGACAGTCTTTTCAAAAATCGTGAACAATTACGGCGATGGCCGAGGTTATCGTTGAGACATACCCAGGACTCACAAGGCCGAAGGAGGATCTTTCCCTGGAGTGAAAACATCCGGAGCTTCGATGGAGCGGGCAAGCGACTTTGCGATGGTGAATTGGAAACGGATAATGGTCAGGGCTAACCGGACCCTTTATCTGTAAGAAATAGTAAAAATGTTGAATTATAACGTGTGTTAAAATGTATGTACTAAATATTTTGAATTAAATCATTGGTTTTAAAAATGCGTGTGTGAGTGTGCGTGTGACGGGGCAGCAGGAGTGTGTGTGCATTTCAAAAACAAAAGGGGCAGGTGTATGTGTGTTCAACAGGGCCCAAGCATGTAGCCCCATTCTATCTGTAGAGAATCTTTTGAAACCAATGTTTGCACTATCATGCATACGGCATGTCCAGATATCTGCCGACCCCCCCGGGGTTAAACATTGATATTTCTAATCAGCGCCTGGTGCCCCCCTTCCCGGTTGTAGACAGAATGTCTCGACATCCCCTCCTGTTGTTTGAATTCACCGCCTTTGTTCTCTAAACCAAATATACAGGGTGTTGCATACATGATATCTCCCGAAAAAATGCCACCACGGCCCTGTAAACTCATTCCGTACTTTCGCTAGTTGGGGACAGAACGCGGAGCATATACTTTAATTAACACTATGTTAGCACAGCTTTAGCGCAAACCCACATCCCCGAATATTTAGCTGCCAGGACAGATTAAAAAAGATGTGAATAAGTGAATCCCTCCTAATGGATATTTCTGAAGGCTACTGGACATAAGTGATTGGGAAGCGATCAATTTTTGGCGTAAGTCTAAATAATTACATACCCAAGAATATTTATATATTAAAAAATGAAAAGTGGGCACTCTGAACGACTTCGTAAGACACCAGGCAGCAGTCCCAGGACAGATAACATTAGGAAGCCCTCCTAATGGATATTTCTGGAGGTGAGTAAGTGAAAAATATATTTTAAGTTTTGTTTGAATATTATCGTGATATTATTGTAATATTAAACACGGGTTATTTGTGTATTTCAGGCCAAATGCACATATAAGTTAAAGTGTATATATTTCGTATAACTGTTAATATTCTCTAACGTTTGTTAGGGACCCCATCATTTACGCAGCTTTTAAGAGGTTTAACGGATCTGGAACACAATGAGTTAGACGATGATTCTCAGTCTCAAAACCCCGGCAGCCAATCGCCATCAGCATATTTTCGACGTAAGTCCAAATAATCACATACCCAAGAATATTTAGAAATTAAAAAACAAATAGTGTGTACTATTTTAAAAGCAATTTTTTGTATTTACAGCCGACATACAGCCAAGAAGGATAAAGGCATCGTTATGGACAACTGACACAACGGGTGACTTGGATGCAATTCTCCCGTTCTGCACAAACGTTTTTTCCAGCACACCGCAAATAGAGAATTGAAACGTCCCCGACAACTCCCCCGGGAACCGCAACCCACTCGCTACACATTCCATGTCCCAACAACCAACGCACAACTGTGGCCCAAGTGCATTGCTCTGAATCAACACCTCCAGAAAATTACTGTGCAGGGAACTTGAGGCTTCACAATTCGGCGCTCTATGGATACGGTACGAGACCATTATACATTTGTTATTAGTTATACGTCTTTTCTTAGTTATACTTCTTTTGATAGACTATGTTAAAACAAGGTCAAATAATGTTTTATTTCAGACTCCGACGATACACACCCGGCAGAATCGGGAACGCTTGATGAAAAAAGTCACGCCCCCCCCCCCCCCCCCCCCCCCCCCCCCGGTTTCCCCCCGGATTCAAAAAAGCAGAGGTATTTTAACTATGTATTGTTAATATATAGTATTATACCTGAAATGTATTTGACATTTTATGTATCTAACATATTTTTATATTTAATAACCTATTTTCTTTGTATTATTTTCTTTCAGACTCCTCCCCGGCGAAAAACGGCACAGAAGGCCACATACATCTAGAGCTTCCGGCTCACCGAACATTCCCAATGAAACAACCAAAGCGGAGGATATCCCTGTTTTTAATGACATTTCAGAGGTTGACGACCAGTTATTCTGTGATGCGGCCAACCTTCTTGACCCCGACAATTCTATGGCGTCAACATCAGGATCTGAAATAGAACAAGCAAGGTTTTTCACAGTCTTTTCCAGGGCTTTGAAATCGAGGAACGTTTTGCTATACAAACGACTGGGGGTTTTCTTGAGAGACAGTACCAAGACGATATGTTATTCTGGCATAGAACAATTCCACGCATGTTAAACAGCAAACCGATTAAAAAACGCAAATACAAGCGCTAAAATCATATATGTAACACGGATCATTCCAGAAATACCCAAAAACGCACATCCTTAATTATCCAAATGGCAGAACCACAGGAACAAGTTGAGACAGTTGAAAGCCTCTTAGCACAGATACCGCCAGAACTCCTAGAAATTATTAAACGTATGAATGAGGCGGGGGTAACAGACAAAATACCGATAGAAGAAAGCATATTATCACAGATTCCAGCCAAACTCCTAGAAATGATTAATCGCATGAACGAGTCAGGGACGCCCGATGAAAACCTGTTATCACAGATTCCCGAAGCCCTCATAACCCTAATTAATCGGATGAACGAGATCCAGACATTTTCGGCACCCGCTACACCAACAGCGACATCCCAACCGTTAACGCCCATGTCCGTACAGTCTGAAAAGCAACACAATGTTTTTTGCGGAATTGGAAAATTGTCTAATAAATCAGGAGGGAGATGGTATTGATAGACGTGTCCGGGTTGTGTACCGAAATAAATTCAACAATACAGAGATTCGACAGGTTTTCAATTTCCTATGGGTGAATCAGAATCTTGACTATGCTGTGTTTTACGTAATGATATTGGACACTCTGAACGATCTGTTAGACAGGGCAAGAGATTATGGCGAACCACGTGATGTCTTACAGTTGGAAATTTGTGCAGATAGCCTGCATAACACAGTATCTCTTATTTTACCCAATGGCGATGCAGATCTTGAACAATTTATCGCACTGCTAGAACGCCTTGTTCAGTCAAATTTAGCCGTCATAGCAGATCGGACCCTCGAGCTTGTAGTGCAAATAATACGTCAACCCCAGGGTGGGGGTGGTCAGAGAAGGAAGCTTGATAGCCTAATGCAGTCAGAAATCATAAGCAATAAAAGGGCCTACCTCATAAACGTTCACAATCCAGGTAATAAGCTATATTTTGCAATAGGCCTAGCACATTTACTTACCCCTGGATGTACTGATCTGACGGCATTGCAAAAGGCTAGAGAGCTCCAAACGGCCGTGGATCTCGGTATACAGGATGCTGTGGCTTTCTCTGTCATAGTCAAATTTGAAAACTTTCTGAATATCAAGATTGTGGTTTTGTACCACAGTAGAGCTAATGCAGTTCTCTTGAAGTTCCAAAACAACCCCCAACCGCATCCTCAGATCCTGTACTTTTATATGCAAAACGAACATTACGCCGTTACCAACATCACGGCGTTCATAGGGGCACCATATGTGTGTCCATCCTGCCATACCGGCTACACCCGAAAGGGGGGGAACTCGTGCCGTTATAACTGTTCAGTATGTCAGGATGCAGATTGCCCAATGCAACCCTTAAACTTGACACCCTGTGAGGATTGCCACCGCACATGGTGTTCGACCTGCTTTTACGAAAAACACAAAATTGAAACATGGCACCCCAAGGCATGTAAATCTGTAAGCAGTTGTGACATTAACAAGAAATGCCCAAAATGTCATTGCAGTTACAACCTTAAAATAGACAGCCCTAAACCGCATGTGTGTGGAATCATACATTGTCCAATCTCTAAAGGGCCTTTGAAAAGCAGAGACGCTGAAGTGCCACACGAGTGTTATTTTCAGCACTTGGCTGAAAATCAGAGATGTGTTCTATGATTTTGAGACAAATCAACAATCGGGGGTTAATTTACCTATTTTTGTATCTACCATGACTTTCAAGGGTGAAAAGTGGTCGGCAGAGGGACCCAATTGTGCACTGCTCTTTCTAAAACACATTAGAAAACCCCAGTACAGAAACTTCACGTTTATACAATGCTAGAGCCTACGACTCTTACCTTCTTCTGAACCCCTTGATACAGCAAGGCGTGGCACCCAGTGTCATAGCTCAAGGTAGTAAAATCTTGTGTTTTGTAGACCCAGCCTTCAACCAGAGATACATTGACAGTTTAAGCTTCTTACCCATGAGATTGGCTCAAATGCCAGAGGCCTTGGGTTTTGGAAACTCTGTGAAAGGCTGGTTCCCCCACTTCTTCACATCTGAGGAGAATCTACATTATGTCGGATCATATCCCAGCCCAGAAATGTACGGGTGTGATCAAATGTCTCCCAAAGAGCGTGAGCGATTCATGACGTGGTACGAGACAGTAAGACATGGCACCTTTGATTTCCATAAAGAGATGGAATCATACTGTGACAATGATGTGGTTATACTTCGTGAAGGATGCCTCAGATTCAGAGAAGAGGTAATCAAAGATATAGGCATTGACCTCTGGAGTTGTACAACTATTGCATCGGCATGCATGAAAACCTATCGTACACACTATCTGCCTACATCCTCTATAGCAATCCCCTCGCCTGACAACTACCGACGCCAATTCAAGTCATACTCTTGTGGGTCCATTCAATGGTTGGAGTATATGGCCCAGGATAAAGACATTTTTATTCAACATGCTTTGAATCGTAGGGAGAAGGCGTTTGGCTCTTACCATGTAGATGGATACACCCAGATTGACGGGGTTGAGACCGTGTATGAGTACAACGGTTGTTTCTTCCACGGTTGTAAATCTTGCTTTGTGCCCCAGGCCATGTGTGTCCTAACCCAAAATACTTTTGGGGAAATGTACCAAGAGTTTCAAGACAAATTGGTTTCTTTACAGGCTACTTACGGGCTAAAAGTGGAGGTTTTGTGGGAGCACGAATGGGCCGCCCTCAAAAAGTCTGATCCCCACGTTCAAGCCTTCCTTTCCAGCTATGACACGCCAGAACCACTGGAACCACGACAGGCCTTGTATGGAGGCCGCACCAATGCTTTGACCTTGCGGTATGTAGCACAACCTGACAAGACAATAGGATATGTAGATTTTACATCCCTTTATCCTCATGTAATGAGTTCCTCATGCTATAGGAAAACTTTTCTTTCCCTTTTGTCGCACCTGCATTGAAAACAAACAGCAAAACCCCATGTGATCACTCAGATCAAGAAAGAGCCCTGACAGGGGTTTGGGTCACAGTTGAATTCTCTAAGGCTTTAGAGATGGGGTATCGTGTGGCCAAAATCTTTGAAGTGTGGAACTTTTCCAGGAAATCAGACACTCTTTTTAAAGAGTACATCAAGACCTTCTTGAGATACAAGCAAATTGCTTCAGGCTATCCTGCATCGGTCACAGATCAAGAGAGCAAAGACAAGTACATTCAAGACTATCACGACAGAGAAGGCATACTTCTTGACCCTGACAGAATAGAGGTCAACAAAACCAAACGAAATGTGTCGAAATTGTACTTAAATTCGCTTTGGGGCAAATTATCGCAAAGATGTAATATGCTAACAACGTCAATTATTAAAGACCCCGAAGAATTTTTGGAATTTGTTTTTTCGGACCAATACGAAATTTCACATTTTTCTTTCTTGAGTCAAGATATTGCCCTGGTGCAATGGCGACGTAACAAGAAGTGGGTTCTACCCCCTGGTAATGTAAATGTGTTTCTTGCAGCATTTACCACGGCCTATGGCCGACTTGAACTGTACACGCTCATGGAGCAGCTTCAGAGGCGGGTTCTTTACCACGACACAGACTCTGTGGTCTATGTAAGCAAACAGGGGGATTGGAGCCCCCCACTCAGCAACTATCTGGGTGGCTTAACGAGTGAACTCGAAGAGGGTGACCATATCACAGAATGGTCCTCCTGTGGGCCCAAAAGCTATGCTTAGGACTAAAAAGAATCACGTGGTGTTGAAAGCCAAAGGCGTGACTCAAAACTATGAAAATGACCCTTGTGTAAACTTGGAATCAATCACACGCTTGGTTGAGGGGCTCATAAATGACAGGAATAGTGACTTGGAGATTTTGAGCTCCTACAAAAAGATTGTTAGGGATAAAAAGGGCTTCCATCTGAGGAATGCCCCACTTACTAAAAGATTCAGGGTAGTCTATGACAAGAGACTGCTTTTGCCTGACGGGACCACATTGCCCTTTGGCTACTGACTTAAGCTTTAAGACACCCTGCGGCTTGTAGCATAAGATAAAATGACTGCTGTAGAAGGTTTTGACCCCGGTTGCAACTACCATTTCGGCCTTAATCGCAGGGCCGTCTAATAGTGGTAACTTGTTTTGTAAAAAGTATTTTAGCGAATTCTGAACATGTGTTATCCTAAAAGCCTGATAATGTTGTGTGGTGTTATTCTTGTTATCAACCTCTGTATGATGAATTGCTGAAGACAATAAAAATCAAGTTTGTTGAAGGAATACCTGATTCCCTGTTTGAACTTATACCTCCTCATAAAAACAATCTGCTGGTTTTGGACGATATGCTATTTGCAGGTAGCGAACATCCCGAAATTGCCCGAGCGTTTACCCAATATACTCATCATAGAAACCTGTCCGTGATTTACTTGGTGCAGAATGTGTTTCACCAAGGTAAAAATAGCCGCACCATCAGTTTGAACGCCAATTACATGGTTTTGTTAAAAAATCCTAGAGACAAACTACAAATTAACACTCTAGCTCAGCAGATGTACCCGGGAAGGAAATCCTACTTTATGGAGAGCTATGAGGACACTACCAAAGCACAATTTTCTTATTTAATCGTGGATTTAAAAGCAAATACTCCAGAACACCTGAGGCTACGAACAAGTCTGTTCCCGTGGGAGTGGCCGGCTGCGTACATTCCTAAAAAGTAACCGCTATGTCTCTGCGTTTAAAAAGAAACCTGCCCCTCTTGAGAAGCTTAGTTGGGGCTACAGCTAATGAACGGAAGGCCATCTTGGGTCACTGTTCTTCAGATCTCATATTATCCCTATGTGAGATTGCTTTGAATCTTCTCAAAGGACGCATTCCACTCACCCTGACAAAATTGAAAAAATTTAAAAGACAAAAGACCGCGATCAAACTCTTTGCCAATAAAAGGGTCAGTCTTCAAAAGAAAAGACATATCATACAACAGTCTGGCGGTTTTATTCTACCTTTATAGCCGTGCCCTTCATCACCAGCCTTTATGCTGTCAGACGTGGGGGTTGAACACAGAGGGTGATGGCCAATAAAATGTATCTGGTGCCACAACAAGAGTTGGATAGACTTAAAAAACAAGTGCAGGGTCCTGAGAATATCAGACAAACAGCGGAAAATGATTTGGATACGGCCATGAAGGATATTTTGAATCAAAAAGGATTGAACCCCTATGATAAGGTCCAAAAATACACAAACCTCTTGCAAAGGTATTTGTCCTTGGTGAAACAAGGGGAGAGAGAGACAGGCCATTTAACTATTTCCCTACAGGACCCTTTAAAAGATGATGAGCCTAGCGAGAGCCAAGCCCCTGTAATGCCTGTACCTGCGAGCTTACCGTCTGAAGATCAAATGCCTGTTGAAGATAAAGTTATTCATGACTTGTTAACCCATGTTCCGGCACGTAACAGGAAAAAATGTTAGATACATTATGAACAAGATAAAAGACTCAAATGGGTCCGCTTCTTGGAACAACAAAGGAGAGTTTATCCTTCAGGGTTCTGTTGTCAGGGGTTCACATATGCATGACTTGCTTAAAAGTACCACATCGGCCCACAAGGTTGCTAATGACAGAAGACCTCCAGGGTGGCTTCAGTTTCTTAAGGCCCTGGCCATCCTCAACATTCCCCTCTCGGGTGTACCCAACTATAAGCTTCGTCAACAGATTTACTCTTTAAAACAAAAACCTTCAACGAGATACAGCACCCCTAAAGATGCCCCAACAACCCCGCATCCCTATGAAATTAATGATGATAACTCATTTACCCCCCTGAACGCCTCCAGACTTTTCCCTAATCCCGATCTCTCTGGGTGGTTAGACTTTTGAATGACTTTTGAATGACTATGATTCAATTCAATAAATTCATGCTTGAAACATTTGACGTGAGCATACGCCTTGATTACACTGTCTTAAAGGATACACATTTGAACACTTTTGATATTTTCTAACAAAACAAGATACAACGTTATCATTACTTCTTAAATCATCCTTATAAAGAGACATAACATCTTAAAAAGAAACTCCCCGGGCTCTTTGGCATAGGTAGAATACACAGTGGTGACCGCATGTAGTGGAAAGGTTATCTGGCACTTGTTTGATGCTGTAGTATATCTTTGAGACGTTTTTGGTCAAAAATTCTTTAATAGATTTGGGGAAATGTGAAAAACCGGGGGGGAAAGCCATAGGATTCAAAAAAAGTTTAGATTTTTCTTCCTCCTTCCTCTTCTAATGTCACAGCTAGCCAATGTTCACCCGGCATGTGTTTAAGATGGGTATTGACAATAAACATGGCAGGCCGCTCCGGCCATTTCTCCATAGGTAATTCATCACAAGCCAACACTCCACAAAATTGTTTTCCAATCAGTCGGCTCATGAGCCCTTCCAACTCTTGGGTATTCATGTCTTTGCTCAACGATCTTTAATAATAATCTACTAAAACCCGTCTTCGGCTATTCACTTCCAAGATTGAATCAGAGCATGCATAAACAATCATGCTAACGGTACAGGCTAAAGTTGTACGGAAACGCATTTCCAGCCTGAGGCTACCTTGGGACACCACTGAAAGATTTCCTGAGGTGTCATCATCAGGTGATAAATTGAAAGCATACATTGTGTAACCCTCTGCAAAATCATTTCTGTCAATAGGTAAAGAGAGATCTTTTAGATGCCTCCCGGTAGCCAGGAATAGATTGTAAAATTCTCGCACAGATATGTTGTTATTAAATTGCAGTTGGAAAGCCTTAGCAGGGACCTGACGTCCATCCTGACACAGAGCTACATACTCTGCATTGAAGTGTTGAAAATTAAATGGGTTTTTATTTAAGCTGCCCATATTAGAGGCGTGATCAATCAAACCTATAACCACGTATCGTGGTAAAGGGCCTAGAAATAGGTTTTCTTGACTGCAGATTCTGCTGCCCACAGGTATGCTAAAGGTTTTCATGGTAATTCTTTGGAGAGGGTAAAGGGCGTTTCCTTTCATCAAAGCCTGTGAGTGACCCAGACGAACTGCCGGAGATACAGACATTTTTTAATAAAAAGCGTGGCCCCCAACACTTTTAAACTAAAGTCCCCGTCCTGGGCAGACATTAGGCAAAACTCATCCTTGGCCCTGATTCATTTTAGTCTTAAATCAGCCGCATTTAAGAGTAAACGTTCTTGAAAGAAAATGTCAGAGTGTATAGGGCCTAGCAGATGAAACGCTCGAGATTCGGCACAGTAGCGAGCCCGTGCCTCCAGTCCTTTGTTTGCACCGGTGGATGGGTCTGTCGATTCCATAGAGACTCCTGCAGTATCCTTGCTAAACAGCCTGTCGCTGAATTGGGTCTTGAGAGTGTCTTCAGAGTAGTTGAGTAAGCACTCCATGATGGCCCTATATGGGTATGTGGCACTGCTTTGACTGATTAGACGTTCACCCAAAGTCACATCCACTTGGGAGAAGATGGTGGCCACTGGGTAATTAATGAGACTCACTTTGGCATCGTTTGCAATATTAGTACCGTCTCTTTTGGTCACTTTTAGACACAAATGCACCAAGGTGTTGATGAGGTCCAGATAGTTGTCACCGTGGCCTGGTATGAAAAACTCTATGGGACCATTGTCTGTAATGGCAGAGAGTGGGGCTATCTCCACATAACTGGACCTCTCTACTGAATGTTGGGTTAAGGGGGCCGTGAAAAGATCAAGCTCTGTCTTTGTAGCTTCAGAGGACATGCGGTGTAAAAGAGCCATGGTGCTTGTTCTTTTAGAAAATACTTCCAAGTATTCTTTTTACCGTTTTTGGTCCAGACCTCCTCACTTTACCCCGTCTTTGACTAACTAAGTTTCTTCTAACCATTAACATCCGTTTTTTAGGCGCAAGCCTGCACCTTATACCCGGAGGTCTCTTTTTTGGTCTTCGAGACAACATCATCAGCCCCGAGCCTTCTTGACGCTCGACATCTGGTGACGCCCTTCTGGTCATAGCATTGGCTACAACCTCACTTACTATCTTTTTTGCTGCTGATTTTAAATGCGGTTTGGCTATGCTGAGGCCTCTCTTCATAAACGGTAAAACCATCCTAAAGAGGTTACGAAATATACCTCCTATCCCCGAACCATACATGGTTGGGGATCCATAATAGCCGGGTAACCCATTACCCACTTGATCAACATAGTATGAGACATAACGGTTAGGGTCAAGATGTCGGTGTTCCATAACCCTTTTTAATTTATTTGTAT
Organism: Oncorhynchus clarkii lewisi; assembly: GCF_045791955.1. Taxonomy (NCBI): domain Eukaryota; kingdom Metazoa; phylum Chordata; class Actinopteri; order Salmoniformes; family Salmonidae; genus Oncorhynchus; species Oncorhynchus clarkii. The sequence continues at coordinate 22,572,296 of NC_092147.1, forward strand.
TATGTATATAAAATATATAATACTAATATTATACATGTAGAGAGGTTTTGGTGGGTCTAAAGTGGATTTTTACAATCGTTTTACCATAAGTAAATTCTATGTTTTCGTTCTGATCCGTTTTAAGCTCAACAAGAATGTTTTCAATATATTTCTTGCTTACAGGTACGTAGTGTGGCTTGTCGTAGGTGACAGTGACTATGTCCCCATCCTTTCCGTCTATATGAACCGTTCTCAGGAGTGGCACACAGCTGTCTCCGACCCTTTGATTAGGATATGATGTCGGTATACACAAATATATTGTAAAATCCTGCATGTATATCCGCAGGGAATGGGAATAATTTATCTTTCACATACGTCCATTTATTGGGACCCATCCCCAACATGTAGGCTAAATTACCGCCGGTCTTTATTCCCCAGGCAGCATCTCCTGAGATTTGTACATGTTTATGTATAGGGTTGTACATCAGGAATATTTCCATATTGTTCAGTGATAGGCGTTCATTCAACGGAGACGATCCTGTCGACGGTTCTATAGAACCCTTTTTTAACCTTAAGTTTTGCAGGTTCCAATAACTTTTTGCAATAAAAAACACCGTCCTTATCTTTGATATTATACCAGCTATGGGGGTATGTAATCTCGCTGAGACCTACTTCCCAGGCCTCTGATAACTCTATAGGCTTTGTAAAATTGGTTGTATAATTCTAACTCTGATTATTACGATATACATGTGCAGACGCATTACTGGGGAGAGTCAGGTAGAAGCCGCTGTGTTCCATGATGCACTCCTGTGTACACGCAAATTATGTATTTTATCATGCATGTGGGTTTAAATTAACCCCCGATGCCTCCACCACATCCTGCTCTAGTACCCAACTGTTGAACTTTTGGGGACAGTTTTTCCATTGGACCAGCACCCATTTTTGACCCTTTTCTCCCTTTTGATCTAGAATCTCCATGTGAAAGACTTTGTCTTTACCCAACTGTACCTTCTGTAATTCCTTCTCATAAAAAGATCCCTCTATAAGTTCCCCGTCATAATCTTTTAATTTGTAGACCTGGGGTATGCGCGGCAGACATTCGGTAACCGTGAACAACTCATCGCTGTAGCCTTGCTCATATTTGACGAAAACACCCCTCAACTTGGATATACGCACCAAGTCCCCCACAATGAATTTAACATTTATTTTTTTCTTACGGCAAAGGGGGAACAAACCATACAGATTTTTAAAGACTTGAAAAGAGTTTTCAGAAGAGACCTCGGAGGATTTCATCCGTATACTCTTATGGTAACTATTGTTGTACCCTCATTACTAAATCTTGAACTATATCGATATATCTATGCGTGTTGTGAGCTGTAAAATAGCGCCACATCCGCTCCTTCAGAGTTCTGTTAAAGCGTTCAACAACTGAAGCTTTCAAATCTGAGCCTGTAGCGTATGTGTTTCAAACAAATAAAGTAAAATCTTAGACAAGGTTGTTTCTAGTTCTTCAGAATCACCCCCAAGACGGGATACCAATTGTGTCCATTGTAGACTCTCGCCCGCATGTCGTACATGATTCATGATTTGTTCCATTTTCAGCACACGCTCTACATTAGTCCCGGAATTGTGGGTTGTGTAGAACGTTACATTGTTCACTTTATTTTCAATAATTTGATGCATAACATTTGTAAGTTCTCTCAAAAGAAAAAATGTATTTATTCTCTCTAACATCGTGTACACATAGTTACCCATTGCTTTACATCTAAATAACACAAATGTCACTCGGTCTCTTGGGGTTTATTGAGCCAGAAAGTCATCACATCAGCCACCACAGCTTCCCTGTATTTTTTATCGTCCACCAGGGTGTGTCGGATTTTTTTGAGTTTCTCGTGGATGTAGATCGCCTCCTTCAGTTCATGTAGGAAAGCCTCGGTTACCCCGTAAACTCTGGGAATAGACGGCACAAGACCCACAGACTCCAGGGCTCTGACCAGCGATGGTATAAACCTGCAGGACCAAAGTCTTTTCACCAGCGCCTCAAAATGGTTGAAGAAGTAGTATCTTGGGGGTTCGTATAGGCATGGATGCCTGCGCTGGCTGGGGTGATTGATCTCACAACCGATGCATTTTTCTCGTATATACTCTCCAATCACCACGTCTAAAAGTGTGGCTACAGAGGCCTTGATGGTGTCCACAAAAATAGTACTGACCACCCCATCAAACATGTCCTCAGGCTGTGTACATGTAGGGGGTGTCGTGGGTCTTGCCAGGGGGGAGTAGAATGTTGGGCTGCGAGGCATACAATCCTTAGGGTCGGGCCCCCATGACGTTTCGGAGTCCTGGTATGTGGTAGGAATATCCATGATTAATGCGTAAGTGAAGAACTGTAGGTTTTAAGGACCCTCCTTTTATTGTTGAACCAGCCCTCTGGGTATCAGGGCGTGGTTAACGCAGCCGCGTACTTAGTTTTCTTCGGGGGGTGACCCTTCTGACGATGTACCTTCTTGGGTCTCCTTTGAATCATAATCCTCGGGATTCGTATATATTATGCACTTCTTTAGCCGAACAATGCTCTGTCGCTGTTGGCTCTGTACTGCTCTAGCGTCCAACAACTCCAACATTTTCAATTCCATTAAATCCCAACTTTTAAAAGGAATAAGCATGCGCAACCTAAAATCCCCAGTCATCACAAATGTTTTGGTTGCGGATTTCCTCGTTGATGATATAGAACTCCACGCAGCCTGATGGAAGTCCATTCTTTCTTTGTATTTTCACCCTGTGAAATACTCTTCCTGAGGAGTCAGGGGTACCTTCCCAACGGGTCTCGTAGCCTGGGAACAAGCTTTACCCCTTGGTGATAAGTCTCAGTTCGGGACACAAAACCTGGCGAAAAACCGTCCAGTCTTCAACCCTATAGTCCACTCCTAATGTCTGGTCGGTATATTCTTCTCCTTCGGCTACCGTATAGAGGTTCACTCTACAGGCCAAGTAATCAAACAGATACCCCCATTGCTGTCCATTAGACATCAGCACTTGATCTTTCAGCGCAGTTGCGGGCGGTATCTGGGTTCTATACACACTTAGAAACCACTTTTTTGGCGCATCGTATATTGCGGCATTATACTTGAACTCAATCATCAAGTTTGCGGACGACACAACAGTGGTAGGCTTGATTACCAACAACGATGAGACGGCCTTGAATTGGTCCACTCACACAGACAGCATCGTGAAGAAGGCGCAGCAGCGCCTCTTCAACCTCAGGAGGCTGAAGAAATTCGGCTTGTCACCAAAAGCACTCACAAACTTCTACAGATGCACAATCGAGAGCATCCTGGCGGGCTGTATCACCGCCTGGTATGGCAACTGCACCGCCCTCAACCGTAAGGCTCTCCAGAGGGTAGTGAGGTCTGCACAACGCATCACCGGGGGCAAACTACCTGCCCTCCAGGACACCTACACCACCCGATGTCACAGGAAGGCCATAAAGATCATCAAGGACATACCCCGCTATCATCCAGAAGGCGAGGTCAGTACAGGTGCATCAAAGCTGGGACCGAGAGACTGAAAAACAGCTTCTATCTCAAGGCCATCAGACTGTTAAACAGCCACCACTAACACTGAGTGGCTGCTGCCAACACACTGACACTGACTCAACTCCAGCCACTTTAATAATGGGAATTGATGGGAAATGATGTAAATATATCACTAGCCACTTTTGCTACCTTATATAAATGCATATGCATACGTATATACTGTACTCTATATCATCGACGGTATCCTTATGTAATACATGTATCACTAGCCACTTTATACTATACTATGCCACTTTGTTTACATACTCATCTCATTTGTACATACTGTACCCGATGCCATCTACTGTAGCCTATGCGCTCTGTCCTGCTTCCGTTGTTACAGTCAACACAGCTTTGCCACTGATCACAAAATCCATGTTTAAAAATCTTGTTTACTGTTCTGGGGTCGCATGCCTTGTTCTGGACTTTTATTTATAATGCGTCTGCCACAGCCAATACCCCGGACATTCCTGCTTCATTAGATAACAACCATAAGGGCAATAAAACTGGGGGTGTGGGTCCATACTCTTTCAAAAGTTCAAACACAGAACCCCCCTAGTTCAACCAGGTCCCTAGACATCAATCAGCATGACAACTTCAAAGGATGCAATATAGATATAAAATAACACACCCTCTAACACGTGACCACAGGAACAGGATGTCCTGGCCGGAGGCCCATATTTGGACATGTATACGTCATCATGGACACAGGGTCCCGTGCCGTCTACTTTATTATCTCTAACACCGTGTCCAAAGCAGGGCCAGAAGTATACAGAATGGTGTCCACAATGCTCACAATGTGTTGGCTCTCATCATTTCCACTTGTTTCTCGCAGTGTATGAGACACCAGCCATAACTGTATTTCTCGAACACTGAGAAATCCTCATAATGGGGTGAAATTAGTCCAATGTCTGCAGATCTTCAGATTAAGTGCAGGAGTATAATTGTCCAAGGAGAGTTCTTAGCGGATGCATACAGTATGATGGAGCCAATCAACAGTTAAAGTGAGAAGACTGTAGGAGTCTAGGCAAGGTTGCATAACTGTAACTCTGAGGTGAGTCAGTGAGTGAAGAGCTGTAGAGAGCTAATGAATCATGCTCTATATACAGTGCATTTCGAAAGTATTCGGCCCCCTTGAACTTTGCGACCTTTTGCCACATTTCAGGCTTCAAACATAAAGATATACAACTGTATTTTTTTGTGAAGAATCAACAACAAGTGGGACACAATCATGAAGTGGAACGACATTTATTGGATATTTCAAACTTTTTTAACAAATCAAAATCTGAAAAATTGGGCGTGCAAAATTATTCAGCCCCTTTACTTTCAGTGCAGCAAACTCTCTCCAGAAGTTCAGTGAGGATCTCTGAATGATCCAATGTTGACCTAAATGACTAATGATGATAAATACAATCCACCTGTGTGTAATCAAGTCTCCGTATAAATGCACCTACACTGTGATAGTCTCAGAGGTCCGATAAAAGCGCAGAGAGCATCATGAAGAACAAGGAACACACCAGGCAGGTCCGAGATACTGTTGTGAAGAAGTTTAAAGCCGGATTTGGATACAAAAAGATTTCCCAAGCTTTAAACATCTCAAGGAGCACTGTGCAAGCGATAATATTGAAATGGAAGGAGTATCAGACCACTGCAAATCTACCAAGACCTGGCCGTCCCTCTAAACTTTCAGCTCATACAAGGAGAAGTCTGATCAGAGATGCAGCCAAGAGGCCCATGATCACTCTGGATGAACTGCAGAGATCTACAGCTGAGGTGGGAGACTCTGTCCATAGGACAACAATCAGTCGTATATTGCACAAATCTGGCCTTTATGGAAGAGTGGCAAGAAGAAAGCCATTTCTTAAAGATATCCATAAAAAGTGTTGTTTAAAGTTTGCCACAAGCCACCTGGGAGACACACCAAACATGTGGAAGAAGGTGCTCTGGTCAGATGAAACCAAAATTGAACTTTTTGGCAACAATGCAAGACGTTATGTTTGGCGTAAAAGCAACACAGGTCATCACCCTGAACACACCATCCCCACTGTCAAACATGGTGGTGGCAGCATCATGGTTTGGGCCTGCTTTTCTTCAGCAGGGACAGGGAAGATGGTTAAAATTGATGGGAAGATGGATGGAGCCAAATACAGGACCATTCTGGAAGAAAACCTGATGGAGTCTGCAAAAGACCTGAGACTGGGACGAAGATTTGTCTTCCAACAAGACAATGATCCAAAACATAAAGCAAAATCTACAATGGAATGGTTCAAAAATAAACATATCCAGGTGTTAGAATGGCCAAGTCAAAGTCCAGACCTGAATCCAATCGAGAATCTGTGGAAAGAACTGAAAACTGCTGTTCACAAATGCTCTCCATCCAACCTCACTGAGCTCGAGCTGTTTTGCAAGGAGGAATGTGAAAAAATTTCAGTCTCTCGATGTGCAAAACTGATAGAGACATACCCCAAGCGACTTACAGCTGTAATCGCAGCAAAAGGTGGCGCTACAAAGTATTAACTTAAGGGGGCTGAATATTTGTTAAAAAAGTTTGAAATATCCAATAAATGTCGTTCCACTTCATGATTGTGTCTCACTTGTTGTTGATTCTTCACAAAAAAATACAGTTTTATATCTTTATGTTTGAAGCCTGACATGTGGCAAAAGGTCGCAAAGTTCAAGGGGGCCGAATACTTTCGCAATGCACTGTATGTGACTTGTTTCAGGAAACTAGGCGTATGTCACACATCACAACTTCACAGGAGTGTCATTCGAACGTAAACATTTATTTTTATTTTTGGGGGCAGAAATGCCTTCTGGAACATGTGAACTTTCATGTGCCTTAAAACAAACTTGTATTCCATTCGTAAATACAAATAAAATTACGCGCCTAGTAGTTTTAGACACAGAAAAAGACAGGAACCTTCGGTCTAGCCATGATTGGCTAAGATAATGGATGGGCTGGACATGCCGGGAGATGAGTTTGGATTGATAAGCTGCTCAGTATGTGTTGATAGCCCTTTCTACCTTGCCGTTTTTGAAAGATATAACGTTATCCATTGAGAACTACAAAAGCTTTGCTACTTTTCTCAACAACATTGATGCCCTGAATTTAGCAGGCGCTACCACTGATCAGTTGGAAAAAGTGTTGGGCTCTGTTCTGCACACGCCAAGGTCAGTGTGAACCAGAATGACTTGACACGAGTAAAACGGTTCCTGTCTGCCGTGATGCATTCATCCATGTATAAGGGTAAGACTCTATCTACATTTTCAGATATTACACATTTTTTAATTTGTCAGAAAGTCATTAAAGCATACAGTACTGGTAACTAGCTAGCGAACAGTAGCTTGCTGGATCGCTAGCTAACATAGCGTGTATGAACTGTGCAGTAATATTATTTGAATCAGAGACCTAGTTGGTTAGCTTTAACTACCTGCAGATTCATACAACAGCTATGATAATGTTTTTATTGGTAGTAGTATGAGTTGGGATTATGCCGGTTCATTGTTTAGCTAATGTAAACTCACTCACTTTTGTACATCGGGCTGGTCCATACAATTGACCTTATTTTAGCACCCAAAAAACGTAATACTTCCAGATCAACTTTAATATCAATACCAACGTAAAGCACAATTTCCTTTCCAACAAAATCAATGACGAGACCTTCATGATGCCCATCTCTGCATGATTCAAGAAGGCAATGAGCTCCTTTGGGTATTTAAAAAAATGGCGAGTGGGGAAGCAAAACCTATTGCGTGATAGTGAGAAGGACAGATGTTGTGTGGGGAAACGGCTTTTTTCACTCGATCTGTACAATTTATCACCTTATCGCCTTTAAATGTAAATAAAACACTATAAAGAGTTTATATAATGTGTCATTACATACCTATTTGAAGCTTTGTGTCAAATTTGAATCAGGTTTTTAGAGCGGTGCTAAAGTGATCTTCATAAGTAAACAAGCGGCTTTTGAAAGTCCTGACATCCCCCCTTACCCTGTCCTTGTCCCTTTCTTGTTTTTAAACGGTGAGAGAAGTGCTACACCTGGTGGAGAGAGGCTGTAAGACAAAATTAGTTGCTTTATGTGTGCTGTAGTTAGCAACATGTCTAAACAAAATAATCATGACCCATCAAGTTAGCCAGGTGTGTCTGTGATTATGGTCATCTATTGTATTTCTTAAACATGTGTACATGTCTAGACAATAGTGACCCATCCACTTAGCTAGATGTGGCTGGGGGGGTGGGGGGGTTATAAACATTTCCTTCATATGATCCATCAATTTAGGCAAGTGTGTTGGGTAAGCATAATCTAAAAATTCTAAAATAAAATATTTTTCTGTTTTTTATATTGTTACTATACAAGTAGCCGTTTCACTGTATCTTTTACACATTCTGTGTCCTGTGCATGTGACAAACTTTGATTTTTGTTTGATATAGTGTGTGTTTACCAGAGATGGTAATGTGAAGAACAACATGACCTGCACCAAAGTCAGATTAGGATATAGGCAAAGGACTAGATAAAATGTATTTTTACCTGGAGTTATTCCTTATTGTAGGCTATTACTTTTACCACTTCTAGTCTTGAAATATTTAGCTGTTTACTAAACTACTCACTCTGCTTAGCACATGGCCTCACATGTGAATCCTTAAAAGAGATGGGTGGGGCTTAAGAGGGTATGAACGATGTTGAATCGGTGTAGACAAAGAAGAGCTCTCCAGTAGGTGAACCAAAACATCCACAAACAATTTAATGTTGTGCGAGGTTAAGATGTGTTAATGTTGAAAGGAGTGTTTGTGTGAGGAAGACGATATGGCCGGGAGGATCTTAATGTCTTAAATTTCTAAACACTTAATTTATTAGGCTAATAACATAATGTCCTTCCTGTCAGCCAATTCATAAATATATTTCAGGGCACCTGCATGGATCGTTATGTTTCAGGTCATTGACGACCTGAAATGGTCCCTTCACACACCTCAGGAAGCTGAAAAAAATGTGTCTTTGCCCCTAAGACCGTCACAAACTTCTACAGATGCACCATTTTCAAGCAGCCTGTTGGGCTGTATCACCACCTGGTACGGCAACTGTACCATCCGCAACCGCAGGGCTCTCCAGATGGTGGTGCGTTCAGCCCACACATCTCCAGGGGCACACTGTTTGCCCTTCAGGACATCTACAGCAACTGATGTCAAAGGAAGGCCAAGAAGATCATCAAGGACCTCATCCACCTGAGCCACAGCCTGTTCACCCATCTTCCATTTAGAAGGCAGAGACAGTACAGGTGCATCAAAGCTGGGACAGAGAGACCGCTTCTATCTTCAGACTGTTAAACAGTCACCACTAGCAAGCCTCCACCCAGTACCCTGCCCTGAATCTTAGTCACTGTTACTAGTGTCGTAGTGTGACTATAATTAAATGTGAAGACTGTTATATTATCAAATCAATTCTCTATGTGTAATTGTTCCTTACGTGATTAAACTAATAATGTAAACTTGAATTAACTAGGAAGTTGGGGAACCACAAGAACATTTTTAAAGAGTCTCCAAATTAACTCTTCATATCTTATCAATTACAGTCACTTATTAATGTATTATTACCTCATCGGTCTCATTGCTGAATGTCGCAAACCCTTGGATAGCTGCACGAGTCCTAACATAAATCATAAATCAGACATATACAAACTTGCTTAATTATTTATTTACTAACTAACTATTCAATCACAGAATTACATAAACACACAGTAGGTCATACATTGATTACTTTAAAAAATAAAGGAGAGCCGCACACTCTAGGAGCTCAGATGCAAAATGAGTTATGTCCAATGTTGACAGTCAAGCTGTCTTCATCAGGGTATACACACCTTGGTTACTAACATGACACAAAGAAAATTCCCTAGTGGACGAAACCAATATGATGGCTTGGTAGACAAAGGAAATGGGTGGGGACAGCTCAAGAGCGGAGGGAAACTTAGAGTGGACCCACGTCATAACTACACTCATGGAAATGCCAAAACTTTGAACATGCACAGTCGCTAATTAGAAAATAAATAGCAATTCACATATTTACGAGTGTATGCCTTTGTTGTCCCTCTTCAATCGCCGGTCCGGCTGCTGGATAGTCAATCGACAGAAATACTCTGGTTTATCCACCAGAGATCAAAGTTTTTCGTAGTTTGTAGCTTGTTATAATGGATACGTCGGAGTACCATTCGGTCGTTCGACCGGTTGCGTTTACCAGACTAAAGTACTTAAACAGCTGAATAATTGGTCTTTTGTTTGTAGATTTCTTAGCCATTTCAACGTGGGAACTCCCATCCCTGATTTTTGACTAAATGTAAATTTTGTCACGATACCTTTTATTAGCTCTGTGGAAAGGGGCGTTCTATGATGTTTGGGTATAATGTCTGTCCTCACGAGGGCGTGGCCACTGACTGATCATATGTTACTATGAAAAACAATTTTAATTTAGATCACATTGATATCTTTCCAAAAGTATTCTTATGCTTAACCATTTATTTGATACAACATTCAGATGCAAACCCCATAATTGAGAAGTGTATACAAACAAAGAAACAGTAATGTGTGTCTCCTGTCCTTCATGAGGTCACCGAATGAAACAAACTCGACATGATCGTTCCTTAAGTGTCCACAGACCACTCCAACTGTTTGGAATACAGAAATACTGTTCAATTATTCAACCTTTTGATGTCAAGGTTTGGCCAAGTGTCTCTCTGTGTTCCACAGTCACATTCTAATCTCTATACTACAGAGCCCAGAAGCAGAGTATTTTACGACCGCCATAAAGCGGCCTACTCCACCTCTGCGGGAGAGAAAGGGTGCTGTAGAGCGGACCCACTGTAACTTGATCCTTCAGATCTTTACAGGAGAGTCATGACACTAGCCAGCTACTAACCAGTACTCTACCCTGCAATTTAGAGACTGCTGCCCTATGTACATGTATTTATTTAACCCTTGTTTTACCAGGTAAGTTGACTGAGAACACATTCTCATTTACAGCAACAACCTGGGAGTAGTTACAGTGGAGAGGACAAATGAGCCAAATGGAAGCTGGGGATGATTAGGAGGCCATGATGGTATGAGGGCCAGATTAGGAATGTAGCCAGGACACCGGGGTTAACACTCCTACTCTTACGATAAGTTCCATGGGATCTTTAGTGACCATAGAGAGCCAGGACACCCATTTAATGTCCCATCCGAAAGACAGCAACCTACACAGGGCAATGTCCCCAATCACTGCCCTGGGGTACTGGGATCTTTTAATTTTTTGCCCAGAGGAAAGAGTGCCTCCTACTGCCACTTCAACGCCCACTTCCAACAGCATCTGATCTCCCATCCAGGACCAACCCTGCTTAGCTTCAGAGGCAAGCCAGCAGTGGGATGCAAGGTGGTATGCTGCTGGTACATAGTCATTAAACACAGGTTACTGTAATAATGTTTACATACTATTTTACCCATATATATATATATATATATATATATATGAAATGTCAATATATACTGTATAGTAGTCACGGCTCATCCTATATAACTACTGCTGTACATACCTTTTCTATTCAATTAGACCGCAATGCTTCCCACAGTTGGCTGGATGAAGAAGCCACTGCTCCAAAACCGCCAAAACTGCCATAAAAAAAGCCAGACTACGGTTTGCAACTGCACATGGGGACAAATATCGTACTTTTTGGAGAAATGTCCTCTGGTCTGATGAAACAAAAATAGAACTGTTTGGTCCTAATGACCACCGTTATGTTTGGAGGAAAAAGTGGGATGCTTGCAAGCCGAAGAACACCATCCCAACCGTGAAGCATGGGGGTGACGGCATCATGTTGTGGGGGTGCTTTGCTGCAGCAGAGACTGGTGCACTTCACAAAATAGATGGCATCATGAGGATGGAAAATTATGTGGTTATATTGAAGCAACATCTCAAGACATCAGTCAGGAAGTTAATGCTTGGTCGCAAATGGGTCTTCCAAATGGACAATGACCCCAAGCATACTTCTAAAGTTGTGGAAAAATGGCTTAAGTACAACAAAGTCAAGGTATTGGAGTGGCTATCACATAGCCCTAACCTCAATCCTATAGAAAATGTTTGGGCAGAACTGAAAAGGCGTGTGTGAGCAAGGAGGCCTACAAACCTGACTCAGTTGCACCAGCTCTGTCAGCAGGAATGGGCCAAAATTCACCCAACTTATTGTGGAAAGCTTGTGGAAGGCTACCCAAAACGTTTGACACAAGTTAAACAATTTAAAGGCAATGCTACCAAATACTAATTGAGTGTATGTAAACTTCTGACACACTGGGAATGTGATAAAAGCTGAAATAAATCATTCTCTCTACTATATTCTGACATTTCACATTCTTAACATAAAGTGGTGATCCTAACTGACCTAAAACAGGGAATTTTTACTAGGATTAAATGTCAGGAATCGTTCAAAACTGAGTTTAAATGTATTTGTCTAAGGTGTATGCAAACTTCCAACTTCAATTGTATAGTAAACCATATCAATATAAGTGTGTGAATTGTAGTAAATATTTAATTGCATCTTCATTCTTAAAGTTGTTGAAACTCAAATATTTTTTAAGCTAAACCTTGATTTAAGTCAAACCCAAAATATTATCATTCTGTCTGAAAAGACAGACATTCGGACTCTTCATTCCCTGAGGAGAAATCTATAAACAGAATGAAAGAGAATGTGTTATTAATGTGTGTTTTTAATCTTTCGTCTCCAAGCATCAGTGAATAAAAAATAAAAAAAAACTCTTTCACAAAATAAATAATGAAATAAAAATCTAAGAAGGGATTGTCTTGAGAAAAAGTTGAGGACATGTTTAATTTACAGCACATAACATCGTCCAATTGGAATGGAAAAGACTCTACAGAGACTGGTTCTGTCTTGAGAAGTTGCCATCTGAAGAGTGGGGTTCAGCGTACTGTCACTGGCAATAGAATGATGCAGAAGAACAATGGACAAAGAGGAATCCTTATATCGTATACAGTATGTCTCTTTCTATGGTGTCAATGTAAAACACTTTGGACTGATAAGATATGCTTAAATATTTCACTCTAATGTGAATCAATGTAATGAAAACACTGTCTCTAGCTTTTATCTCAGTTACAGTGCAATTATTGTACCACTTTGGCTGTTTTTGAAATGTAGGTTTATGTAGTGCAGTAAATCAAAGACCAAAAGTCCACCCGTTGCTTTATCTCTTCACACCCACCACACATGGAGTTTAGAAGTTAAGCACAGGTTCATTCAAATACATTATTCCAACAAAGTTTCCCACCTCAACATGGCACATTTGTCAGGAAAGTAACACAGCGGGAACTAAGAGATCCTTTGACATTTTGTATGACTTGCCTGCAGCTCCCAGCGACCCAAACAGATAGTGATATAGTGATAAACTAGAGTCCTGCTCTGATGTCGGTCAGCCTCTTATCTTGTTAACATTCTCAATATCAGGGCTTTGACAAAATCCAAATGTATTTGTACACACCCTATTCAATTATTTCTTCTATCTGAAATCAGAGTGGAGCCAAAAAGGAAAAATATGTCCATTAATTGACTAAGAAGGTTCTGTCTGTACTGTCCACGTCGCTCCATTTCATCTTCAGTGAAAAGCCATGAAGCAAAAAACCTCAGCAATTATGTTTTTAATGGCTCTGCCAGAACCAAGAAATCCCATCCCACAACAGAGACCACATCCTCCTCCATCCTCCCCAAACATCCTCCCTTCCTTTAATGGCAGGGAAGAGAGACAAGAGCCTTGTTAGTGCACAAGCTGATCTAATAACTATCTTACCCTGCACTAATGTATTCTGCCTGCTTGCCCTCCCCTGTCTGTCTTCAGCTTGGTACTGTAGAGACAGCTTCTTTGAGGTCATTATGCCCCAACGCTGGCTGGCACTGCCCACGCTCGGCTCAGTAACATGGGACCCAAGTAGAATAATTGCAGGGGAAGTGTGCAGCCAGGTGCAAATGAGGTCACCCTCCTGGAGGTATTTACTGCCATCCAGAACTAGTCCACTCAGGACAGGGAGCCATGAAAGATGGACCTGGGCTACTAGGGGTGCTGAGTTGGCCGACATTATTCCCTCACCACGCACGCACGCACGCACGCACACACACACACACACACACACACACACACACACACACACACACACAGAGGTACACATACCAACACCGTCACACAGGTGTCACCAAGCAACACAGTCCAGATTCATCACCTAGACACCTCAAGAGGCCCCAAAAGGCCAATTTATAATTATGATATATTTTCACAACAGGATCTTCATTATCATCCAAACCTGTGCATGATCCACCATCTCATATGGGGTTTAGAGTGTTGTGGGGAGAAGAGGAGGCTGGCATGGGTCTTTAAGCAACATAGAGTCTCATATCTACTGTAGTACAGCTCTTTGGTTTTATGTCCAAAGATGTGTCAATATCAGTCCTCAGTGGACCCCAAAACAGAGTTGAGTCACCTTAGACAACCGGGTGTTCTTGGAGCTTACAGTCAGTCCACCCAAGTGTTTCTAATGTTTCCACTGAAAGTCAAAAACAAATCCCATACAGGCCGTTGGAGACGAACAAAAAGAGAGAAACTAGCAGCACATGATAATGTGAGGCTGCAGACTTCTGATACCAGCCTCCCAACGTGCTAAAACAATATTGACCAGAGCTGTAGACGACAGATTTCCCTCTTGCTACATTTTGCTTTCAATTGCAGCCCTGTCAATTACTGCAGTGGGCATGTTCACCAATAATCCAGAGTGCTGGACTTCCCAGAGTTCATTAACTGGCAGGTCCCCCGTAGGAACCCTGGTGTATGTGAGGCTGGCCAGCATGATTAAGTGGGACTCCAGGGTTAAAGATGTGTCAGCATGCCTCGTGCCTATACCTGACTTGGCCTCAGTGTGTGTCTGATGGGCCAGACCAGGTGCTCCGGGAGACAGCAGGATGGTGGACTGAGTCTTCCACGCATGACTGAGTGACAGGTCAAGACAGAGAGGGAGGGAGGTGACTGATGAAATGACAGGGGAGACCATCAATAGCTTACTCTTCAACTATTATCCTCTGTTGAGTCATCATGGGGTATATCAGAACACTGTGAAATAATCACTTCTAGAACAAAGCAACATAGCTTGTGAAATCATACAGTAGCTGTCCACTTTCCTCTTTGAAGTTATGCCGAAGTTATTAATAAATTAATTAAGACTTACAATCCTCTGTTTTATTTAACTTTCTTTCTGAAGGCACGGGACTCAAAGGAGCTCATTACTATAGCACAGTGGTTTAATTACAGCTAATTACAGATACTACTGTATCTAAGAACAGCAGAAATATGGTTGTTTGGACAGTTTTGTGGTCTGCGTAGGCTTTTAGCACTTGGTTGGGATGGTTATTTTTATTGGAGATCATTTGTATAGCTGAAGAAGAGAGAGAGAGGTATTTTGAGTGTTGTCCCCTGAGAACATCCTTGGGGAAGTATTATGCTAACAGTGGCATTGAAGAGCCTTGATGGGACACCGCAGTCTTTGAACTTCAAGTCGGCACCACGATGAAGTTATTTTTTATTTTTTATTTCACCTTTATTTAATCAGGTAGGTTAGTTGAGAACAAGTTCTCATTTACAACTGTGACCTGGCCAAGATAAAGCAAAGCAGTGTGACACAAACAACAACACAGAGTTACACATGGAATAAACAAGCGTACAGTCAATAACACAATAACAAATTTTAAAAAAGTCCATGTACAGTGTGAAATGGATGTGTCTCAGAACAAATGAAATAATTTTTCTTGCTTAGGTCACTATGTCAGCCATGTCACGTTGTGAAACCTTAGAGAGTCTGATTCTTTATAAAAAATCCCTTTTCACTCTTCCTTTGCTGCCAAGACACCTGTTATTTTACCATACACATAAAAGTGAATGCTCTTAGGAGATGCTTTATTTTGTTAGGGGGCACTCTTAGAAAATAGCCTTTTAATATCCCAAAAGTAATGGCTAGCCATGTTGTAAATAAGACTACATCAAGGAGTACGAAGATGGATGTATAATCTACATGTACTGTTGAAAAACCACATCAATCAATGAGTACGAAGATGGATTTATAATCTACCTGTACTGTTGTACGAAGATGGATTTATAATCTACCTGTACTGTTGAAAAAACACATCACCACCTTATTTAGTCAAAATGGGTTTCATTATGGGTTTTAAAATATTTATTTCAATTTCAAGTCTGCTGAGATAAGGTATTTTTCAGAATAAGGTGATGTTATTCAATCAAACATCTGGGATCAAGTGATGGTCCCCTTTAAATTCACTATTCATGGTATACAAATCAACTGCAGTTTCCCTATCAACTCTAAGTGTCAATTTCCCATAAGATTCGTCAGCAAGTTCCTCATTACCCTAAGGCTCACATCAGAGTGCCCTTACAGAGACTTCTTTCTTGCCGTTAGTGCAAACCTGAGAGACCTCAGAGGAGACTTGATACATGGCAAATTGAGCAACCAAGCAACCAAAACCTTTACATCTAAGTGGAAAACCCCATTAGTAGAATATGCTTCTTGTTTGTGTCAGAATTTAATGCTGTTTTGATTTGCATCACCATTATAATGCTGAACTGAGAGCCACTTTTGAAGTGCCTTTGCTGGAAGTTGCAGATCTGACTGGCTATGTTTGTGTGATTTGTCATGGGTGATTAATATGGCTGGGAGGTGAAAGGGAGCTTGTCTTCACACTGAGAATAAATCAGGAGGAGTCAGCAGGCAGGCAGGCACAATGAGAGGAGTAAAGACCAGGAACCACCTAAAGATCTAATAACTTACCATCGCAGTGCTGCTTTGCAACTTCTCAAAGGAGGCTGTAGGTGACACCTTGCCAATCACCTCCCCTACAACCTCCATTAATTTGCTGTTCAGTGGACAGATCCAGACTATAAGGCAAATGTTGTCTTTTCAGCTAGTTTAGGAAACAGATTACATGTTTTTTTAAATGCATAGAAAAATGGCTGAATTTAGATTTTGTACAGGTGCTGTATTTTTAAGTGTGCATCACGGCACAACACAGACTGTAATCTAAACAACTAAACCATAAGGATGTATCCATTAGTAAATGTTCTGGGCACCATCTTCTTGTAGGTTGACTGAGTCTCCCCAGGCAGGAAGACAACACAGCTATTAGACCTCCTCTTTCAGAGTAAAAGCCTTGTTCATTAGTCATATGCAATATGAGAGCAGAGGGTGTGGAAGGGACTGCTTCCATTGTTGGGCCACTCTGTGTACTTATTTAATAGCTCCAGCTAAGAGCCATTAACGTGGCCTGTGATAGGCATTATGAGTTTCTCTCTGCCTGCTCAGATAGGTCACTATAAACAGACGGCTTCCATTAAGGAGTTTACACTGAGCTTGTTATGATCCGATGGCGTTCACGCTCGATAAATGGCACTGTGATTGGACCCATGGGTAGGATAAAATCTACTCTACTAGTGGAGATGTTATAACAGTCACAAAAACTGGAGTACAATCAGGCTTTTCCTCCTGTGTGTGGTGTCCTATTGTTGACTGGCAATGGAATCATATTTTACTAAAGAGAAAGAGTTCTAATACATCAATTCAAAAACTAAAACAACAACTGTGTAAATATTGACTGCTAATAACCTTCTAGCCATAGCAAAACATTTCCAGAAATATAGAACACCAGAACGATTCTCTATGTTCTCTATTTCTGGATGATTGTGTATGGTCAAGGGAAATCAACCAGCAGTGTTCTTTACATTGTTTGATGTATTAAACCTGTAATAGTGCTCTGCCCTCCTGCCTCACCTACTCCAACCAACTTGACTAGGATCGAATATAAATATGCTGTGAGAAGGAGGATCTAGCAACATAATGAAAGGTAATTTTTGTAGGGGTTGATACATTTTTCAAAGTCTGAAATTGAAATTACAAACTTTAGAAGCCTTTTTAAACCTAACATACACTACAAGTGTTCTGCATTGAAGAAAAGTTCTCCTGCAACAGGGTGATCAAATTAAGATCTTCCATCTGTACAGCAAAATAAAATCAGTTATAATGACATTTTTTGTCAACAACAGTGAAATGCTCACTTACGGGCCCTTCCTAAAAATACAGAAAGAAAGAAAATAGAGAAATAATAGAAAACTAATAACATGTAATAATAAAAGTAATAATAAATACACAATGAGTAACAATAACTTGGCCATATACACTGTGTACCAGTACCGATATGCACATATAACTATGAATAAAATGACTTGGCAACAGGGTATATAATTAACAGTAGCAGCAGCATTTAGCATTTACAGCTAGATTCTGCCACGGGCCGATTTTTATTCCTGACCGGATGGTCAGAGGGACGGAAAATAATTACAAATAATTTGTAGTCTGCAACTTGACCGCAAGAAGCCCAAACAGATATAATATTTGACTAAAACATGATTATTTCAAACCTTGCCTAAATGTGTATACGATTGCATATACCTCTCTATTATGTATGGGAATACTTTGGAACAGATTTCACAAATTAAACAAGTTGGAACTGATTTGCTGGTGTTTTTACAGTCGTTTATGTCCAACAACCAATCTCTCTTGCTCTCTCTCTCTCTCTCTATCTCTATTCTCTCTCTCTCTTTCTCTCTCAGCAGCCTTATCTTCATAGAAGTGCCCCTGTTAACTAAAGGAGAGCAGAGGTAAGTTGCCAACCACAGGATGTAGGTAATATCCCATCACACCCCCTCACACGACAGGGTGCCTTTCTCTGATAGGGGTCAAGTGCAGTCAAACAGGCAGTTGGAGGGCCTCTAAATAAGGGGTCAAAGAGCAGTGGAGCTCTGATGTGGGCCTGACGGAGAGAGAAATTGCATAGCTGTGAACACAACACCTCCCCACCAGTTCAGTGTGCAGCCCTCAGCCAGGTAAAGTCTGTAGCATTCTGAACCATTACAATGGCTTTCTTATAGGCTGTGTGCTGAGGGATCCCCGCTGGTCACCGTTGCCTGCAGGCCTGCCTGGACTTTGTCCTGAGTAGTTTATATTTCTATATACTGTACCTTTCTCGCTTTCCATCCCTCTCTCTCTCGTCATCCCTCGATCTCTCTCCCTCCCTAATGTTGCTCAAAGCTTTCTCCCAGAGGGCCAAGCAGAAAGGCACAAACAAGCAGCCTCCGTAAATCAATAAAATACTGTAGTTCCAACTCCAGCCAAAATCAATGGCATTGTCTCCTGCAGCAAATATGTCTGTGAACAATCTGTCTTCCATATGTTTTTGCTTGAATGGCTTATTTCGCTCCTTATTTCCTCTCATCCTGCAGTTTTCAGAAACTATTTGTTATGGATTTATTTAGTCAAATTGACTTTGAGTAAACGTCTTAGTGCTTCCTCCAAAACAGCTTAAGGACCTCCATTTAGATTTTCAAGCCCCCTAGTGGGACAATACACACTGGTAATCAAATTTGCTGGTCCAAATTCTGTGTTACAAACACGGTCTGTCTGGAACACACATTTCTAGGTGATGATGATACACCAAGAAAGTAGTCAGAGGTGTTGTAATGGACTTTTTACCCAATTTGAGAAAAATGCAGAGGGAGACATAACTTTACCCAGGAGGGCATTAAGGAAATCCGTTATTTTATACCTCTGGCCTATCAGTAAAATATGTTCTTGATGGAACTACTACCCATCTTGTCATATCAATTTGTCTTCCAGCAAAGTTATACCAAACCGCTAATGCTTTTTACCACCACAACTGAAACGTCAGCACATTTGGCCTAATCAAGCCATTAGAGCAGGGACCTATTGTTTTCATGATGACTTCATGAGCAATTTCAAAGCCATGAGGTACATTTTCTGGGTGCCAGTGGTTTCAAATGTTCATCAAGTTAGCATTTTGCGATGCATTATGTGGTTGTTTTATGGCCCTCGTCCGACTCTGAGGTGAACAGGAGAGTCTTACGAGGTTGCCTTGGAATGCACTGAAGACTGTTGTTGTCTGGCTGGTAATGTGTTGTGTGGGTTCTCTCAAGACATCCATATTTCCATGCCACAGAAACAATTATTTATGGTGGACGGATAGGGTGGTTTGTAATGCCCCCACCTCCCTTCCGACCAATCTAAGGGATCCCTTATGGACCACTGGGGTGGTTTGTGCTAGTCAATGCATTGAGTTCATGGTCCACACACAATGGAATTGAACAGCTACATGAGCAGCAGAATGAGCAGCAACATGAGCAGCAGCATGAGCAGCAGCAAGAGTAGCAACATGAAGCAGCAGCAAGAGTAGCAACATGAAGCAGCATGAGCAGCAACATAAACAGCAGTTGAGCAGCAGCATGAGCGGCAACATGAGCAGCAACATGAGCAGCAGCATGAACAGCAACGTGAGCAGCAACATGAGCAGTAACATGAACAGTAGCATGACAGCAACATGAGCAGCAACATGAGCAGCAGTATGAGAACAAACATGAGCAGCAGTATGAGAACAAACATGAGCAGCAGCATGAGCAGCAACATGATCAGCAGCATGAGCAGCAGTATGAGCAGCAACATTAGCAGCATCATGAGCAGCAACATGAGCAGCAACATGAGCAGCAGCATGAGCAGCAGTATGAGCAGCAACATTAGCAGCATCATGAGCAGCAACATGAGCAGCAACATGAACATGAGCATGACAGCAAGATGAGCAGCAACATGAACAGCAGCACGAGCAGCAGCATGAGCAGCAGTGTGAGAACAAACATGAGCAGCAGCACGAGCAGCAGCATGAGCAGCAACATGACAGGAGCATGAGCAGCAGCATGGGCAGCAGCATGAGCAGCAGCATGAGCAGCAGTATGAGCAGCAGCATGAGCAGCATCATGAGCAGCAACATGAGCAGCAACATGAGCAGAAGCATGAGCAGCAACATGAGCAGCAACATGAGCAAAAACATGAGAAGCAACATGAGCTGCAGTTTGAGAAAAAACATGAGCAGCATCATCAGCAGCATGAGCAGCACCATGAGCAGCACCATGAGCAGCAGTATGAGCAGCAACATGAGCAGCAGCATGAGCAGCAGCAGTATGAGCAGCTACATGAGCAGCTTCATGAGCAGCAACATGAGCTGCAGTTTGAGAATAAACATGAGCAGCATGAGCAGCACCATGAGCAGCAACATCACAGCAGTATAAACAGCAACATGAGCAGCAGCATTACAGCAACGTGAGCAGCAGCATTGGCAGCAGTATGAGCAGCAACATTTGCAGCTTCATGAGCAGCAACATAAGCAGCAGCATGAGCTACAGCATGAGAAGCAACATGAACAGCAACATGAGCAGCAACATGAACATGAGCAGTACAGCAAGATGAGCAGCAACATGAGCAAAAACATGAGCAGCTACATGAGCAGCAGTATGAGAACAAACATGAGCAGCATCTTGAGCAGCAGCACGAGCAGCAGCATGAGCAGCAGTATGAGATGCAACATGAGCAGCAGCATGACAGCAACATGACAGCAGCAGCACACATGTCACCCGCTCTATTTACTATTCTGAACAGAATCAACAGTGGATAGGTGAGGCAGTGTTTTAGCTTTGAACAGTTTGTTAAATTAAGGCCATTCAAAACAGCTGGAAATAAATAGTTACTGGGATACGTTTTTCTCAGTTCCTATTCAAATTGAAGAAAATATACAGGGTATATAATACCAGGACAAAAATGTAGGAAACAGGCTCATAGATACATCTCTATTTGTTTATTTGGATTTGAAATAGAAATCAAATATAATTGACAGAATATTTTAATCAGAAGCATGATGAATTTGTTTAATTGTTTGTGTGTAACTCTTCAAACGTGGAGATGAGTAGTCAAGTGCAAATTAGTTTCCTCTATATCTTTCCTCCTCCTCCTCCTCTTCAGCGTGGCTGTTTCATAATGGTGTCCTGCCAGCAAGAGGTTAACAGGCCTGCCTTGCGGCCTTTAGCACACCCTCACACAGCCAATGAATCATATTCACCTATTCTCAGGAAGATTGATATGAAAGCAGGAGCGTCACACTACGGAACAGAGATTGATTAGTGGCCCTGCTCCCTGTGTGGAGCCCTCATTAACCACACAATATGTGCTTCCCAAATGGCACCCTATTCCCTATATAGTATGCACTATATAGGGAATAGGATGCCATTTGGGATCCAGCCGATGTAATGCTACCAGGGTGGAGGGTGGTCAGGGGCTCTCAGTCTCTAAATCTTCTCCTCAGACCTCCATCCTTCCCTTTCTGTTATGTGTCATAGTGGGATGTTATGTATAACACCATGATGGAGATGTGCCCCATCTGCTTTCTGTGAGGAGGGATACACACTGTGTCCCAAATGGCACCCTATTCCCTACACTGAGTGTGCAAACATTAGGAACACCTTCCTCTTTTGCCCTCAGACCACCCTCAATTTGTATGGGAATGGACTCTACAAGGTGTCGAAAGGGTTCCACAGGGATGCTGCCCATGTTGACTCCAATGCTTCCCACAGTTGTGTCAAGTTGCCTGGATGTCTTTTGGGTGGTGGACCATTCTTGATACACACGGGAAACTGTTAAGGGTGAAAATCGAGAAGCGTTGCAGTTTTTGACACACTCAAACCAGTGTTTCTGGCACCCACTACCATGCCCTCTTCAAAGGCTTAAATATGCTGTCTTGCCCATTCACCCTCTGAATGGCACATTCACAATCCATGTCTCGATTGCCTGAAGGCTTCCAAATCCTTCTGTCTCCTTCCCTTCATCTACACTGATTGAATTGGATTTAACAAGTAACATCAATAAGGGATCATATCTTTCACCAGAACGTAGCAGGTTAGGATAATTAGGTTACGTTTAGAAAAAGGGTTAGGGTTACGGTGAGCTAAAATGCATAAAACATCTACTTTTGACAAAAGCTGTATCCCTTCTAGCCATGACCCTGTTTACAGTGGACACAACACCACTCCACAAGAAAGCTGTGACTTTACCCTACAGGTTGCCTAGTAACAAAGCCTTGTGTCACGTCTTCCATGGGCTTAAATTCACTTAAAGTTGGAGGGACTCGTAAATTCACACTAAAACAGGGGACCTGTTTTTATTTTCTGCTGTTGTTTGTGCTTTTAGGTGGCACATCTTTTTACTTAGTATCAAGTGATTAACTTGCTGTTTACAGTTTGGCTGTGAATCATCTACTGTAGGTTATGTTGCTGTTATATCTTTTAACTTTAAGCGTACATGTTCTAGATTGTGGGGTTAATTACAATTCTAGTTTAGGAGGAAAAGGTTTTGCAAAGGAAAAGTAATTGGTATTGTGATGATATGCTCAGTTTGTAAGCTTATCAAGGCAGAGGACTGTTGTTAAGCCCTGTAATGTAGTAACGTCCCCATGCCCAGTAAATGGTGGTAGTCATATACAGTATATACTCGATCCACATCTGTTGTGATATGCGTTGGTATTACAAAGCTTTGTAAATGTTTTGAATTTCAAAATGTGCTCAAGGCCAATGTCACTTGTTGTCCCCACTGTATTCGCTAACTATTACAGTAGTCCTATATCCTCCTGATCTGAAGATCTCAAGGTGGAATTCACTAACTCAGGATCATATACTTTTTTGGTATGTGAAAAAAAAGGTTTTCTTATTGCTCTAGAATAAATTCCACTTAAATAATTTGCTTTCAACCACATAAAAATGGCTTTCATCGCAGAACAACCCCTTTAAATACTGAAGACATTGAACTGCAGTACTCTTCTCAAGGGGATCAAATTTAGTGCGTCTTTGGTAATATACGTCCATATAAGTGCAGAAGAAATACACCATGAGAAGAGAGTAGGTGGAAGATAAATTATTTATGGTGAGATTTATATGGAGAGGTGAGAAGATATCCCTGTAATGGGTTTAATAACGCAGGCCCTGTGCTCCATCCATCACAGCAGCAGACAGTCACCCTGCTAAGATGCTGCCTCCCGCTGCAGCCCTTGTCTTACCTCCATAATGGCCGCAGTTTAACCCCGGCCCCAGCAGGGCAGCTATCGGTGCACAGCTTTAATTACTGCCCTGTATCCCCTCCCCACGGCGCCGCGCTGCTAACACCAGACCATCACCGTCCCAGCTACTGCAGCCCCTCTTTATCTTACTGTAGCAATTTTCTCTTCTCTCTTCCATCAATCGTGTTGGGCCTTAAAGCTTTGTTTTGGGCCTTTTCTTCTCTTCCTCTACATTTGTTTTCTCCTCCCAGCAGCCTTTGTTTCTGGGTTTGATTCATCTGCCCCATCCTCTGACCATGATTAACCTGACCGGGTCTGTCTGTGTCGGCAATATCAGAGGCCTCAGCTCACTCACACATCTTCTTTCTGTTCTGCTCTGGCCGGAAGGAAGGAGGAATAAAAAATTAAGTCTATCTCTGTCCTTAGCTGCTCTATTGTGGCACTTCATTTTCTTGGAGTGAGATTGTTATTTTGTGTGTCTGTTATTGCTGTTATTATTTTGTAAATGTGTTATGTGAATTATACATCTGTGACAAGATAGGAAAAGAATCTGCAGTCAAGTCACGACTGACTGAGTGATAGAAATGATTATACACTGTCTGCCACACACTCTGACAAACACATTACAGAGCTACATACCTCTTTTCTTTAGAATTGGTTTGGACGATGAGCCTCTTGAAATGAATAACCTGAGATTGAATTCCATCGTTTCATTCTGTTTTCATTTTATTTCCAACAGATCATCATGGAAGAGACAACAATTTAGTTAGTTAAAGCTAGGAAGGCTGAAACAGACTCAAACCTATTTGTCATTGTATGTTAAAATCTTACCTTGCAATGAAATCAGTGGCGAGACAGCATGAGAATTCACAGAATAGAATCATCGTGTGTCTCAGTCGAATATTGAATATCACCATATGGAGTGTCTACATTGTATGGCCATCTGGCCCACCTCTCTGCGTATGTCCTAGCTTTGACCTTGGTTGCTGTTGTCTGACACGTGGTGGGGTGTACTTCGTCACTGACACTGATCAGCCCTAACAGAGGGACCAGCACATACGGTTAGTGTCAGGGTGGTCTTCTCTCAGATTGAGGGTAAGGAATTAGAGAATGAGTGATATGTAGCAGTACAGAGTGGAAGGATCTATTAGAAAATAACATATTTTACTGGAGGGAGACTGAGTGTTCCTTGTGTAAGGGAGGCCTGAGAGAGATGGCGTGAGAGATTTTCCGATGAGGTGTTTGAGCGATTCCTTTTAGGTCCAGCCAGGATTCTAATGATGCCAGCATGTCTGTATTAATCATGCTCTGATTTATAATTAACATTTCCTTTATTAAAGGGAAGCTGGGATCATGCACACTTCCAGCCCACTGAGCCCCTGATTGGCAAGTTCCTCTTCTGGTGCTCAAGCAGCATTCCAAGAGATCACTGGAATTCCAAATCAGTGAAGAGCCAGGCTCCCTCAGTTAGTGACACAGTTGAGAGCCATGAAATATTGAGACATCAAAACTTTTGGTCCATTTCACATTAGTCTAAACTATTTACACAGTCCTTAAAGTGATTGATACAGAACACACAACTATTATTGCTACAGTACTACTACATGAGCAACCAGGAATCTAATATGCCTAGCATATAATCCTTTTAAGGATCTAACCTTTTTTTAAATTTCCACCTAAAATGACATACCCAAATCTAACCGCCTGTAGCTCAGGACATGAAGCAAGGAAATGCATATTCTTGATACCATTTGAAAGGAAACACTTTGAAGTTTGTGGAAATGTGAAATTAATGTAGGATAATATAGATTAGATCTGGTAAAAGATAATACAAACAAAAAAAACATGCATTTTCATATTTTTTTTAAATCATCTTTGAAATGCAAGAGAAAGGCCATATATTAAGACAGAATTCTAGGTGTAATCCAGTAAAGAATTACATCACTACAGAATATTTTTCATCAAGTCTGCCAGGATTCTGCCCAAATGTGCCAAATTGGTCTATTTATACATTTTCAAGTACATAACTATAGAGAACATACAAAAATGCTATGGTAATAATTTTCTTGGTTTGAACACTCCCATGAATGTCATACATGATAGATCATTAGCTTCCCTACAGAAAATACACTAATCTTCAAACATCTAGATGGCCGGGCGGGGTGGGTGTGGAGCCAGAGACAGCAGTGGGGTAAAACTGTAGACCCCAGTTCCTACATTTGAATATAAAAATGGATTGTATCAAACAAAAATATGCTACATTTTATCTCTGGGACCCTCAGGATGACAAATCAGAGCAAGATTACTGAATGTAAGTACATGATTTACCTTCAGAGGTGAATGTATCAAACCAGTTGCCATGATAAAAGTGTTTTGTTGTTGTCACGACTTCCGCAGAAGTCGGCTACTCTCCTTGTTCGAGCAGCGTTTGGCAGTCGACGTCACCGGTTTTCTAGCCATCGCCGCTCCATTTGTTTTGTCTTGTTCCCTGCACACCTGGTTTTTATTCCCCAATCAATCTACATGTATTTATTCCTCTGTTCCCCATCATGTCTTTGTGTAAGATTGTTTGTGTTACATGTGTATTGCTGATGCGCCAGACTGGCTTGTTTTTTCCGTGTTATTTTTCACGAAGATGTTTATTGTTAAACATAATTATTGTGACTGTTTTGCGCGTTTTGCACTTTTGCCTAAATAAAGTGTTCACAAGTCTCTGCTCTCCTGCACCTGACTTCGCTATCAGTATGCACATAACTGACAGTTGTTGTGCACTATCCCCGAACAATAGCATGGTATTTTTTTGCTGTAATAGCTACTGTAAATTGGACACTGCAGTTAGATTAACAACACTTTAAGCGTTCTGCCCAAATAAGACATGTCTATGTCCCAGAAAGTTGTCTGTTGTTTACAACATCATAGTCACATTATCTCATATTGAGCAAAAACTTTCCTGGTTTAAGGACATACATATACAAATGTACAGTAGGATCTTCATTTGAGTCAGTGTGCTACAGCATAAAAATAATCCTGCAGCAACAGGAAATGTGAATTATTATGTAGATTATAATTAATAGACATTTCTGTAATGGTTGATAGAGTACATTTTCATGTGGTAAAATCAAATCTGAAATTTCAAAGTGGAAATTACAAACTTCAGAAGCCTTTAGAAACCTCAAATACACTACAAGTTTTAAATTTCATGCATTACAGGAGTTCTCCTGCAACAGGGTGATCAAATTAAGATCCTGCATCTATATCGTCTTGTCATGTTGCCTATCTGAAATGTTGCCTTCTTAAATAAGTGCGTATTGTATTTGAAAAGTAGAACATTTGTCCTACCAGCACAACTACTACTAAACAGCACCATTAAATTGGACTTATCTCTGGCTGGGCATCTGGACATCTTGGCCAATAAAAATGACTGCTCTTCCATTTTGAACAGGCCTGTCATAATTAATACTATCATCATGAGTATTTCAAGGCAGTGTGTAGAAGGTATCCTTTACCAGCACTGTGACCGTTAACCTGTGTGCTCATTGTGGTCCACATGACACTAATGAGAGAAATGACAAAATCAATATTTGGTTTCAAAATGCATAAGAGGAGACTGTGCAAGAAACCAAAAACCGCTGTAACTGAGCTACTGGACCAGAGCAGTGTTTTGGAGTGGGGTGGGGTCCATTTTGGGCATGGCGCAGGGAGTATAAACTGGTCTCCAACAACATTCAATTTAGCTTTAGATATGTAGATGCTGAGAATATAGACAATGAATCTTTGTTTTAGTGGGAATTTAAGCCATGCAAACAAGTCATTCTCTGATAATGCATTAGTCCAGCTATAAGTTTACAAGAGGATCAAAATAGCATAAGCCTGTTTATTATTTTGTTGGTCTCATTCTAAAGAAGAACCCATAGATGTATGAGTGCTTGAATAGAGGAGTGCTGAGCTCCAGCGGAGTGGGCACTCATTAGTGCAACGGTTGTGCATTCAAGGGTGGCCAATCACTTCTCAAATGAAGTAACACCCCCATCGTTTTTGCAATCAGACCCCCCATCGTTTTTGCAATCATCACACAATCACATTTTGTAAGTAAAGGAGTTAATCACGTTTGGAGAAAATGTATTTTAAATGTAATGCCGCATACGAATGTAAAGGTATATATTTATTTTTTTAACCTTTATTTAACCAGGCCTGTTAGTTCAGAAAACAATCTTATTTACAGTGAGAACCTGGCAAAGGCTCTTCAGAGAGTGTTCTGTTTATGTTTAGTCTGTCTTGTAAAAAACAGGTGGTTCATTTACTGCAACAGTCAATTTCAGAAATAACACGGCATTAATTATAGTTATTAAAATTTGTACTGCGCAGTGGCCACATGAGTGATTGTGGCATTTCTGTTAAACATTGTATTTATCTAGCCATCTAAAGAGACTGAGACCGGAGTATCTTTCACACTGACAGCCAATAGGAGTAATTACCTTTTTCGTCACGTAGTATATTTTACAGGGAAAGTCAGTATTACTTTATGCTTTGCACAGATAACAAAAAATGAGAAGGATGCAGAGAGAGCTGTCATGAAGTAGGACTAAGAAGCAATGTGCCATGAAATGGAGAAGCTCACACCACATCAGTCAACACAGCATAGGGGAATATGTGCTTATGGCTGGAAACATTATATTTACTTTTTAAGTGTAACGACCCATAGGCCTCACATGACTCCCATACCCTGAAATAAAATTGTGTTTCAATTAATTACCAGTTCAGTGATATCATGAGCACATACATTGCATCTCATTTATGCTCTGCTGGCTGTTGGTTCACGTTATTATGTTAGTTTTAATCATTCAATGGCTTAAAACGAGAGGCTTTCTGCAATTGCCTATAGGTAAGAATTGCAACCCACGGCTGGAATAAAAAATGGCTTTACATATTGCTTTTATTATCTTTCTTTGTGAAGGTGGAAAGGAATTAAATATGTACTCGGCATGCCCCATTGCAGGGAAAGAGCATGGTCCACTGTTGCCACGCAGCATTACAGTACTAAGACATTTCACTCCATCTAAATTACACTGCTGCCACTTGCTAATAGAGATGTAACAAACTGAGGTTGTTTATAAAGTAGCCAATGTTCACAAAGGAAAGCCACTTACTGTAAGGGCTCTGGGAGTCATTTGTACACTTTTTTCACAATCCCATCCCATTATTCAATGTATGCTTTGAGCTGACGATTTCTGTTACAGGCCATTTCTATTGGTCTTTTCACTATCCAATGAAAAATAAATCAGTTCAAATCCATGAAGGGCAAACTGCTTTTAGTTTAAACCCATACTGAACAGCTGGACAAAATGCAGAAAAGGATACATTTTGCTGAGAGGATTGTGATTAGCATTCGGCTTTACTGCATGAAAGAGGAGGTGTGAGAGAGGGAGAGCGGAAGATGCTGAAAGCACCATAAAGGTATTGTCATCCCCACTACTGTAGCTCTCTGTGTATGTCATAACACCATGCACTTGATCAGCGCAGGGTCAGGTAGGCACACTATGACCCACTCACTACTGATAGAGAGAGAGGGTGTCCCTCTTCTCTCTGCAGGCAGTGCATTATAGTAATTGACTCTGTGTCAGTCTCTGGACATACAGGGTCACTGGGCACTCTGAACCCATTCACTCTTCCGAAAGGCTCTGACTGAAACTCTGATGACAAGTTTCACCTTTTCTGTGACTAGCCCAATTCAGAGTCCATAGTTACGATAGTGTCGTTGTGGCTTATTGTGACATACTGTACCTCTGCAGCTCCACAGCTGCTGTCCGTGAGGGCTGGGCAGCTCAAACACACTAAACCTGTTCCGCGCTATGGACAGAAAGTCCTGACAAATCACTACTGCAGTACCACACTCAGTCTCTTCAGAACCATGGACAGCTCCTAATCATCCTACCTGAAACCACTCTGCAATCAAGCAGCTGCAGGTAGTTGAGCTATCATCCTGGCAGGGATATAAGGTTGTCTTGACATATCATACTAGTAGCAGAAGTAAAAGGCTCGGCATGGTTAATCCGATGTCTGAAGTGGACGTATAGCATTTACTACGATTGTCACACCCTGATCTGTTTCACCTGTCCTTGTGCTTGTCTCCACCCCCCTCCAGGTGTCGCCCATCTTCCCCATTATCCCCTGTGTATTTATACCTGTGTTTTCTGTCTGTCTGTGCCAGTTTGTCTTCTTTGCCAAGTCAACCAGTGTTTTTCTCTTAGCTCCTGTCTCTCTTTTTCTCGTATTTATGGTTCTGACCCTTGCCTGTCCTGACTCTGAGCCAGCCTGCCTGAGCACTCTGCCTGTCCTTGACCTCAAACTTGCCTGCTGCCCTGTACCGTTTTGGACTCTGCCCTGGCTATGAACTCTTGCCTATCCCTGAGAACTCCGCTTACCTCCTCTGGAGCGATATGCTGGCGATCCTGGAACCTGCCTGGCATTTCTTTCCCAGTGCTCCCATTTTTGAGCTACAGCTATCTTAGTTCCCTTCGGATCAATCGAAGATAGCGTATCTAATTACGCTAATGTCCGGAAGGGCACTCTCCTGGGCGACAGCCATTTGGGAGCAACAATCCGCTGCTTGCCATAACCTGGAAGATTTCATAGCGGAGGTGGGGAAGGTATTTGATTCTCCGGTGCCCGGGAGAGAGGCGGCCTGAAAACTACTGAAGGTACTGTGGCAAAGAAGGGGGTAGAGTGATAAATGGCAGATATGTGAGAGCAGAACTAATAAACAGGCTCTGCCCGATCACTAAAATGGCCACCCCTGTCAGAACTACAGATCACAAAATGGCCGACTGCCAAAACTACAAGTCCCAGAAGCAAGGGGAACCCTCAGAAGGTGGAGCCGACCCACAGATAAAGGGTCAAGAAAAACCAGGGAGAGGGAGAGAGAGTGCTGGAAGGATCTATGAACAATAGAGAAAGAGACCATAGAGATTGGCTGGATTTACCATGTATGAGCTGGATTGTTTTGGATTTACCTGTTGGCATTTGGACCTGGACCTACCGAGAACCCGATTCGTGTACCGAACTCTGCTATCCTTGACCTCGCCTACGGCCTGGTTGGACCAGGACGGAGAAACAAACACACAGGTACTGTCCTGTTCGAAATAACTATCATTCTTGGGTGATTTGGTGACAGTTTACCACTTAATTTGTGACAAACGCTCCTAACCTTGAAGAGGTTTGCCACACGTGGTGGAGAATGCGAGCATGGACTAACCATACCACTTGTTTCGGGAAGAATATTTTTTTTTAAGTGTTCAGTTAGCACTCAGGTTTTTTTTTGTGGCTTTGTTTGGTTAGGACAGTTTCTCAGGAAAATGAGTATGGAGGGAGCCATACAGGCCCTGTTAAGAAGCGGTGGCCGCCCAACAAGAGGCAACTAGAGCTCAACAAATAGCTCATCAGGATGCAATGTGAATGTATCAGGACACGTTACAGGTCCAGCACTGCACCAACCAGCTGCTCAGAGAAGAGCAAGAGAGAAACACCCGGGAGTTAAGAGAAGGCCTAAAGGGGCTAGCGGACCAAATTGCTAGCGGATCAATTACCAGCTGCAAATACCCAGAGGCGGGCCAATCATTTTCTTCAAAAAATGACAGCACAGGATGATGTGGAAGCATATCTTACCACCTTCGAAAGGACGGCAGAGAGGGAGAAGTGGCCGAAAGAAGAATGGGCAGGGCTTCTGTCACCATACCTGGCAGGGGATGTTAAAAAAGCATATTTCGACCTGGAGTTGAAAGATGCACAGGATTACGATAAACTAAAGGGAGAGATCTTGACTAGACTGGGAGTGACCGATACCGTGAGGGCACACCGCTTCCACCAGTGGTCCTACCAACCGGGACAACCCCCACGAACACAGATGTTCGACTTGATTCACCTGGCACGGAAATGGTTGCGACCAGAGACCCGGTCATCCGCCGAGATCGTCGAGGCCATCGTACTCAACCAGTTTCAGCGAGGTCTACCCCAAGAAGTGAGACGATGGGTTGGCCAGAACGAGGTACTTTCCGCCGACCATCTCGTGGGCCTGGTGGAACGGTATTGTATGGCAGGAACAGCTGAGCAGGAACAGGAGGAAAGATTCCCGTTCCCCAGGCCTGGGCGAACCAGCGGACAGGGTAAGGCTGTCCCAACATATAGAGGGGGAAGAGAGCAGCGTGGGGCCATGAGGAAAGAATCAGAATCAGGCCGAGACACTAAGGGAAAAAACGGAAACCGGGACTGGGTGTCGAGGGGGTCTCCCCCCGAACCCCTATTATCTGTTACAATTGTAATCAACCGGGACATATTGCAGCCTACTGCCCTATTAAAGAAGAGCCAATGCAATGTAACCTCGGTGAAAATGAAGATGATATACGGTATGCATGTCCTGTTGTAACCACTGTACTTGAAAGATCAAGAAACAAACATATGTGCAGGGTGAAGGTTGAAGGGAAAGAGGTTGAAGCACTGCTGGATTTCGGCAGTATGCTAACCCTGGTCGTTGCAAGCCTAGTGCCGAATCATAAACTGGATACAAGACAGGATATCAGTGTTACATGCATTCATGGGGATACCCGTCTGTACCCTAGGCCTTAGTGAGCATACAAACAGAGGACGGTCTGCTGGATTATGAGGTCGGCGTGGTCCCAAAGATGCCATATGATGTAATATTGGGTAGTGACTTTCCTAACTTTGCGAAATTAGGCCACAAGAATGGCATATTTGAGAAGCCAACAACCCTGACCAAGCAGGAAGAAGCATGGGGCCTTCAACCAAAGTCAAGAAAAGAGGTCTCCCAGGGGACAACATCACAGGTGCTAGTAGGGGAGGAGGAGGATGAAGTGGCAAACCTCGCTGATAACGAACAGCCCGGTACTAGTGGGGCTGGGGTCAATCTGAATCCAGAGGACGACGATCTAGAACCAGCAGACCTGGCAGGGTCCTTGACTAATTTCGGGACGGCCCAAAACCAGGATCCAACCCTGCAGCAAGCCAGAGCAGATGTGCAGGTCGTAGATGGTACTCCCATAAATGTTGGGATGATGCCTAATAGTTTTCCCCACTTCATCATGAAAAAGTGTTTGGTGTACAGAGTCTCGAAAATAGGGGTTGATGTGGTGGAACAGTTGTTGGTTCCCACTCGGTACCGGAGGACAGCACTGGATCTAGCTCATGGGCACATTCTGGGTGGACACCTTGGTATCGATAAAACCCGAGACCGGATTGTAAGGAGGTTTTACTGGCCAGGAATTCAAGCTGAAGTGGCTCGGTATTGTGGAGAGTGCCCGGAGTGCCAGTTAACAGCTCCCCGACCAGCTGTTAGAAGCCCGTTAGTTCCACTCCCCATAATCAAAACGCCATTTGAGAGGATAGCGATGGATTTAGTGGGCCCACTACCCAAATCCACCAGAGGGCACCAATACATTCTGGTCATTCTAGATTATGCCACTCGCTACCCAGAAGCCATTCCCCTTCGGACGATGGCTTCCAAAAATATTGCAAAGGAATTAGTGCTCTTGTTCACCAGGGTAGGGGTTCCAAAGGAGATCCTTACCGACCAGGGGACCCCCTTCATGTCCCGCCTTATGGCGGACCTTTGTAAACTGTGGCAGGTGAAACAGTTGAGGACATCAGTTTACCATCCTCAGACGGACGGGCTGGTTGAGAGATTCAACCGAACCCTGAAGTCAATGCTCAGGAAGGTAATCGATAAGGATGGGAAAAACTGGGATTGCATGTTGCCGTATCTGATGTTTGCCATTAGAGAGGTTCCTCAAGCCTCGCTGGGGTTTTCTCCCTTTGAGCTGGTATATGGGAGGCATCCCCGGGGAATCTTAGACATCGCCCGGGAAACCTGGGAGCACCAATCCACCCCGTATACTAGTGTCATAGAGCACGTCACGGCAATGCAAGACAGGATAGCCACAGTCATGCCCATCGTCAGAGAGCACATGAGACAAGCACAGGAGCACCAGCGGCACACTTATAACCGACAGGCTACCCTGAGGGAATTTCAACCGGGAGATAAGGTGTTAGTGCTGATCCCCACGGTAGAGTGTAAACTACTAGCCACATGGAAAGGACCATATGAAGTACTGGAGAGAATAGGAGAAGTCAATTATCGGATCTGACAGCCAGGTCGACGGCCCCAGGAACAGATTTATCACATAAACCTGTTAAAAGCATGGAGAGAGAGAGAAACACTAATGGTCACATACCCCACACACACTCAGGAGACAGCCAAAGTAAATATTTCACCCACTCTGTCCCCAGCACAAGTACAGGAAGTAAAGACCCTGATCCAGAAAAACAGAGATGTGTTTTCAGAGGTACCTGGCCGAACTGAGGTTACGGCTCATGATATCGTTTCTCTACCAGGGAGAAAAGTGAGCATGAGGCCATATCGGGTACCCGAGGCTCGACAGGCCGCGATTAGAGCAGAGACGGAGAAAATGTTGACAGCTGGAGTGATCGAAGAGTCACATAGTGAGTGGTCTAGCCCAATTGTGATGGTCTCCAAGCCCGATGGGTCTTTGCGGTTCTGTAACAACTTTCGGAAGGTAAATGAAATCTCCAAGTTTGATGCCTACCCGATGCCCCGAGTAGATGAACTACTGGAGAAAATTGGTAATGCTCGGTACATTACGACCCTTGATCTGACAAAAGGGTACTGGCAAATTCCTCTGACCCCCAGGGCCAAAGAAAAGACAGCCTTTGCAACACCTGACGGTTTGTTTCAATACACCGTCATGCCATTCGGCTTACACGGGGCCCCAGCCACCTTTCAACGGCTCATGGACAAAGTCCTAAAACCGCACAAAGCATACGCAGCAGCTTATTTACATGACGTGGGGATCTACAGCCCAGATTGGGAATCCCACTTACCCCGGGTACAGGCAGTGTTAGACGCCCTTAGAAAGGCAGGGCTCACGGCAAACCCTGCCAAGTGTTATGTGGGGTTAGAGGAAACAGAGTATCTGGGGTACACTGTGGGAAGAGGGTTAATCAAACCACAACGTAAGAAGGTGAAGGCAATTAGAGAATGGCCGAAACCAGTAAATAAGAAGCAGGTTCGAGCCTTCCTAGGGCTGACCGGTTACTACCGGAAGTTCATCCCAAGTTATGCCACAGTGGCCGCCCCACTTACCGACATGACTAGAGCCAGAGGGCCAAACATGGTCAAATGGGATGAAAGGGCCACCAAAGCATTTTGGACATTACAGGAGGCTCTCTGCTGTAATCCAGTGCTGGTGGTACCCGACTTTGAGAGAGAGTTTGTGGTTCAGACGGATGCCTCAGAGGTCGGCTTGGGAGCAGTGCTATCCCAAGAGGTAGAAGGGGTGGAACACCCCATCCTGTTTTTAAGCAGGAAGCTGGAACCATGGGAAACCAACTACTCAGTCTTTGAGAAAGAGGCGCTGGCAGTAAAGTGGGCTCTAGAAAGCCTGAAATACTACCTGCTGGGGCGCCACTTCACCCTCATCAGTGACCATGCCCCACTCACCTGGATGCATAGGGCTAAAGAGAAGAACGCTCGGGTGATGCGGTGGTTTTTGAGTGTCCAACCGTTTCATTTTGACTTGAAACACAGAGCAGGGAAGGAAATGGGAAACGTGGATGGGTTATCCCGCATGCACGCATATTTTGCTGCGGTAGCCCGGCCTAGGGGGTCGGATCTAGGGGGAGAGATGTGTGGCAAAGAAGGGGGTCGAGTGATAAATGGCAGATATGTGAGAGCAGAACTAATAAACGGGCTCTGCCCGATCACTAAAATGGCCACCCCTGTCAGAACTACAGATCACAAAATGGCCGACCGCCAAAACTACAAGTCCCAGAAGCAAGGGGAACCCTCAGAAGGTGGAGCCGACCCACAGATAGGGTCAAGAAAAACCAGGAAGAGGGAGAGAGAGTGCTGGAAGGATCTATGAACAATAGTGAAAGAGACAATAGAGATTGGCTGGATTTACCGTGTATGAGCTGGATTGTTTTGGATTTACCTGTTGGCGTTTGGACCTGGACCTACCGAGAACCCGATTCGTGTACCGAACTCTGCTATCCTTGACCTCGCCTACGGCCTGGTTGGACCAGGACGGAGAAACAAACACACAGGTACTGTCCTGTTCGAAATAACTATCATTCTTGGGTGATTTGGTGACAGTTTAACACTTAATTTGTGACAAACGCTCCTAACCTTGAAGAGGTTTGCCACAGTACATCAGAACTCCCATAGTGTGGCAGACTACCCAGTAGAGTTTCGCACATTGGCCGCAAAGAGTGCCTGGAATCCAGAGGCTCTGTTCGAAACCTTCACGAACTGTCGGAGGAAATAAAAGACGAGCTACCATTGGACCTCGATTTCCTCGTCGCTCTTACGATTAGGATTGATGGGCATCTACGAGAACGTAGGATTGAGAGGAGGTCAGTTCATGGGAACAGTCGTTCATCCGTTGCAGCTTGCTCACCTCAGAAGGAATCCGGAGGTCCCCAAAGCCACCCTAGTACCCTCGAGAATCGTCGGTGATAAGTGAGTCAGCTACTTCTGAGCCTATGCAACTGGGAAGAGTTAGATTATTGCCTAGGGAACGATCCCGTAGGCTGAGCTCCAACTGTTGTCTATACTGTGGGCTGTGGGACATTATATAGCCACCTGCCCTGTTAAGAGACCGATTTATTTACTAGGTACAAGTACTCTGGTGAGGCAGGCTGTGAATCCTCTAATTCCCATCACCCGCACTCTTTTTTGTGTGATACTGCTATGGGGAGAACAGTCTATGTCTCTCCGGGTGCTCATTGACACTTAGGCAGATGGGAGTTTTATGGACGCTACCCTAGTTTCTGAATTAGGTATCCCCACTCAACTCCTCTCTGTGCCCATGGACGCTAGGGCACTGGACAGCCACTCCAATGGAATAGTTACCCACAGCACTGTTCCTGTTAATTCAGGAACTCAAAGTGAGACTATACAGCTTTTTGTCATTGATTCCCCCCATGTTCAAATCAAATTTATTTATATAGCCCTTCATACATCAGCTGATATCTCAAAGTGCTGTACAGAAACCCAGCCTAAAACCCCAAACAGCAAGCAATGCAGGTGTAGAAGCACGGTGGCTAGTAAAAACTCGAAAGGCCAAAACCTAGGAAGAAACCTAGATAGGAACCAGGCTATGAGGGGTGGCCAGTCCTCTTCTGGCTGTGCCGGGTGGAGATTATAACAGAACATGGCCAAAATGTTCAAAGGTTCATAAATGACCAGCATGGTCAAATAATAATAATCACAGGCGTTCTGCCTGAAACTGGAGCAGCACGGCCAGGTGGACTGGGGACAGCAAGGAGTCATCATGCCAGGTAGTCCTGAGGCATGATCCTAGGGCTCTGGTCCTCAGAGAGAGAGAAAGAAAGAGAGAATTAGAGAGAGCATACTTAAATTCACACAGGACACCGGATAAGACAGGAGAAGTACTCCAGATATAACAAACTGACCCTAGCCCCCCGACACATAGTTCCTATGTTCCTGTTGTTATGACATGGCCCTTTCTGGGTGTAGATCGTGGATCCCCCCCACCCTCTCTCACTCTCTCTCCTAATCCCAGTTTTTGTTATCTCAGGTCATAAATTCCTGGCAGAGACTCTCTCCCCTGGTCATGCAGAATGAGAGGGAGAGAGCACAGAGAGAGAACAAAGGCCTTCACTTTGCCAAACTCCCCAAAATGGGAGAATTAAACATTCTTTCTACTTTTGAGAATGTGGGAATGATCCGTGGACACTTAAGGGACTGTTATGTTGTGTGTGTTTCATTTGGTGATCTCATGAAGGACAGGAAACACACATAACGGTTTCTCTTAACCCTGCTAGGGGGCACTATTTTTATGTTTGGAAAAATAACGTTCCCAAAGTAAATGGCCTATTTCTCAGGACCAGATGCTATAATATGCATATAATTGACAGATTAGGATAGAAAACACTCTATAGTTTCCAAAGCTGTCAAAATATTGTCTGTGAGTATAACAGGACTGATATTGCAGGCGAAGCCCTGAGGAAAATCCAATCAGGAAGTGCCTCTTATTTTGAAACCCTTCTGTTCCTATGCATGCCTATCCTCCATTTAAAGGGATATCAACCAGATTCCTTTTTCTATGGCTTTTTTTTTAAAATGAGCATGAAAGATCACATTGCGTAAGTGGATAGGTGGGGGCTCTCAGAGTGAGTTTTTGCGCTACAGAGTAAAGCGGCGATTGTTCCACCCGGTGTTATTGAAAAACCTACACACTCGGTTGATATATTATCGAATGTATATTTTAAAATCAACCTGAGGAATGATTATCCTGTGGATTTCTGAACATAACGCGACAAACAAACAGAGGTATTTTGGGTATAAAAATATTCTTTATGGAACAAAAGGAACATTTGTTGTGTAACTGGGAGTCTCATGAGTGAAAATATCCGAAGATCATCAAAGGTAAACGGTTAATTTGATTACTTTTCTGATTTTCGTGACCAAGCTTCCTGATGCTAAGTGTACATAATGCTATGCTAGGCTATCGATAAACTTACACAAACGCTTGGATTGCTTACGCTATAAAGCATAATTTCAAAATCTGAGACGACAGGTGGATTAACAAAAGGCTAATCTGTGTTTTACAATATTGCACTTGTAATTTCATGAATATGAATATTTTCTAGTAATATTATTTGACTGTGGCGCTATGCTATTCACTGTTGCTGATGACAATTATCCCGGATCCGGGATGGGTGGTTCAGAGAGGTTTTAAGTACCACCGCACATGTTCAATTGGTCGGATTACCAGAATATAGTTCATTTCCCCCCACCTTCTGATGTTCCCAGAATCTCTATGTTAACCAAAGGATTTTCAAATGTCACATCAGTAGGGTAGAGAGAGGAAAAAGGGAGGAGAGGTATTTATGACTGTCATAAATCTACCCCCAGGCCAACGTCATGAAACTAGCAAAGCTAAAGGGATTGCAAACAAGTTAGCTTAACTCTAGCCAAACCAAATATTATTGCTCTTTTTTTTTCAATTTAAAGTTTTATTAAGTTTCTTGTTTTTCAATCAACAACAAAACAAAACACATTCCACCACATTCACAGATGTGACAGGCTTAAAAAAATAAAAAGTCAAAAAATATAATAATACATTTGAAAAAAAAAAAATACAAATACAATTAAAATGAAAGATAAAGTCAAATAAAAACACTTATTTTTCTTAATCTATTTATTTTCCTTGGTGCATATATACATATACATACATACATACATACATACATACATACATACATACATACATACATACACACACACATATACATCCATACATACATACGCACACGTACTCAAAAACAAAATTAAAATAAAAACACAAAAAAAACATATAACACTTGCAGCAGCACTATCAAGGTTCTTATCAGCTATTTCAAGCATTCGCTGAGACGACGGGACAATAATTCGTTTTTAGGTTTTACAGCACCTTACACAACATGTATCTGCGCATTTCCCTAGTCACCCCGTTCACTCTGTCCAGTTTGAAATATAGTTGAATAGTGGAGACCAGAGTCTATCAAACTTGGGCTGTCTTGTGGAGGTCATAAGTGAGCTTTTCAAGAGGAAGAAAGTCAACAATCTGGTCAATCCACATTTTAAATGTAGGAGGGGTATTAGAGGCCCACAATAGAAGAATACATTTCTTAGCAAAGTATGTAATAGTCATAAGCAAATGTTCTCTGTCAGGATCAAGAACAAAGTCCTGCTGGGCATTAAGAAGATAGATACACAGGGTCATATCAAACTGCACCTCTAGTATTTTCTGTGCAGCAGTATGTATATATATATATATATATATATATAGAATCTGGCAATCTCTCTACAGCTCCAAAATACATGCAAATAGGTTCCACTTTCAGAGGTACATCTTTTACAGTTAGGAGACTTATCTGTTTTCATTCTATGGAGTCTCAAAGGAGCTAGCTTTCTAAATAAGCTAGCAAACACAAAGCTAGGAACTTATTTCCTCCAACATTAATGAAAAAAGGTGCCTCTCGCTCTCAAAATACATGTTTTCTGGAGACTTGTGGGCGGCGTGCTGATGACATTGCCTACTGTATGCGCTTTCGGTACCTGATTGCATCCAGACTGAGGAGAAATCCGCACACAATGCGTCCCTGATCACTTCCTGAAGTGGTCAGCCAGATCTAAACACACTCAGCACTGAAAAGACGGGTCTAGACCCACAAAACATGCATTGTGGTTGATCTTCGTATTCTGATAGCAGAACTCGCATGTACAGTGCCTTGCAAAAGTATTCATCCCCCTTTTTCCTATTTTGTTGCATTACAACCTGTAATTTAAATATATTTTTATTAGCATTTCATGTAATGGATATACACAAAAGTCAAAATTGGTGAAGTGAAATTCAAAAAATTCTAAAAATGTCACGGTTGGCTAGGTGTGTAGAGAGGAATCAGGCGCAGAGAGCAGAGAGGTCCAGGGGAAAGATGCACTTTAACAGTAAAAAAAGTAAATGCACCAAAAGTAAATGCCCAAACACGCAGGGCACAAACACTGACCAACCTCAAAACAACAGGTAACACGGTCCAGAGCACAAACAACACCAACGACACAACGTGAACATCAAAATAATCCCGCACAACAAAGGGGCGGGTTCCACACGCTAAATAGGGAAGCAAGTCAAGCACACACAAAATAGGAACAGGTGTAACAAATGAGACAAAACTAACCGAAAAGAAAAAGGGATCGGTGGCGGCTAGTAGGCCGGTGACGACGACCGCCGAGCACCACCCGAACAGGCGGGGGAGCCAACTTCAGTGGGAGTCGTGACAAAAAAATAAACAACGGAAAGTGGTCTGTGCAAATGTATTCACCCCCTTTGCTATAAAGCCCCTAAATAAGATCTGGTGCAACCAATTACCTTCAGAAGTCACATAATTAGTTAAATAAAGTCCACCTGTATGCAATCTAAGTGTCACATGATCTCAGTATATACACCTGTTCTGAAAGTCCCCAGAGTCGGAAACACCACTAAGCAAGGGGCAACACCAAGCAAGCGGCACTGTCAAGACCAAGGAGCTCTCCAAACAGGTTTCTTAACAAATGGAACCACAACAAACCTGCCAGGAGAGGGCCGCCCACCAAAACTCACGGACCAGCCAAGGAGGGCATTAACTAGAGAGGCAACAAAGAGACCAAAGATAACCCTGAAGGAGCTGCAAAGTTCCACAACTGAGATGATCCTGTACATATCCCATCTGTAAACAGCCCATCTATCTACATACCTCATCCCCATACAGTATTTATTTATTTATCTTGCTCCTTTGCACCCCAGAATCTCTACTTGCACGTTCATCTTCTGCACATCTACCATTCCAGTGTTTCAATTGTATATTGTAATTACTTCGCCACCATGGCCTACTTATTGCCTTAACTCCCTTATCTTACCTTATTTGCACTCACTGTACATAGACAGTTTGTTTTATTTTGTTCTGCTATATTATTGACTATGTTTTGTTTATTCCATGTGTAACTCTGTGTTGTTGTATGTGTCGAATTGCTATGCTTTATCTTGGCCAGGTCGCAGTTGCAAATTAGAACTTGTTCTCAACTAGCCTACCTGGTTAAAGAAAGGTAAAATAAAAATAAATAAAACGATTGGAGAATCTGTCCAGAGCACCACTTTAAGCCATACACTCCACAGAGCTGGGCTTTACGGAAGAGTAGTCAGAAAAAAGCCATTGCTATTCCAGAGATTTGAGACTGGGACAGAGGTTCACCTTCCAGCAGGACAATGACCCTAAGCATACTGCTGAAGCAACACTTGAGTGGTTTAAGGGGAAATATTTAAATGTCTTGGAATGGCCTAGTCAAAGCCCAGACCTCAATCCAATTGAGAATCTGTGCTATGACTTAAAGATTGCTGTTCACCAGCGGAACTCATCCAACTTGAAGGATCTGGAGCAGTTTTGCCTTGAATAATGGACAAAAATCCCAGTGGCTAGATGTACCAAGCTTATTGAGACATACCCCAAGACACTTACATCAGTAATTGCTGCAAAAGGTGGCTCTAACAAAGTATTGACAAAGTTTGTTTCACAAGAAATATTTTGCATCTTCAAAGTGGTAGGCATGTTATGTAAATCAAATTAAACAAACCCCCCAAAAATCTATTTTTATTCCAGGTTGTAAGGCAACAAAATAGGAAAAATGCCAAGAGGGTGAATACTTTTGCAAGCCACTGTAAGTGTCAAGTGTAGACGCAGCCTTTGACATGTTGCCAGGGAGCATTTTCATGTTGTTTTCCATGGAGGGAAAATGTCTTCTTATCTGTATAATGAATGTGATTAGATCACCAATATTTAAATATTCATACAAAGAGTCAAACAATAACACCATCCCCAGGAGCATTATGTCTCTGACATGTCTGATAACCCATCAAAGTCTGAAGAAGGAAAAGGGGGAATTCCCCTTATGACAGCAGTTAGTACTGCCTCAGCCAAGAAAGATTCTGCTGATCATGTCTGATGTTGTTT
This sequence comes from Oncorhynchus clarkii lewisi, assembly GCF_045791955.1. Lineage (NCBI taxonomy): Eukaryota > Metazoa > Chordata > Actinopteri > Salmoniformes > Salmonidae > Oncorhynchus > Oncorhynchus clarkii. Next base: position 22,614,448 of record NC_092147.1, read on the forward strand.
CATAATATGTATATTTATAAGTTAAGTTCTGAAGACTAAAAAGGTAGGAGTCTGTGACAGATGGTTGTCATGGTTGCTTTTTCTCAATCATAATTTTATTTCTCTAACGTTTATCCTTTTATCATCCGTCCTGGTTCCTTCCTGTGATCTAATGTCTTCATGTCTCTTCTATCTCACTCTTCCCCGCCTGGGGCAGTCTCTCTCTTTAGCTCCACCCTCTCCATCAACAGTATGATGTCTGTCTAGCAATATGTGAGGATGATTCTACTCCTTGCTCCACATGACATTACCTTAGATGGTATTATGATGAATGGATGTACTGTAACTTTCATTTATCTTTTTTTCATCATTTTACAGTACATGTTTATAAAGTAGAAAGAATTATGTTTTAATAAAGCAGATCCCTCTTGGTAGTATTCTTTACATTAGCACATCTCAGTTATTAATGATGTAGGCCTGGTTTGATGTGGTTGTAATTTCCATCCCATATCACTAAGTTGCAGACATAGGCACGTATGCAGCACAGGTGCATGTGTGAGCACACACACACGTGCACACATGCAAACACAGTCCTCTCACATCCCTCCTTTTGCTTTGTGTGCAGACTTCCAGGCAGTCCCAGCTGCTGACATCACTATATGTGGTGTGCTCAGCCTCCTCCTCCGAGCTCACTGTATTAATACTGTCCTTCAACACAACCTAAACTAAGAAATCCTGGGGGCTTATTCAAATATCTCCCAATTGTGCTGTCTGTGTAGGTAGGACAACATGGAACAAAGACTCAATATCTGCACACACAATCCTGTTCTACTACGTACTGCTGCTTGTCACTCATAAAATCTACGCCAATGTCCCCATATCAACTACACACTTTCCAGAGAGAAAGACAGAATAAGTGAGTGCGAAAATAGAGCCCTGCTTTTAATAAACAATCCTGTTCAGCACTTTAGCCTTGAAGCTATCTTTTAGTGTTGTGACTCCCGTCTCAGTGCATCTCCTCCCAATGCTGCGCTTCCCTTTTCATTCCCAATTAAATAGCCAGCATCAGCTGCGTAAAGGTGGTGACAGTCGCACGAGTGAGGAAGTTGGCTGGTGTTTGAGTGTTTGTGAAAAAATGAAACAGAATCAATCTTTCTATATTGTGGTAGGCGGTTTAGCAACAGCTGTGCTGGACTGTGCTCGACATGGATGATAGTTCTGATGGAATGGGTAGGGATGATGAAAGTCAAGGACCTGGATGGTATGTGGTGAAAGGTGAAAGGAAAAATAATGGCCCTGCTATAAGCAGTGGCGCTTCTAGTGTTGGGGGGGAGTGAAGAGGGTGAATGTAGTAAATAACGTGTCGGCGATGATGGGGTCTCATCCACACCATATTTGATTAAGCAATGCCGTTAAGAAAGAGAGAGATGTAGTCACATTAGCCCGTTTGGTAATTGGTAATGGTAGAGTCAGTGTAAAAGAAAGAAAAGATGTTCCAAGTGTGGAGGGGTACATGATTATGGTGAGTGTGGGAACAATGTCATGGCTAATTGTTGTAATGGGAGGGGGGGCGGGTGGCCAGGTGCAGAAAGAGGCTAGAGAGGCCCAAAGATATAAAAATCCCTCATAATATATCTTATCAAAGGCTGCAAGGCAGATTGGTGGAACTATTAGGCAGAACGATGGAGATTTTTTTATTATTTATTTGTATTTTATTTAATCTTTATTTAAGTAGGCAAGTCAGTTAAGAACAAATTCTTATTTACAATGACGTCCTACCAAAAGGCAAAAGGCCTCCTGTGGGGACGGGGGCTGGGATTAAAAATAAATATAAGACAAAACACACACCACAACACTACATAAAGAGAGACCTAAGACAACAGCATGGCAGCAACACATGAAAATACAGCGTTGTTGCAACACAACATGGCAATAGCACAACATTGTATCAGCACAAGACATGGTACAAACATTATTGTGCACAGACAACAGCACAAAGGGCAAGAAGGTAGAGAAAACGATACATCACGCGAAGCAGCCACAACTGTCAGTGCGTGTCCGTGATTGAGTCTTTGAATGAAGAGATAGAGATAAAACAGTCCAGATAATAGGGTCAGTCCTGGAGTTAGTGGAACTACTGCAGGAAATGTTGCTTATGTTGGTCCAGACACGGTTATGAGACCTGTTCAGAAATGTTGCTCTCACTAATGTGTTATGTCAAAGGACACCTTGATAGTTAATCAGATTGACATCACAGGTTTCAATTGGAAAGGATATAAACGTGACTCTGTATGTGGAAATGATGGCCAAGTTGAAGATCATTGTAGAAGCAGTGTCGTGACGTTGTATTAGTTAACGTGACGACTGTTGTTCATCGAATGATTAAAGTTTCTAATTGCGTGATTAACTGAATCAAGCAATTATTAACTCATTAACCTGGGGCACCATGGGAAAACTAGTTGTTATTGAGTTTCAATTTCCCAAATTAACTCAAAGAATATCAGAATATTGATTTTCGATATATCATTCTGAACGTCGTATAGCCCATGAATCTGCACGGACCCGGGTCTCACCAATGAGTTCGTACCACACCAATCTTAGTTTAATATTTATTTACTAAAAAGCTAAAATGATGATAAAAGATACACATAGACAAAACACATTTTAGGCTATTGAATAGAACTTAGTATAACGGGCCAACACACTATGGCGCGTGTTACCCACAATGTGGATTTCAAAAGAGAGAGAAAAAAGAAAGTACACGAGAAATCTACATTTGGGTGAATTTGTCAGCTATGCTAATCTAACCCTAGCCTTGCCCCAAACTACCGCTCTTATGGGTCAGAATATAATGATGTAATTACGTGGGGATGATCTCAGAGGATTTTCTGCGTAGGCCTTCAGGCTGCTCGATGACGTACTACTCCGGCGCACCTCTCTGGTCGTCCTCCCGATGTCAGTGTCCTTTTGGCTTAGGAGTCTGTTCCCTCACCCTTTGCTCTGGAAGGGGTCTTCTGAGGACAGACAGCTCTGTAGCTAAGAGCTCACAGCATAGGAATGAAACCCCTTTGATACCACGATTCGATGGAAGATGGAGGCTAGGTGGTTCGACTTGAATTCACCCGCTTAGACACAGCTACTCATCCGTAGCTTGGGTAGAAAAGGATTTCTTTGTCTTCAAACTTGCGTTGCGTTCTGGGTTCGTTGACTTTTTAGACCTTGCTGCAGCTTGGGTCACGTAGTCTTCCTGTAAATTCTATACTCACAGGTTTTATACCCTTGGGTCAGAAGTGGGCGTAACCGCCTTTAGGGCAATTCTCTGGGCGTACCAAGTTAATGAGGCAAGGTCTAGAATTTATTCAAATCCAATTTAGACACCTAACTTAACATTTCATCTTCCCCAAAACATTCTCTTTGATTTGGATATTTTCCATACCGACGTACAATGTATAAACATCAAACATATACTAGGAAAACTCTTCACATTACAATGTTTTCGTTATAACGTCATCTATTAACCTTTAATAACAAAACAAAAATGACATACATTTTCATATTCCATCTATCGTCATGACCACCATTGTGACTGACGGAAACCATTGTTCCAAAGTCCCTTTATTTCATGTTTAATGTTCTGAGGCTGGTTCTCCATAGTAACAGGACAAAGGAATTTGTCTGTGGCCTGAGATTTACCAGGGGCGTGAGGGGTCATAAAACCCCCACATCTTCAGACCCCTAGACCTCTCCTCCTCTGTTGGGGTTGAGAGATAATCTGTAGGGTTGTGGTCTTCTGTAACCTGACCTGATCAGGACAGTCATGACAGCAGCAACTGAGTTTTTAGGAGTAACAGATGTTACTTTCGCCATGATTGTTGATATGTTGACTCCTAATAATACTACTGATGGAATATCTCAGTATGATGGTAATTAGAGTTATGGTTTTTGTCGTGCTTCAGTGGAATGCCAGAAGCCTTTCAGGAGTTTAAGAAATGTGAAATTGATTTAGAGATCAGACCTGATGTGATATGTGTTCAAGAAACGTGTCTTAGACCATATCTTGATTTTATTATTACTGGTTATTGTTCAATCAGGTGTGATAGATCAACTGGACAGGGTGATGGTTGTGTGTGATGGTGGAAATCTACAGCGCATTTTGTAATTTTTACAAGCCTTGTGGTCAACTATCTGTAGTGATGTTTGATGAAGTATCGGAAGAATCGGGTTCTAGAGAGATTGGCATTAATGTCGCCTCACCATATAATAGTTTATGGGGAAGCACACATACAGATACTAATGGTACTATTGTTAAAGATATGATGGAAACAAGAGCATTAGTAAGTCTTAACGATGGATGTGGTACAATAGTTGATGTTGTTAGAGGGGTTATATCCTGCCTGGACCTCACACTGGCTTCTAACTTTATTGCATCTAAAGTGCCTTCAGACCCCTTGAGTTTTTCCACATATTGTTACGTTATGGCCTTATTCTAAAATGTATATCTTTTTTTAAATCATCAATATACACACAATACCCCATAATGACAAAGTGAAAACAGTTTTTTGGGGGTGCAATTTTATGAAAAATGAACAAATGAAAAAACGTATTTACATAAGTATTCAGACCCTTTACTATAAGACTTTAAATTGAGCTTCCATTTCCATTTCCATTTGAGCATCCTTGAGATGTTTCTGCAACTAGTTCTGTTATAATCTCCACCCGGCACAGCCAGAAGAGACTCTTCCTAGAGCTGGCCGCCCAGCCAAACTGAGCAATTGGGGGAGAAGGGCCTTGGTCAGGGAGGTGACCATGAACCCGATGGTCACTCTGACAGAGCTCTAGAGTTCCTCTGTGGTTCCTCTGTGGAGATGGGAGAACCTTCCAGAATGACAACCATCTCTGCAGCACTCCAACAATTAGGCCTTTATGGTAGAGGCGCCAGACAGAAGCAACTCCTCAGTATAAGGCACATGACAGCCCATTTGGAGTTTGCTAAAAAGGCACCTGAAGACACTCAGACCATGAGAAACAAGATTCTCTGGTCTGATGAAACCAAGATTGTACTCTTTGGCCTGAATGCCAAGCTTCACATCTGGAGGAAACCTGGCACCATCCCTACGGTGAAGCATGGTGGTGGCAGCATCATGCTGTGGGGATGTTTTTCAGTGGCAGGGACTGGGAGACAAGATCGAGGCAAAGATTAACAAGGGACATAGAGGTCTTTGATGAAAACTTGCCCCAGAGCACTCAGGACTTTAGACTGGGGGTGAAGGTTCACCTTCCGTCATAACAACGACCCTAAGCACACAGCCAAGAAAACACAGGAGTGGCTTCGGGACAAATCTCTGAATGTCCTTGAGTGGCCCAGCCAGAGCCTGGACTTGTACCCGATTTAACATCTCTGGAGAGACCTGAAAATAGCTGTTTAGCAACACTTTCCAACCAACCTGACAGAGCTTGAGAGGATCTGCAGTGAAGAATGGGAGAAACTCCCCAAATATCACTGACCTCTAACTTGTGTAAACTGATGGAAAAGATGATAGTCAACAGACTGTCCTATTTCCTGGAACATAGAGGTGTATTGAGTCAATTTCAAGGTGGCTTCCATAAAGTTAGATCTAGCTTGCATGTAAAGGTGAGTAATGAAGTTGAACAACCGTGGTCATAGTGGAAGAAGTAATGGCTACTGTCTTTTTTGACATTGAAAAGGCATACGATTCTATGTGGAGAGAATCAAATCAAATCAAATAAATGTATATAGCCCTTCGTACATCAGCTGATATCTCAAAGTGCTGTACAGAAACCCAGCCTTAAACCCCAAACAGCAAGCTATGCAGGTGTAGAAGCACGGTGGCTAGGAAAAGCTCCCTAGAAAGGCCAAAACCTAGGAAGAAACCTAGAGAGGAACCAGGCTATGTGGGGTGGCCAGTCCTCTTCTGGCTGTGCCGGGTTATAACAGAACATGGCCAAGATGTTCAAATGTTCATAAATGACCAACATGGTCAAATAATAATAATCACAGGCAGAACAGTTGAAACTGGAGCAGTAGCACGGCCAGGTGGACTGGGGACAGCAAGGAGGCATCATGCCAGGTAGTCCTGAGGCATGGTCCTAGGGCTCAGGTCCTCCGACAGAGAGAAAGAAAGAGAGAAAGAGAGAATTAGAGAGAGCATACTTAAATTCACACAGGACACCGGATAGGACAGGAGAAGTACTCCAGATATAACAAACTGACCCTAGCCCCCCGACACATAAACTACTGCAGCATAAATACTGGAGGCTGAGACAGGAGGGGTCAGGAGACACTGTGGCCCCAACCCGAGGACACCCCCGGACAGGGCCAAACAGGAAGGATATAACCCCACCCACTTTGCCAAAGCACAGCCCCCACACCACTAGAGGGATATCTTCAACCACCCATTTACCATCCTGAGATAAGGCCGAGTATAGCCCACAAAGATCTCCACCACGGCACAACCCAAGGGGGGGCGCCAACCCAGACAGGAAGATCACATCAGTGACTCAACCCACTCAAGTGACGCACCCCTCCTAGGGACGGTATGAAAGAGCCCTAGTAAGCCAGTGACTCAGCCCCTGTAATAGGGTTAGAGGCAGAGAATCCCAGTATAAAAAGGGGAACCGGCCAGGCAGAAACAGCAAGGGTGGTCTGACAGAATGCCTACTGATTAAGATGGCAAGACTTAGTATGGTGGGAGGTTATATAACTGGGTTTTGGCCTTCTTATTTATTCGCTCTTATTGAGTTAAAATAGGATACCTTTTATCTGATGCCTATGGACAACGGTATTCCTCATTTTGTTCAATATAATGATTAACGATGTGTTTTTGAATGTGGGTAGGGTCATTGGGGGCTTCCTATATGCCGATGATGGCGCTATTTGGAAGAGGTGAAGGAATGCCTCTCATGGGACCAAATCTATTCAACAAGCTATAGCGGGTGTTGAAAGATGGTTAATTGACTTGGGTTTTATCCCTTTGACACGCATGAACACACGGGTGTGATTAGAATACCTATTTAGAATGCCCAGTTACAATTGACAAAACATTCAGTTTTGAGCTGGCCACATTTTGGCACAAACTCAGTTTTTACAAAGTTATGTCCTCAATGTGAGCAGTTTATTTTTGGAAGCAAATTTCAGACATTCACAGAAGTAGCAACATCATAACAGCATTCTCATTCAAACCAGAACATGTAGGCTGCATTAGTTATAGCGCTAACTGAGTAAAGAGTGACCTAACACAAGCGGTCATATTTAGCTAACTCTCGGCTGACAGAAACCATAATATGAATTAGCTAATTGCATTTACTATTTACAATTCAACACATCACGGGTGACCTCACCCGTGATCAAAATAATTGAGTAATACACTTTTTAAAAATCGGAAGTAATCAGACGAAGGGGAGTTGTTTGTTTTTTGCGTCAACCAAAGATAAGAGGTTACAAGATGAGTTGGGTCAGTTTGCAGTATGCATGTTGAACGGGGTGTGTCTTCTACCACCATTCACTTCAATCATTCCATTCCGGAAGTTTACACGAAAGACGAGTGAACCATTCCTTCACCATGTTTGTTTTAACATCTTTGGTCTGACACACATTTACGTGACAACCAGAATGCATTGTATGATGTCAACAAACATGGCGCCACAAATAGCTGGCAATTAGCTTAGCATTAGCTCATCATAATCAGTACAAACTTCAAAAAAGTATTTGTGTCCAAGAATCGGAATGCATGATTTGTCACCAGTACTTAAATATATGTGAATAGAACATACATACATACATACATACGGTGTGCTACAGTAGAAACAACAACACGATTTACAAAAACCATAATGATAGCACTTACTTTGATGGGAAAGCACACATGCCCAAAGTTATTATTAGCAGTGAAGGCAATACTGGCGCCAGCCAGAAAGTGTGTCAGGGAGGAAAAAGTTTGTGCTCGGGCTCTCGTTGAAGAAAGAAGTTTGTCCTGCTCAGTAATGCCTCAAACGTAAATTGTCAGTGAAATGGGCTACTTATTTGTGAATTCATGAGAAGGCAGAACACATCTCAATTCAAACTGTTGTTAGAAAATTACATTTGTTAGAAACTGATTCATAATTGACAAGTTAAAACATAGCCTATAGATAATTATCAGGCAGCATACCTTGGTTTGAGGGCAGTGTGGGTTAACTGTCCTGTTGCGTATCCATCACATTTTAGAACAGTGAAAGCATTCTGACATCAAGCTCATAAAAAAACTCATGCTTGGACAACCGTTATTTGGAACTCACACGTGAAAAAGGTTCAATTGTCAGTGGCAAAGTCTTAATGTATGTTCTTCTCGAAGAAGAACGTTGCTGATAATACAGTTGTTTCTGTATGGAAAGCCTATGGGGAGGGTTTCTAGTTCAAATATTTGGATCTATGGTTCAATGAGAGATGTACGTGGAAAGATCAGGTCATAAATGTTGAAAGTGTGAGAAGGTGGTGAATCTTATGCACTCAGTCTCTGGTAATGAATGGGGTGCTGACAGACAATCGTTGAGGGATTTGGAGGAAGGCCCTTCTGTGGTGATAGGGGATGTTCCTCTGTGGTTAATACCAGATCCTGTTGTTTATCTAACCTTGGTAGTGAAAACAAAAGATTGGTCAGAAGTCCTTTATATAGGGAAACTGGTTGACAATTACATTGGAAGAAGTTTTAATGTTTTTTTACTGCTTTTCACAGATCCAAGGATCCAGATAGTGGGCATACAGGAGCAGGCATTTACATTCCTGAATTGGATGTGCAGATATTTAGAAAACTAACAGATGAACTGTCAGTATATTAATTTGAACTGTTAGCGATAGTGGGTGGAGGACTCTCATCTTGTCAGAATTATAGTATGCTCAGATATATAGTTTATCATCTGGCAAATCTAATAGCAGTGACCTACTATTGGAGGCATTCATATTATTATGGAGAATCTAGAGACTGGGTGTAGTAGTGAGATTATTCTGGGTCCCAGCCCATTCGGGTGTGGAAGGGAATTAAATTGTAGACCAGATAGCAAAAAGGGCTTTAAAACAAGATATCATTTATATTCATGTTCCACTGGATAGAGGTGAGGTCAAACGTAAGATCAGAGCTATTTTGATAGATGTGTGGCAGAAGAGATGGGACAAATGTATATTTATATTCCCTGGAAAAAAAGGTAGGTGGACCAAGATTCAAAGGTCAGATTAGGAATGAAGAGGTGGTGTTTGCTCAATTGTGCTTTGAAATTATTGACCATAACCTGTTGTTGAGAAAACTTAAGTGTTATGGCTTTTCAACCTCTGCCATGTTGTGGATTCAGAGCTGTCTATCTAAAAGATCTCAGGGGGTTTTCTTTAATGGAAGCTTCTCTAATGTGAAACACGTAAAGTGTGGTGTACCGCATGGCAGCTCTCTAGGCCCTATTCTCTTTTCTATTGTTACCACTGGCATTAAATAAAGCATGTGTGTCCATGTATGCTGATATACACAGCAGCAACCACAGCTAATGAAATCCCAGAAACACTTAACAAAGAGTTGCAGTCTGTTTTGGAATGGGTGGCCAGTAATAAACTGGTCCCAAACATCTCTAAAACTAAGAGCATTGTATTTTGTACAAATCATTTCCTAAGTTCTAGACCTCAGCTGAATCTGGTAATGAATGGTGTGGCTGTTGTGTCACTCCTGCTCTCCCTCTCTGGCGCTCGAGGGCACCAGTCTGCCTTTCATTACGCACACCTGTCACCATCATTTCGCCCATCAGCTCTCATTAGCCTCACCTGGACTCCTTCACCTTTTGATTGCCTTCCCTATATCTGTCTGTCCTCTGTTTCATCCCTGTGTCAGCATTATTGATTAATTTCCGTTTCCCCTGTCCAGACGCTGTCCGTATTCTGTTCCTGTCCGTGGTCATTAAATGTTCACTCTCTATACCTGCTTCTTGTCCACCAGCGTAGATCCTTACATGTTGAACAAGTTGAGGAGACAAAATTACTTGGTGTTACTTTAGATTGTAAACTGTCATGGTCAAAGCATATAGAGTCAATGGTTGTAAAGATTGGGAGAGGTCTGTGCGTAATAATGATATGCTCTGCTTTTTTAACACTCCACAATGCAAGTCCTGCAGGCTCTAGTTTGATCTTATCTTGATAATTGTTCAGTCATATGGTCAAGTGCTGCAAAGAAAGACCTAGTTAAGCTGCAGCTGGTCCAGAACAGAGTGTCATGTCTTGCACTTCATTGTAATCAGAGGGCTAATATTAATACTGTGGCAGACCAGGGGGTTGGGTCAATACGTTTACAGACATGGACAGAGTATGATTAGCCCGGTTTCAAGGGTGTTTATTAAATAATAAATCAAAATAAAAGCATAGGTCTCCCCCATGAGTTCCTTTCCAGTATATCGTCTTCTGGGCTCCGGGTCTTGCTGAATCCTGTCGGGCACACAAACTCAAACGTCTTAGCTCGGGCACTGGCTCCAACTACACGGAAGTCACCTTACTTCCCCCAGTCCTCTCCTGTGTGCTGCCCTTCTGGCAGCTTTATGGGGCTTGTACAGCTGGTGAGCAATCAGCCCTTGATTACTCCCCAATAAGCCCCAATTAGTCCTGGGTGGAGAGCCCGTCGAGACCTGGCACGTCCAGCTGATGGAGCCATTGCCTCGTGATGTATACTCCATCGGTCACCAGGCCTCGACGAGACTCCCCCTGGTGGCTGACCTGCTGTACGCCACAATACTATAAATGCCATTCTCTCTTGGCTAAGATTTGAGGAAATCCTGACACTTCTTGTTGTAATAAGAAACATGAATGTGTTGGAAGTTCCAAATTGTTTGTATAGTCAACTTACACACAGCACTGACACACACACTTACCCCACCATACATGCCATCAGGGGTCTTTCCACAGTCCCCAGGTCCAGAACAAATTCAAGGAAACATACAGGATTATACAGAGCCATGAGTGCATGGAACTCCCTTCCATCTTATATATTTCAAGTGAACAGTAAACCTGGTTTCAAAATACAAATAAAGCAACACCTCACGGCACAACGCCTCTCCCCCATGTGACCTACTTGTTGTGTGGATGTTTTGACATGTATGTGTAACTGATAGCTGCACACACACACTACATGTTAATGGAGATCCTAATAAATCAAATCAAGAACATTGAACTTGTCATTACATCTGGTTGGCAAGCATGTGAATTGCTTGCATCTGTAGTGTATTGTCATTGAAACGGTGAAGCATGTGTTGTTATATCGTTGTAAGTATGTTGAAGAGAGGGACAGAATTAAGTGTAGGGTCATTGAGGTTGGACGGGGTTGGGGGTGCTTGGGGAGGGTTGGACGGGGTTGGACGGGCTTTGGAAGGGATTTGGGGGATGGGGGAGGGTCTTTTAGAAGCTAGTAGGGGTCTTTTTTATTTTCTCAGAAGTACTGAGTTAGGTAGGATTTAGAAATGTAGAGCTAATGCTGTAAACCTTGATTGACCACACACTCCAGCACAGTAAGTATGTTTGCGGACCGCCATTATATCATAGAAAAAGAAGAAGAGAGAGAGGAAGTTCTTTCAAACCCTCAGCTCTGATGCTTGATCATACCTGTATGTTTTGTGCACTGTAGCTAAAACGCCACCAACAATCCTTAAAGGTTTACAATGACAGGCAAATCTCTGTTGATTTCCGCTAGAGTTCTACTGTCGGATCGGATTGACTCACGGACTCAACTTGACTGATTCATTTTTAACATACGGTATTTCATTTGATTTTATTGTCTACTCTGTATTTGTTTGGATACTAAGAGTTGTTGGGGAATAATATATTGTGAATCCTAATCATTTATATTGTTGTCTGGAATGTGCGTTTAGGGTTTTCTGAGTTTGTGAATGGGACTTGTTTTAAGCACCGCCTGTTGAACGAACATTGTGTGTGCCTGCTGTCAAATAGGTTCACTTGAATCATTTACCTGGCGACAATTTTTATGCCAAAGGTACGGGACGCTTCGAGAGCAACCTAAGTTATTATTTTGTGTCTGACTGACTCAAATAAAAAGGAGAAATCAAACATTTTTCTGGTAAGCACAGCCTACCTGGCACCCCCTAACTAAAGCTAAACCTGAGTTAAGTCTGTAGTATGATCTAAAATAAGGACGTGCGACAATGAGGTTCTAGCTCCAGCCTGTTTATTATTAACCTAACCCTCCCATGTCCTACATAGGTACGGATACCCCCAAGGGACATCCTACTACATCTTCCCCTCTCCCATGAACAAGAACTCAAAATGCATAACCACTGGAGCATAACTGAAATGCAATTTGGAAACCAGTATTATTCTCTAACATGCTACTCCCATCCTGAAACAGTATGAAAGCATTAAATCACACAGTATGAACATTAACTTAGGTACAGTCTCTTTTTGCTGGGTATGGTCCCCAACAGTATGTTTTCTCTTCACGTAACATAGTCTTTCAGCCAGTCTGGTGGCTTCACATCCTTTTTTGGGCGCGCTTGTGGCTCTGTGAGCATTCTCTCTCCTTTACCCTCTTTTTGTGCATGTTCTGTGGCCTCAGTCTGTGTGGCTGGTAGATCTAGAAGAGCTCTGAGGTGTGTTTTGTTCCTTCGTACCTCTTCTGAGCCTGTGTCCACCACATAGGAGCATGGGGCATCCACTTTCCTCAGCACTATTGCTGGTGTCTTTGAGTTTGTACTCCACACACTTTGACCTTCGGTAAGCTCTGGCCTCTCGTTAGCACGGTGTCTCCGATTAAAGTCTCCAGTTTGCGTTTGTTTCAGCCGTTTGTCCCTCTCAGCGAAGGCCTTCCTGTTAGGCCATCGGGGTTTAAGCTGAGCCGGCAAGACAAGCAATGGGGAAAGCAGCCTTCTGCCCATCAGGAGCTCGGCAGGCGACGGCCCATGATGCAGTGGTGCAACTCTGTAAGCTAACAGAGCCCTGTATGGATCCTTGTTCTTTTTCAGCAGTCCCTTGACTGTTTTCACAGCTCTCTCTGCCTCACCATTACTGTGTGCATGGTAGGGGCTACTGGTCACATGCATGAAGTCATATTCTGCGGCAAAAGCAGAAAAGGAGCTCGCAGAGAACTGGGGAGCGTTATCTGTAACCAGGACCTCAGCAACCCCTTGCCTGGAAAAAATTGACTTGAATCCATTGATAACACCATGGGTGTTTTTGCTATTTCAATGTATCTTGAGTAGTAATCGACCACTAGCAGATAAGTGTCATTTTTCCAATAGAACATATCCGCCCCTACCTTTTGCCATGGCCGTTTTGGCAGCTCTGTTGCCATCATTGGCTCCGGATGACAAGGTTGACATTTTGTACAGACCTCACACTGGGCCACTAGCTTGGCAATCTGAGTATTCAGACCAAGCCACCACACTGACTGTTGAGCCCTCAGTCTGCATTTGGTTATCCCCATGTGTCCATCATGCACTCTGTCTAGCATTTCGGGTTGTAGAGTCTCTGGGATCCTTTGTCCTTTCATGAGAAGGTCTCCATTACAGTGGAAGTCACTTTGGTGCACCCAATAGGGCTTCAGCAGTTGAGGCAGTTCCTCCTGCCTGGGCCATCCCTTTTTACACTGCTGCACTATCTGTTGGCAGATGTGGTCTCGTTGTTGCTCCTCTGCAATCTGCTGCAGTTTGGTCTGAGATGCAAGTAGACTGTCCCTTATTGCATTAATGGACACCTGTACCTCACCCTCTAGACATTGCTCCTCCTCTGACAATGGACATTTAATTGGGGCACTGGAGAGTGCATCTGCTGTGATCAGTGCCTTCCCTGGCACATATACCATCTTGTAGGTGAACCTCAGTAATCTGAGACGGAAGCGCAGAACTCTGGGAGGCAAGTCGTCCAGTGCTTTTGTCCCTAACAGAGCCAACAGTGGTTTGTGGTCAGTCTCTGCTGTAAACTGCAGGCCAATAAGGTATTGGCTGAGCCTTTCACATGCCCATGTGAGAGCCAACGCCTCCTTCTCCACTTGAGCATATCTTTGCTCTGTCGGATAAGCTTCGGGAGATGTATGCTATTGGACGCCACTCCATGTTGTCCTGCATCTGTGTGAGGACCGCCCCTAGCCCAAAGGATGATGCATCTGCTGATACTTTTGTCTTAGCGTGGGCACAGTACTGGGCCAGCACTCTCTGTGAGGCCAGATCTCCTTTGATTTTGACAAAGGCTATCTGTTGCATGTGACCCCATGACCAGTCATTCTCTTTGGCTAGTAAGTCTCTCAGAGGTTTGGTTGTATCTGAGAGCTGTGGGAGGAACTTACCCACATATGTGGCCATGCCTAAGAAGGTCCTGACTTCAGCCACATTCTGGGGTCTGGGCATATCTGTGATGGCGCTGATCTTCTCTGGGTCCAGCTCTATTCCAGCTGCACTGATTTTGTGTCCCAAGAACAAGACAGACCTCTGATTGTGCAAAAGTGCATTTTTCATTGAGTGTCAGGCCAGTGTCCTGGAGTCAGAACTGCTGTGAGCCTTACATCATGTTCTGCTCTCTCCCTTCCGCACACGAGCACATCGTCCGCGTGGACTATGACGCCACTCAGCCCATCCAACAGCTGGGACATGCGTCTTTGGAAATGCTCCAGACCGGAAGGCGATTCCAAATGGCAAAACATTAAAACAGTAACGGCCAAGCGGTGTTATAAACGTTGTGAGTGCCCTACTCTCTGATGACTGCGGTATCTGCCAGAATCCTGAGCGGGCATCCAGCTTTGTGAAGATTTGTGAGCCATCCAACTGAGCCAGTGACTGCTCCACTGATGGTAAGATGTGTCTCTCTCTGCAGAGTGCCTCATTCAATTTAGTCATGTCCACACAGATCCTTATTTCCCCATTGGCTTTTGGGACCACCACCATCCCTGCACACCAGTCTGTGGGACTCTCTATTTTAAACACCGCCCCAATTTCTTCCATCCTCCCCAACTCTTCCTTTACTTTGGCCAATAAAGGGATAGGCACCCGGCGGGGGGTGGTAAGGGCATAGGGGACAGCATCCTCTTTCAGGCGGATTTTGTAGTCACCTTCTATCCTTCCTAGACCAGAAAACACTTTGGGGAATTTCTTTTTGAAAACCTCACCTGGGTCCTCCAGTTCGCTCACTCTCTCAATGAGTTGCAATGCTTCAATGGCTGGCAGCCCCAGCAACGGATGGCACTTTTGTCTTTACTCTCCAGTTTAATCACCAAGTGCCCTACCACTGGTAAAATCTTATTACTGGGCCCGTACAGTTTTTTGTTTGTAGCGAGCAAAGGGCCATCTCTGCTATAGCTATACAGTCTAGTTGGGATAGCTGTCACTGCTGCCCCAGTGTCTAGTTTAAATGACACAACCTCCCCATTGAGTTTAATGTCTGAATGCCAGCCAGCGTTGTTTTCCTTTACTTCTCCCAGAAAGATGCTGTCCTGCTGTACCTCCTCTGAAACCTCATGCATTTGCTTTAATCAACAGACAGCTGAAAAGTGTCCTCTCCTGTGACATTTCCTGCATTCCGCATCCTTTGCTGGGCAATCTTTCCATCTGTGGAAAGGGGATTTCCCACATTTGCGACTAACACTTGAACTAGCTACTGGTGCTGTCTGTGATTGTTTTCTCCACGTCTGTCTCTGTTCTGTGTTCCCCTCCGTTTTTTTAGCTCTGTATGAAAATGCATGTATTTCCTCACTCTTCGTTCTGCAACGAGCTGCTGTCACGCAGTATCTTCTGCTGTCTTTTCACTGTCTCACTCCGATCTCGGATCAGCACTTCCCTGAGCGCGCCAAACTGACAATGTTCTGCTAGTTTGTGAACAGCTGTGGTAAAACTGTCGGTGGTTTCACCCTGCTCCTGTTTGCGCATATTAAACCTAGCTCTCTCAAAAATATTGTTGTGTCTCCTTACAAAATGCATTTCAAAACAGTCTTTAACTGTAGTTAAATTTCTCTTCCTCAGTCAACGTTGAAGCATTTAATATATCCTCGGCTTCATCACCCATAGAGTAGATCAGTGTATTAACTTGAAATGCCTAATTTTTCACGTTTAAGCCTGATGCTACCCTGTACCTTTCAAAGCGCCTGATCCAGTTCAGCCAGTTTTGAATGTCCATACTAACAACATTTTCCGGGGGACTAATGCGAAATCCGTCAGCACAAGCCACTGGCCTGTCCGTGTTTGCGTTGAACTTGGAGTGGCAAAACCCTGAAATCCCGCCAGAACTTAGTCCTTGCTCGTTAGCTAGCAAAATAATGATATGCGCTGTTTTATCTCCAACACTGTACCCTCCCTGCTTTGAAACAGCCTGAATGTATGATTTACTTGGTACGTCCTTCACGTTTATGTGAATTTTAAAACCACTTCTGACACCATGTAGTATGATCTAAAATAAGGACGCACATCAACGAGGTTCTAGCTCCAGCCTGTTTATTAACCTAACCCTCACATGTCCTATATAGGCACGGATACCCCCAAGGGACATCCTACTACAAAGTCAAAACCATTACAGTGTGGACACTATGGGGGGAATGTATAAAGAATAGACCCTTTCACAAGCAAACAAGGATTGTTTTAAATGTCCTACATTCAATAAACAACATCTCTAAAGGGATAATTCAGCCATCTCGGTAGAGACAGCAGTACTCAAGAATAGAGTTCTCAAGAGTTGTATTTCTTCAAAGGTATGAGAAACACATATCTGAGGTGTCTTGATCATGCTTACAGACAAACAAAAACATGACAGTGGTCTCAGGGAAAGTTGCTGATGCGCAGGTTTTTTTGTCCCTTATGCCCCAAGCCAGGTCTTCAAAACTGGATATCTATTGTTATGCGGTCATTGTAACTTAAGGAAAGGGGGGTTCAAGTGAATAGTGCCATTTACTCCCCCTCTCCTCCCCAGTTGCTCTCTGATGGTACTGGAGCTCTTGATCCTGCACTGAATTATAAATTAAGCTGTCAGGACTGTTTATGAGCTTGGGGGGGGGGAATCATTCAAATTTAATTTGAAATGGGATTTCTCTTTGGGGTCTGTCTGCTCAGCAAAACAAAAGCATGGTATCTCTATCAAGGGGGAGAAATAATACATTCACTTGAAATAGCTCAATCCTTGAGCATCACTGTTATGCTGCTGGTTATGGTAGCTAGCTACATAACAGAGGTGATGGTTGTGCGAAAATGATAATGTCTTCTTGCCTTCCTCTAATGGAGACATGGCGTGATATGTAGAAGATGAGAAAAGCGAGATGCTTTTGGTCCTAGAGAATATATTCCGCCTGCACTTAAGAAGCACTCCATAGCTTCAGGCTGGTGCATTACGGTTCATAATAATGCAAAGAAAATATGGATTCCTATAGATGGATTAGCTAACAACGTCATGAAAACGATGTGTGCGCTTCCATGGGGCAGAAGTCAGTGTTGTTATGATTCTGCATGGTCAGATTGCTAGCAAGAATGACAGGACAGTACCAATGTGGGGAATCGTAAGTGGCTCGTTTCAGCTCATTTAATCTTGTTCTTGATACCATGTCTTGTTTTGAGGTGTTTTGACTGATTTCATGTCAATGCTAATATGGCTCAAATTCACCAGCTAGCTTGATACAGGTTTACAATTTCAAGGAGAAAGAGACCATGCCATTGTAAGAATATTGAGAATATATTAAATCCATACAGAAGATTAAAAATAAAATGTGGTCAGAATGTTCTGGATTCAAAACTAGAGTTACATATAAGTCATTACATGTCTTACATAGTCACTTAGAATAAAATATGCCATGTATACAACATATCATATCATATGTACATGCAAAACAACATATTGCATGAAGACTCTTAAAGAGGTTATCTGGCATTCCTTTTATAATTTTCAGCCATTAGTTCTGAAAGTAGTGCTCACCAAAAGCGGTCCCCAAAAATGTTGTACTACATCACATATGTGCAGATATGTGCACCATGTCATTGCTCTCTCTTTCTCTTTCGCTCTGCTGTGTGTGCATCTTTCTAGCTGTCATTCAAATTGAAAGGGGCTGAAGCTCATTGGCTGAAACTCTAATTGCTAGGGGGCTGGCCCACATTGGGAAAATGGCAGCAAACAGCTTCCAGAAAATGGTTTCTTTCAAATGTCGTGGCTAATTGAGTTGACGGCAATTCTGCTAATAGATTATGCATGTATGAACTAAAGTATCAAACAAAAGTTTGGATACACCTACTCATTCAAGGGTTTTCTTTATTTTTACTATTTTCTACACTGTAGAATAATTATTCAGACATCAACACATTGAAATAACACATATGTAATCATGTAGTAACCAAAAAAGTGTTAAACAAAATATATTATATATTTGAGATTCTTCAAAGTAGCCACCCTTTCACGTGATGACAGCTTTGCACACTGTTGGCATTTTCAGAAAATAGCCCTATTTGGTAAAAGACCAAAGCCATAATACTGCAAGAACAGCTCAATTATGCAAAGAGTAATGGCAGTCCATCATTACTTTAAGACATGAAGGTCAGTCAATACGGAACATTTCAAGAACGTTGAAAGTTTCTTCAAGTGCAGTCGCAAAAACCATCAAGCGCTATGATGAAACTGGCTCTCATGAGGACCGGCAAAGGAAAGGACGTCCCAGAGTTACCTCTGCTGCAGAGGATAAGTTCATTAGAGTTACCAGCCTCAGAAATTGCAGTCCAAATAAATGCTTCACAGAGTTCAAGTAACAGACACATCTCAACATCAACTGTTCAAAGGAGACTGTGTGAATCAGGCCTTCATGGTTTAATGCTGCGAAGAAACCACTACTAAAGGACACCAATAAGAAGAAGAGACATACTTGGGCCAAGAAACACGTACAATGGACATTAGATAGGTGGAAATCTGTCCTTTGGTCTGATGAGTCAAAATGTGTAATTTTTGTTTCTAACCGCCGTGTCTTTGTGAGACACAGAGTGGGTGAACGGATGATCTCTGCATGTGTGGTTCCTACCGTGAAGCTTGGAGGACGAGGTGTGATGGTGTTGACACTGTCTGTGATTTATTTAGAATTCGAGGCACACTTAACCAGCATGGCTACCACAGCATTCTGCATCAATACGCCATCCCATCTGGTTTGCTCTTAGTGGGACTATCATTTGTTTTCCAACAGGACAATGACCCAACATACCTCCAGGCTGTGTAAGGGCTATTTGACCAAGAAGGAGAGTGTAGTGCTACATCAGATGACCTGGCCTCCACAATCACCCAATCTCAACCCAGTTGAGATTGTTTGGAATGAGTTGGACCACAGAGTGAAGGAAAAACAGCCAACAAGTGCTCAGCATATGTGGGAACTCCTTCAAGACTGTTGGGAAATCATTCCAGGTGAATCTGGTTGAGAGAATGCCAAGAGTGTTCAAGGCTGTCATCAAGGCAAAGGGTGGCTATAAAAATATTTTTTGATTTGATTAACACTTTTTTTGGTTACTACATGATTCCGTATGTGTTATTTCATAGTTTATAGAAAATAGTACAAAAAAATAAAAAATAACCTTGAATGAGTAGGTGTGTCCAAACCTTTGACTGGTACTGTACACATTGACACATCCAGCCCAAAGTGGGAGGTTTACTTTGAGTGGCACGGTTTGCTGGCCCTCGACTTCATCTCGAGCATAAAAACACCCGTGCCAATATATCCTCAAAACACCTGCTTCTCGGGCATTATCACGTTTATACAACAGGTTAACAACATATTCAAATAACGATTGACATATTTTCGTTAAAAACATTTTTTGGATGAATTTATTCATACTTTTTCATCCTTCCAGAAGATATAGTCCCGACACAAATCTACAAATCTAGAGTTGCTACCAAAGCCGGCTGGTCGTTCGTTCTAACAGTTCGATTGCTAGAGACGCGACCCAGTCATTCAGTCTTTTTGTTCTGTATCTATGGACCCAAACCAGTCGTTAGTTCTAAATGTTCCATTGCCATACTGTCTGGAAACGTTCTTATCCCTTGCTTGCTAGCTTGCCAACTACAGCTAACTTACAGTCATGTCAAAAAGTGCAACCAGAATAACAGAAAAGTAGCCGTATTTGCATTTGTTTAAGCTGTTTTCTAGTGACATTTATTTGGATACATCCATAACAATGAGCTAATGAGGCACGATTTTGCCTGGCATAGAAAATGCGCTCACCTGTCAGGACACTGTCGTTCAGAGGACCTAGCAAACAGCACTGCTAACACAATCACTTCAAACTGAAGCTGGAAAGACTGCAAACTAGCTGCACTTCACTTTGTTTGACCTTTTTTCAATTGACATTTCTTTGTATGTATCTATAAAAATGATGTCAGCTAATTCATGACTTTGACTGGTTGAGAAACGCTCAAAAACGCCTGAAAACGCAGGCGCCTGTCTGTTTCGTCCCGATTCCTAACACGTTTATTACTGTGGGACAACTGGAGATCAAATCTGAATATTGAAACAATATTGCAAATGACGAAGAGACAGACAGCAACGTTTATACAAGTCTCCGCTGTTGAAACTAAATATTAGTCTAAAAGAAATGTGAGAGAATATCTAGATACTTTTTATAGTGGAGATCAAGTTTAGAAAGTGCCTGGTCACATGGTGAAATCCTTGAGAAGTTTCCTTCCTCTCCGGCAACTGAGTTAGGAAGGATGCCTGTGTATCTTTGTAGTGACTGGGTGTATTGATAAACCATCCAAAGTGTAATTAATAACTTCAAAGGGATATTCAGTATTTATATTTGTTTACCCATCTAAGAATAGGTGCCCTTCTTTGCGAGGCATTGGAAAATCTCCCTGGTCTTTGTGGTTGAAATCTGTGTTTGAAATTCACTGCTCGACTAGTTCATACAGATAATTGTATGTGTGTGGTACAGAGAGGCAGTCCTTAAAAAATCATGTTAAACAGTATTATTGTACACAGAGTCCATGCAACTTATTATGAGACTTGTTAAGCAAATGTTTTACTCCTGAACCTGTTTGGGCTTGCCATAACAAAGAGTTTGAATACTTATTGACTCAAGACATTTCAGGTTTTCTATTTTAGTTCATTTGGAAAAATTTGAAAAACACAACAAAATGTGGAAAAAGTCAAGGGGTGTGAATACTTTCTGAAGACACTGTTTTTAAGCCATTATTTTTGTTGGCACAAAACTTCCATACTTCCATTAATTTGTATGGTTACCTTCAGACAAGTCCCATGGTACTTGTGGGGGTCTTAGAGCAAAACACTTGTGAGAGTCTCATCTTTCCATTGAGTGGTCATATTATTCGGACACTACAGATGATTTTGTGAGAAGACCACTTTTCGGGATGTCTCATCATCTGCAAACATCTCTATGGCTCAGCCACCTTCTGATATCCTGATATCTCTTTCTTAAACTGACCTATTTTGTTTGGGATTTTTTTACATTTTACTTAGATTGACGCACTCTTATTAAACACCTTTTAATAAAGTAATAGCATTATTCTATGGCAAAATCCTCTAATGAGTGAGTTAGTTCTGTGCCATTAATATCAAGCAAAGCTACCAAAGTCGAGAATAAAATGCTTGGTATGGCTAACAAAAATAATGTTGTTTGAAGTTAAACATCAACCCAAAAAACAAAATATTGGAAGGAAATCATTTTTAATTGCTAGAGTAAATTAATTGAATGTTTACGGTAAAAAGATGTATAATGCATTTAAATAAAACACAACCCTCTTTCTTGCAAATTCCCCAGGCCTTGCTTTTGCTGCCTTTATTTCAGTTACAAGTATTGGCACATTCATTGGAAAGCAGATGTAGCTGGATGTGGTGACAAATAAACGTGTGGAGAGAAAAATCACATATGAAAAAATATAATAATCACATAAAAATGTTGTGTTCACATGTTTTTTTGTTGTTGTAAGGGTTGGCCTTGCCCAGCTGCCTTCCTCCCTCCAACCCCTGTCCTGCTCATGTGACATGTCCCAGGGAGTGTGCCACTGTGTGAGAGCACACTGACACCTCTGCTGCAGAGTTTGAAGATGTCACCCAGACAGCAAGACATCTGTCAACACAGTGGCTGTACAACAGGGGACATTCTGCCCTGAGATCTATCCTGACAATGGCAGTATACTGTAGGTTTGTCAGTCACAAGAGTGACCTAGTTGACTAGTTGCTATGGTTATTAGTAGTTGCTATGGGTATTAGTAGTGGCCTAGTTGCTATGGTTATTAGCAGTTTGTTTGAATTACATTGTATTTTTATCATACTATACCTATCCTTATGTGATTAGTATGACATAAACATGTGCTCTCAAACTGTTGTGATCTACATATCCTGTTGGCTACTTTCACATTCAGGAGACACCCTTAAATTAATAAGTTTATGATCCATGAAAAACCTCATGTTTAAATATCATATAAAATATCATGCCCATATAAAAGCAAAATAAAATCTAAACTTGCACAGTAATCCCATTTGCTTAAAACCACTTCTCACAGACAAGGTTATGGACAGTCTCAGATTTAAAACGATTTACAGGCACTTGAGGGAAAGATACGTTCAACAGCTTTGAATTATAGCTACATTAAGTAAATTATAGATTTGAACTGCTCCTGCTATTGTGATGACATACTGTAACAGACGGTGTCAGGGCTCTAATCACACATTCTTACAATCAAAGACATCAATTGTTATAGTTCAGGAATAATAAACAAGGCGTATGGGTATTGTTTAATGGACATGTGGAAAAGGTCAAGGGGTCTGAATACTTTCCGAAGGCACTGTATAACATATTTCACTAGTCTCTGGTGCACCTGAAAACCGATCACAGGAACAATGACCTATGTACTGATCATATTAATAAAACATGTTGCAAGTGTCTCTTCATTAGTTTTATTTCAGGGTGTTTAGAAGTGTGTAAACCTCGGTTGGTTGACTGCAAACCAGACTTTCTAATCGAACCTGAATATTCAGCTAAATAACCAAAATTCTGATATTACAGTATACTGATATAATATAAGTGAACATTTCAAAGGACAGTCTTATGTCAGACAATGGAGATGTGTAATTAATGGCATTCCAAATGGACTGATCCTCAACAGAAAGTAATAGCAAAAATGTCATAGCACAAACACAGCCTCCATTTATAACAGCTATTTCCACAGATATGATATATGATATATGCACAATTGCTGAGACCTCTCACAGAAACAGAGACATCAATGCTGGGGATATCTAATTCCACACCAATCATAAGGATAAACTGCATCTCAAAACTAATACCACCAAGCGTCAGAAATATTGTCGAACCTCTGCAGCAGCATTTTAATTTTCCTGTAATCAAAAACCACAACTATCACTCTGATGTATCCCAAGGTTTTCCACAAGGCTCAGTGTTAGGTCCATTACTGATTAGTATTAACATGCTAGACATGCTACTCCTCAAGACATGCTACCCCTTGATCAGATTCTCCATCAATATGGACTCCGATTTAACTGTTATGCAGATGACACACAAAACCCAACTCCCCTTGCCACCCCCCTTTGTCGACTGTCTCTGTGAAGTGGAAACTTGGATGAGCAATAACTTTTTAAACCTAAATGATGACAAAACAGAGATCATGCTCATGGGCCCCAACTCTCTCATAAAAAAACTGGGTCATCTCAACATGACAATTGACAGCTGCACCATCCACTCCAACTCCACAGTCAGGAAACTTGGTGTTACATTAGACCCCACTCTCTCATTTGAACGCAACATCCAGAAGATCACCAAGTCAGCCTTCTTCCACTTCAAAAACATCTCATGACTTAAACCTGCTGAAACCCTAATTCCCACCTTTGTTTTATCACGACTACTGCAACGGCATTCTTTACCTTACCTTCCGCCAAAACACTGGACAGGCTTCAAAATATTCAAAGTTCAGCTGCACAAGTCCTCACACACACCAGACCTTGGGACCACATCACCCCCAACTCTCATCAAACTTCACTGGCTCCCAGTTCATTACAGGTTGCCCATGCTCAACTACAAAGCACTCAATGGACTGGAGCCCACATAACTTACAAACCGTCTGCCCCCCTAAACTCCCACCTGTTCACTGCACTCCTCTGACACTGGCCTCCTCACCATCCCTCGCACCAGGCTACACTCCATGATAGACCGGGCTTTTAGCAGTGAAGCTCTCCCAACTTTGGAAATCCCTCTCCATGTCAGAATCGCACAATCCATAAACATATTCAAGTCCAAACTAAAGGCACACCTCTTCACACAGGGTTACCCAGATTCTCTGTTGTCTTAACTTTTATCCTCTGTTTAGTTCACTTCCCTGGTTCGTCTGTCATCATGTTTAGTGTTCTCCATGGTTAGTCTGTCATCATGTTTAGTGTTCTCCATGGTTAGTCTGTCATCTTGTTTAGTGTTCTCCATGGATAGTCTGTCATCATGTTTAGTGTTCTCCATTTTTAGTCTGTCATCATGTTCTCCGTGGCTAGTCTGTCCTTATGTTTAGCGTTCTCCACGGTTAGTCTGTCATATTGTTTAGTGTTCTCCATGGTTAGTCTGTCATCATGTTTAGTGTTCTCCATGATTAGTCTGTCCTTGTGTTTAGTGTTCTCCATGGTTAGTCTGTCATCATGTTTAGTGTTCTCCATGGTTAGTCTGTCCTTTTGTTTAGCGTTCTCCATGGTTAGTCTGTCATCATGTTTAGTGTTCTCCATGGTTAGTCTGTCATCATGTTCTCCATGGCTAGTCTGTCATCATGTTTAGTGTTCTCCATGGTTAGTCTGTCATCATGTTCTCCATGGATAGTCTGTCATCATGTTTAGCGTTCTCCATGGTTAGTCTGTCATCATGTTTAGCGTTCTCCATGGTTAGTCTGTCATCATGTTTAGCGTTCTCCATGGTTAGTCTGTCATCAAGTTTAGCATTCTCCATTGTTAGTCTGTCATCATGTTTAGTGTACTTTTGTATACTTATTTTAATGTGATTTTATTGCTGTTTATCCTGCTGATTTTGTTGTGTATATAAAGTCACTTTGGGTGTCTTTAAAAGTGCTTAAAAATATATTATTATTATTAAATGTATTTGTTCCGATATCACATATCTGATATAGCCTACTCTCATTCTGACGTACTCTCATATTCCACTTTCTTTTATAGCAGGAAATCCCAGGAAACACTTAACAGCGGTTACAGTGTGCTATATTCTTCTTTATCAAATCTACTGTTGACCCCTATCATATATAGGTCCCAGGCTATCAAATAAACACATTGCAATTGTCTGTTACAGTATCACGTTGGCAGTGGGAGTAGCAACAAAGAAAAAAAGGGTTGGTTCATGATTGTTGCCGAGTTATCCTGATGGTTCAGTAAACCAAAAAAGTGTGCTTCAGTAAATGTTTGGTTATTATTTTTTACAGTAACATTCACCATTATATTCCCTCTGGGGTAAAAAAAAAAAAAAAAACACAACAAAGCAACACTTACTGTATATTATACAGACAAATGTTTCCAATGGGATTGCAGATTGCTTTGACCAAAATGCAACACTAAAGTGGAAGATTCCACCAACCCTTCTGCATTAGAGAAGACCAGCATGTAATCTCCCATGGGCAGATTCTGTGTGTAGACCGAGATAATCTGTCAGGATGGAATGGGATGCGTGAGATCCGAGCAGCATTACTTCTGGTTTAGGGCTTTTCGTCACTGGTTATTTGGACGTATCAGGATTGGGCCAAGACGGTACTTAAACTGAGTCGCTTCAAGTGCTTTTTGCGTGTGCCCACATGGATCGGAAGGGGGGGCGGGGGGCATTGGCTGAGAGTTTTGTTTTGTGAAGGTGGAGACTTAGTTTTTGCATAAGTTAATCACGCAGCTGACCAAATGATGAAATATTTTACTTAACAGAGATTAACCTGCATGTAATAACACCTCAGTCAAGAGAGGGAGATACAATGGTCAACCTGTGACGCAGCTATTTTGGGCAGCGCACGCTCAAGGTCAATGAGGCGGAGAAAAATTGTGTGGGAGGTGAAGCTAACAAAGAGCATTGGTGTTCCTCCGTGAAGAGGAGGAGGGGTGTGATCTGACAGGTGGATGAGAGTAAGGGCTGCTGCTGATGGGAGAGGAACACTAAAAGCCAGAGAAGAAGGGAGTGTGGAGGTTTACCCTGGTAAAAGCTTGTCTGCCATCCTCACAAAGAGAAAGGAGTTATACAAGCAGAGCTTGTACAGGGGGAAAGCAGGGTAAATCTGAGAATTGTCATTTCCTAATGGGGCAATTATTGTCATAGATATGTCATGAATATCATAAATTCATCTTGGTGGTAGAATATGGTATAATATTTACAGAGTTGAGATCATCATGCTGCCGTACTTGTCTTATAATAGTGTATTGACACAGTTTAACGGCTAATGTCAATAGGTGCCACAATGGCGTACCATAAAATGTAATTATGACAAACATCATAAGCACCACTTTGTACATGACTACATTGTTTTCAGATTATCCAATCGTATTTTATAAGTAATTTGGTGTTGTCAAACCTCTAACTGCCAAGCCTCCTCTCTTCCAATGTCAAGATAGAGCGTTTGCCATGGGAGGACCATGACATTGACTGTTTAAATAGAACATCAGAGGGAGAAGACAATTACCTTGACACTTCTCAGTCAATTCTGCTGATCCGTTCATCTCCAGGCCCATGCCTGACTGTGCAGTCCTCCGTCCTAACCTCCGCAGCTGGGAGAGTGTGTGGTGGTCCATCACTCTTAAAGAGAGCTGACTGCCAAACCAAGAAAAGAAGCTAAAAATAACCATGGCAATGAGACGGAGTGGGCCGAGACCTCTGACAGGAATAGTAGTCAACAGCAGTCTGTCAAAGGCAATGGAATTGTCAGCCCACAAAGAGCATCCAACAGGGAGGCGGATAAGGAGGAGAAAAGGTGCTCAATATTGTCATACAGTGCAGCGCTAGACTGAACAAACACAAACAGTGGGCGGCAGTCAAGGATGATCATCTTCTTCAGGCAGACCCTGACACTCTCACCTGTCTGTCTGACTCTAATCTTAAAAGACCTTAGGATTCACCCATGGCCCAATCTCACCAGAAGCAAGTGGATGGAGTGAGTGGACCATTAATTATGTAACAGGTTGTAGAACTTTTTCCAGGGTGTACATTTAGCTTGTTTTTCCTAGTAGCGTATAGTAATCATGTTACTATTAGAGAGAAAATGCTGTTTGTTATTGTGGCAGTCCATACTCAAAAGCCTGGAACAATTGTTCATCCATGCCAAATATAATCTAAGAGGCTTATTTAAGAATGTAAATACCTCCCACACATACTATACAACTAACACAAACAAAGCTTAGAATATATTAGCCTAAGACAAATGCTGGTATCAGCATGGAGCACTGTACATAGATTCTAGGAGGGGGGTGTTAAACATAACAGTTCTTCTAATCGTATCCACATGCATTTCTTTTGACTATAGTTGCTTACTTGATTCTTAATGTTGCTTATTCTCAGCCTCTGGTCTTCGTGCTGGCAAATATAGAGGGCAGTTACATACAGTTTGTCTTCAGATCAGCGTCTACCTTCTGCCATCCAGTGGCACAGCTTATCATTATCGCTTCTCTGCATTGCAGACTGCCGACTGCATGGAGAATTGTGAAATGGCACTGGAAAACAGGAAAACTAGTGATGTGTTATAAATTATCTGACTCATGCATTTTTCTCGATCTGTGTACTCGGACTAGGCTTTACAAATACTATACAGACTCCAAAATAATTTCTACACAATGTTCTCAACTTAGAAAAGCTTGCTGAAGACAATTTCAGGCAGGTCACAAGTAATGATTTTCGAGGTCCATCCATGTCTGAGGACATTGAGAGATGACGTGGAAACCGGTCACAGGGGGCAACAGTGACAACAGTGAGCGCCGTTACCTTCAAGCAGGATTTGGTTTTGCTAATGCAATGGCATCGTAGATGGAGATGGATGGAAGCATCTGCTTCTGGTTCCAAAGGTTGCATGTTTGAATTCAGTGATAGAAAGTTGTTTTTTATATTTTTTGTTGTAAGCATATAACAAACCTTAACCCTTACCTTAACCATTGGGAGTTAATGCCTAACCTTAAGAATTCAGAGTTAATGCCTAATATACATGGAATGGAGTTAAACATGTGGTTTCCATATGTTTGATGTGTTTGATTCCATTCCAGCCATTACAATGAGCCCGTCCTCCTATAGATCCTCCCACCAGCCTCCACTGGGATGTATATATCCCATTCCAGCTCCCTCAGACACCAACACAAATGCATGTTTTTAGACAAATAATACATTTTCACAAATATAGTGTAGCATTCACAACTGGATAATATATATCAGGTTTTCAGATTAATATTATCTGTGGGAGCTGGTATCACACAGCCTAGTTTCAGAAAGAGAAAATTGCATGTTTTTATGACGATAGCATGTGAGCACATTGGAATTCATTTGTTGGACAGATTATCATACAGTAAACACAATGCACACATGGTGAACAGTGTCTGTACTGTAAACCATGTTAGACAAGACTGTGTGCCAGGACGATATTAGGATTAGTGGAAAACGTCATGGGACACACTTACCATATGCTTACTTGTTGTTTGTTTATGTATGGCGCTGCTGTCTGGGTTTCAGGATTATTAAAGGATTTCAGGTGGCTATCCATGAGCAGCTACTGTGTGGGTCATGTTTGGATGAAGTATGGAACGTGTGATTATGTGAACAATTACAAGGTGTCATCTAATAATGACAATCACTCAAGACAAGTTGAGGGACACAGTTGTTGCCCTGCATCAAATATATTCATACATCATGTAGGAGGAATGTGAACAACTAGGCTGTGCTCTAGCATGCTCACCTTTTCACTGTCATGTTCACAGTTATGTTCACTGCTGTCTTGATTGACTTGTTGGGTCTGGAATCTGCAGAAATAACTTTAATGAAACCTATCTTTATAAATAAAGGTTAAATAAATAAAATATATTTTTTTAAATAAGGCGACATTCTTGCAGAGAAACAGGAAATGGACTAATGTCATTGGCACCAAAAACATAATTTACAACTTCACTCTGTTGGTATCAAGGAATACAGAGTTGAGATACCAGACCACAGGATAAAGCATCTGCTCTGGCTGTAGTAGGATTTTACTATGTCTGCTTGTTTGGAAGCTGCCTTCAAACTGGTGTGAATGCTTTTTATGTATGATTGGCTGGATTCTGTAATGAAAAACATTTACATTGATAATTCCTTGTAAGAACCTACAGTATGTGAAAAGAATACATGCATGATAGAAAACTTGATGCTCAACAGTTAAAATATTAGAGTGCCAAGAGGGATGTCTTGGGCATATAGAAAAATGTATAAAATTGTCAATATATTCTGTCACTGAATTCCTTCAACAGTTGTGCTTTAGGCTAGGTTTAGAAAAACTCTCATCTGGCTGTAGATGTGTTTGTCATTCATTGCCATGCTGCCATGCTGCCATGCTGCCATGCTGCCATGCTGCCATGCTGCCATACACATTTGACATGATAGCAAACACTCCAGAGGAGTCAGCTAAAGCACAAACAGATCTGCAACCATAGAATATGTATGTTGAAAACAAAACCTTAGACCTTGATGTTTCTGGCTCATTGAGGGGATGTTATATGTAATTCATTATTTATTCATATTGAACTTTGAATTTAGTATGCATGACTTCAACCACATTACTGCACATTTTCATTTCCTTTCTTTCTCCATTTACAATCAGTGTTTTTTTGTTATATTTCCACAAGGTGGCAACATCGCCACAGCACTGACAGTCTTTATACAATTCAATGTCTGTGTGAACACCAAGGCTAGTTCTGAACTTCTGGTAGAGAGGGTTTATTGGGTAATACCCACCCTCATGGCCTAAATGCTTATTGATACAGACAACGAAACATGTTCGTTCACCCATAATATCTTGACCACATCCTGTGGAGCAAAGCGATACCCCCCCGTCCAGAGCTGTCAATATCAATCTCTCTGTGCTGATTATTCTGCTGTGTGCTCCCTTATGAACTGTATGTTTTGCTCCCAGTTTGAAGAGCTTTACTGAAGACCTCTCATCTTGACTCTCTCCATACTGGTGTTATTCTTTGCATCCCAAATGGCACCCTATTCCCTTTATGGTGCACTACTTTTGACCAGTGCCATAGGGTCCTGTTCAAGAGTAGTGTTCTATGAAATGAATAGGATGCCATTTGGGACGCATCCATTGAGATCCATTCATTAGAGAGGACTCATGGCTGACGAGAGGATGCTGAATTCTTCTCACTGGTTGTATTAAAAAAACATAATTTTGCTTTACTCATTTCTACGTCTTATATCACAACCATTTTCCCTCCATCCCTATGCCCATCTCTTACTCTGTAACTCAAATATGCATCATTTAGACAAAGATCACTGTAAATTGATTTGTTGTGCAAATTGTTTCTTTGGATTTCATAAACACGTCACCTACTATCTAGAAATCACAATGACTGTTGCCATATTTTCTGTAACAAAGCGATTTTCATTTTAGCCGATATTCATTTCATGGTATGTAAAATGCTTTACATCTTTGAGTTTGTTAAACCCCTACCGTGATCCTTAATGCGCCTTTTCTCATTGTTCCTCTGTACAGCAGAGATGGGGCCAGTGGAGGGGGAACAGCGGGCGTGTGTGTGTCTGTAAAAGGTCTGAACCCAGGTCGCCCAGCAAGCCCTCTCTAACAACTCTACAGCCATGTCAGGCCTGCATCCGCTCCCTCGCCTGGTAACTCATTAGCTGACACTGGCTTCTGTGGAGCAGTGCCCATGTCTGAGTGGTGACTCACATCATAGCACACAGGCCACGGTGTCCCAACCAGGCAGGGCATAACACATAACGCTCCCCCTCTCACTCTCACACTCTCTCTCTCTCTCTCGATCTCTAACACTCTCTCTCGCTCCCTCACTATCTCGCTCTCTCTCTCTCTCTCTCTCTCTCTCTCTCTCTCTCTCTCTCAGCCAGCCATGTCCTATACACCCAATTGTCCCTTTAATATCAATCTAATAGCCTCAATTTAATGTGGGAATGGTGATGATGGCTGGTTATATCCCTCCCCATCTCCCCAGTTCACTAACCTAGAGAAACAGGCCAGAATATGAATACATCTGGGCAACCAGACAAGAACAGCAATATGAGCATTTGGTTTGATTTATTTATGAGTAGGCTGAGGTAAATATGTCTGTTGACAGAACAGACAATTGAATTAGTCAATACAAATAATTTGTTTCAGTTGAATCATTCTCTTTTCCATTGGGGATCATATTCAGTGTATGGTATACGTATCACCAATGTTAGTATTGAATGTTTCAACTCACATGTTTTAGTACATGAACATGTTGCCATGTAGAAGATGTCATTTAGGTAGCTTATGCATTTCCTTCTTGTTATATATAAAGTCTCGCAGTGCTACTAAATTTTGCTCCACCAGAAGCTCCCCGCTGATGCCAAATCAGGTGTGTGCCTGAGACGGAACTGAAGTCAGTGCTGGATGCACAATGAGCCGTGTAAGTCTGCCTCACTGTGGGGGGGCTCTGAAGACCTGTGGGGGGGCGGGGGGTTGGCCTCACATGTACAGTGCAGGTGAACCAACAACAGTTATAAAGAACATATCAACCCACCATGTTATAATCTATTCCTCTGGTATGGATGATGTAAAATGAGTAAGGTCTCTTGTCCATGGGGATGTGTGAAACATACTCCTTAGCCTGAAATGTCCCCACTTGTGCCACCGACTGGCTAGCTTTTCGCCGACTGGTAGGCTGTTTCAGGAGAGCAGTCATGTGTGCTAGCAAGGCAGAGGTTCTGGGTTTGAGCCACAGTGTGAGCTGAATCAGGAGGAAATGGTACTCGCTATGCAAGCAGCGTGAAGTCCTTTACATATGTCTGGCATGGGTCAGGTTGTCTTAATCATCATAGTACTCCTCATGCATGTCTTCCTAATGAGCTCACAGATGGATGCTATTCCTTTGGCTGAGAGGCCCAGCTACTCTGACTAACTGACACACGCACAGACTGACACAGTGACTTATTGGAGTAGTTAACTCTCTGGTTACTGGTCTACACATGTAAATAACTGGCTGGTTATCAGAGCTTCTGCATTCTGTCATGGGGCATAGAGAAGTTTTGAAGTTTTAAAGCAAGTTTTCTGCAATTCTACATATTTTGCCATGGGGCAGAGATAATATTTAGCAATTTTATAACTTTATTCATTCAAATCTACTAATTTTGACATGGGGTGGAGAGAAAAATGTGCAATTTTAAAGCAAATTTCCTGCAATTTTACACATTTTGCCATGACTTATTCTAGGGATGGCAGGTAGCCTAGTGGTTAGAGCGTTAAGCCCGTAACTGAAAGGTTGCTAGATCAAATCCCTGAGCTGACAAGGTAAAAATCTGTTGTCCTGAACAAGGCTGTTGACCCACTGTTCCTAGCCTGGCAATGTAAATAGTAACTTGATCTTAACTGACTTGCCAGGTAAAATGAATGATATCTGAGTGACTAACAAAATCAATGGGGGCCTCTGGCTATGTGCCCTTCATACCCGGCTGGTAATTCAGCCATGATTACTACAAGTTTAGATAGCTGGCTAGACTAATTTAGCTATCTAAAAATGTTTAGTGAGTGTCATAACAATTTTATTTATTTACTCAACCAGGCAAGTCAGTTAAGAACAAATTATTATTTACAATGATGGCCTACCCCAGCCAAACCCTAACCCGGATGACACTGGGCCAATTGTGCACTTCCCAATCACAGCCAGTTGTGATAAAGCCTGGAATTGAACCAGGGTCTATAGTGACACCTCTTGCACTGAGATGCAGTGCTTTAGACCGCTGCGCCACTCAGGAGCCGAAAAGGAAAAGGAAAACTGCTGATACACAATTTTCGAAACTGCACCTTGTGTGTTTCACTACTCTGTCTCAACAGTAAGTTGAGACCCCGACTGAGTTCCTAAAAATCTCAGCGGCATAAGGGACCGCCACGTATGTCACTTGTGCCTGGAGCAAACATTGGCTGATTGTGATATGCTGATATCCAGAAATCAAGATTTCTGCACTCTCTATACTGTACAAGACTCTGAGACAGTCTATATTGCCATTGATTGACATAAAGCCATTGACTGAATAAAGCCTGTGTGTCTATGTATGCTGATGACTCAACATTACACACGTCAGCTATCACAGCAAATTATAAAAATAGTTGCAGTCAGTTTTAGATTGGGTGGCAAGTAATAAGCTATTACTAAGCTATTACTATTACTAAATATTTCACCAACTAAAAGCATTGTATTTTGGACAAACCATTCACTAAACCTCAGCTAAATCTTGTTATGAATGACGTGGAAATTGAGCAAGTTGAGGAGACTAAACTGCTTGGTGTAACCCTTGAGTGTAAACTGTCATGATCAAAATATATTGATGCAACGGTAGCTAAGATGTGGAGAGGTCTGTCCGTAATAAAGCGCTACTCCGCTTTCTTGACATTGCTATCAACAAAACAAGTCCTACAGGTCCTAGTTTTGTCGCAGCTGGACTACGATCATATGGTCAAGTGCATCTCTCCCGGCTCAAAGTAGAGGAGAGATTGATTGCATCACTACTTGTCTTTGTGAGAGGTATTGACACATTGAAAGCACTAAGCTGTCTGTTCAAATGACTAGTACACAGCTCAGACACCCATACATACACCACAAGACATGCTTCCAGGGGTCTGTTCACAATCTCCAAGTCCAGAACAGACTCCGGAAAACACGCAGTACTACACAGAGCCATGACTACATGTAACTCTATTCCACGTCAAGTAACTGATGCAAGCAGTAAAATCCTTTTTTTTTTAACTGATAAAACTTATGGAACAACTCAGACTGTGAAGAGACACAAACACACACAGGCGCACACACACATGCATACTCATACACACTAACACGCACGCTATACACACATACATTTTAATCATGTTCTATGGTGATAGTGTACATTTTATGTTGTAGATATGTAGTGGTGTAGTAATGTTATATGATGTACTGTTTTTTTGTGTGTGTGTGTGATGTGCCTTGGTGTGTTTGGACCCCAGGAAGAGTAGCTGCTGCCTTGGCAGGAACTAATGGGGATCCATAGTAAATACAACTACAAATAGCCTAGTTATAAAAAACCAAACATTTAGACAATTATGTGACATTCTGTACTAGTACATTGACTGTATCAGTGCAGTTCATTTAGGTAAGTAATGACATGACTTTCTCCTCCCTCAGTCACTCCATCCAGCCTCTGTGTCTGCACCTGTGTCTTGCCAGACCTTATGGCTGTAATGAGGTATTGTCTTTGTAATGACAGAGCAGCAAGCAGTCTCAACACATTCCATCCTTCGCCTACTCAGGTCTCACCTCAGACAGACAGTATCTAAATCAAATCAAAGTTTATTTGTCTCGTACACAGATTAGCAGACTTTAAAGCAGGTGTAGTGAAATGCTTGTGTTTCTCGCTCCAGCAGTGCAGTAAACGTCTAACAGTACAATACTAATACGCAAATAATGAAGTGATAATGGGTGTTGTTAGGCTCAAGACGAAGTTGAGGGCCGGCAAACCGTGCCAATATATCCTCCAAACACTGTCTTCAAGGGCATTATCACTTTTATACAACAGGTTACCAACATATTCAAATAACGATGGCCATATTTTCATTAAAAATTATACTTTTTATTAATTTATTAGTTTCATCCTTCCACAAAATATAGTCCCAACACAAATCTAGGGTTGCTACCCAAGCCAGCTGGTTGTTCGTTCCTTCAGTTCGGTTGCCAGAGACGCGACCCAGTCTTTATTTTCTGTATCTATGTTCCATTGCAATACTGGCTGGTAACGTTCTTATCCCTTGCTTGCTAACTAGCCAACCACGTCTAATTTACAGTCATGTCAAACATTGCAGCCAGAATAACAACAGTAGCTGTATTTGCATTAGTTTAAGCTGTTTTCTAGTGACATTTATTTGGATGCAACCATAACAATGAGCTAATGAAGCGCGATTTCGCATGGCATTGAAAATGTGCTCTTTTGTCAGGACACTGTTGTTCAGAGGAGCTAGCTACTTCAAGCTGAAGCTGGAAAGACTGCAAACTAGCTGCACTTCATTTTGTTTTACCTTTGTATACATCCCAAAGAATTATGCCACTTGATTCATGATTTTGACTGTCTGAGAAAAGCTGCCTGCCTGTCTGTCTCGTCCTGACTCCCGACATGTTCATTACAATGGGACAACTGGAGATCAAATTTGAATATTGAAACAATGTTGCAAATGCCGGAGGGACAGATGGCAAGGTTTATATACTGTGAAATCTGCTCTGCTGAAAATGATATGTTAGTCTAAAAGAGATAATGAGGTAATGCTTTCGATTTTGGATATCAAGTTTATAAATTGCCTGGCTGGGTGGATAAAACAGTGGATTGTGCAGTCAGATGGAACAGAGTAAATAGGCATCTTAACATCATACATTTTTCCAGTGGTAATTTGTGGAATAACACCGTCTGATTTTAACCAATCAGCATTCAGGATTAGACCCACCCGTTGTATAATCCCCAAATAATCCCAATAATAATAAAATCAAAAATAAGAAGAAACAGGAAATTAAGAAGTATCGGAACGAGCAATACCAAATCGAACAATGTCAGAGTCCGGAATATAAAAATGTTGTGTGAATAGACAGTATGTACAATATACAATGCCTTCGGAAAGTATTCAGACCCCTTGACTTTTTTCACATTTTGTTAGGTTACAGCCTTATTCTAAAATTGATTCAATTGTTTTTTTCCCTCATAGATATACACAATACCCCATAATGACAAAGCAAAAACAGGTTTTTAGATATTTTTTGCAAAAATAATAATCAAATGAAATATAACATTTACATAAGTATTTAGACCCATGACTCAGTGCTTGTTGAAGCACCTTTGGCAGCGATTACAGCCTCAAGTCTTCTTGGTTATGATGCTACAAGCTTGCACACCTGTATTTGTGGAGTTCCTCCCATTCTTCTCTGCAGATCCTCTCGAGCTCTGTCAGGTTGGATGAGGAGCGTTGCTGCACAGCTATTTTCAGGTCTCTCCAGAAATGTTCAATCAGGTTCAAGTCTAGGCTCTGGCTGTGCCACTCAAGGACATTCAGAGACTTGTCCCGAAGCCACTCCTGCGTTGTCTTGGCTGTGTGCTATGGGTGGTTGTCCTGTTGGAAGGTGAACCTTCAACCCATTCTGAGGTCCTGAGCGCTCTGGAGCAGGTTTTCATTAAGGATCTCTCTGTAGTTTGCTCCGTTCATCTTTCCCTCGATCCTAACTAGTCTCCCAGTCCCTGCTGCTGAAAAACATCGCCACAGCATGATGCTGCCACCACCATTCTTCACCGTAGGGATGGTAACAGATTTCTTCCAGACGTGACGCTTGGAATTCAGGCCAAAGAGTTCAATCTTGGTTTCATCAGACCAGAGAATCTTGTTTGGGACTGGAGAAATGTAACCACTCTCAAATTCATAAGCAGAACTATGGATGCAAGGACTGACCATCCATGAAATCCAAATCATAGTTTTAACCATGTTTGAGGCTACATGGTGTTTGCTTACATTTTCTTTGTTTACAAACATGGGAGTAAAACAAGCTTATATTTGGGGATCCGATGGGTTGCGACAGTTGAACTAAGCTCATGAGGCATTTATAAATTATATTATTCAAGAATTAATGGGTACAATGGATGTAGCAACTGCTAATTTAAATGACAATTCAACAGAATAATGTTGCAGTAATGGTAATCTTATTTGTTTCTAACTACAGAATCGATTTCAGAACAATAGACATTATGCAACCATTTTGACCAGTGTTCAATGACTCAGGCTCCCGAGTGGAGCAGCGGTCTAAGGCACTGCATCTTAGTGTTGGACGTGTAACTACAGACACCCTGGTTAGAATCCAGGCTGTATCACAACCGGCCATGATTGGGAGTCCCATAGGTCGGCACACAATTGGCCCAGTGTCATACGGGTTTGGCTGGCTGCAGGCCGTCATTGTAAATAAGAATTTGTTCTTAACTGACTTGTCTAGTTAAATGAAGGTTACACATATGTGCATTGGTCAGCAGTCTCTAAGGTGCAGGGCAGGGTACTGGGTGGAGGCCAGCTAGCAATGACTGCTTAACAGTCTGATGGCCTTGAGATGGAAGCTGTTTTTCAGTCTCTCGGTCCCAACTTTGATGCACCTGTACTGTCTCCTCCTGCTAGATGGTAGTGGGGTTAACAGGCCGTGGCTCGGGTGGCTGAGGTCTTGGCCTTCCTGTGACACCGGGTGCTTAAGATGTCCTGAGTGGCAGGCAGTGTGCCCCCAGTTATGTGTTGGCCTGACCACACCACCCTCTGGAGAGCCCTGCGGTTGCGGGTGGCAGTGTATGTACAGCAGTGCAGTTGTCGTACCAGGTGGTGATGCAGCCCAACAGAATGCTCTCTATGGTGCATCTGTATACATTTGTGAGGGTCTTAGGACTGACCATCCATGAACCTCTTGAGGTTGAATTTCAGGTCCTCAGTGATGTGCATGTGGAGGAACTTGAAGCTCTCCACTGTGGCCATATTGATGTGGATGGGGGTGTGTTATCTCTGCTGTCTCCTATAGTCCAAGATTAGCTCCTTTGTTTTATTGGCGTTGAGAAAGAGGTTACTTTCCTGACACCACTCTGCCAGGGCTCTCACCTCCACCCTGTAGTCGGTCTCGTCATTGTTGGTAATCAGGCCTCAAGTATAATTCCATATCCACCCAATAAATAATGGCCTTGCATTTTAGAAAACACTTTCTTGAAGGGTTGTACATTTGAGAAGATAATAATGAAGAAATTGAACCAAGGTTGTTGATTAGAAACGGATAATCTCAAGTCACTTTCTCTACAGCTGTTCTTTAAATGATGCTTAACTGAGCTATGTGTCACTGGAGAAAATCAGTGCAGCATGCTTCCACTGTATTAAATTACAGTACGAAAATGACCCTGCTAAAACAGGCCCTTTCCGGTTCATATTTGAAGTCTATTGAACAAGTGGCAGTGGCAGGCACAGATAGCTTATGTAGTACTGGGTCTAAACTGGCAGGATCTAATATCAATGGTCTGATGCTCTAGTCATAAACCTAAGAATGGCATCATCCTGCATGTGTCGTAGACATGACAAGCAAGCAGCAGATACATTTATACATTTATGATTGTTGCCCTTTCCTAGGATTACATTGGTTGCTGCGTTGCCAAGACAACAGCAATTAGCAGGGACTGGGTTACCAGGCAGACAGTGGCTATAACACTCTATGCACCTCGTAGCCATAGCAACCAAGGTCAGGCCAACAGCGGAGCGCTCATCTGCTGGCTCCTTAGCTGTGCTACAGAAGACACATATTCCACATGAGGCCTTTGCCCGATCATACATTGTGACTAAACATACATCAAATTAACATGAGGCGTCTGACATTGACCAAGAAAACATATTTTTATGGACATTAATGTTCATGCATTTGTACAAGACCACCTTTATTTCATGCGTGCCAGTAACACCAAAAATACCGACAATACATTAGAAGTAGAACATAATACATGTGTTTGTCACTGAGATCATCTCCTCCTATTGTTCATACATTACTGTGATCCTTTCGTGCAAATGAGTAAATCCATTTCCAATAAGGTGAACAAACTTCATTTATGAGGATCATTAACCAAATGTTCGTTGAAAGATACAGTACATCAGCATCAGTGAAGTGAACTACAAGTCAAAAAGGGTGGGAATACTTTCAATAATGCAAAGAAGTGTAAAGACAAGCTACCGTATGCTCTGTCACTCACTCACATGCTATATTTCACATTTCTCTGAGACATAATGAGATCTACAAGAGATTTAATTCATCCTACATCAGAAAATATTACAAATTAATCAACTAACTGCTGGAACCCCTACCTAACCTCTCATCACCACCACCACCCCCTCCTATTCCCCATTCCCATCACAGCAGCAGAATCCTCCCATAGCTGTCAAGCAGGTGTTTGAATGTGTTCAATTAGCCTGTAACCAGAGGCAGGGTGAACACTTAATCCCACAGCACCTGCTGTCTGTTCACAAGTTAACCCCAGAGAGCTGGGCCTCTGATGGGGGCCGGCAGGATATCACTACGCTTGGCCCTTTGTCCAGCTGCCCTGGACTTACTCCCACTATCTGATTGGAGATTACTGCAGAGCAGGGTGACAGGCAACTAGCTGGGCAGCAGTTATTACTCATACATTTATTCTAACATTTGGTTAATACAGTAAGATACGTTTCAGGATTGATTTCTTACTGAGGAATGGACACAGATACGAAGAAAAAATGCATATCAGCACCATGCTATACATTTCCCAATTTTAGTTTCCCAAGTGTTCAAAGCCTACTGTAGAACTCACCTAACTGTTATCTGTTATTCAGATGGGACACATATGCCTAAGTATTTCAGCCCTGAATCAAGCTGAAATGGATTTTCAAATCTTTGCAGTAATAGATTGTTTAGCTGGTATGACACGCCTTTGTCTTTTGTGATAAAGCCTGTTACCACACTTTGCTTTATTCCATTGAGTCTACAGATGGGCACAGAACACAGAGGCATTTAACCTTGAGAGGCGCTTAAAAGAGGATAGTACATTAAACATCTTATGAATGTTGGTTGACATGAACGTCATCTATTTCCCTTCACTTATAAATCTGTTGTAGAAGAGTAACCTTCTGATTTACAGTTGGTCCATAATTATTGGCACCTTTGATAAAAAAAAACAAAATAATACAAATACTGAGCTAAACTGAACAAAAATATAAATGCAACATGCAACAATTTCAACGATTTTACTGAATTACAGTTCATAAAAGGAAATCAGTTAATTAAAATATATCAATTAGGCCCTAATCTATGGATTTCACAT
Source organism: Oncorhynchus clarkii lewisi (assembly GCF_045791955.1). NCBI lineage: Eukaryota > Metazoa > Chordata > Actinopteri > Salmoniformes > Salmonidae > Oncorhynchus > Oncorhynchus clarkii. The sequence goes on from NC_092147.1 coordinate 22,654,468, forward strand.
GACTAGGCATGGCCGCAGTCATGGGTGGGCCTGGAAGGGAATAGGCCCATTCACTGGGGAGCCAAGCCCAGCTAATTAGATTTAGATTTTCCCCTCAAAAGGGCATTATTACAAACAGAAACACTCCTCAATTTCATCAGCTGTCTGGTTTGCTGGTCTCAGATGATCCAGCAAGTGAAGAAGCTGGATGTGGATGGACTGAGCTGGCGTGGTTGTGAGGCCGGTTGAACGTATTGCCACATTTTCTAAAACAACGTTGGAGGCGGCTTAATTGAATTAACATTCCATTTTATGGAAACAACTCTGGTGGACATTCCTGCAGTTAACATGCCAATTGCACACTCCCTCAAAAATTGAGACATCTGTGGCATTGTGTTGACAAAACTGCACAAAATTGTAATTTTGTTGTCCACAGCCCAAGGTGCACCTGTGTAATGATCATGATGTTTAATCAGTTTATTGATATACCACACCTGTCAGGTGGATGGATTATCTTGGCTAAGGTGAAATTCTCACTAACAGGCATCTAAACAAATATGTGCAAAGCATTTGAGAGAAATATGTTTTTTCTGTGTATGGAACATTTCTGGGATCATTTATTTCAGCTTATGAAATATGGGACCAACACTTTACATGTTGAGTTTATATTTTTGTTCAGTATATATTGCATGCTAAAAATGTTTTGACAATTAGATATTTTCTACTAAGAAAATTGAGAAATAGATTTAGTTTAACAAGTAATAAATATAAAATCCACTAAGAAATGCTTAATTGGCCACAAGCTCAACATTTTGCAATGCTCATCTCAGTCTCTGGAATTGAACCCCATTGAAAACCTGGGGTTTGAATTGAAAAGGGTAGTCTATGAGAGCAGGCGAAAGATATCAAGGTTCTGTGTGGAGGAATGGTCTAAGATCCCTCCCAACGTGTTCTCCAATCTTAGAAAACATGTTAGAAAAAGTCTCAACGGGAGGGTGCTTGAAAACAGGGGTCAAAATGATTAACACACCTATCTTTTAGAGATGTTTTTGTATTACTTGTTACACCTATCTTTCTCTGGGCATTGTAATAGTATAAAATATAATTTCCTAATTGTTTAGAGCATACCATATAGTTCAGTATTTGTAATTCTTTTATAGTATTTTTTGCTCATCTTTATCAAGGGTGCTAATAATTATGAACCTGAATGTAGATAAATGAGCTAGATAAAATCATCATAAAATGAGGGAAATGCCCTGCAAATTTGACTTCCTATTTTTTCAAAACTGAGCTGATTGCACTGTGAAAACATGATCGCCATAGCATTTTTTTCTTAATTCCTTTGTCTTTTTGGTCCCGTTTTGCTGCAGTATCATTATGTCTGAGTTAAATGAGAAAGGTGATGTACACAGACATCTTCCCACTCACACACCCACAGAAAGCTCCAGTTGGATCACACTTCTCGTTCCACTCCTCAGCTGAGACTTTTCACTCCACATTTCCTGCAGGCAGAGGCTCATGCAGTGGATAATCCCAAGAATGCATCCACCTCAGATTATTATTTTTTTTTATCAGTAATGCAAGCAAGATATCTTAGGTCAAATTCATAAGTTGGAGTAATTACTAGCATGGATGTACACTCCAAATGGTGCTGACAGCAACCTGAAATAAAGCAGCACAAAAACTGTACCTACAATTTGAATTTGTTCTTGATAATAACATCTGCTCAACTGTAAATAACATTAAACAATCATGTATTCCAAAATATGGCTACAGCTATGAGTACATTACAGTAGTAACGTCCTCATGAAATTCTTCATACTTGACTTGTCAAAACAAAGTATTGATAATTAAGATAATCCCACAGACAGCGGTGCTCAGATATTCTTTAGTGTTTTCGGTGATCGGGTCAACAAGGAATCGGTATTTTCAAATAACATTAATGGTCATTTCCTTTATAACTTACCCACATAATGTATTTCATTTCTAACACAGTATGAGCTAGGTTAGCAACATATAGTAGATCATTTGTTAAATTGGAAAAGAGGAAAATAAATTACATTGTCCCCTTTTTGCTCATGTTAAAGACGCTTTAGACCAATCAGGTTTTAATAACTAAGTCCACTAAGCAAAGCATATTACAGATAGTCATTATTCTAGTAAAATATTCATAATAAAGAATCACAATCAATATTTAAATAATTTTATTGAAATATAAAACAAATGTAAAAAGGCTAAATAAAAATACATAGAATAAAATGTGACCAAAAAAGTACATTTTGAGAGCCAGCCAAAAACATCTTTGGTCCCTGCAAGGAATCCATCCACCATCCCCAAGCTCCCAATTTCAACTTCAAGTGGTTCTGCCCACAGTCCAGTCTTATTTTGTTCCTCACACTAGGGGGAGAAAAAAGGCAGAGTGACTGCTTTTTGCTCTACACAGTACAATGCCAAGTTCTCCAGGTCTAGTCCACTGCTTTCCTCTCATACACAGACATGACGCATGTGGAAATTCACCACATACTCAGCGTTGGTCCTCTGTACTGAGATGGCGAACGGCTCAAAGGGGTGGAATGTGAAGGCCACCAGCCGCCGGACGGCATGGTTAATGGGCCGGCCCAGGAGGCCTGCCTGGATCTTGAACTTCAGCAAGCCAGAGTCCCGAGCGTAAAACCTGCAGTTAACAAGAAAAACAGTCAGTCTTTTCAAATGCAAGTTTGAAATGAAAGAGGGTATCTAGGAACACACAGTAACATCCAAATGGTTGTCCTATAACGTTATTAGTTATTGTAGTTTCATTTCCTAACAATAAATGTAATCGTTTCAAAAACAAGAGAGCTTACAGTTACCATAAAATGTTGATTAAACAGTCTCCAACAAGTCCCTGCCTTTTATAATGGCCAGGCATCATTTACACATTTTAGCTAATAAATGGCGGTCTCTATAATAAACACCTGGTCAAGAAAATTTGAATGATGCATTCATGCTCCGGTGGAATCTAACAGAATCTCTATCTCACTCTGAATGATTGATGTCTCTAACAGACTTCGGGGCAGCTCCACAGTTGAAGCAAATAACACCCCTTTATTAATTGAAGTTTTATGGTATGAATGATTGATTATTAATTACATGTAATTTTTACTTAAAGCAAAAATGTTTGTTGTGCCCTACAGAAAAACATTAGAAATCAGCATTATCTAGTCAATGTTACCTGATGGGGTGGTCTCCACATGTTTTGGGCCGTTCCATCACAGACACCCACTTGTCGTCGTAGCTGAAGAGAGAAAGATCGAGGTAGGGGCTGCTGCTGTAGGACTGAGCACTAATGGGCAGCTGTCCCAGCAGCCTCCTCACAGCCTCAGTGTGACCGCCATACTTTGCATTCACTATGGTGTCTTTGAACCTGACGAGGAAGGAGCATAAGCAGAAGGATTTCTGAATCACTTAACTGGAAAATTCTAAGGAATACTGTGAAATTCTCAGAACTCTACTAAACACTGTTTTAAGAGTCTAATTTCTGTAAATTGGTTCAATTTATTGGCCTTTGGACTGGGCCACACTGTATGGATTTATTTTCATGGTAGCCCTGCGGTGGGCCTTCCCCCCAGTCACCAATACCTTCTCTGGACCTGCCGTGCAAAGTTGTTGCTGGAGGCAGAGCAGGGGAACTGAACAGCTTCACTGTGGAGCGTGGCGTTCCGGAACAGGTCACAGAAGTTCTCAAACAGCTCCAGCAGTTTGTCAGAGGTGTTCTCAAAAACTGCCATCACCTCTGTACTCACCATGTTGTACACTACAAAGAACGAGGGCTGAGAGAAGAGCAGACAGATATAAAGTTAGAAATAAAGACGATATGCACTAATGCCACAGCAGCAAACAATCATATGAAATAGGCCTATAGTTAATGTTTGAGACAAAATCAATTTCAATTTTTCATAACAGAAGTTTTCTGATCAATAAGCTGAAATGAGCCTGAATCTACAGTATTAATTCCCCAGTCCCTTTATGTAGAGTACAGAAAAACAAAATCAAATAACAGGATCTAATCAACTGCAGATTGGATTTACAGATAGCACTTTCAGAAGTGCACACTTGTATGATTTCCACACCAACCAGGCCTTATTACAGAAACTTAATTAGGGAAGAGGGGGTAAGTGTACCTGAGAGGGGTCAGTGACTCGCAGGGTGACCACGTCCTCACTGGTATATTTGATGAAGAGGTGGTGCTCATCTAGTAGCTGCATCTTCCACATCCTCAGCTGTCTCAGCTGGTCAAAGAACTGGAAGAAGCGTCGCTTGGCGGTGGCGCTGCCGTCCTGCTCAGCCCGTCTCCACAGGTAGACCAGTAGTCTGTGCTTCAGGGAGTTGATGGTCTTCTCCTTGTAGAGGCGGGAGAAGCCTGGCTGGCCCTCGGCCCGGGCCTCAGTATACACCGCAGACAGAGTGAGGAGGTCGTCTTCGTAGCAGAACCGACCAATGGTTCGCACGTCCAGGAACGTCCCCTCTGATGTCACCTACCGGATGAAAGCAAAATGTTTGTAAAAACTTTAATTACATTCGATAATCTTACTTCCAGGTAGGCATAGGGTTCAGAGGGTGATGCAGGATGAGATATATACCTGAAAGACATGGATTGTCTGCTGCTGAACAGAAAGAACAGCCAGTATGTTACGGTAGAGGTAGAGTCCCTGGTTATGCGAAAGGATGATTTTGTCACACTTGAAGGACCTGGTGTCACAGAGCCTGCCAGTGTGCAGGTCAATGATGTGCAGTGAGTAGTCCTCCAGCGGAGAGCGGGGGTTGGGAGTCACAGACTCATTGTTGCGGTACACCTCAAAGAAGTGTGGAGAGGGCTCCTCGGGCACATAGACCGCTGAGCCCACGATCACATAGCGACAGTCATCAGTGAATAGGCTGCACTCTCGGTTCAGGTGCTCTCCATTGGAGGCCACATTAGTGACGTGCAGTAATGAAAAAAAGCGTTCAAAGAGGCGGCCGCGGATGTTGAGGGAGCGTTGGTCATTGCCATTGGCCAGGGTCTCCCCATCCTGCCCCAGCAGCAGATCCTCAGCCGCCTGGCAGCCCTGGTACTCATAGATCTCCAGGGAGGTCTGGTCAGAGGAGAAGGCTATGAAGCAGCGTCCATCTGGGGAGAACTTGCGGAGGAAGCAGGGAGGCTTCTCTACGTTGACCACAGTGAAGTTGGGGAAAAGGTTCTGGTGGAAGCAGCGCACGCGGTACCAGTGGGCTCCAGCCCGTCCAGAGAAGATCCGCCGCCGCTCCAGTCGATGGACTACATTCTGGTTCTGGATGCGCCTGGGTTTCAGGGTTGGGGAATCATCTTCCATGGTTCGATTGTTGCCAGCTCCCACTTACTGGTTGCTACATCACAAATCTCTCTGTATAGCAACTGGTAAAAGAGGTAATACAAACAACGATTATATCAGTTTACAATTAAGTTGAAAATGCAACAAGCTTATCAGAAGATTCATATATCATACAGGTCATTTCTAACTAAAATGAGTTTAGCCTAGATCAGGGGTGTATTCACTGAGACCAAGCAATGTGAAACGTACACAAATAGAAGCAAATGGAACTAAAAAGGGGAGGGACCTACATGAATTTGTCCAATACTCTACGTGGAGTAAACCGTTTCTGCCGCAAAAAGTTTTGCAATGGTGTGAAACGTTTTGCAACAGTGTCCGACTAATGAATACACTCCAGGGCTGTGTTCAGTTCATTTCAACATTTGCTACATTACATGATGGGGTAGGTACTGGACAACACATTCAAAACAGTGCACAATGTTCAATAGCCAGTCCATCCAGGAAAAAAATTAAGAAAAGAGGGCTTGAAATTTCAACCAATTACTGCACATTTCCTGCATAATATGGTTCAATCAAGCCACACATCAACAAACACCTCTCGAGAGGTGCATCACAACTGGCCATGATTGGGAGTCCCATAGAGCGGCGTACAATTGGCTGAGCGTCGCCCGAGTCTGGCCGGGTTAGGCCATCAATGTAAATAAGATTTTGTTCGTAACTGACTTGCCTAGTTAAATAAAGGTTAAAATATATATATATATATATATAAATTCTTCAACATTCACAAAAAGTGACATAAACTGAAGATTATCTCAAAGAACAAAAGGTCTAAGATCTCCTAAGCCTTTTTAAAAAATTAACAACATATCAATACAGGAAGTACATGTGGGAACACAAGTATATATATAAATAATATATACAATGGACAATTGGTCTAGGGGGTACAATATCGCATTACACAAGGACCTTAAGGGACATACATAGAATTATAATTCTAACAGCTTTTGTTAGTAGAGTATTTAATTGTCTTAAAATGCAGTTTATTTTTGTAAGGTAAGAAAATGTGTTTTGTTTGTAAATTTACATTTGTGAATATGAAATTTGGCCAAAAGAATAATGAAATTAATTACATAAAAATGTTTCAGCTTATTTCTATCGTAGGTAAAGAATCCAAGCAGTACATCTCTTCACAATAGTGTAAGATCTTCATAAATGTGTTCAATTATAAATCTACTGATGCCTTGCCAGTTTCCTTACATGAATACAATGCCAAAAAAGATGCAACACTGTTTCTGGGTGGTCATTACAAAAGGAACAATTTGAGTTGATGTTTGCCTTAAACTTGTTCATATAGTGGTTAGCAGGATAATATTTATGAATACTTTTAAAAGAAACTTCCTTAATTTTGTTAACAAGTAGGTATGTGTGTGGCAACATCCAAACTTTTGTCCAACAGATCTTATTGGAATGGATTTATTGATAATATCTCCTAAACCTGTGTTTACAACATGCCTTATTACCGACGTTTATCCCCCAAAAACATGGCGGAGTTAGTGCCTACAAAAAAAATCCATTACTATTGTTCTCTATGGGCTATGCGCAATTAGCCTGTGTAGTCGATGGAGTACAGCTAAGAGCGGAAGTAACTTTTCGTAGCAGGTTAAGAGAGCAATTTAGCTAACCCTAACTCTTTTCTTAGCCTCAGTCTGCTGTTAATTTACCTAACCTGCTAAGTAAATTATTCTAGCCTGATACGTTCGTAGCTGTATTCCACCTAGTCAGAACCATTAACTTGGCGACGGGTTAGTAGGTCATTATTTCATTTTACAGATTAACCACAGGAAAAAAAGTGTGGCTCCCATTTTCCATTCATACTAACATGCTAACTACCAAGCTAGCCCTGAAAAATAGCAGCTAGCTAGCGTTCCATCTGAAGTCACGAGCTTCCCGAAACGAAGCTGAATATTATTTCGTTTTGGGCCAGACAGTAACAGATGCAGCAAAATACACCACCAACAGAAATACATTGTCAAGCCGGTATGCTAACGTTAGCTCGCTAGCTTGCTACTAGTACTAGCCCAGACAGAAAGCTTATAAATATATTTGGTACTAGTGCTGACTGACTAGTGCTGACTGTGCAGTCACAAAAATAAACAAATGCGGAATAACGTTTAACTTACAGGCTTGAGGCTAGCGTCTTGAGGGCAGGCAATAAAAAAACGAATGTATGACAAGCTTGGAACATTTGTTCTGCACATATGACATAAGTGAGTCGTGATTTCTCAACACTGTTCAATGTTGTTGGTATTAGTTAGCTAGCTAATAGAGCCGTCAGCGAAGACGCATCCTCTTCCGTGGAACCATTCCCCACAGCGCCACTGTAAACTCAGGTTGAAAAGAGTATTGCATCACGTTGACACCACATTTGACCAAATACAGACTGGTAGTAAGCCTACACTGCAATGACACAGCAATTGCCTGGGGCACAGACCCTGTGATTTCCTGGGGCCCTAATAGTGTTTTTTCTACTTGAAATTAATTTGAATATAATTACTTTAAATATGTGGTCAGGATGAAACCCTAAGAGAGAAACATGAAGTGATTAATTGAGAACCTCCACTCGCATATAGCTGACAAATTCGGTTCAGAAGTTTTCCTGGCCATGTGACCTGATCAGAGTTTTTCTTGGTCATAGTACACTACTGGCCCTGCTAATAGGTCTAATCAACTGAAACCATCACAAAGTAGGGGATGGAGAGATATGGGTCTTAATGATTAAATGTTCTATACAATCCCAAAATGGATCTTGTTCTTAAGACTCAAAAATTGCACAGAAAAAGCAGAATGAAGACCAACAGAAGAAAGCCTTCATGCTTGGCCTTGAGAGCATGATAATGGCTCTATGTGCAATTATCCCTGACGAACCTGTCTCGCAGATTACAAGTCATAATTTCCAGTAATAGCATGCTGTGAACAAGGAAAGGTAGTGCTAAAAACATTGGCAAGAACATAAAATGGTCTACTTTTCAATGTACTGTAGATTTTACCATGTAATGCAATGCAAGCCTTCTGTGGTATTTTTTAAAATACCCAATAATAATACCTGGTGCTCTGTTACTCAGAGGGGATGTGTGTAGCACATAAATAACTTATTAAAGAAGATTATCCTCTCCCACACTTTTTCTTTTGGGTTTTGTATATCAGCTCATTAATTTCTTGTACTGTATGTCTCATACTCTTTTCACCTCAGCTTTTAGCAGCTGTTTGCAAAGTATGATTTGGATTGAGAAAAGGCTATGGCAGAAGGGGTATTCAAACACTTTTGGGCTATTCTTTCTGGAGGAATAGAGGGATAGAGCCTAGATCAATTGACTTCCTCCATATGCTCCACAGACACGGAGGCTGTAATTATGAGCGGACTGGGATAAGGACGAGAGACCTCAAGGGACCATTTCAAAGACGTATGTTTAACAGCTAATGGAAAAATAAACACACAGTGCCTTCAGAAAGTATTCATACCCCTTGACTTATTCCACTTTTTTTTTACAGACTGAATTCAAAATGGATTAAATAGATTTTTTGTTTCATCTACACACAATACCCCATAATGATAAAGTGAAATTTTTTTTTTAGAAATGTTTGCACATTTATTGAAATTGAAATACATAAATATCTAATTTACATAAGTATTTAGACCCCTGAGTCAATGTATGTTAGAATCACCTTTGGCAGCGATTACATCTGTGAGTCTTTCTGGGAAAGTCTTTAAGAGCTTTTTTATGGATAGCCAGGGGCACACTCCAGCAATCAGACAAAATGTACATGTGTGTTTAGTGAGTCCGCCAGATCAGAGGCAGTCAGGATGACCAGGGATAAGTGCTTGAATTGGACGATTTTTCTGTCCTGCTAAAAGCATTCAAAATGTAACCACTACTTTTGGGTGTCACAGAAAATGTATGGAGTAAAAGTACATTATTTTCTTAAGGAATGAGGTGTAAAAGTAATCAAAAATATAAATAGTACAGTAAAATACAGATAAAGTCAAGTACTTACACAACTGCACCTGGATTGTACAATATTTGCACATTCTTAAAACAAATCTTCAAGTTCTGTCAAGTTGGTTGTTGATCATTGCTAGGAAGCAGTTTTCAGGTCTTGCCATATATTTTCAATCAAAACTGTAACTAGACCACTCAGGACCATTCAATGCCATCTTGGTAAGAAACTCCAGTGTATATTTGGCCTTGTGTTTTAAGTTATTGTCTGAAATGCAAATTTATCTCCCAGTGTCTGTTGGAAAACAGACTGAACCAGGTTTTCCTCTAGGATTTTGCCTGTGCTTAGCTCTATTCTATTTATTTTTATCCCGAAAAACTCCCTAGTCCTCACCAATGACAAGCATACCCATAACATGATGCAGCCACCACTATGCTTGAAAATATGAATAGTGGTACTCAGTGATGTGTTATGTTGGATTTGTCCTAAACATAACACTTTCAGGACATGACGTTAATTTCTTTACCACATTTTTTTGCGGTTTTACATTAGTATCTTATTGCAAACATGATGTTTTGGACTATTTTAATTTCCTACAGGCTTCCTGTCTTTTCACTCTGACATTTAGGTTAGTATTGTGGAGTAACTACGATGTTGTTGATCAATCCTCAGTTTTCTCCTTTCACAGTCATTCAACTCTGTAACTGTTTTAAAGTCCCCATTGGCCTCAAGGTGAAATCCCTGAGCAGTTTTCTTCCCCTCCTGCAACTGAGTTAGGAAAGACACATGTATCTTTGTGGTGATTTGGTGTATTAATACAACATCCAAAGTGTAATTAATAACTTCATCATGCTCAAAGGAATATACAATGACCACCCATCTACCAATAAGTGCCCTTCTTTGTGGTTGAATCTGTGTTTGAAATTCACTGCTCGACTGAGGGACCTAAGTCGGAAGTTTACATACACTTCAGCCAAATACATTTACTCTGTTTTTCACAATTCCTGACATTTAATCCTAGTAAAAATTCCCTGTCTTAGGTCAGTTAGGATCACCATTTTATTTTAAGAATGTAAAATGTGGAACGATCGTCGTAGGTGGAAGAAGAGGAGGACCAATGCGCAGCTTGGTAAGCATCCATGTTTAAAAATTTAAAAAAACTGAACACTGAACAAAAATACGACAAACGAACAGTCCTGTACGGTGAATGGAAAAACACTGAACAAAAAATAAACACCCACAAAACCCAGGTGGGAAAAGGCTATCTAAGTATGATTCTCAATCAGAGACAACGAACGACACCTGCCTCTGATTGAGAACCATACCAGGCCAAACACATAAACGCAACATAGAAAAACGAACATAGACTACCCACCCCAAATCACGCCCTGACCAAACTAAAACAAAGACAGAACAAAATAACTAAGAACAAAGGAACCCCCGCCCCCCCCAAAGGTGCGGACTCCGGCTGCAAAACCTGAACCTATAGGGGAGGGTCTGGGTGGGCGTCTGTCCGTGGTGGCGGCTCTGGCGTGGGACGTAGAGTCTCGGCCCACTTGAGTGGCTCACCTGGCGCGGCGACCCCCGCCGCCGACCTCGAACTGGGGACCCCTGCAGAGGGTCCCGAATGGACGGGAGATTCCGGCAGCGCCGGACAGACGGGAGACTCCGGCAGCGCCGGAGTGAAGGGCGATTCCGGCAGCGCCGGAGGGAAGGGCGATTCCGGCAGCGCCGTAGTGACGGGCGGCTCTGGCAGCTCCTGACTGACGGGCGGCTCTGGCAGCTCCTGACAGACCGGCGGCTCTGGCAGCTCAGGACAGACGGGCAAACCTGGAGGGAGGAGACGGAGAGACAGCCTGGTGGGTGGGGCTGCCACAGGACCCACCAGGCTGGGGAGACCTACAGGAGGCCTGGTGCCTGGAGGAGGCACCGGATGGACCGGGCTGTGGAGGAGCACTGGAGCCCTGGTGTGCAGCCTTGGCACCACTCCTCCAGGCTCGATGACCACTTTAACCCGGACCATCCAAAGTGCAGGCACAGGTTGAACCGGGCTGTCGGTGAGCACTGGAGCCCTGGTGCATACCACTTGCACCTCTGCCTTCGGCTCAATACCCACATTCGCCCGGCACGGGCGGAGCGCAGGCATAGAACGAAATGCCCCCTCCCAGCGCCTCGGAGACACAGCACGCAGAGCCGGCGCAGGTTACCCTGGGCCGAAACGGCGAACCAGAGACCAAACACGCTGCGCTGGCACAACATGCCCTGGCTGGATGCCCACTCTCGCTTGGCACTTTCGGGGGGCTGGCCTATAGCCCACCGGGCTGTGAGCACGTACTGGCAACACCGTGCGCTTGACCACATAACACGGTGCCTGACCAGTACTGCGCTTCTTTCGGTAAGCACGAGGAGTGGGCTCAGGTCTCCAACCTGACTCTGCCACACTCCCCGTGTGCCTCCCCCCCCAAAAAAAATGTGGGGGCTGCCTCTCGTGCCTGTCGCACTGCCGTGCTGCCTCCTCATATCGCCGCCGCTCAGCTTCCACTGCCTCCAGCTCTGCCTTGGGGCGGTGATATTCCCCAGCCTATGCCCAGGATCCTTTACCATCCAAAATCTCCTCCCATGTCCAAGAGTCCAGAGATCGCTGCTGCCCGATACCACGCTGCTGGGTCCTTGGTTGGAGGGTGATTCTGTAACGATCGTCATAGTTGGAAGAAGAAGAGGACCAATGCGCAGAGTGGTAAGTGTCCATAAAATAACTGAACACTGAACAAAAATACAACAAACGAACAGTCCTGTATGGTGAATGGAAAAACACTGAACAGAAAATAATCACCCACAAAACACAGGTGGGAAAAGGCTACCTAAGTATGATTCTCAATCAGAGACAACAAACGACACCTGCCTCTGATTGAGACCATACCATGCCAAATACATAAACTCAACATAGAAAAACGAACAGAGACTACCCACCCCAACTCAAGCCCTGACCAAACTAAATCAAAGACATAACAAAGGAACTAAGGTCAGAACGTGACAAAATGTCAGAATAATAGTAGAGAGAATGATTTATTTCAGCTTTTATTTCTTTCATCACATTCCCAGTGGGTCAGAAGTTTACATACACATAGTTTACATACATAGTGTTAGGTAGCATTGCCTTCAAATTGCTTAAATTGGGTCAAACGTTTCGGGTAGCCTTCCACAAGCTTCCCACAATAAGTTGGGAGAATGTTGGCCCATTCTTCCTGACAGAGCTGGTGTAACTGAGTCAGGTTTGAAGGCCTCCTTGCTCGTACACACTTTTTCAGTTCTGCCCACAAATTTTCTACAGGATTGAGGTCATGGCTTTGTGATGGCCACTCCAATACCTTGACTTTGTTGTCCTTAGCCATTTTGCCACAACTTTGGAAGTATGCTTGAGGTCATTGTCCATTTGGAAGACCCATTTGACACCAAGTTTTAACTTTCTGACTGAGGTCTTGAGATGTTCAAGGTTCCGTTTTAGGGCCATTATTGTTTTCACTATATATTTTACCTCTTGGGGATGTCATTCGAAAACATAATGTTAACTTTCACTGCTATGCGGATGACACACAGCTGTACATTTCAATGGAACATGGTGAAGCCCCAAAATTGCCCTCTCTAGAAGCCTGTGTTTCAGACATATGAAAGTGGATGGCTGCAAACGTTCTACTTTTAAACTCGGACAAAACAGAGATGCTTGTGCTAGGTCCCAAGAAACAAAGAGATCTTCTGTTGAATCTGACAATTAATCTTGACGGTTGTACAGTCGTCTCAAATAAAACTGTGAAGGACCTCGGCGTTACTCTGGACCCTGATCTCTCTTTTGACCAACATATCAAGACTGTTTCAAGGACAGTTTTTTTCCAACTACGTAACATTGCAAAAATCTGAAACTTTCTGTCCAAAAATGATGCAGAAAAATTTGTCCATGTTTTTCTTACTTCTAGGTTAGACTACTGCAATGCTCTACTTTCCGGCTACCCGGATAAAGCACTAAATAAACTTCAGTTAGTGCTAAATACGGCTGCCAGAATCCTGACTAGAATCAAAAAATGTGATCATATTACTCCAGTGCTAGCCTCCCTAGACTGACTTCCTGTTAAGGCAAGGGCTGATTTCAAGGTTTTACTGCTAACCTACAAAGCATTACATGGGCTTTCTCCTACCTATCTTTCCGATTTGGTCCAGCCGTACATACCTACACATACGCTACAGTCACAAGACGCAGATCTCCTAATTGTCCCTAGAATTTCTAAGCAAACAGCTGGAGGCAGGGCTTTCTCCTATAGAGCTCAATTTTTATGGAATGGTCTGCCTACCTATGTGAGAGATGCAGACTCAGTCTCAACCTCGGTCTCAACCTTTAAGTCTTCAGTAAAGACTTAAAGGTGGCTCAGTGGCTCTAACCCTATTACAGGGGTTGATTCACTGTGTTCTTGGTGCTCTTCCATGCCGTCCCTAGGGTTGAGTCACTGACGTGATCTTCCTGTCTGGGTTGGCGCCCCCCCTTGGGTCGTGCCGTGTTGGAGATCTTTGTGGGCTATACTCGGCCTTGTCTCAGGATGGTAAGTTGGTGGTTGAAGATATCCCTCTAGTGGTGTGGAGGCTGTGCTTTGGCAAAGTGGGTGGGGATATATCCTGCCTGTTTGGCCCTGTCTGGGAGTATCATCGGATGGGGCCACAGCGTCTCCTGACCCTTCCTGTCTCAGCCTCCAGTATCTATGCTGCAGTAGTTTATGTGTCGGGGGGCTAGGGTCAGTCTGTTATATCTGGAGTACTTCTCCTGTCTTATCCGGCGTCCTGTGTGAATTTAAGTATGCTCTCTCTAATTCTCTCTTTCTCTCTTTCTTTCTCTCTCTCTGAGGACCTGAGCCCTAGGACCATGCCTCAGGACTACCTGGCATGATGCCTCCTTGCTGTCCCCAGTCCACCTGGCCATGCTGCTGCTCCAGTTTCAACTGTTCTGCCTGTGGCTATGGAACCCTGACCTGTTCACCGGACGTGCTACCTGTCCCAGACCTGCTGTTTTGAACTCTCTAGAGACAGCAGGAGGGGTAGAGATACTCTTAAAGATCGGCTATGAAAAGCCAACTGACATTTACTCCTGAGGTGCTGACTTGCTGCACCCTCGACAACCACTGTGATTATTATTATTTGACCATGCTGGTCATTTATGAACATTTGAACATCTTGGCCACGTTCTGTTATAATCTCCACCCGGCACAGCCAGAAGAGGGCTGGCCACCCCTCATAGCCTGGTTCCTCTCTAGGTTTCTTCCTAGGTTTTGGCCTTTCTAGGGAGTTTTTCCTAGCCACCGTGCTTCTACACCTGCATTGCTTGCTGTTTGGGTTTTAGGCTGGGTTTCTTTACAGCACTTTGAGATATCAGCTGATGTAAGAAGGCTATATAAATACATTTGATTTGATGTTTCTTCATTATATCCACATATTTTTCCTCCCTTATGATGCCATCTATTTTGTGAAGTGCACCAGTCCCTTCTGCAGCAAAGCACCCCACAACATGATGCTGCAACCCCCGTGCTTCACGGTTGGGATGGTGTTCTTTGGCTTGCAAGCCTCCCCCTTTTTCCTACCAAACATAACAATGGTCATTATGGCCAAACAGTTATATTTTTGTTTCATCAGACCAGAGGACATTTCTCCAAAAAGTATGATATTTGTCCCCATGTGTAGTTGCAAACCGTAGTCTGGCTTTTTTATGGCGGTTTTGGAGCAGTGGCTTCTTCCTTGCTGAGTGGCCTTTCAGGTTATGTCTTAATAGGACTCGTTTTACTGTTGATATAGATACTTTTGTACCTGTTTCCTCCAGCATCTCCACAAGGTCCTTTGCTGTTGTTCTGGGATTGATTTGCACTTTTCACACCAATGTACGTTAATCTCTAGAAGACAGAACGCGTCTCCTTCTTCAGCGGTATGACGGCTGCGTTGTCCAATGGTGGTTATCTGTTTGTACAGATGAACGCAGTACCTTCAGGCATTTGGAAATTGCTCCCAAGGATGAACCAGACTTGTGGAGGAGTCACGCCCCGGTCACGCCCTGACCATGTTTCTAATTTTTGTTTGGTCAGGGTGTGATGTGGGTGGGCATTCTATGTTTGTATGTCTAGGTTTTGTATTTCTATGTTTTGGCCAGGTATGGTTCTCAATCAGGGACAGCTGTCTTTCGTTGTCTCTGATTGAGAACCATACCTAGGTAGCCTGTTTTCCCACTGTTAGTTGTGGGTGGTTATTTTCTGTTTAGTGTTCTTTTGTTATTTTGTATTCAGTGTTCAGTCAGTTAAGCTAATAAAGATGAACACGTACCCCGCTGCATTTTGGTCCAATGACTCCTCTTCTTCTGACGAAAGCCGTGACAGGAGGTCCACCATTTTTTTCTGAGGTCTTGGCTGATTTCTTTTGATATTCCCATGATGTCAAGCAAAGTTTGAGTTTGAAGGTAGGCATTGAAATACATCCAGTCTGTAAACAATTGTTGGAAAAATTACTCGTGTCATCCACAAAGTAGATGTCCTAACCGACTTGCCAAAATTAGTTTGTTAACAAGACATTTGTGGAGTGGTTGAAAAACAAGTTTTAATGACTCCAACCTCATTGTATTTAAACTTCTGACTTCAACTGTATCTGTATGTGTGGGGTACAGAGATGAGGTACACATTCTAAAATCATGTTGAACACTATTATTGCACACAGAATGAGTCCATGCAACTTATTATGTGACTTGATAAGCACATTTTTACTCCTGAACTTATTTGGGCTTGCCATAACAAAGGGGTTGAATACTCAAGACATTTCAGCTTTGCATTTTTTATGAATTTGTAAACATTTCAAAAAACATTATGGGGTATTTTGTGTAGGCCAGTGACACAAAATCTCAATTTAATCTAATTTAAAATCAGGCTGTAACACAACAAAATGTGGAAAAAGTCAAGGGTATGAATACTTTCTGAAGGCACGGTATTTAAAATAAGTTTAGACCTGTAGAAAGATAGTAGGCTAGTTGGAAAATGACATGGATAGTTAATAATTATACATTTATTGTGTAAATTTTTCCCTCATAATATTTTTGTAAATTTCCTCTTGATGCTGATATAGCAGTTTGAAAAGGTTGCTCTTAGTACAAAGAGTAGGCAGAAATACATTGTTTCACCATTTTTGTATGTCTATTTTACTAAAGGGTTGTATTTGACATTTTGGAAAAGCTTTTAACTTTGCAAGACACACTAAATACGCATGCATTTTAGAACGCTATCCGGCTATCTCTACCTATCTGAACCTTTCAAGTCTTTATGAGTGAAGTAAATTCACGGTTTTCTGAGAAGTAACGGCATCCTCACAAGTCCATTTCAATGCATCAACTTTTAAGAGTTTCACATTCAAAGAACTGAAGTCAAAAGAATGTTACAAACTAGGGTACATCAGTTACTTGGCATGAACACAGCCAATCAGTTCGAATAGTGCAACTCTCATCTAAATCAATCAACAAAAACAAGCTATCTTTCTCTTCATTTCCTAAGAGATCACTACTTGATTTTCAGAGGAAGACAATTGGATGTTTATCACTATTAAAAGATCATCAATCATTTAGAATGTAATAGAAAGCCTGCATAATTAGCTTAATGTAACAGTTTGGTGTCTGGATAGTTGATAGTAATCATTGTTTCATGATATAATGTACAGTATTTTATTATTTTGGATACAGTTATAAAATACTTATAACGAAATGGAATTCCAAATGTAATTTGAATGTGATCACATTTCCATGACATTTTAATATTCCTGAATGTAATTTCCTTCTTACAATAACCTACTTACAAAAATACTTTCAGAACCTGTGGCTTCTATTTTATATTTTGTGTTTGATTCTTGCATTAAACTGCATCACAGGACATATTTCTATATCTGAATGTTTTTCAGAACTCCATTTCCAGGCGGAAAATAGTGTTTAGCCCACCAAGATTTGTCCCTTTTCTTGTATAATGGGGAACCTTACTGCTCAACATTCCACATTTTACATTTTCTTCAAGTATGGGATGATTTTAAGTGCAGTTTAACACAGAAATCTCTCAATGCTGAATTAAAGATGGTGAGAAGGAACACAGCAGTCAAGGATGTAGTCATGCCACTTACTTGTTGGCCCATTTACATGTGTGTTCATGAGTAGTGCCATGTGTTTGCTCGTATGATTCATGCTATTATATCAAACATGAAACTCTTCAGAGTGCTATTATATACAGTTAGAAGACTTTCATGTTTTTCCTTATAGTACTGATTACTTCTTCCTATTTTTAAGCTTTTACGAAGCACATAAGGACTGTGCAGGGAAGATAACAACAGAACAATGACAATGCTTTTCCAGGGGCACCTTCTTCTAGCAAGGTCAGTGGAGATGGATGAGAAGTTGGGGAAAGAAATGATTAGCCATTTCTCAAAACCCCTTAAAAGGAGGCAGTGAGGTCAAACACTAGCGCCTGGACTCTGGCTGAATTACCCTTTTTACCTCTCCAGGAGAAAGCTAAGGGGGCCTCAGTGGGGGACATAACCGTTGCGCATGTCTGTGCCGCAACTTCTCTGTCGATGTAGAGGGTGGCAATTTCTGCCATTCTGAATACGGTTGAGAGAAGAGTGATGGGCACTTTTCTATTATTACTGCTCTGCTGAGTGTATAAGACGCATTAGTGCAAAAGAAACTTGTCCATCTATTGCAGAACACTCTAACTCTGACCCCAGCAATGGTTTGATGTGACTATCCTGTTTGTTTGCACTCTTTCCCTTTTCTGATGTTTATGTCATGGTTTAAAATTCCCCCTGTCTAAAAGTGTAGAACTAGGCCCTGGGTAGAAACCCTGCTTTGCCAGAAAAAGGATCCCTTGTTTGTAAGTATTAACCCAGGGAGAGGTCATTATCTGATGAGCACAGTTACCTAGAAAAGAGATGCCTTGTGCCAGGTGTTCAGGGATTCTTGGTGGGTCAGGGGTATGGATAAACATATGTTCCATCTCAATGAACACAATTAATTACTTATAGGCTGCTTAGGCAAACAAGGAATTGTTCTGTGCATGTTTGCATAACACTGATATGGGCATGTGTTAGTGCAACTTTTGAACTTGGCTGCTCTTTGGCGACATGTAACCAAACTCTTATCAGTTGTGCTGTAGCCCTGTACAGCTGATAAAAACCATTAGCTGAGGCTAACCCTCTCTGAATAAAGACAACACCCCAACAACACTTACTTGACGCCTAGGGCTTTCTAAGTCTCCAAATGTGATGGGAGACTGGTTATCCATGCAGTGTGAAGACATTTCAATGTATATTAAAACCATACTGTGGTTGTTAAATTGTGTTGTATCCTCATTTAATTGTGTTCATACCAGTCATCCTGCAACCACACAGTGATATACACTGAGTATACCAAACATTCGGAACACTTTCCTAATATTGAGTGGCACCAGCTCTTGAGGCAAACCGGTGCACCTGGCACCGACTACCATACCCTGTTAAAATGCACTTAAATCTTTTGACTTGTCCATTCGTCCTCTAAATGGCACACATATTCATGTCTCAATTGTCTCAAGGCTTAGAAATCCTTCTTAAACCTGTCTCCTCCCCTTCATTTACACTAATTGACGTGGATTTAACAAGTATGATCAATAAGGGATCATAGCTTTCACCTGGATTCACCTGGTCTGTCTGTCATGGAAAGTGTTCTTAATGTTCTGTATATTCACTGTATATCTAGAATATTGGTTGTTATATTACATTATCCACTATCCCTATATAACTGCCCCTATATAACTGCTCAGAGACTTGAAGATGTCATTGTTCGGTAGCCCTGTAAAATGACCCAGGCTTCTGACTCAGACAGTACAGAGCCATTGTGAGCTTTCAGTGGTGCCTCAAACACACATCAGAGTAAAAAACTATCTTTACTTTAATCTCTAAAGAAACATTTGTCAAGATGCAGAAGAACACACATATAGGCAAAACACACCCCCATGGATAAATACACCGCACGCAGACACACTTGCGCACACACAGACACACACATTGAGATACAAATATAATGAATCAAACATTTAAAAGAATCATGTTTAGTCTGGGAGGAGAACACTAAAGTTCTCAGCACATTTGTGTCTGAAAATACACTCTTGTGCAGCTTTTTCTTCAAAATCATGGAAATGTACAATTGCAGACTGTGCTTTTTGCAGCTGTCATCTGCTAAGTGCGTAAAATCCATTCTAAAGTCAAATCTAACATAATTTTCCAATGTATTTGTTGAGCATTGACAGCAATTTAGTCCCTCTTATTATTGCAGTGAAGGAAGTGGTGCTGACTGGGAGAGGCTCTTTTTATGAAGGATTCGGACTCAAAAAAAGACCTTGATTGGGGGAATGGGGGATCATGCTTGGTGGTCTAAACAAAATGCATTCAAAGAAGCAGATTGCATGCTAAATAACTAGATGAGCATTGTTCAAAAATGTTTAGTTATTTTTCTCTTGCAGCTTTTGTTTTTAAAGTACAGACCGTATGTATCAACGTTGTATTTTCTGGTAATGTAATCACTGTCGCTGGAGACATATAGTCACGAGGATTGAGTATTGAGATGCATGGAGATGCATGGAGGAAACCTCAAATACAATAGATAATGCATACAAACGGTCGGTGTATCCTATTTCCCTCTGTTGCTAAAATAATAGGAGCTAGATTTACTCTGTTCTTTCCGTGTGTTTACATAAGGCTACATTTATAAACAATTTCCTATCTGAATGTGACATTTTCCCATATGCTTGCACATATAGTTGACATGAATTAATAACACCACTGAGGTTGTAAACGTTAGGTCTATGGGTCATTGTGATCATGGTGTCATTAAAATTTGACCATTCTCTCCAATAAGAATCTCTGTTATAGAAAAAACTATTCTAAGAGACATGTATAGCCTTGTGTAGGTCTAGCCTGCTGATAAGGTCCGCATTTTTACAACTAAAGCTACTGGCTACCATTTATTATCTCATTCTAAAATACATCCTCTATAGGACTTTTGTTGTGAAAGATGGGTTTTTATGTCTCTCCTTCGTAAGGTGACGTCACGCTCATGAAATTGACAGGCCACCTGTGGGGACGAATCGGGATTTAAATGGATATGCCCATCATAAAAACTGTAGGTTGTGATACGGCACATGGCAGAAAGATGCACAGTCAATACTTTCGATTCCAGTTCCAGAGGCGGCGCAGACAGCATCTGCAAGGTAGGCTATCTCTGATTTCTGATCGACTCTTGTTGTTTTATGTTTGCTGAATGATAGAATGATAAAATAATGAATGGGGTATGGATGTAAAGAAACACAGGTATGTAAGGAGGGTAGTCTGTTTTCTCTTGACTATAAATCGTGTTTTGCAAAACCGCCTGAAACAAGCCACATCTGATTGACAAAGAACTAAGCATTGCTACAATTATACGCCTGATTCTCGAGAAGGCAAGTTGGAAAAATGAGACTTGAGAGGTGGAGCTGAAATGCAAAGAAAGGATATTAAATGCATGCCAATATGTGGGTCACATCGTGGGCGTATGTATGTGACTCTATTGAGTTGAACATTTGATTATTTCACAAATGTGACTTTTCATTTTGATTCATTTTTTCATACTCTTGTGCCACACTTTCAGATATATACGTGGGACGAGTGGTCAAACCGCAATAGTTCATGTCGGGAGGGATGCTGATCATATCAACAGGTAGAACGCAGCGAGCACAACTTGTTGGAATTATTTCTCAGGGTGTCTATAGCATAAACTGTTCCTGTAGATTCGTAATGTTCCTGTGATAGCCTATATAATCAGTGAAATCTAAGCTTTATATTTTCGCATAATGTGAACAATAACCTATTGTACGATTTTTAGTAGGCTATGATAGCCTACATATGGCCTTTAACCTCCCCATTACAAATGATTTATTCGACTATAAAAACCAAAGGTCAGAGAAAATCTGCCCTTTGTTACTGTGTAATAGCCCCTAAGCAAAGTTCAAAGTGACATTTTTCTGGTTTCTCTCGGCAGTTAGAAGGAGAAGACCGAAGGCTTGCGAAAAGGTTATATTGATTATAGGAAAGACCCCCGCAAAGAAAGATAATGTCCCTGTGGTTGTGTTTACATAATGGCTATAATTAGATTTGAAGAGCTCTTTATTACAGTTATCCCTGACAAATCCATATCAGCCAGTTCGCAATGTCCTCGTATTTACTGTTATGGTAGCCTACAATACTTTTGTTTAAGGGTGACTGACTGGCGAATTGGATGGGTGAAATAAGACAACGTTTATCGTTATATTTTAGGCCTACTTTAGACTACTTTAGACTAATATGGGAACACAAATAATGACTAATTCTCAATTTTTGAATTGAATAATTATTTTACTATAATGTCATGCAACACGTAGTTGTGAACTCGTTTTGCAGCCTTGTAATAGCAATGACCATAGTCAAGTAGTAAGTTATGCTGGTGATGACCTCTGGAAGCATATAGAAATACGATGTTTTTAAAATACCATAATAAGTTAATTACTTTATACTGGTCAACCTTGGAAATCAAGCAAATATAAAAGCTTACTCACATTTCTAGAACAAATATCACACAAAAATCACGTGCTTTACTATTCAACGTGAGGTTCACTAATCATTTCAGCACCACCGGGGTGACCAGCTCCAATGTCGAGTAATAAGCTGTGCGGGACACGTTCCCGCTCAAGTCTAATCATTTTCAGCACAGCTGTTTAGTCCAAATAGTCAGGGGCATTTTAGTCGAATGGAAGATTTATTTTCAACAACAAGTGTTACCTAAGCATAATCAAATGTCACCATTCACCTGTTAGGCCTACATGTTTTATGATACTAACTAGCCTACAGTGTATGTCCTAATGGTAACTAATAGTCTTACAATGTTTTATGAAAATACTTCATATTTAGAGACGCTCCTTATATCTTATATCTCTACGATTTGTGCAATGTAGCCTTATTACAACTCTCACATAATTCTGCGCTGTGTCTTTGCTGAACAGGCTGGCTGGCAGGTTGTCTGAAACATCATGATTACACATTTACATGGAGAAACTCTCCCCATTATGCTGCCACAAATAGTGTGCTACATTTTCAGTCTGTACCCAGGCAATACAATTATTTACAGCAGGTGTTCAAACAAGACCGTTTGTGCATTGATCCAATTAATGCAATTAGATGCAGCTTGGTTATGACTTAACAATGTCCAACTAGTGCATGCAGGGATACAGGAGTAGTATGCCCTGAGAAGAGTGTTGACTCATTAGCAGTAGCTATCTCTGGGGGAAAACACCTGTCTGAATTCACTGATATGTGAACCCAACACATGCCTTAAATAAAATAAAATCTCCTCACCTATAAACACATCCAGGCATTACCATTTTCTGTTTCAACGGATTGTTTGAGACTGTAGGCTTTTGTCTTTACAGCAAACAGATGTATTTCATATCAAATTAAGCCCGTTGGATTGTACAACAGCAACCATCTTCTGTTTGATAAAGATACCCAGCAGGGTAAGTGCATATTTACCAAAACCCCTTCTGTTGGCACCCTCAGATAGCCAGCTGCTTTCTGTGTAACACATTTTACCTCTAATTTGGATTTATAATGTTTATAAAGTGGGACCATTGTTGGCTTCCCTTTGTGGAATGATTGGCCATCATGTCCATTGTACTTTAAAGGTATAAGAAATAATATTCTTAAAGAATCTTTGTGTAACCAGTAATATTGACATCTTCAGACAGGAGCTCACCATGCAGTGGTGTTTTATCCCTCTTGGCAGCTAACCTCAGAAAGAGGGAAATGTGACGTTTTAAGGAGTACCTCCACATGAAACCTCCCCTTTTTGAGGCTTTTAAAGAAAAAGAAAGAATGAATAGCACCGTAGGGACATTTTATTGACATCAAAACATTGCAGAATCTGTGTAAAGCGGGAGCCATTTGTCGCTGTATTTGAAGTGCAATCACAATCAGCACGCATTGGCAGTGACAATGCTATTCCTCCCTGCCCCCTCCAGCGATCCCCCATGGAGCAGCAGGGAGACTGAGACCCCTGTTTGATCTGGCCTTGTTACTGGCGTCTGAAGGATGAACGCTCTGCTCCGCACAACACAAAATGATCCAGGGTGAGAGAGAGAGCTTGCAAAATCTTCTCTCCTCCCAATGGCGAAATGTGTATAATTGCAGCAACTTGCTTTAAAACTGCAACATTTTCTCTACGCCCCATTGCAAAATGTTTAAAATTACAGGAAATGAACTAAAAAAGGTTTATGTTTTCTCTCCTCTGTCAAAAGGCTGTAAACGTGTTTGTCTAAGGTGTTTTGCATATAAATTATTTAACCTAACACAAAGTGACATTTAAAGTGCCGTGCTTATGCCGGTAAATGTGTGTCATGGATTGACATTGCTTTTGTTTCTTTCTGAAGACAATTCTGAGACAGATCTTAAGGGTGTTGGCTGACATGGCTTGTTTTTCTCCAACAGAGTGATTTATTTATGAAATTGTAAAATTGAAATTAAATGCACCTGTATGTCACTCTGGATAAGATTACTAAAATTACTCAAATGTAAATCAGCCTGGAAGTGAGTTAGAGAAACATTGTCTTTGCAGAAAGACACATATTGTAATATTTACATGTGATATGTATGTACAATATGTGCATCATACGTGTGGATACAGCTTTGTCTCAGAAATAGGTTGCAAAAGGACGTTATATTACTGGAAACGTTTTAAGTGTACTAGTAAATTACCAGAATTTTGGTATCTTTCAAGGATTTTATCAAGGATTTTATCTAGTGGCCCTTTTGGGTACTTCAGATTATCACAGGTGTCTGTAATTATCTCTGCCCCTCTGTGTGGCCTTATCACATGTAAAATATCTGAAATAATTAAATTATATTATTTAAAAATAGAATGACAAAGCTGTAAAAGGTTATCCTAAATATAAACCATCAACTTCGTGAATACCATTGGTGTTTCAGCATTAAATATATATATATATATTTTACACTTTCATTTATTTTACGATGTCAATATGTATTTGTTGTCGATGTTTTGGTGTCAAACTGGTGGCAGTTGTGAAGAAAAGTGAATAGTTGGAAGAGTTGCAGAGTTAATTGAAAATAATTTAATTGTTAAATAGATGCTTTTTTCATTAGTTAGGCTATTTTCTCTTGAACAATATGGTAAATCTACTAGAACCTCTTGAACAATATGGTAAATGTACTAGAACCTCATGGACAATATGGTAAATCTACTAGAACCTCATGGACAATATGGTAAATCTACTAGAACCTCAAAGACAATATGGTAAATCTACTAGAACCTCATGGACAATATGGTAAATCTACTAGAACCTCATGGACAATATGGACACAGATATATAATATGATACTTCATATAAATATTTTTTTTGTAAAGTTATTCAAGCGTAAATAACCAAAGTTATGATAGATTGCCATATATTTTCTGTTAGTTACCAAAATTACTGAAGATTCTTGTAACTTTGGTAAATTATAGGTAGCTTTGCAACCCTAATCAGAAATAAGTTATACCCTTGAGGCTCCAAAATGTATATATTGTTAGAACAATATAATTACAAACAAGAATTTCAGTTCTGGGTCTATCACTAAATTGCATGTCTACATGTCAAAACATTTATAATATTTTCTAAATGTGAATTGATTGAACAATTCAATTCCCACTTATCTTTCAAGGTCTCGGTTGTGTGTGTGAAGTGACATGCCAAGCATTACATTTTCTGCCACTGGTGCATTGTAAGGAAATTCATCAACATATCTGTATGTGGCAATGTAGTTTTTCCTGACACCTCTATTTGTCAGAGAGTTTCTGTGGATGATTAGTGTGCCTCTGCTTGAAGCGTTTAAACCGAGCCCATTTACTGGATCTGTATTCAACCTCCATTTTGCTTTGGTTGCTTTGGTTACCCCACCTTCCAGGAATGTTCCTAAAGATCTAACAGGTGTTATCCTACACATGCTTCCTCTCTCTGGTTGCCATGAACCTTTGTTCAGAGTGGTATACAGGTGCACAACCCGGTTGGAGAAGCTGGCTGGAATATAAAAATCCTTAGTGTCCTGGTGTATTGACTTGAACTGCACATCAATCCAAAAGGCATCGGTAGTACAGTCAGGGGGAGGTTGAGGCGATTGGGGAGATTGGGGGATGGGGGCTGAGGTGGGGCATGATGGAGGATGTGCAATCTCAGAACGAAGGCAGGGACTCAACATCAGAGGTGGGCCCAGCGAGGGGCCTTAAGTCACAAAGCCTGCCAGGCACACCTCTCCTCCAGACAGAGCTCTCCCACCGCTCCAGCATGCATCCACAGGAAAGCCCCATAGCATGGGGTCACTGAACTCTCCCAATGCAATCCTTTTACCCATGAGTGGAGATCACAGCCATGATCACATGCTGCTGACCCATTGGTTCTGATGGAACACAATAGTGTTCAGTGTTCTGTCACTTTATCCATTCTAGCCTTACGCTTCCTTTGTCATTTTTAGTAGCAATCGTTTTGTGAAACTTCCACAAAAATAGGCTACAATTGTGTTGATGATATCAGTAAGTCTAGAAGGGAGAAACACACAGCTGTTGTAACCTGCTATTCCCAGTTTGCCCATGATTAAAACCATGATTGACATTAAACATATCCAGTTGACATTTGAACATACTGCTTTTATATTGTATTCAGTTGTACCCATTGTGGGAACAATGATTAGATTTCAGAGTAGTGGCAAGGAGGACTTATGATCTATATGTGGCATTTTACAGTGCATAGAGCATTGGATGAGTTGATTTGGCACCACTGGGGACAGACATCAGTTCAAAGTCTAGTTTTGATGATTACAATTTGGTTGAGGTGTCAACTAATGTGAATTTAACGTAACATCAACTACAAAAATCACCATGTCATTGGATTTACGTTGATGACTCCAATCAGTTTTCCATGTTCATTCAAAGTCATAACATTAAAAACAATTGAAATTACATGGAAACAAAGTTGATTGATGCAGTTTTTGTCCAGTGGGATGCTTCTCAGGTTTTGCCTAGGTGGCTGTATTTTTCTACTTTAGCCACTTTGTTGCTGCCTTGGTTAAAGCCAATATTGTGAATGGATATTGACTTGAAACCACCTCTGACCTTAAAAGACAGAGTACATATTTGGAGTAAACACACAGTGCAGTTATCTTTTATCTGTGATTGATTGAATTGGGATCATACCTTTTTACATTTCTCATGAGGAAGCCATGCTGAAAGCAGGTAGAGTGCATCTATCTGTACAGAATCTAAAACGCAAATGGCCTGTCAGAGTATGAAATATGGTGCACTAGGCTTCAGTAAAGACACATGCTTACTGTATTTGCGAGATTTTTTTGTCACTTTGACAGATGCAGAGGGGAGCAGAACACATTTCCCACCCCCACATCCTTCCAATTTCAGCAATGAAAAAATGAAAGCCCATTTCCCACAGGGCTCCTAGGAAAGAGCATGCTCAGGTAATTGAGTGGAGTACGCTCAGCCTCTTGTCAAGGCAATTAGAACAAATCATATACTCTTACTAGCTCTAATTACAGTAGATGTCTGTCCACCTCTCCTGGCTGCCTCACTCTCTCCATAGCATGTTGACAACAATAGCAATTATGCCATGTACATGTACATGTAACTTCTATCGTCAAAATAGATGTTGCTTGTTGGGGCTTACTGCAAATTTGTCTTACAAGAGAAGGGGGAAATACATCGATTCATTTAAAATCAATAATTATTTTAAATCAAGATGTAACCAAAAGGATTTGGAATTGTCTGTGTCAAAATCGGTTGCACTGTGACAGTATTTATTTCTTTAATATTACATTTTGCCCTGGTTGATTCCATTTGTATGATGATGCACACAATTCAAGTGTTTCACTGGAGCTAATTAATGTCAATTGCAGGCCATGGACAATGTCCATCCTAAGCCTCTGTCTGCAGTACAGTGCATGGCAGTTGATATGATAGTCTTAACCCATAACGGATGGCCCAGATGTCCATGCCGTGCAGTAACCCCATCCGGCCCTGCTTACATCCCCCAGTGACCATCCTAGTTAGCCCTGCTAACACAGAATCAATGAGGCAGGGCTGGAAAGACTAGGAGGAAGTCACCCCTGTGCCTCTAAGTAGCACACTTAACTCTGTTCAGTCAGTGCCTTGGGAGAGATGTCCGACTCAACTAATACATTTAAGGGGTGAATAAACAGCCATTTAAGGTGCATGGGCCATCCTCTCTGAAAGGACAGGGTCATTTGATGAGAAAATAATTGAATTAGACATTGAGGGCATGGACGTGTGAGCCACCTTAAGGTTTATGGATGGGCTCTCAGGGGATTTATTGAGTTACATGGATCATGATTTGTTCACACGGTGTAGAACAGGAATATTCGTTTTTTGTGTTTTTTTACAGTTCCCTAACCCCTTTTTAACCATGGTGCTTACTGAAATGTACTGTAAGGATCAGTGTATAACATTCGACCTGCATGTTAGTCTTACAATCTCTATTACATAACACTAGCAAGGTTTCCATCCAATTGGCGACAGATTTTCATTAGAATATCCTAAAATCTGCATGTTTTCACCAAACTGAATTGTTGCGGATAAAATCAGTATGTGATGACATAGTGCACACAACATTTATTTTTTCTCTTAAGTTTTCATGTACCAAATAAAAATATTATGTTCAACCTGTTTCCATCGTGTTTTCAACTCTACGGATAGTTTTGCCACAAAAACTGTTGCGTTAAATAGCAAATGTGACTAATCTGGGTCTTGGCCTGTGCACTCTAGCCAAAAGCTTGCAGATGCGAGTAGGCTCTGCAGGTAAATTAGTCTACAATACATGATGAGATTCATACTGTGCACTTTCACTACCATGTGAAGTTCATCATAACTTATTTAATCTGTAGCCTAATAAACTGCATGGTTTCCCAAGTCATACTGGGAGAACCACACACCATGTCATCGCGTGACACCAACTTTATTCGACATGATGGTTAATTATCGATTATCAATACATTTTATCAACACAAAAAGATCCCACCATGTCGAAAGAACAAATCTTCTGTCTGCAGTTATACAATTGTACTGAAACTTCCTGTTTCCATCACCGCTGTAGTGATTTTTTTGTTATATACGGTATGACTTTACTCGCATGAAAAATGTGGATGGAAACGTGGTTATTGTATTCCTTTTTTCCCCCTTCTTTTTTTATTTTTTTCTTAACTCAGGATTTGCACCAAATGTTTCCATGTTTATCCTCAGTTGTATTACACCTGTAGCAGGCTTATCAAACCAGTAGGGGTTTTAAGGCCAAAGGCACATCTTTGTTTGGTTTTGAGTCTTGTCCTCAGGCTCTATCTATTTGTTTGCCACTTGACCTCCAGAGAAAAGCCCTTTACATCCAATGCTTTTCCCTCTGCTCAGACAGATGAACATGATAACAGATTAGCCGATTGAGAAGCCAATTAAACAAATGATCTGTGTACTGCTGCCCAGCATGGTCTGCTACTACATGTCTGTGCTCACAGTTATAGAGACTGAAAGATTTATTTGCTCAACGTAGTAAGCAAAATCTACATTTAACTGTAGCTGTAGAATCCCAATCAGATCTTTATCAAATTAAAATTATGTCAAGCCAATGATTGAATTATTCGATAATACATGTAAGGTATTATAATATCTTATACATATTGGGATGTATAGTCTGTAAAAGTTTTTTTTCACAGAATTATATTTAGCAGACTGGCAGGGACACCATAATTGAACGTTAGTCCTAATTCAACAGGCACAGGAGCAGAATGTAATTCTGCTCCACTCCAGTTGGCTGGCCATAGAGCTCCTTTCTGCACGCTGTGTCTCATCATTCTAATTGTAAAGAATGAAAGGCGTCCATCCTCAACTGGAGAGCATAATTTAACTTGCTTTAATAATACATTACTATTCAATACAGAGCCTATTATTCTCAGCCAGGACTCCTGAGTGGAGATATAAAAGAACTGCATTTTCACCTCCCCTTTTTCCCGGGAACCTTGAGTAAATGTATAAGTGCATGCAGAGACAGGTTCTGCCACTTAGAGAAAGAGTCGGTAGTAACGTTGTTCATGCGAAACAGCGATGACCATTATATCCAAGATAGTTTTTAATGGGGAAAACCATAGTTAATGCGAGCTAATTTCCCTCGTTCAGTGTCTTAAAGTAATGCATAACCTCTCTGTTCTGTTCTGTAACTCAGTAGCAGTGAGCAGCTAAAGCCACTAATAAAGCTCTCCTTCTGAGCCTAGCATTGGCCTGTCACTCTCTCTTCAATGCCATACCCAGTTCAATGCTGCCCAATTGTTGCCTTCTTTTTGTGCGTGTTAAGCCAAGCAGTGCCTTATATAAAATTTATGGGCAATGTAACTTTAACTGTGAAGGTTCCACCACCTCAAAGAGCCTGTCAATCTTGTCATTGTTACAGCAGGCAGGTGGTTTTTAAAGGGTTATTGTAAGTGAGAAATAAAAAAGAGTTTGTTATAAAAGTCTTCTATATTGTTCTTAAAAATAGTATTTATCAATTTCAAAAATATTAAAATGTTTTTTAGTTTTAAGAAGGAAACAAGGCATTGGCTTTACCATCTTCAGTTTTAAAGACTCAGTGGTGCCCATAAAAGTAATTGGAGACTGAGAAGAGAGAGGTAAGTAGTGAGAAGTTGTAGGCATGTGCAGAATGAATATGGACAGACAGAGGTTCTCCATAAAAAACTAGCATGAGATTGAACCTGTTTGGTTTTGTTAAGATTTGATAGGGTTCTGGACCCCATGCACCTAGAACAGAACTGAAAGTCCCAAAGCCTTCCAGTGTGAATGAGACGCATTAAGGTCCATGACGCCTCTCCAGTAAGAAAAGAAAAGCAAAGCCCCCCGAGATCCACTGGGTTATTTCATCCTCTTCAAATTTCAACAGCCTTCGTTGAGCTCACTAAATGGTCTCGGAGTGTGTGTGTGCCCATGTGTCCATGTGTGATCATGTGTCTGTGTGCGTGCGTGCGTGCGTGCGTGCAAAGGGCTGTGGCGGTCATGGCATTTTGGACGACAATTATTGGTCAAATGACCACGTTCACTATTATAATCGTTTGAATAGCAAACATAAATATCTAAATAAAAGACGCACCTTTTCTCCTCTCCTTCGCCCACCTCCTCTCCTTCGCCGCCACATGCTTCTACTGCTGTAGGGAGGGGGTATTGCCTAGGCAACCAAAGACTTGTTTGCTACAACACTTTGCCTGCGTTCAATACGGAAAAACATAACGCAATGTTCAATTAAATGGAAACAGTGCTATTCTGAACGACCAGTTGAAACACGGGGAGGGGTTGGATTGGGAGTTCAAAATGCACCACTGCCCTTTCAATACGCCACTCATTGTTTCAAGCCACAACCCGCCACACCCACCAAACGGAACAAACAGACCTCAAAGTATTTTCAAGAACGTTAACGAGTGTGTAGTTCAGTTCAAGCTGTTACGCAGTGTAGCAACCGTTTAATCGAACTGAACGCACCTCTTGCTTGTTTTAGCAAGGAGCAATAAAGTTTCATCACGTTGTAAAGACTCCATGTTACCCCGGAAACGGACTCAACCATGTGAATGTCCGGATGTCCCGTCTTCAGTCAGCTGTGTGTTCCACACACACAGACAGGCAAACTGGTTATGACAGTTATTTTATTTTAGTGACGGTCTTCATCCATTATACGTAATTGTACCTGCCCTATGGGAACGTACCTACCCGTACCCAGGACACAGTACCACTCTCCTTCTGTGCTCGTAATGAATCATAATCAGACCCTGTGTTGCTGCTATTCCAGTCTAGTCCACCATGTACATATGAGGATAAGTAGAGGAGCCAGCCAGGGACAGACAGACAGTGATCAACAGCTTGCTGAGGTCTCTGTTCTGCTATCTCCATAATCACTCCTTTCCATGTACTCATCAATTCATTAGCTGCCTGATGGAAGGCCAGGCCTGTGCTCCTCTTTTATGACACCTTCTGTCACATTGTTAGACATTACACCACTTAGATGTGACTGAATAACTGGCTTTAAAACAAGAATGCTAGAATCAACAGTGTTAAGTATCCTACAAGTACAATTGTGGGAAATGAGGCATTTCTTTCCTTTTTCTTTTCCATCAGCCACCAGGAGAAGTGAGACATTGTCTGAACGCCTTGTGCTGTGGGTACACACACACCACCAAAATATATTAACACATTCATAAGATTATGCTAACGCAGAACACACTAATATAAAAATGATTCAAGAGTGTGAATGGTAAGACATAAGCTGCTATTTCCTTACATTTTAACAGGAGCTTTGTGATTCATAAGATATCACCACCCAGAATGTATCATATTCATCTTTGGCTTGAATGACAAATACCTCATAAATACAGACCTCTCTAATGTTGTCCTTTATTCACAATTAGGTTCTCTTTTCTCCCCCTCATCTGAGTCTAAATATACCTCCCTTTATTGGCTGAGCTTTAGGAAACCAATAGATACAATGTTACTTTTATAAACGTTCTACTTTAATTAAAACTGAGAGCTTGTCCTTTAGCTCAACTTTGTCTTTCATTTGAGTGAACTCAGAGACTGGGGATATGGGTGATGATATGGGGACAGGTGATAGCCTTTAGAAAGGAAAGGGGGTGGATTTGTGTGTGATATGTGATCTCTGTGGAAAGGGCAGGTAGGCTTCAGGTATTACCACATTATTAACGGCTTCAGAGGGGGATTCGTATGTACACAACAGCTATTTGCATTTACTGTTTTTCTTTGTTTCTTTGTTTTATACATTTGTCAACATGTTTATAACAACATTTATAACAACATCTCTTTATAACATCAATATGTTGTTTTATATATATATCTTTATCTAGGCCAGGTCGCAGTTGTAAATGAGAACTTGTTCTCAACTAGCCTACCTGGTTAAATAAAGGTGAAATAAAGAAATAAAATAAAAATAAATATAAAATTCAATAATTCTGGTTAGCTTTAGCATGTATGTGGTCATGCATGGGATCTCAATTATTTGATTAATTGTAAAATATAAATGCAATATTGATGAGAAATATGTAGTTGAGTAGCCTGGCTTTATGATTGTCAATGAAAAAAACTCATGTTCAGGTGAATAATGATACATGTATAACTTGTCATTATCCTATCCTATGCTTGCAGGAGGATGTGCACTTTGGTCCTGGACGCTGTGGAAGACTAGTGATTTTGTTGTTGTAAATTTAGCTCACTGACAACAAGTCACAGTCTACCTCAGTGACCAGGTCTCTCACACCATTATTTCAACAGCTTTTAGTTTAGTCACTCCACGAAATGGCATTTTAGTCCACCCACAACATTTCCAGTTTCCTATTCATCAGAAAGCAGTCCTACGAACCTTCAGTTCAGAATATAGAGTGCACTCATAGTTTGTTGTTTGCAGGCAGCAACAAACCTTTGAATCATTGTTTATTGTCTGTAATTTCAGTTTTGTTTGTGTTGCAGCAAAACAAAATGTGAACAAAATATAAAATAATATAAATAAATGCTAACAAGAGCTATTGTGTTTCATGTCATAATGTGTTCATCTACCTCTGAAGATGTCACTGCATTTTCCAATCCAGTCAGTGAGATCTTAACACAGTCAAAACCGGTAAGTCCAGCCAGTGTGAACAATTCTACACTCATCTCTATCACTCATGAAAGTGTACATAAAAGTATACTAACACATTTCCTTATTTAACTGAGCACCAACTACCCTGGAAAGACATATGAGTGTACAGTACATAGTTATACTTTATTCCATGTGCATGTTTGCAATTAAAGTATTACTCTACGGTATGATTTGTATGCTTTTACTTTGTATCGTGTGTATTGATTTGACCTAAATTTCAGCACAATATAAATCAACATCACTATTAAGACCTCAACACTATTCTCTTGCAATCTGTAAATAATGTATGCTGAAATAAAGCACCTTCGATATGCCATGCACAGATTCTGATAATATAAATGAATTCCACAATATTGTACATCTCATTCTGCTTTAACTGTGGTAATCAATTCAATCAAGCAAGGTTATGAATGTATTAACATTTGTTGAAAGGATGGAGAGTGCATTTGTGAACTATTGCCATAGTAATTGCTCCATGTAGTAAAAGGGTAGATGGATGAATGAATATATAGATTGGTATACTAATACAAACATTTCATAATAGCTTGTCTGAGGGTATAAATATGCATTACAGAGATTGGACAATGAGAGTGGGTGTTACCTTCAACTCTCAGTGAAGTGTAGGATGTTTCCATGGATACTGCCACAGCAACCCATACTGAATGACTAGCCTTGGCCTGAAGCTTCCCAGCAGCACAGAATGGGCTGGATGATTTTAGAGGCCTCGAGGGTCATTGTTGAAGACACTTGGCATCCCCTTTATCATTCGAACACTAGATCCCTAAAGATTGTTTAAAAACTCATTACCTCAACGAGCAGTGTGTTTATTAGATATGAATGGATGGCCATTTAGGGATCTATTCAATCCGTATCACAGAAGTTCATGGTTACAGCGTGATTGAAATTTAAAGGCAATGTTCCCACGTTAGCGGAAACTGCATTCATGGTAAACACTGCATATGTCGGCCCGATCTAAAATTATCTTTACATTTCTATCATGCGATCTGCAACGCTTCAGTGATACAGATTGAATAGAGCCCTTAGATTAGCATAATTTATGTTCTTACTGTGACCTAGAGGGAGATAGTGGCAGGCAAGCTGATCCTCATTCATATCCAGCAACAAGCTTCAGGCTGCTGCATATAGAAAGAGCAACGTCTGGTGAGCAAGAACAGAGAAAGGCTTATAATGATGGATTTAATTAAAGGTAGGCCTATTTTGTTTTGAAACGGGGTTTGCTGTTTGCTAATATATACTAACATAGTATCATTGTGTGATAGCAGGCACAGCACCAATGCGCGAAGAACCTTTTCCTTTCTTGAACATTAATGTCTATTAGTCTATACAAAAATTCAAATCACATTATTTCAATCTTGAGAAGTAACATGATTAGTAGGTGTCATGTTATTATTTTAAGAATTTACTATTTTATATAAATCATTTATTGATACTTATTTTGATTTTCATCTCAGATCAGGCTGCGGTCTGCAGTGATCAAAAGTAGGTACTAGGCCTAGTACAACCTAGGCTACTTTTGAGAAAAATACTGTCACTCCCCTTCAATTCTCCCCAGGTCATAATTATAAATGTTTTCTCAATCAACTTTACAGAGTAAAAAAGGTCAAATGAAAAGATTCTGCTCCTAGTAATCAACAGTAGGTAGGCCTAGTCATTACCTCTATCTCACCCCTTCCCTGCAATATTCCCCATCATTGTTTCCCAAACTTGGTCCTGGGGCCTCCCAGGGGTGCACGTTTTGGTTTTTGCCCTAGCACTACATAGCTGATTCAAATAATCAAAGCTTGATGATGAGTTGATTATTTGAATCAGCTGTGCAGTGCTAGGGCAAAAACCAAAACGTGCACCCCTGGGAGGCCCCAGGACCGAGTTTGGGAAACCCTTAATGGTGAATATTGAAGGGGAGTGACAGTATCTTTCTCAACAGTAGCATAGCCAATCAACCTCATCTGGTGAATTAAAGGTAAAATGTATAAATGGTTTTTTTCCGGTGAATATCTTAGACACTGTAGTCTTTTAAAATGTCTGAATCTGTCACAAACTACACAAAATGTCTAAATCTGCAGGATGATTGGCAGAGGTTATCAGAGAGCGCCACCTGCTGTTCAAAAACGGGAGCTGCCCCTTCTGACCATGTTTGTGCAAAAGCTGATGGACAGAAGATGGACGAAAGAAGAGAAAGGCTTTTTAGGTTCCATCATCTGCTACACAATGTTTGTTAACCTGCTACGGCTAAAGAAGAGGACAAGAGCGTGGAGGCGAGCTGAGCCTGTGGATATGAGCTACACTGCTTCCTGACTAACTTTATTGATGCTGAGCGCTGCTAAGAGACTGAACCAAAAGTGTTACTCTAGTGTATAGGCTACACTCTTGTGGTATACTAGGTTAATTGTGTTTCCATAGCTAGGGCTGATAGTGAAGACTTGTAAAGAGCATAATCAACAACCTCTGCATAATCAAAACAGTTGCTTTGTGACTTTTCACAGTGTTTGTATTTCTGTTTATTAAGCATCCCCATTAGCTGCAGCTACTCCTCTAGGGGTCCAAACAAGATTATGGCAATTACCGTTAACCCATGTTCACAGTTAGCCGCTGATATGTAAATCCAACCAGAATAGTCCCAGCGGCCTTGCCTTGGCCACAAGTCAGGGCATGTTCACTGAGGCCATGGCCCCATGAGTCTCAGGAGCAGGGTGTGAAGGTGGAAACACAAAAGTCTGAGGCTTTTTGGTAAAACACTGGAGTAAATCCTCAGTGGAAATGCACCACAAGTCTCTTGAATTTCAGGGTGCAGCATGTTCTTTTTTGGCACATTGTAACCACAGCTGATCGCTTCAAAATGAGTGAAGACGGTGGAACGTGGTGCAAGACAAATATGGTCAAATTTAATTAAAGGTTTGAAGATGAGGGCTGGAAAGAGAGATCCCTGTCTTTTCTGACAGCAAATAACTTCATGTCACTAATGCCATTCAGGCTGTGGTTTGGTCTTCAACCATTCAACCCGATGTGTCACGGCTCATTCACTCCCCCTCCTGGATTTAAAAGTAATAGACGACAGTAAGAAAATGGCAGAAGTGCTTATCCTACACAAATCCATGAGGGGAAATTAGTTTGATTATGTCCAGAAATAATCCCTACCTCCTAGGGACTTCCTAGGGCCCCTGGGAAGTTTGAAAATATTGTTTACAACTATCCAGTTCCCTCAGGTGTGTACGGGCTAGTAGGGTTGTCTCTCTGTGGGACCCGTAGTCTCTGTCTCAAACTTAGTTTGGCTTGTCTAAATGACTAGCTTGCTTTAATGTCATATGGTATATGTCCAATATACAATGGCTCAACGCAACGCGTTGTCTCATGGTATATTGGCCATATGTAACAAACCCCCACGGTGCCTTATTACTATTATAAACTGGTTACCAACGTAATTAGAGCAGTAAAAATAATGTTTTGTCATACCCGTGGTATATTGTCTGATATACCACGGCTGTCAGCCAATCAGCATTCAGGGCTCAAACCACCCAGTTTATAATTCACGTTGCTTCCTATTCTATGGGCATAGCAATGATGTATACGTAAATGTGTTTGCAAACATTATCATCATCAACATAGTGTCATGTCTTTCCTCCTCTTTTCTATTAGCAAGGTGCAGAATGTCATTCACCTATTATTTTATAGCCTATGAGCACGGCACAATAATGCACATTCCCTATGCTTGCTGATTAAGCTATGGGCAAACTTTTTGCAATTATCCCCTTCCTCTCTCTCAACCTATGGGAATACATCTTGGGATGTATTTATGTCTACTTTATCCATGTTCTCTTACTTGCTTTGTTACAGCAAATGTTACCAACAACCCTCCACCAGCTAAGACCCGTCATAGGAACTCATGTCTCCCTTTTACTTTCCACCAGCTTCAAACAGCTGTAAAAACTACATTTTTTGTTATTGAAAATATATTTCACAGTGATTTAGATGGTACAATGATTCCCTTACCTAGTCAGGGCTTGTTTTCACACATAAACTTAAATTGAGCAAACAGCGATTTCTACATTGGCCACTTAACCCGATTTCCACTAGATAAAACAGCCACAAAGTAAAAACAGCCTTTTTAAATCCTGTGTAACACATTTAAGCTTTCACTCTATTGAAACAACAAATAATAATTATGTTGTGTGAGATTGAGACAACAGGTTTGTCTATTTGGACAATGGGTTTGTCTATCTGTAAGCAAAAAAATATTGTAGTGACTCACTCACTGCTGAAGTTGATTTACTTATTTACTACTTTCATAGCAGCCCTGTCTAAATAACAACTATTTTCTGTCTTTTGAAAAATGTGCATGGACATGTTTAACATATTACAGGACCTTTTACATATTTCAATAAGACATTATAAGGGCTCCTACATGTTCCTAACAACTAATAACGCATTAGTTTAGTAAGCCTTATCTAATTGTATCTGTGCCAAATTTGAGTCGAATTGTTCGTTAGCCAGGTTTTCAGATTATTCACTCCAGGCCTGAACCAGGGTAATCTCTCTCTCTCTCTCTCTCTCAATGACGTCAAGTATCAGCTGACTGGTTTGTTTTGCTGTAGACTCCGCAGCAGATAGCAAGGAAGGAGTCGAACGACATCAAAGGAGTAAAATAATTTGTTATTCTTACAAAAAATTGGTCTTGGATCGCCCAACAGTTTAAATCGCCTACGGTTGAAAATATATTTACCATTCTTACAGGCATCTTTTGCCTCATTTACGAAACAGTTTGACCTGCGTGAAATATGCCTTCAGAGAAGACATTCAAACAAAGGAGGACATTTGGTATGTACTAACACCACACATTTTAACATTGGAATCTGATTTTATAGATTATGTCGTTATTTCAATTAGTAACTGTTCACATTTGATGGATCCTTATTTCGTAATGTCATCTTTTATGTGGAAAACAGATGGTTTCCCAATTGCCCCTAGTGTCTGAATAGTTCATCAGTTCAACTTCGACCAGACGCAAAAGGCAATAAACAGTCTAGGTACAAATTTGGAAGATAATTAATTTGATATAATATAGGCCTACACTTGGCTTTTCAAAGCGACAAATTCGTGATAATTAAGTGTGGTGGCTGTATCTAGGCAAATAAAAAAGGTTATATCCTCAGTGGGTCATGTTATGCAATCCGAATAGACTGAGCAAATATTGGTGTTGTGTTTAGTTGGTAGGCTTTAGCCTACAATGTCTGTCTCTGTAAAATGTATGTCAATGACAGCGAAACGATAATCGGATTCTGTTGAGCTCAATTTGTTTGGGAAAGGGATGTTTAAAAAAATAAACAAGTAGGCTACATAGGCCTATTGCTCTTCTCGAAATGCAGGGAAGTGCGCAAAATTGGGGGATGGGATGGGACGGATTGCGGAGGTGAAAAGAGGGCCTTGGGGGAAGGGGCCAAAAACAAATGTCTGTAGGCTAACTGTAACATTATATCATGTAGACCCAGATAACAAACCAAATATGGATTGTCATGTTAATTTCGCTTTCTGTCAATAGGCCTTTATGTTCAATACAGTGTTGCGTCTGAGATGAGGTTCCTTGTTTAGGGTTGTGATGTGACTAGATGGCGTACAGCTACAACCGGACGTTAGTTTTCGTAGCAGGTTAGGAGAGCTTTTCAGCGAACCCTAACCCCTTTCTTAACCCAATTATCCTAACTCGGGGATTCCCAAACTTTTTGGGCCCGCGACCCCATTTTGAAATCTTTTTTTTTGTTGTTGCCACAGTAGGGAGAACCTGGACGAAAGTAACACTTTTAGTTTTTTACTCCGACAGTTTGTGTCCTCTACCTGTAATTTCATTTCTAGAGCAAATTAGTTGAAATTAAATAGACCTAGAACTGAACTACTGCAATGTTACTTTTGTACCTGCCGAGGGGGGTGCATTCAGTATGATATGTTAAGTTTTGTATTTTGACTTGTGGGCAGAACGACAGATTTTTACCTTGTCAGCTCTGGGATTCGATCTAGCAACTTTTCGGTTACTGGCCCAATGCTCTAACCACTGGACTCCCAAGTGGTGCAGTGGTCTAAGACACTGCCTCTCAGTGCAAGAGGTGTCACTGCCTCTTTCGGTTTGAATCCATGTTGCATCACATCTGGCCGTGATTGGAATAGGGCGGTTCATAATTAGCTCAGTGTCGTCTGGGTTTGGCCTGGGAAGGCTGTCAATGTAAATAAGAATTTGTTCTTAACTGGCTTGCCTAGTTAACCCTTTTAGCTAACCCTTCCCCTATAACCCTTTAACTTAACTCCTTAACGCTAACCCAGCCGACGTTAGCCAGCTAGCCAATGTCAGCAGGTAGCCTAGTGGTTAGAGTGTTGGGCAAGTAACCAAAAGGTTGCTAGATTGAATCCCCGAGCTGACAAGGTAAAAAATCTGTTGTTCTGCCCCTGAACAAGGCAGTTAACAAACTGTTCCTAGGTCGTCAGTTAAATAAGAATTTGTTCTTAACTGAAGGTTTAATTTTTTATTTTATTGTTTTCTTTTAATTAACTCCACCTAGCCAACGTTAGCCACCTAGCTAGAATTCGTAACTTATTACTGATTCATTTATTTAAACCTGTTCCAAACGGACCCGAGGACAACTAGACTCATTCCGTATGGACCTGATTGGATCCAGACCCGGTCCAATCTGAGTGAGGAAAGCAACAGAAAAGTACCTTTTTAAAGCTACTTTATTAAGCGGAGCTGATAATGCGCGAGACAAGGCAGAGAGGTGCCGCTCTAGCAAGTGGGGCCTACTCACAGCTATAGTAGACTAATAGCTGCCATAGCTAGGTTATTTATCAAAAATGATTAAGTAGTACCTGTCTTGACTGCATCAAACCGGGAGAAGCTAGTTAAGCTAGCTAGCGTTATCTAGCTAGGCTAATTGAGGCTGCATGCGCTTTCACATACTACAGTTAAAAATAACTCCATTCAGAATATTACCTAAATCGCAGCCTAACCATACCAAATATATCATACTAATTTGTGTGTCCCGGATTCACAGTAACTATGTTATGTCTGATCTGAGAACACGCTGGGCGAGAAGTGCACAATATCTGTTTTAGCTGTACTATCAGCCATAATTTCGTGTTTTTGTAACTGGAACCTTAAACAACTATGCACAGCTCTACAACAGAAAAACACTTCTGGGTCAGTTTTCTTTACTTACATCGCTCAAAACCACATTTTAGGGATGTTGTCCTCCACACTAGGAACGTGCTGACTTCACAGCATCACTCTAGTTCATGTGTTATCTGAGAACATGGGCGGTACCCCATGTGGTGAAAAAGGTGATGTAATCAACGGCCAATGTTTACTTTATTAATTGTGGCTATGGCAGTCTATTACAAATCAGTCTGCCAGTACTTTTGACAGTATTTTAATCAAATTGTATTTGTCACATGCGCCGAATACAGCAGGTGTAGGTAGACCTTACCATGAAATTATTACTTACAAGCCCTTATCCAACAATGCAGTTCAAGAAATGGATTTAAGAAAGTATTTTATAAATAAACTCAAGTAAAAAAATATATATAAATATATAAAAAATAAAAATGTAACACAAGAAAATGACATAACAATAGCGAGACCGATACCGCGCCTTACGGTCAGACACCGAGCAGTTGCCATACCAGGCGGTGATGCAACTGGTCAGGATGCTCTCGATTGTGTAGCTGTAGAACTTTCTGAGGATCTGGGGACCCATGTAAAATCTTTTCACTCTCCTGAGGGGGAAAGGTGTTGTCGTGCCCTCTTCACAACTGTCTTGGTGAGTTTGGACCAGGATAGTTCTTTGGCGATGTGGACACCAAGGAACTTAACTCTCAACCCGCTCCACTTCAGCCCATCAATATTAATGGGGGCCTGTTCGGCCCTCCTTTTCCCATAGTCCACGATCAGCTCCTTTGTCATGTTCACATTGAGGGAGAGGTTGTTGTCTTGGCACTACACTGCCAGTTCTCTGACCACCTCCCTATAGGCTGTCTTATCGTTGTCGGTGATCAGGCCTACCACCGTTGTGTCGTCAGCAAACTTAATGATGGTGTTGGAGTCGTGCTTGGCCAAGCAGTCTTGGGAGTACAGGAGGGGACTAAGCATACACTCCTGAGTGGCCCCAATGTTGAGAATCAGTGTGGCAGATGTGTTGTTGCCTCCCTTACCACCTGGGGGCAGCCCGTCAGGAAGTCCAGGATCCAGTTGCAGAGGGAGGTGTTTAGTCCGAGGGTCCTTAGCTTAGTGATGAGCTTTGTGGGCACTGGTGTTGAATGCTGAGCTG
This sequence comes from Oncorhynchus clarkii lewisi, assembly GCF_045791955.1. Lineage (NCBI taxonomy): Eukaryota > Metazoa > Chordata > Actinopteri > Salmoniformes > Salmonidae > Oncorhynchus > Oncorhynchus clarkii. Next base: position 22,695,931 of record NC_092147.1, read on the forward strand.
TAGTCAGGGAACAGCATTCTCACATAGGTGTTTATTTTATCCAGGTGGGAAAGAGCAGTGTGGAGTTCAATTTGAGATTGTGTCATCTGTGGATCTGTTGGGGCGGTATGCGAATTGTGGTGGGTCTAGGGTTTCCGGCATGATGGTGTTGATGTGAGCCATGACCAGCCTTTCAAAGCACTTCATGGCTACTGACGTGAGTGCTACGGGGCGGTAATAATTTAGGCAGGTTAACTTTGTTTGAAACATGTAGGTATTACAGACTCAATCACGGAAAATGTCAGTGAAGATACTTGCTAGGTTCGTGCATGCTTTGAATACACGTCGTGGTATCCGTCTGGCCCCGCGGCTTTGAATGTTGACCTGTTTAAAGGTCTTGCTCACATTGGCTAAGGAGAGCGTGATCACACAGTCGACCAGAACAGCTGGTGCTCTCATGCATGCTTCAGTGTTGATTGCCTCGAAGTGAGCATAAAAGACATTTATCTCATGTCACTGGGCTCATGTCACTGGGCAGCTTGCGGCTGGGTTTCCCTTTGTAGTCAGTTTTTTTCAAGCCCTGCCAGATCCAGTGTGGTAGGATTCAAAATTAATCCTGTATTGACACTTTGCCTGTTTGGTTTGTCTGAGGGAATGGTGGGATTTCTTACAAGCATCCGGATTAGTGTCCCCCTCGTTGAAAGCGGCAGCACTAGCCTTTAGCTCGGTGCGGATCTTGCCTGTATTCCATGGCTTCTGGTTGGGATATGTATGTACGGTCACTGTGTGTGGTGTCAAGGTGGTCTAGAGTTTTTTTTCTCCTTCTGGTTGCACATGTGACATGCTGGTAGAAATGAGGTTAAAACGGATTTAAGTTCGTTGAGTGCGGTCTTAGTGCCAGCATCGGTTTGTGGTGGTAAATAGACTGCTATGAGTAATATAGATGAGAACTCTCTTGGTAGATAGTGTGGTCTACAGCATATCATGTGATATTCTACCTCAGGCGAGCAATACCTCGAGACTTCTTTAATATTAGACATTGCACACCAGCAGTTATTGACAAATAGACACACACTCCCGCCCCTCGTCTTAGTAGACATACAGTGGGGAGAACAAGTATTGCTGCTGATTTTGCAGGTTTTCCTACTTACATAGCATGTAGAGATATGTCATTTATCATAGGTACACTTCAACTGTGAGAGACGGAATCTAAAACAAAAATCCAGAAAATCATATTGTATGATTTTTAAGTAATTAATTTTCATTTTATTGCATGACATAAGTATTTGATCACCTACCAACCAGTAAGAATTCCGGCTCTCACAGACCTGTTAGTTTTTCTTTAAGAATCCCTCCTGTTCTCCACTCATTACCTGTATTAACTGCACCTGTTTGAACTCGTTACCTGTATAAAAGACACCTGTCCACACACTCAATCAAACAGACTCCAACCTCTCCACAATGGCCAAGACCAGAGAGCTGTGTAAGGACATCAGGGATAAAATTGTAGACCTGTACAAGCCTGGGATCGGCTACAGGACAATAGGCAAGCAGCTTGGTGAGAAGGCAACAACTGTTGGTGCAATTATTAGAAAATGGAAGGAGTTCAAGATGACGGTCAATCACCCTCGGTCTGGAGTTCCATGCAAGATCTCACCTCATGGGGCATCAATGATCACGAGGAAGGCGAGGGATCAGCCCAGAACTACACGGCAGGACCTGGTCAATGAACAGAAGAGAGCTGGGACCACAGTCTCAAAGAAAACCATTAGTAACACACTACGCCGTCATGGATTAAAATCCATGAGGTCATCCTGCTCAAGCCAGCGCATGTCCAGGCCCGTCTGAAGTTTGCCAATGACCATCTGGATGATCCAGAGGAGGAATGGGAGATCATGTGGTCTGATGAGACAAAAATATAGCTTTTTGGTCTAAACTCCACTCGCCGTGTTTGGAGGAAGAAGAAGGATGAGTACAACCCCAAGAACACCATCCCAACCGTGAAGCATGGAGGTGGAAACATCATTCTTTGGGGATGCTTTTCTGCAAAGGGGACAGGGCGACTGCACCGTATTGAGGGGAGGGTGGATGGGGCCATGTATCGCGAGATCTTGGCCAACAACCTCCTTCCCTTAGTAAGAGCATTGAAGATTGGTCGTGGCTGGGTCTTCCAGCATGACAACGACCCGAAACACACAGCCAGGACAACTAAGGAGTGGCTCCGTAAGAAGCATCTCAAGGTCCTGGAGTGGCCTAGCCAGTCTCCAGACCTGAACCCAATAGAAAATCTTTGGAGGGAGCTGAAAGTCCGTATTGCCCAGCGACAGCCCTGAAACCTGAAGGATCTGGAGAAGGTCTGTATGGAGGAGTGGGCCAAAATCCCTGTTGCAGTGTGTGCAAACCTGGTCAAGAACTACAGGAAACGTATGATTTCTGTTATTGCAAACAAAGCTTTCTGTACCAAAAATAAGTTCTGCTTTTCTGATGTATCAAATACTTATGTCATGCAATAAAATGCTAAATTAATTACTTAAAAATCATACAATGTGATTTTCTGGATTTTTGTTTTACATTCTGTCTCACAGTTGAAGTGTACCTATGATCAAAAATTACAGACCTCTACATGCTTTGTAAGTACCAAAACCTGCAAAATCGGCAGTGTGTCAAGTACTTGTTCTCCCCACTGTCGCTGATCTGTCCTGCCGATGAATGAAGAAGCCAGCCAGCTCTATATTATCTTTGTCGTCATTTAACCATGTCTTGGTGAAACATAAGATATTACAGTTTTTTAAATCCCGTTGGTAGGATAGTCTTAATCGTAGATTGGCCAGTTTTTTTTAAGTGGTTGCACGTTGGCCAATAATACGGAGGGTGGTGGTGGTTTACCTACTCGCCGGCAAATTTTTACAAGGCACCCCGCCCTTCTCCCACTTTTTCCTCTGTCTTTTCTACACGCGGATGACAGGGATTTGGGCCTTGTCTTGACAAAGCAGTATATCCTTCGCATCTGACTCATTAAAGAAAAATCTTTGTACGTTTCGAGGTGGGTAATCACTGTTCTGATGTCCAGAAGCTCTTTTTGGTCATAAGAGACGGAAGCAGCAACATTATGTACCAAATGAGTTTCAAACAATGCGGGGGGGGGGGGGGGGAATACGTAGGTTTGATCCCCAATCTTTGATCCCTAAGAGATGTCACTTTTTAAAACCTCTTAGATGTGCATGGTTCTGGTACTGGTACCGACCGACATTTTCGCTTATAAATCGATCTGTGTACACCGTAGATCAAAATGGCTCGCATTGAGCGAAAGCCATGGTTCCCACAGACACCGTAGCATTTCTTCTGTGCCTGTGTGAAGTGGAATGTGAAATCTAAAACCACTTGAATCTGGGATGTCCTTCATTGAGACTTCCGGCGCCGACAGAGTTGGCATTCCCAAACCAGAAACCGTGTGTTTACGGACATATTCAATCAATCCCTACCCCAGTCTGTTGTTCCCACATGCTTCAAGAGGGCCACCATTGTTCCTGTTCCCAAGAAAGCTAAGGTAACTGAGCTAAACGACTACCGCCCCGTAGCACTCACTTCCGTCATCATGAAGTGCTTTGAGAGACTAGTCAAGGACCATATCACCTCCACCCTACCTGACACCCTAAACCCACTCCAATTTGCTTAACGCCCAAATAGGTCCACAGACGATGCAATCTCAACCACATGGCACACTGCCCTAACCCATCTGGACAAGAGGAATACCTATGTGAGAATGCTGTTCATCGACTACAGCTCGGCATTTAACACCATAGTGCCCTCCAAGCTCGTCATCAAGCTCAAGACCCTGGGTCTCGACCCCGCCCTGTGCAACTGGGTACTGGACTTCCTGACGGGCCGCCCCCAGGTGGTGAGGGTAGGCAACAACATTTCCACCCCGCTGATCCTCAACACTGGGGCCCCACAAGGGTGCGTTCTGAGCCCTCTCCTGTACTCCCTGTTCACCCACGACTGCGTGGCCACGCACGCCTCCAACTCAATCATCAAGTTTGCGGACGACACAACAGTGGTAGGCTTGATTACCAACAACGACGAGACGGCCTACAGGGAGGAGGTGAGGGCCCTCGGAGTGTGGTGTCAGGAAAATAACCTCACACTCAACGTCAACAAAACTAAGGAGATGATTGTGGACTTCAGGAAACAGCAGAGGGAACACCCCCCTATCCACATTGATGGAACAGTAGTGGAGAGGGTAGTAAGTTTTAAGTTCCTCGGCGTACACATCACAGACAAACTGAATTGGTCCACCAATTCATCGTGAAGAAGGCGCAGCAGCGCAACCTCAGGAGGCTGAAGAAATTTGGCTTGTCACCAAAAGCACTCACAAACTTCTACAGATGCACAATCGAGAGCATCCTGTCGGGCTGTATCACCGCCTGGTACGGCAACTGCTCCGCCCACAACCGTAAGGCTCTCCAGACGGTAGTGAGGTCGGCACAACGCATCACCGGGGGCAAACTACCTGCCCTCCAGGACACCTACACCACCTGATGTCACTGATGTTTACATCAAGGACAACAACCACCCGAGCCACTGCCTGTTCACCCCGCTATCATCCAGAAGGCGAGGTCAGTACAGGTGCATCAAAGCTGGGATCGAGAGACTGAAAAACAGCTTCTATCTCAAGTCCATCAGACTGTTAAACAGCCACCACTAACATTGAGTGGCTGCTGCCAACACACTGACTCAACTCCAGCCACTTTAATAATGGGAATTGATGGGAAATGATGTAAAATATATCACTAGCCACTTTAAACAATGCTACCTAATATAATGTTTACATACCCTACATTATTCATCTCATATGTATATGTATATACTGTACTCTATATCATCTACTGCATCTTTATATAATACATGTATCACTAGCCACTTTAACTATGCCACTTTGTTTACATACTCATCTCATATGTATATACTGCACTCAATACCATCTACTGTATCTTGCCTATGCCGCTCTGTACCATCACTCATTCATATATCTTCATGTACATATTCTTTATCCCCTTACACGTAGTTTTGGAATTGTTAGCTAGATTACTTGTTGGTTATTACTGCATTGTCGGAACTAGAAGCACAAGCATTTCGCTACACTCGCATTAACATCTGCTAACCATGTGTATGTGACAAATAAAATTTGATTTGATTTTTAATATCTCATTTGCTCTTACAACTGTCCAACTCTTTCCTCACAACCACTGACAATTCACATGCCTGCAATCGTTACATTGTAGCGCAGCTGTAGGGAGTGGTTTTACTATGGTAGCTGGGCGATATGGCCAAAATATATCATATGGTATTTTTCATTTTTTTAACGGAATGACTATTTAACAATATTTTATGTTTTTGATTAATAAAAATTATACATTTGCTTTGAGTAGTGCGTGACCCTAGGGTGGCAATACATATATATTCTAAATTATTTTTCCATTCTGATTTGTTTTATACTGCTCAATTCAACTTCAACCTATTTCTGAATTTCCTGCACTCATTTGAGATCATTTCCAAACTGCCACGATATGGCAAAAATACTAGGCCTTATTTTTAACCAAATGTTGCAATTGCGATTTAGATCAAAACACCTGGGTGAATTTTTGGAATCATGGAAATAGAATGTTTATTGTAATTCTATAGTTTGAATATAAATAATAGTAGGTTCTTTGAATACAGTGTTTGACATGACGACGAATGAAAATGCCATGGACGAGTTATTGTGACAGGGTAAGAACCAAATTGATGTTCAGTGTTTCCTTGGGGACCCTATAATCTTTGGTTACATGACATCTTTATTCATATAGCCAACATATTCATGCTTCTCCTATTCCTCTTTGATTTAGAAGATACGGTTGCACAAACAACATGCGGATTTAAGCCTCCACCAGTACTGGTATCAGGCTGCATTAGCTAGCTACGTTTGCTCTGACGCCGTACTTTTATTAGCTAGCCAGCTGCCTAGCGATTAGCATTAGTGGCTAACACGGTTTAGCTTAACTTGCTAAGAAAATAAACTAGCTGTTTGCAGATGTAAGAAACACAAACTAATATTGTAATTATAGAACGCTTGTGGATTTACATTAAGATCAAAGTGTAAACAACATCGTCATCAACATTGTTGCATGTGCTGCATTGGCCATGCAGACTGAACGAAAGTATCGTGGTCAAGCAACAACAAATATGCACCCCTTGAGTGACGGGGTGGGACTAGGTCTGTGGAAAGCGGCATGGAGAGAGGGATGACTCAAGTAGCTGAGTAAACTATAAACATTTATATTACATACGGCATAACACATTTAACAAACCAAACATTTAAAATACCGTTATAGAAGGTAAAGTAAAAACCCAAACCGGTCCGTTCATAAATTCCGGTATATAGTAAAATACGGTATACCGCCCAGCCCTACAGTAGCACATTCAATGATCGATTTATAGCATTGTTTGTCCTAGACACATAAGATTAATATGAGGCGAGTTCCTAACGAGTTCAGGAAGCCAAGCTAGAACTGAGACGTTCACAGCGATGCTGGCAGACGTTTTGATCAAGAGAGACCTTTAGAAAATATGTAAATTTTCTCTAACACTAAACATATAAATATGTATTTAACAGTGGAAATGACTTATATACTTTCTAAATATAGCATAATCAAATTATGAAACGACTAACTATAAGATTTCACCTTCCTTATTCATACAGTTTTGTTGAATATGGAATACATCATAAAATATTTAATTTCCTAATGTAAAAAAAAAAAAAAGTGTACTTGAGCTTGTGTCCTCAAAAGTGACTACATCTCAGCAATTTATAACTATTTTTTGCCAGAAATGTGAGATTTTAACCGTTCTTTGAGTATGCAGCATTATGGCCCTCTCATGATAAATAATTACTTTTGGGGATTACGTAGATGACATTTAATTACATTTAACTGGTAAAATCCACTTCAATCAGTGTAGATGAAAGGGAGGAGATGGGTTAAAGAAAGAGTATTAAGCCTTGAGACATGGATTGTGTATGTGTGCCATTCAGAGGGTGAATGGGCAAGACAAAATATTTCAGTGCCTTTGAACAGGGTATGGTAGTAGGTGCCAGGCGAACCGTTTTGAGTGTGTCAAGAACTGCAACGCTGCTGGGTTTTTCACTCTCAACAGTGTGTATCAAGAATGGTCCAGCTAACTTGACACAACTGTGGGAAGCATTGGAGTCAACAATGGACAAGCATCCCTGTGGAGCATTTTCAACACCTTGTAGAGTCCATGCCCTGAAGAATTGAGGCTGTTCTGAGGGCAATAGGGGGTCCAACTCAATATTATGAATGTGTTCCTATTGTTTGTACACTCAGTGTAGGTCTAGATAGATATAGTAAAGGCTGTTTTTAAGCCCTCAGCCTTTATATAATCATATGAATGAATTTATATACAATATTCAACTATAAAAGACTCCTTTGAGAAAACAATTTGTCTGAACTGTCTCTTTAAGTCTATTGTATTTACTTAAGAGCAACGTGAATTATTATTCCTGTAAAAATCTCTTGTGTATTTCTGGATAGAATTGCCTAAATATGAACATTTTAGTGGAGCAATTGGGATCAAGAGGTCCATCCTTCCAGGCACTTGTGGTGTTGTTTCTTCTGTCCATCAGTCAAAACTGACCCAGGGTTTGTGTGTAAACAAAGGGGCCCAAGGCCTTATCTGGTGCCATGGAAACCGTTGTTTTGGCCTTGTTGCAAATGGCCACCGAGTTGCAAAGTTCAGCAGGATGGGACTAGTTTAGAAAATATTATGTTCACTTGCTGTTTCATTTATGGTCGGAGTTGATTCATTACCTGGTTTGCTGCGCTAATTGTATTGTCTATAACCATAGGGGGTTTGAGATAAATGGGCAATATATATTTTTCCTTTGAGTTACCTGTGTGAAAGGCAGATGGGATATAGAACAGATATAGTCTGATAGTTGTTTTGTCATCTCACCTGTTCTTTCTTCCTTGTGTCCACAGAGCAGAGAGTAGATGATGTACGACTGATCCGAGAGCAGCACCCCAACAAGATTCCGGTTAGTATCAGATCTATTACCACCACAACCATGCAAAGATATAATATACTTAAGCGATAAGGCATGAGGGGATGTGGCCAATATACCACGGCTAAGGGCTGTTCTTATGTACGACGCAACGCAGAGTGCCCAGATACAGCTATTACCACAAACCCCAGAGGTGCCTTATTGCTATTATAAACTGGTTACCAACTTAATTAGAGCAGTAAAAATACATGTTTTGTCGTGGTATATGGTCTGATATACCACGGCTGTCAGCCAATCAGGATTCAGAGCTCGAACCACCCAGTTTATAAATTGGGATAGAGAGTATTCCTAAATACAGACCCATCCAATGCTTTCCTCAACAGAGGTTATCCTTCCTAACATTCATGATATTCTCATGAAGAATAGGTAGAAGGGTATGGAACCGTCTCGGTGTTAGCCATGTGTCAGGACCCAAACAGACCACATATCAGATTGAATATCTCTCTAACCTTCCATCTGCTGCCTCTCTCCTCCACACACACACACTCTGACTGACTGACTGACTGAAAGGGCCTCAGTTACAGTACATGACCACTTCCTGATCCTTACCAGTCTGTCCAGGGGCCCCAAAATCCTGAGTAATGCCCCTCCCCCTCTGATTGACACTAGCTGTGTCTTGGTCATAGAAATATAATAAATGGAACGGGCGTCCCCATTCAAGTCAATGATGGCAGTCATTGCGATGAGCAAAGCTGGAAATGAAAGCAGGAAGTGTATCCATCAATATGTTCTGTGATTTGTTGACTCAACTGACATTACAAAAAATACATTACAATACCAGGCAGCCATCGCGGGTGTACACCTGAGTTTACCAGTCAAATCGCCAGGGTTAGAGGTTCTGGAGCCCATTCTATTTCTATGGTCTTGGTAATGTGACTCCTTCTAGCATGGTGTGCTGTGGGGACAGTGAGCTCTATAACAAGATGTTTCCTCTGCTTCCTTTAAGGTCATCATTGAGAGATACAAGGGAGAGAAGCAGCTGCCCATCCTGGATAAAACCAAGTTCCTGGTTCCTGACCATGTCAACATGAGTGAACTGATCAAAATCATCAGGTGCTCTTTCATGATGTTACGTTATCTTCAACCTTCTCTGTATTTACTTACATACATTTATCAGGCACTCACTACAGCAAATGTACTTCTACCAATGTGTGGATCTGATGTGCTGAACTCTTTGTCCATGTATCTTTGTCCCACCAGGAGGCGCCTCCAGCTGAACTCCAACCAGGCCTTTTTCCTGCTGGTGAACGGCCACAGCATGGTGTCCGTGTCGGCAGCCATCGCTGAGGTATACGAGCGCGAGAAGGACGACGATGGCTTCCTCTACATGGTGTACGCCTCGCAGGAGACCTTCGGAACCATGGCCCCCCAGTAACAGCCTCCCACCACCACGCCAGCACTCGGACATTGATACTATCTACCACCCCCCCTACCTGATCCTTCGTTCCTAAATACAGACCTATCCCCCTGTCTTCCCTCCAACCCATGCTTGCTTTACAACCTTAGCCAAGACCATAGGAACCAGCCAACCTCTTCTCCCATGCGCTAAAGGGCCCCATATAGTTATTAAAAGCCCTATCCTGCACCTTCTCATACTCTGCCCCTTACCCATACATTCAGCCATGTGTTTAGGGAAAGGGATTAAATAGTTTGTTTGAGTTTTGTTGTATAGGATGGATTAGTGTAGCAGAGATGATTGCCAGTTCAGCTTGAGTTCGCTCATTTCAAACATGTTACATGTTAAATCCCTGCTTGAGTCCATCACGGTTGAGTTCAGATACAGCAAACCCCATCTTTTCTTTTCCACTGGTTGGGTTTGCAAAACTTGAATGAGCTCAGTCTTTTGGATGAAGCTTCAATCACAACAGCTGCTGAGGAATTTTGTAACAGTTTAGTTGAATCCAGTTTGACTGACATGGGACATTACTGCCACAACATGTCATCATGTGGTAAAGTCTCCTGTGATGGGTGACTTAGGCCAATAGTCTTAACCGCTGTGACAAAATTACTGTTTCAATTTCCTTTTTAGTCTTTACTTTGGCCAATTCTAGGCGAACTATAGTTTTTAAGGCTTACATGTTAATGTCTGTTCAGTTTAGCATTCACCTCCCCCTGTCTTTATAATGGTTATGGGTTCAGCGATAAGTACAATTCTTTCCTTAATGAAAACGAAGGTCCTTTTTCAAATATGTTTTTATTTCCCTGCCTTTGTCGTAAATGTCTTCACATAGAAGAGATGTGAGGGACTCTTGTTTAAAAAAAAAAAAAAGTTTTTTTTTAAATGCTATGCTACCGAAAACCTGCTTTGATGATTGTAATAAGAGATTTGCCTCTGTGTGTACAGATATTGGACAAATGAAAGGAATAATAAACTGACCTTGATCACTATGATAGGACATGATGATGGAATTGCACGTGTGTTGAAAGGGTCACTGATGTGGGGTTGGTGGCCAGTTAGGACTGGGTGGGCATCATGGGCTGGGTCTGTCCATCTCTCCCCCACCTAGACCTGCCCTAGGGCTCCGGACAGAGCTCATCTCTGGGTGGCATCACACTTTTAGAATATTCAATTTGTTTTATAGAGGGTTATTTACGCCTTTATAATGTGTGCTTGTGTCCTCTTCCCTTTTGCTGTCCTCTTCCCTCTCGCTGTCCTCTTCCCTCTCGCTGTCCTCTTCCCTCTCGCTGTCCTCAACTGTTTAAAATGTTAGATGCCTTTTTATGTCAGCATTTTTGGCAGTTCCATCTTTATTTTGTTTTCATTCAATGTGATTTTGCTTCGTTGTACAAATGTCCATATGCTATACTTGTGCATAATGAATAAGAATGATTCTATGATCAGTTTGATTGAGGGTTTAATAACAGAGGAATGGTACAGTTATCAACCCAATGTTCCTCTGCATTCTCCTGTGTTTGCCACTCATTCTTCATATTTACAGCAGTATTACAACCTTTTCTTGTATTTATGTTCGTATTTTATGAATAAAAAAAAATGTAAACGATGTAAAAGTTTCTGTGGAGTGTTCCCCATCTAGAACGCCTATGCTGGTATTAGACACGGTGTTGCCTATGAAATCAGAAAACAAAATGCTTTTTACAATGTTTTTCATGCAGTATATAAAACAAGTAAATCTTAAAACACACTACACCATACGATACAAAAATCTGACATAAAAAAATAAAACAGGATCTGACCTTCAAGTTCAAATCTGCTTCACAATAATACCAAATGTTTTAAAACACCTTTTAAATCAAACATGCATAGCTATTGACTAAGAAAACTGCTACGTTACAGTCAAATAATACCAGCTAATTAGATGTCATTATATGTTTGACAAGAATCTCATTGGAACCAAGTAAGCTGAAACCGTTCCAGAAGCAAAAATACAGTATCATTTTATTATGGCCATACATTTTCTTTAGTAAATGATTGTACCATGCAGGGTTGCTAAGGCATCTAGGATGCACAGCTTTGTGCACAAACGTGATTTCCTATGGTCAATAATTTCACTATTTCATTTTAATGATATAAAGACATGATTATAAATCTAATTTGTTTACACAAAATGTTTGCAGCATGAACCTGGGTGTATTAACTAAGCACAATGTTACAGAACAGTGTAAAAACAAATGATCCACCAGAGAATCATGTTTGCTCTGCAGCCATAATGTGCCTACTGTAAACTCTCTTACTCCCATGAGACCTAGACCATAAACAGCATGGATGTGGTCAAAACATTTTTGACAACAGTCCCTGACATGCAATACTGTACAGATAGTCAAGATACAATCCTGGATTGTCCTACAATTCCTTGATCTTCAGTGACCACTTCCTGATCCTTACCTACAAATACCACATCCACCAGAATGGAACTCCAAGTGGATCCTGATTTAGTCAAAGTCTTGACTATCTATTGGAAGCAATAGGTGCAAGTGTTTATTGGTACATATGATCATTATCAAAGAAATGTCCCTTATGACTGAATTGTGTCCTCCATAACTGGCTAGGGACACTCCAGTGCAACACAACAAACCTATAATAACTTGTCCATCCTTGAAGACCACTGTCCTCATGTCACACTCACATCCAATGGCCTGGGACCAGCCAGTCTCATAAAAGTGCTTCACATGCCACACCATGGTGGCAACTTAAGGAGACATTCACTGACACATTCAATATCTAATCTTTCTCAAAAAGGATCCTCTTACATTTCACCACCACCCATTTTGGGTGGTGATTATAACAATTAGACTGCTCCAACTTCTAAACTTCTTAATTATTAAACAAGTTTGGAATCATTTCCAGGCAGTTCGACACAAAACAAAATCAATGGCACATCTTAGTAATGCTGGCACCATCTGTTTCTTTTCATCATTAATACCTGCACTGTACCCACAGTGAATGATTTGTTGAATAAAGCACTTGTTTGTTTCACTTCCTCTTCCCCTGTGCTGTCTGGCAACACAAAGGGAAATTACAGAAGTACTTCCTTGTTTCCTCAGAGACATGCTTTGTTCCAGAGGAGGAGGATTTGGCAGACAGTCAGTCAATGTGCATTATTTGGCAGTCATCTTATGTCTTTACATTCACACTTCATCATCCTCTCAGATATACATCCAACTTTCTTCTCCAGAGCAATTTAAAAGGCCATCTTGTCTTAGAACAGTACATGACTTGTTTTGAAAGGGTTGGGTCTGGCTACAGAACTGAGTGACACTGAGGTGTGACCTGAGTAGCGTGAGGAGTTTTGTCATATTTTTATTTTTTCCTTTGACCAAAATCATCTGTTATAGATGGACTGGAACTAATACAAATCTGTTGTTCTGCCCCTGAACAAGGCAGTTAACCCACTATTCCTAGGCCGTCATAGAAAACAAGAATTGGTTCTTAACTGACTTGCCTAGTTAAATAAAGGTAAAAAAATATATTTAAAAAAATAAAAAATAGCACCCTCCAAATTTACTCTATAATTTCACTTTCTTCATGGTCTCAAGCAAGAATCTAAGTTGAGTTGAGTGGCCACCATTCACCAGCCTACCATCAAAACTGTGACTGGTGTTCAAAGAGTCACGTCAATGAAAGGAGCTCCTCCAATCTGAGGAACATAAGGTGCTGATGTGCCCAGGTGTGAGATCACAGGAGTTTTTCTTAGTCCCCTGAGTCCTGGCTGTCTGATTTAGGAGCATACTTCAGCCGAAATGTGCCTGAAAAACAAAATACCAATTACGGTCAATATGTCAAGTTCCCTAAGAGGTTTCTGTGGATATAAAAAATATACAGTACCAGTAAAACGTTCGGACACACCTTGATGACAGCTCTGGCATTCTCTCAACCAGCTTTATGAGATAGTCAACTGGAATTCATTTCAATTAACATGTGTGCCTTGTTAAAAGTTAATTTGTGGAATTTCTTTCCTTCTTAATGCATTTGACCCAATCAGTTGTGTTGTGACAAGGTAGGGGTGGTATACAGAAGACAGTCCTGTTTGGTAAAAGACCAAGTCCATATTACGGCATGAACAGCTCAAATAAGCAAAGAGAAGCGACAGTCCATCATTACTTTAAGAAATGAAGGTCAGTCAATCCGGAAATTTCAAGAACTTTGAAAGTTTCTTCAAGTGCAGTAGCAAAAACCATCAAGCGCTATGGTGAAACTGGCTCTCATGAGGACCGCCACAGGAAAGGAAGATCGAGAATTACCTCTGCTGCAGAGGATACGTTCATTAGAGTTACCAGCCTCAGATTGCAGTCCAAATAAATGTTACACAGAGTTCAAGAAACAGACACATCTCAACATCAACTGTTCAGAGGAGACTGTGTGAATCAAGTTATTCATGGTCGAATTGCTACAAAGAAACCACTACTAAATGACAGCAATAAGAAGAGACTTGCTTGGGCCAAGAAACACAAGCAATGGACATTAGACCGGTGGAAATATGTTATTTTGTCCAATGAGTCCAAATTTGAGATTTTTGGTTCTAACCACCGTGTCTTTGTTAGACGCAGAGTAGGTGAACGGATGATCTCTGCATGTGGTTCCCACCGTGAAGAATGGAGGAGGTGTGATGGTGTGGGGGTGCTTTGCTGGTGACATTGTCTGTGATTTATTTAGAATTCAAGGCACACTTAACCAGCATGGCTACCACAGCATTCTGCAGCAATACGCCATCCCATCTGGTGACCCAAAACACACCTCAAGGCTGTGTAAGGGCTATTTGACCAAGAAGGAGAGTGATGGAGTGCTGCATCAGATGACCTGGCCTCCACAATCAACCAACCTAAACCCAATTGAGATGGTTTGGGATGAGTTGTACCGCAGAGCGAAGGAAAAGCAGCCAACAAGTGCCCGGCATATGTGGAACTCCATCAAGACTGTCGGAAAAGCATTCCATATGAAGCTGGTTGAGAGAAGGCCAAGAGTGTGCAAAGCTGACATCAAGGCAAAGGGTTGCTACTTTGAAGAATCTCAAATATATCTTTAAAAAAACAATGTTTAAACACTTTCTTGGTTACTACACGATTCCATATGTGTTATTTCATAGTTTTGATGTCTTCACTATTATTCTACAATGTAGAAAATAGTAAAAGTTAAGAAAAAGGCTTGAATGAGTAGGTGTGTCCAAACTTTTGACTGGTACTGTACATATTTTTAATCATAGAATTACAATATTTCTTGCAGTAGCTGTACGGTTTATACTTTATACCTTGCTGAGCAGCATCCATGGGTGGCTGCTTGCATTCCTGTGCCCGATGGCCGATGACCCCACAGTTGTAGCAGGACAGGCTTTCTGGCTTCTTGTGCCCTCCGTTCCCCACCACTCCATGAGGCTGGTACATGTTGGCCCCGGCACCCAGAAATCCCTGCATGGGGGGCAGGACCAGCCCCTGCTGCCCCTGTGTGTCATGGCTGTGAGACATGCTGCTGTTGTAGAGGGGCGGTGCCACCAGGGGGTAGGGGAAGGCAGTACTGCTCCCAGCCAGCAGGGGACTGAGGTGAAGCAGGGGACCCAGGGTGAACACTGACGTCCCTGAGAAGGGGTGCTGGAAGTACCCTGCGTAGCTGGCCGGGAGGGCCCCGTAGGAACCACAGTTCCCACTGCAACCACAGGAGCTGCACACGCACACAGATGGGCTTGGGGTGGAGCCAGAGGCGATGGTGTAGCCACTGTTCTCTGTGGAAGTGGGACTGGAGCTTGGCAGGACAGCAGCGCTACTGTTGACACAATAGGTGTTGCCTGGCACCGCTGCTATGGGAACGCTGCTCCCGGTTCCCATGGAAATGCCACTCACAGATGGGAAGGCTGACTTAAAGGAGGGAGATAATGAGGAAGAGGAGGCGGAGGAAGACGGGTAAGGGTAGTGTCCAGCACGGGGTAAGGAGGGGGACACCTGTAGGTGTAGAGGGGGGTGTGAGACGTGGTGCAGGGTGTTAGAGGTGGTGGTGAGGGCGGTGCTGGTCTCCACCATCAGGCCTGGAAGGGAGCGCAGCATGGTGACCCCAGAGGGCCCCCGGGGCCCAGCAGAATCCTGGTGGAGGGGAGGGAACCCCACACTGTCCACACTCAGGCCAGGGAACAGGCTCTCAAGCCGCACCCCAACAGCTACGCCTGAACCCAGGGGTTTGGCCCGCTCATTAGGGCAAAGGGGAGGGGGCCGGGACTTACGGGGGGAGCCCAGCATGCGTCTTGGTGACAGTAGGGGCAAGGAGGGTGGAGGAAGGCCAATGTGGGAGGGGCAGGGAGTAGGATCATTCTGCACGGGAAGAACCTGAGCAGTGGGCCGACTAGGACCTGTTGTAACGGTGGGGTTCAGGGGAACACATGTCCTGTCCTTCTCTCCGAGGTCTAGTCCTGACCCCATACCTGGATGGGAGACAGAACAAACTGTTATCAGAGATAAAATGTTATGCTAATTTAAAAGCAGGGTATATAATTAATGACTGCTGAAAGAGGGATGGGGACTCACGTCTGTGTGGCTCCTTGGCCCTGTCGAAGGCCCCTTCCCGAGACAGAGACAGAGGGGTAATGGGGCTGGAGGAAGAGCTGGAATAACCCGAGGAGGAGCTGCTGTCCCGGGGGAGAGGGTGCATGCCTGTCTCTACCTCCACACGTAGCTCTGAACACAGAAACACATGTAGGCTAAATGAAGCTGAAGTGTAGAGCAGGGATCATCAACCAGATTCACATGTGGGCTGATTTCTTCATGAGCGGATGGTCAGGGGACAGGAACATAATTACAAATAAATTGTAGACTGCAAATTGACCACGAGCAGATATAATATTTGACTAAAGCATAATAATTTCAAACCATGCTTATATTTCTATACGATCACATACGGAAAGTATTCAGACCCCTTGACTTTTTCCACATTTTGTTATGTTACAGCCATATTCTAAAATTGATAAAATAATATTTTTTCCCTCATCAATCTACACACAATACTCCATAATGATGAAGAGAAAACAGGTTTGTAGGCATTTTTACAATTTAGGTAGAATAAATTGTCCGTAGAGCTCCGATCTGGGGAAGGGTAACAAAACATTTCTGCAGCATTGAAGGTCCCCAAGAACACAGTGGCCTCCATAATTCTTAAATGGAACAAGTTTGAAACCATCAAGACTCTTCCCAGAGCTGACTGCCTGCCCAAACTGAGTAATCGGGGGAGAAGAGCCTTGATCAGAGAGGTGACCAAGAACCCGATGGTCGCTCTGACTGAGCTTCAGAGTTCCTCTGTGGAGATGGGAGAACTTTCCAGAAGGACAACCATCTCCGCAGCACTCCACCAATCAGGCCTTTATGGTAGAGTGGCCGGACAGAAGCCACTCCTCAGTAAAAGGCACCTGACAGCCCGCTTGGAGTTTGCCAAAAGGCACCTAAAGGACTCTCAGACCATGAGAAAAAATATGATTTGGTCTGATGAAACCAAAATTGAACTATTTGGCCTGAATGCCAAGCGTCATGTCTTGATGAAACCTGGCACCATCCCTACGGTGAAGCATGGTGGTGGCAGCATCATGCTGTGGGGATGTTTTTCAGTGGCAGGGACTGTGAATGTCCTTGAGTGGTCCAGCCAGAGCCCGGACTTGAACCCGATCAAACATCTCTGGAGAGACCTGAAAATAGCTGTGCAGCGACGCTCCCCATCCAACCTGACAGAGCTTGAGAGGATCTGCAGAGAAGCATGGGATAAACTCCCCAAATACAGGTATGCCAAGCTTGTAGCGTCATACCCAAGAAGACTCAAGGCTGTAATCGTTGCCAAAGGTGCTTCAACAAAGCACTGAGTAAAGGGTCTGAATATTTGTCTGAATAATGATTTAAATGTGATATTTCAGTTTTTTAAAAGCTGTTTTTGCTTTGTCATTATGGGGCATTGTGTGTGGATTGCTTAGGGAAGGTAACAAAATATGGAAAAAGTCAAGGGGTCTGAATACTTTCCGAATGCACAGTATATATATCGCTATTATGCGTGGGAATACTTTGGAAAAGATTTCCCAACTTAAAATCACTTGGAGCTGTCCAACAATAAAAAAACAAATATGACATTTCTCTTCTTTTTTTTGTGTGGAGGCAAATAAAATCCGTTGGGGAACCCTGGCGTACAGGTTACCTGCAGTATCACGTTCTATAGATAACGTGGAGAAGGTGTACTTTGGACGATTACCTTTGTAATGAACCTTTATTTAAGTCTTTGTGTACAGTTTACATGTTCATGGAGCACAGTACAGAACAGATGCCTTTGAATGACCTGTATCAAGTGTCTAGTTTACTTGTATTGAAAGTGTACAATGCCAGAGGAGTCACATACAAACCATATCAGCCACGTTGCAAAATACATTTACACGTTAATGCTATTCAATCATTTCACCCACACCGCTCACACCATCTGCCGTCAGCGTAGTCAAAGCACTAAAATATAACTTGGCTCTATTGGAGAGGCAACACGCGCTGCAAGTCCACTTCTTATTGGATATCAGGAAGATACAATCCCACATGGATGCTCGAAAGGCCAACGAGGAGATATTAATTCAAGATAACTAACTAAAAACTAACTAGGTTTCCCGTTTTATCTGTGGATTTATCATCGGAGTAAAGAAACACACAATTTTGTATGACTCCGGGTCAAAATTCTACAATGAACCAGCTAAAAAGAGGACCACATGCATGTCAAGTAAAATAACCCAATGTCAATCTCCCAGGACAAATATCCATGAATGTTTCATACGCGCATTGACCTGCCCCAAAATTAATATCATTGATTCAAAGCTGATTTTGGCATTTTAACCTAACCTTCGTGTCATGATCGCGTCTGGTGGGGACAGACAAAATCAACATTTTTTTTTTTTTTTTCCTTTATTTTACTAGGCAAGTCAGTTAAGAACAAATTCTTATTTTCAATGACGGCCTAGGAACAGTGGGTTAACTGCCTGTTCAGGGGCAGAACGACAGATTTTGTACCTTGTCAGCTCGGGGATTTGAACTTGCAACCTTTCGGTTACTAGTCCAATGCTCTAACCACTAGGCTACCCTGCCGCCCCGCGCACGATGCTGGTGTAGTCAGCATGTTAGAAGAGTTACCTGTGTTGTTGCTGGAGTGGACTTGTGCCACTGGACCAATGTGGCTGGATGGAGTAACCCTGGCGATGCCACTACAGGACACAGGGAACTGGGACATCATATACCTCTTCTCCCTACTGACAACACAAACACACACAGTCAGTCATCACACAGACACAAAACAGCATAACTGAGGGGAATATCATCACAGCCAATCAAAATAATTATAAAGTACACAAGCAGGCGCCAGACAGCTACTATATAAGGTGAAGAAATCAGCTGGAGAGATATTTGAGATGGTCTTTCACTAGCACTCCTGAAACCCTAGAGGATTCTCTAGTCTAGTCAACATTGCACAAGCACACCAGGGTCTGACATGCAGTAATATGTGTCTACCCCAGTCTTCACGTCACACTAATTGAACTATAAAGTACATATTCGGAAAGAATTCAGACCCCTTCCCTTTTTCCACATTTTGGTACTTACAGCCTTATTCTAAAATGGATTAAATAATAAATGTTCCTCATAAATCTACACACAATACCCCATAATGACAAAGTGAAAACAGTTTTGTAGAAATTTCTGCACATTGATATAAATTGTTTTTTTTTTTAAATACCTTATTTACATAAGTATTCAGACCCTTTGATATGAGACTCGAAATTGAGCTCAGGTGCATCCTGTTTCCATTGATCATTCTTGAGATTTTTCTACAACTTGATTGGAATCCACCTGTCATAAATTCAATTGACTAGACATGACTTGGAAAGGCACACACCTGTCTATATAGGGTCCCACAGTTAACAGTGTATGTCAAAGCAAAAACCAAGCCATGAGGTGGAAGGAATTGTACTTAGACAGGATTGTGTCGAGGCACAGATCTGGGGAAAGGTATCGAAAAAGTTCTGTGGCATTAAAGGTCCCCAAGAACACATAATTCTTAAATTAAACAAGTTTGGAACCACAAAGACTTTTCCCAGAGCTGGCCACCCGGCCAAACTGAGAAATCAGGGGAGAAGGGCCTTGGTCAGGGAGGTGACCAAGAACCTGATGGTCACTCTGACAGAGCTCCAGAGTTCCTCTGTAGAGATGGGAGAACTTTCCAGAAGGACAACCATCTCCGCAGCACTCCACCAATCAGGCCATTATGGTAGAGTGGCCAGACGGAAGCCACTCCTCAGTAAAAGGGACATGACAGCGCGTTTGGAGTTTGCCAAAAGGTTCTTTGGTCTGATAGAACCAAGATTTAACTCTTTGGCCTGAATGCCAGGTGTCACGTCTGGCGGAAACCTGGCACCATCCTTATGGTGAAGCATGGTTGTGGCAGCATCATACTGTGGGGATGTTGTTCAGTGGCAGGGACTATGAGACTAGTCAGGATCAAGGGAAAGATGAACTGAGGAAAGTACAGAGAGATCCTTGATGAAAACCTGCTCCAGAACACTCAGGACCTCAGACTGGGGCGAAGGGTCACCTTCCAGTGGTTTCGGGACAAGTCTCTGAATGTTCTTGAGTGGCCCAGCCAGAGTCCAGACTTGAACCCGATCGAACATCTGTGGAGAGACCTGAAAATAGCTGTGGGTCTCAATACTTATGTAAATGTGATATGTTTTTTTATTTGTAATACATTTGCAAAAAATTCCAGCAACCTGTTTTTGCTATGTCATTACGGGGTATTGTGTGTAGATTGATGAAGGAAAAAAACTATTTAATACATTTTAGAATAAGGCTGTAATGTAACAAAATGTGGAAAAAGTCAAGGGGTCTGAAACCTTCCCGAATGCACTGTATACCATATCAACCTTGGGACATATTTCATATTTGGTTATATACATGGTATGATCAGGGAGAGAGATGGAGATATATGTGTGATAAATAGTTATCTGAGATTCATTTCTGCTGTCCCTGGTGCAATAGAGAATTGATATAGAAAAGCACTTTTGTTAGCAGTCCGTGTGTCTTCCAGATATGGTACACACGGAGGAAGACATGACACATGAGTGTTTTTTGGACAACCATATAGGCCTACAGAGGGAAAATAGTGTTCATTTAGCTGCAGCACCAGGTGAAGGAAAATCAGACTTGACAGTAGAAATAGTGATCCTGAATAAGCTCCCATTTAGCTCTCTGTCAGACACACCTATGGAAAAGCACCTGAGGAACTTTCCGCTTCATGTAATCAAATGGTCGTACCTGGCTAAACCTGGCTAGTGGAAACGTGTTGATATTAGCAGTGGAAACAGACTTAGTGATAATGTTTTCTCTCAGTACCACACCTATGCTACAAAAGGTGACTGTTTTTTCCAGGGGAGTGATTATTTCTATCTCCCCTTTAGGTAAACTTATCTGGGCTAACCAATCTGCCCCACTGGCATGCTAGTTAACCATTGATAACCAAATGGCCATTATTCCTCTATATTCCCTCACACAAAAACATTTTTAATTTTTTTTTTTTTTTTTTTTTTTTTTTTTTTTTACCCCTTTTTTCTCCCCAATTTCGTGGTATCCAATTGTTGTAGTAGCTACTATCCTGTCTCATCGCTACAACTCCCGTACGGGCTCGGGAGAGACGAAGGTTGAATGTCATGCGTCCTCCGATACACAACCCAACCAGCCGCACTGCTTCTTAACACAGCGCGCATCCAACCCGGAAGCCAGCCGCACCAATGTGTCGGAGGCTACACCGTGCACCTGGCAACCTTGGTTAGCGTGCACTGCGCCCGGCCCGCCACAGGAGTCGCTGGTGCGCGATGAGACAAGGACATCCCTACCGACCAAGCCCTCCCTAACCCGGACGACGCTAGGCCAATTGTGCGTCGCCCCACGGACCTCCCGGTCGCGGCCGGTTACGACCGAGCCTGAGCGCGAACCCAGGGACTCTGATGGCACAGCTGGCGCTGCAGTACAGCGCCCTTAACCACTGACAAAAACATAATTGATCAATCTCCTTTGTTAATGTTTAATAAAATATACCATCAACAGATTAACATTTTACACATGCTACACAAATGATAAATTATGACTATTTAAATAAATAAAAAGATTAAACATTAGTTGTAAATAGACATAGTAGGTAATGTTGGCCTAATTCTGTGTATTTTGCACCGTTGTATAAAAATGACCTGATTTGATCGATCTATCTATCTATCTATCTATCTATCTATCTATCTATCTATCTATCTATCTATCTATCTATCTATCTAATCTATCTATCTATCTATCTATCTATCTATCTATCTATCTATCTATCTATCTATCTATCTATCTATCTATCTATCTATCTATCTATCTATCTATCTATCTATCTATCTATCTATCTATCTATCTACACTCTTAGAAAATAAGGTTCCAGGTTTAACAATTTTTGGTTCCAGGTAGAACTATTTTGGGTTCCATGTAGAACCCTCTGTGTAAAGAGATCTACCTGGAACCAAAAAGGGTCCTTCAAAGAGTTCTCCTATTGGGACAGCCAAATAACCCTTTTAGGTTCTAGAGAGCACCTTTTTGTGTATCTATCTATGTCATTACCCTCTGAACTACCTGTTTCTAAACAGAAGTATGTTGGGATTGTCACTGTTTTTATTGAGCTGAGGGACAGAGAGCTTGATGTGGGGGTTCAGAGTTCAAGGTTCAGACTCACTTCTGCAGTTCCAGCTGCGTCTTCAGCTTTTTCTTGGCTCCCTGGGTGAGGTCATACCTGTTCAGATCCTCCTCTGTGAGTCCAAGGAACTGTGGGAAAGGAGAGCAGGTTGAAGAGAGGGAGAATGAGTCTGATAGGGAAAAACAGCAGCTGTTGTTTGATCTACTCTAATGTCTTACTGTTGGGGCTTTCTAATATTAGACGTAGCCTTTGACATGTAGCCTTACTATGAAATTGTGTCATTGATATTGCACTTGTCCCACCTACTTGCTTCTAAATATCCTTTGCTGTTTTGATGTTGTTGTTTGTTAATATGTGATTTAATCTGTATTGTGATTGCTGCAAAATTAATTGCCTCTTTGAGAAGCCAAAACAAACACACTTTTCCTTATGCCCTAATGTCTACAGCTCCATAGGTGTCTTAAATGCCACTCATCCGCTGTAACCTAAACTCCCCCCTTCCCCAGATCCCACCCACCTCCTCCATGGTCAGCTGTTTGAAGACTGGGTAGTACTTGTGCAGGCGGAGTTTCCTCAGCCAGTCCAGGATGCCATTCTGTTCTGGGCTACTCATCTGTGGAGGGCCAGGGTTCTGGAGGTGCCCGGGAGAGGGCGCGTTGTCCCCCCCTGATACCCCCACCCTGCCAGGGGGAAGGGTGGGCACTGTGCCCTGGGGGAGCAGCTGGTTTGGAGAGCAAGGCGGAATGGAGTTGTGAATGCTCATAACTGGCTGGATACTGGCCACACCACACACAGCCCTGAGACAAATTAGGGAGAAAGGAGGGATGAAAGACGAGTGGAAACATGGAGGGAAAAGAAGGAAAAGTTCATGACAGAAAATGGACAGTGAAGAGACAAATATTGCAAAGGATGGAAAGATTGTAATTCCAATATTTAGATCATTATACATCATCATTTGCAGATTTGGATAGGCAGCAACAGTCTATTTGAGACATAGTGAAAGAGTACGTTGCGTATTAGAGAGGAGAGACCACCTGTTGGCTCCTCTGTATTGAAGCAGGCACCCAAGATCTGTAGCACAAGAAAGAAACATAGATCCACAGTCATTCACATATTGAACAACTTCTAAATTAGCATACTATAAATAGCTAGATACTGTTTACAAAATGTATGTAATAATCTCTTGTCTCTTGACTTCTTGACCTCTTTGCAAGTTGCAACAAGCTAAATATCAGTTGAGTGTCGCCAGTTTGTCCAGGTTAATTTGAGAGCAGTGTGACATTGCAGCAGTGTCTGTACAGCCACGGGGCCGGTGGTACCACATTACAGCAGAGTAAGAGCCATTTTTATTTCACTGCATCCCAAGGGTCTCTTAATATCTGCCAAGGGGGGAATAGCTGGCTGCTACAGACACACATCCAGGTCTCCCACGTCCCTGCCCGCCTGGGGGACGGAACTATAAATACACTCTAGGATGAGGTCACCA
This sequence comes from Oncorhynchus clarkii lewisi, assembly GCF_045791955.1. Classification (NCBI taxonomy): domain Eukaryota; kingdom Metazoa; phylum Chordata; class Actinopteri; order Salmoniformes; family Salmonidae; genus Oncorhynchus; species Oncorhynchus clarkii. The sequence continues at coordinate 22,719,673 of NC_092147.1, forward strand.
AATCGAATCATATCAAATTTTATTTGTCACATTTGCCGAATACCACAGGTGTAGACTTTACTGGGAAATGCTTACTTACAAGCCCTTTTCCAATGAAAAATAAAATAACACAAGGAATACAAATATTCAAGAATGAAGCTACATGTATATACAGGGTAGCAGTCGCCATGCCTACCAACACAAACATGCCAGCCCAAATTCACACACAACACTAAAATAGAAATCCCAACACCCCTCAAACCCCAAAGATGAAGTGTCCCTACTTTACCCCAATCAGAGAGGGGGACACATACGTCCCATGAACTCTGATTAGGGTTAGGACAGGAGTCTTACTTGCAGTGGGGAGAAAGGAGGGGACGGTGGCGGTGGGGGCAGTAGTGCTGAAGAAGAGTCTGGACCGGTAGTGTTTGAGAATGTGAACTGGAAGCGCTGTTAGGCACCTGCACAGGGAGAGGGTTAAAATGTGAACATATGAGATAACATTAAATTCAATGCTTGGCATGATTCATTCCCTCCTTATCTGTTGTCTTTGACTCAGAGCCAGTAACACCAAGAACTAGGTCAACAACAACATTACAACAGCATGGCATGTTTTCTCATTTACAGTAACTCCTTGGCTGTTACTCCTTATCATACATATACAGTATGAACATATTATATATCACAACACATACAGTATTAACTATGTACCACGGTTATCAAGTGAACATATTATATATCACAACACATACAGTATTACCTATGTACCACTGCTATCAAGTGAACATATTATATATCACAACACATACAGTATTAACTATGTACCACTGTTATCAAGTGAACATATTATATATCACAACACATACAGTATTAACTATGTACCACGGTTATCAAGTGAACATATTATATATCACAACACATACAGTATTAACTATGTACCACTGTTATCAAGTGAACATATTATATATCACAACACATACAGTATTAACTATGCACCACTGTTATCAAGTGAACATATTTACGTGGGCTACATTGGTCAGTGACACAATGCTGATGGACCTTACCTGGGGTCCAGCTCAGAGGTCTGATCAAGGCCAGGGGACTGAGGCAGGAACTTCTCTAAACCTTCATCAGAGAAAAGCTGGGAGACCTGGGAGAAACACAAGATAGATAGTGACCATCACATCAATGATCCAAGACCAGCTCAGTTAATCCCTACCGTTGTGACAATGAGTCGTCATAATGCTGCATCAAATGTACATGATCTTAGGGGCATTGGCAAACACAATGTAAGTACCTTCATTTATGTGCCCCTAATTGCACCGAATACTTCTGTTTATCATACAGCTATTGTATGCAGTAATCATGAGCCTATAAACCAGAGTTTCACTGTTAGCACTGAGGCGGAGTGCCCTAGTAGGAAGTCCATTTTGTGCAGCTCACCGTGCACTATCAGCTCCAATATAAATAAAATGTCCAAGTGTACTTCTGATAAGCTTCCCAGTAAAGCATTAAAAACAATCAAGCAAACCAGAAAAGTGCTAAAAATAGTCCATATTAACATATGCAGCCTGAGAAACAAGATCCATGAGGTCAATAACTTGCTTGTAACTGATGACATTCATATTCTGACTATCTCTGAAACTCACTTAGATAATACCTTTGATGATACAGTGGTAGCAATACATGGTTATAACATGTACCGAAAAGACAGAAATGCCAACGGAGGCGTTGTTGCGGTCTATATTCAGAACCACATTAGAGACGATCTAATGTTAAATACCGTTGAAGTAATATGTCAACAGGTTCATCTGCCTCACCTAAAGTAAATAAGAGACACGTGCGTTCAGTCCCCTCTCTCTGCTTCGGCCACTCTCTTACCTGGGAGAGAAAGTCCAGCACCTCCTGGTGAGTCCTGCTCACAGTGGACACAGAGGAGTCTGACCATTTGACCTGCGGGATGAGGAGAGAGAGAGTAGATGGCAACAGGACATGACAACGAACATACAGTACATACGTAACTATGTGTGTGTGTGTGTGTGTGTGTGTGTGTGTGTGTGTGTGTGTGTGTGTGTGTGTGTGTGTGTGTGTGTGTGTGTGTGTGCGTGCGTGCGTGCGTGCGTGCGTGCGTGCGTGCGTGAGTGAGTGAGTGAGTGCGTGCGTGCGTGCGTGTGTGTACTCACCTCTAGCATATATTCACTTGGTTTCCCCCCCTTGTTGGTTACTCCCCTCAGCTCTATCCTCTCTATGTTCACTGAAATACAAACAAATGATCATTCTCATTATCTGATAACACTGTCTAACAAACTAAGAGCATCATGTGCTTTAGAGTCCTACATTATACCATGCTAGAGTATGGTAGCACATGCTAGACGAAATTGAGTGATTAGTGGTACTATTAGCTCTGCTGTAGGTTGTGCCTTCAAGGCTGATTCAGCCACAGACACATGTTGTTTTGGCACCAAATATATGTAATTAAATCAAATGTCTGAGTTCAGAGAGGGAAAATCACAGGGAACGATATCACCTGGTGTTCATTTAAACACATTAAACACTTGAAACTGGCAATCTCATAGAACCACAGGAAAATTGGAAAGAGTTCAGAGGAAGACAGAAAGAAAGAACAAAAAAAGACTAGAGGGAGCATACAGATAGAGAAACTAGATAGAAAGAGAGAGCAATGGAGAGAAACAGTGACAGGAGGATCATCTAGATTTATGGTTGGATTAATGGCACATTTCAGGGATCCTGCCAGTGACATTTTGGAGAGAGATTCAGAGAACACACACACCCTCTGAAATCACATACACAACACTCATAAACACACACACAGTAGATTACACACACACACACAGGTCTGTGTGTTAAATATACCCTGCAGACTCAGCACTTCCTCTGTTGTGTATTAGCATTGGGAGAGGTGCTAGCTAGCTGAATGAAGCTCTGTGCTGAAAGCCTCCTATCTAAGGGGATCAGAAATGACTAAATATTGTGAAAAACCTCCCCCGTCACTACTTCCCCAGAGGGTTGGGTCTCAGTCAGGCCAGGAAAGGGCCTCTCCCCTGGCGGGCAAGTGTGAACTTATCTGGAATGTTTTGAGGAGCAGAGCAGAAAGTCTATAGGCCTCCTCATTGTAAGACTGCTTGTCTGCCTGCTCCTACCTAACCACCCACTCAAACCTTCATTACTCTCGAGAACTTCCATCAAGATCAATACAGAAGCAGCAGGGTCAAACCCATTGTGTGTGTGTGTGTACGTGTGTACACATGTACACGTGAGTGTGTAAGTGAAAGAGGGTATGAACAGTGTGTAGAAAAGAAAAGTGAGTGAGTGAAAGAGAGAGTAGGGACAGTGTGTAGAAAAGTGAGTGAGTGAGTGAGTGAGTGAGTGAGTGAGTGAGTGAGTGAGTGAGTGAGTGAGTGAGTGAAAGAGAGAGTAGGGACAGTGTGTAGAAAAGTGAGTGAGTGAGTGAGTAAGTGAAAGAGAGAGTAGGGACAGTGTGTAGAAAAGTGAGTGAGTGAGTGAGTGAGTGAAAGAGAGAGTAGGGACAGTGTGTAGAAAAGAAAGGTGAGTAAGTGAAAGAGAGAGTAGGGACAGTGTGTAGAAAAGAAAGGTGAGTAAGTGAAAGAGAGAGTAGGGACAGTGTGTAGAAAAGAAAGGTGAGTAAGTGAAAGAGAGAGTAGGGACAGTGTGTAGAAAAGTGAGTGAGTGAGTGAGTGAGTGAAAGAGAGAGTAGGGACAGTGTGTAGAAAAGAAAGGTGAGTAAGTGAAAGAGAGAGTAGGGACAGTGTGTAGAAAAGTGAGTGAGTGAAAGAGAGAGTAGGGACAGTGTGTAGAAAAGAAAGGTGAGTAAGTGAAAGAGAGAGTAGGGACAGTGTGTAGAAAAGTGAGTGAGTGAAAGAGAGTGTAGGGACAGTGTGTAGAAAGGTGAGTAAGTGAAAGAGAGTGTAGGGACAGTGTGTAGAAAGGTGAGTGAGTGAAAGAGAGTGTAGGGACAGTGTGTAGAAAAGTGAGTAAGTGAAAGAGAGAGTAGGGACAGTGTGTAGAAAGGTGAGTAAGTGAAAGAGAGAGTAGGGACAGTGTGTAGAAAGGTGAGTAAGTGAAAGAGAGAGTAGGGACAGTGTGTAGAAAAGTGAGTGAGTGAAAGAGAGAGTAGGGACAGTGTGTAGAAAGGTGAGTGAGTGAAAGAGAGAGTAGGGACAGTGTGTAGAAAAGTGAGTGAGTGAAAGAGAGAGTAGGGACAGTGTGTAGAAAAGTGAGTGAGTGAGTGAAAGAGAGAGTAGGGACAGTGTGTAGAAATGTGAGTAAGTGAAAGAGAGTGTAGGGACAGTGTGTAGAAAGGTGAGTGAGTGAAAGAGAGTGTAGGGACAGTGTGTATAAAAGTGAGTGAGTGAAAGAGAGAGTAGGGACAGTGTGTAGAAAAGAAAGGTGAGTAAGTGAAAGAGAGAGTAGGGACAGTGTGTAGAAAGGTGAGTAAGTGAAAGAGAGAGTAGGGACAGTGTGTAGAAAAGTGAGTGAGTGAGTGAAAGAGAGAGTAGGGACAGTGTGTAGAAAGGTGAGTGAGTGAAAGAGAGTGTAGGGACAGTGTGTAGAAAGGTGAGTGAGTGAAAGAGAGTGTAGGGACAGTGTGTAGAAAAGTGAGTGAGTGAAAGAGAGAGTAGGGACAGTGTGTAGAAAAGTGAGTGAATGAAAGAGAGTGTAGGGACAGTGTGTAGAAAAGTGAGTGAGTGAAAGAGAGAGTAGGGACAGTGTGTAGAAAAGAAAGGTGAGTAAGTGAAAGAGAGTGTAGGGACAGTGTGTAGAAATGTGAGTGAGTGAGTGAAAGAGAGAGTAGGGACAGTGTGTAGAAAAGAAAGGTGAGTAAGTGAAAGAGAGAGTAGGGACAGTGTGTAGAAAAGTGAGTAAGTGAAAGAGAGAGTAGGGACAGTGTGTAGAAAGGTGAGTAAGTGAAAGAGAGAGTAGGGACAGTGTGTAGAAAAGTGAGTGAGTGAAAGAGAGAGTAGGGACAGTGTGTAGAAAAGTGAGTGAGTGAAAGAGAGAGTAGGGACAGTGTGTAGAAAAGTGAGTGAGTGAAAGAGAGAGTAGGGACAGTGTGTAGAAAAGAAAAGTGAGTGAGTGAAAGAGAGAGTAGGGACAGTGTGTAGAAAAGTGAGTGAGTGAAAGAGAGAGTAGGGACAGTGTGTAGAAAAGAAAAGTGAGTGAGTGAAAGAGAGAGTAGGGACAGTGTGTAGAAAAGTGAGTGAGTAAGTGAAAGAGAGAGTAGGGACAGTGTGTAGAAAGGTGAGTGAGTAAGTGGGGAAAGTGAACTTGACGTGTGTGCTTCTGGAGTGTGGACAGAGGAGGAACTACAGTTCTGTATGTCATGCTGTCTGTGCTGAACCCTCTCTCCTGTGTGGGCTCCTTACCCTGCCCATATTCAGACCATACAGAACCAGACAGTAGCCAGAGATAATAGCACTGACCTAATATCACTCTCACTCACAGCAGAGTTTACACAGACACAATCCCATCCTTAGTTTAGTTTAGCATATCACCCATGTGAGGCAACTGAAAATTAATCTACACCCTGAAAACAAATGGTTAGTTGACTTAATTGAGATGAGTTGGTATAGTCTGAACATACATAGCCAAAGCCTGCCTGTGGAGCATTGCCCATGCACATTCACCTGTTATCTGTTAGGCCTATATTCTCACAGACAAACTGTGTGCTGCTATCTTAGTATCTTTCCAGATTCAGAGCATTGCACTACAGGTGACCTACTGGCAAGAATTGCTCTTCTTTCACTGTTTAAATCGCTTAGTTACATGGACTTATTTGAGGTTTCTAAAACATGCTAGTCATTTTTCCCATGACTGTCTGGTGTAGACAGGAGGGCAGTGTGTATTATTATCTGTGTTAAAGCATCACTCTCCGAAAACAGAGTGAAGGCGAAGTGATGAGAAAGAAAAAGACATTGACTGCTATTCACATCTCATAGCTAAAATAACCTAATAATCCCCTGAGGACAAGTATGTGAGTTAACTCCTAAACCAACAACAACCACTTCAGCCAAGAGATTCTCTCTGGTCCAAACTGATGCGTAGGACCAACTTCATCCAAAAACTTATTCCAGTACTGATAATGGGCCAGATTTCCTATTTGAATTGAACTGTGATAAAATGTTTCTAGGGATTTCCTAAGTCTGTAGTCTAAAAACCCACTAAAGTGAAATTAAACATATTACGAGCACTGAGGAAAATAAGGACGGCCAACTGACATCAGTCCAGGAACAGATCTGGGGACAGCTTGTAAGATTTAAACATCTATGCACCTTTCTGCCCTTTCTCACAGCGCTAGTCTTTCAAAATACACCATCTTAACCCAAAAATCATACCTCTTAATGTGCAAACTCAGATTATCTACCACACACTAACTCCTCCCTCCACCCACCACTCAGCCAAAGCTGAGCCCACAGATCTCCAACCTCCTCCAACACACACATCCTCAACCTAAGGAACAGAGTACATCTCCTCTCAACCACATCCTGTACTACACAGTAGTAACCCAAGCCATGTACTCACATGTAACCTAGTCATGTCCCGGTCCTTCTCACCCACCCAGGCAGTCCATCTCCCTCAGCACCCTGTCGCATACCAAGCCACCCTGAACCAGGTCATCCCTCTCCCTCAGTCCCCTGCTCTGCCACCCTGCCCCCTGTCAGGTTGTCCCTCTCCCTCAGTCCCCTGCTCTGCCACCCTGCCCTGTCAGGTTGTCCCTCTCCCTCAGTCCCCTGCTCTGCCACCCTGCCCCGTCAGGTTGTCCCTCTCCCTCAGTCCCCTGCTCTGCCACCCTGCCCCATCAGGTGGCCCCACTCCCTCAGCACCGTGCCCCTCCATCAGCCCCCTACCCTGCCAATCAGGTGACCTGTACCCTCTGCCATGCCACCCAGCCTCTCCCTCAGCACCCTGCCTGTTCTCAGTAGGTAGTAGGTGCAAGAGTCTCCATATGCCTGGTGCCAGACTCATTAATCCAGGGCATACTACCATTCTAACAGATCTGGTTACATACTATACCTATACCCTGTGCAATACACTGGCACACAGAGATCCACAAAGTGACTAATCAACAGTGACAATGTTTGTATTTTTACATTATCAGCACATTTCATGTGGTGTGTGTAGTATGAAAATGACACCAAAACCAAGATGGCATTACAAAGTAAGTAATTCACTATCTACATGTTTGAATAACAAGTGCACCCTCGCTGCTGTGTGTGTGAGTGTGTGGAGGTATGTTCGTCCTGCTTTGTGCTGTGTGATGACAGGCATGCAGCCCTAGCCATGAGGAAGTGTAGCTAGCCCAGCATTGGGTTACCAGAGAGGGGAGAGGCCAATCCTACTGAGTAATGGAGAGACCTGCTCCTTTCAAAGCAATATCAGCCCTCATCTTAATCTGTTCCTCTAACAATCAACTCCTTAATCCTCTAACACCCTTAACTATCAACCCATACTTAAACTCCCCTCAGATAGAAGACATTCCTACACACTGACTCATTATACCATTATACAGTTTGTGTAACCTGAGTTCAAAATGTTACATGTAAGGTAGTATCTAAATTATTAATGGGGTACCAGTCCTTTCTTGGACAAAATTGGTAATCTAAGTAGGCCTGACTTGTGAGTTATTTACAATAACTCTATAAGACTAAAACTTGAATAATAGTAATAAATTCATAAATTGATGAATATGAAGGTATGAATTCTTTGAGAATCAATTGGAGTTCTTTCCCAAAATAACTAGACAAATACAAGTTCTTTATACAGTCGTGCCCAAAAGTTTTGAGAATGACACAAATATTCATTTTCACAGTCTCCTACCTCAGTTTGTATGATGGCAATTTGCATATACTCCAGAATGTTATGATGAGTGATCAGATGAATTGCAATTAATTGCAAAGTCCCTCTTTGCTATGCAAATGAACTGAATCCCCCAAAAACATTTCCACTGCATTTCAGCCCTGCCACAAAAGGACCAGCTGACATCATGTCAGTGATTCTCTCGTTACCACAGGTGTGAGTGTTAATGAGGACAAGGCTGGAGATCACTCTGTCATGCTGATTGAGTTCAAATAACAGACTGGAAGCTTCAGGAGGGTGGTGCTTGGAATCATTGTTCTTCCTCTGTCAACCATGGTTACCTGCAAGGAAACACGTGCCGTCATCATTGCTTTGCACGAAAAGGGCTTCACAGGCAAGGATATTGCTGCCCTGATATGCAATGTCTCCAAACCCCCTCTGATTTTAAATCAAGATCTGGTTTTGGTATTTTTCATTTAAATGTAATTTGTTGTCAAAAATTGATGTGGTTAGGATTTGGGCTAAATCAACTGATGCTGATGTGTTTTCTGAAACCAGGCTCAGCAAGTCTGTTTTTGAAAAGGATATTTGTATAAATGGTTACTGTCACACCCTGACCATAGTTTGCTTTGTATGTTTCTATGTTTTGGTTGGTCAGGGTGTGATCTGAGTGGGCATTCTATGTTGGATGTCTTGTTTGTCTATTTCTATGTCTGGCATGATATGGTTCTCAATCAGAGGCAGGTGTTAGTCATTGTCTCTGATTGGGAACCATATTTAGGTAGCCTGGGTTTGACTGTGTGTTTGTGGGTGATTGTTCCTGTCTCTGTGTTTGCACCAGATAGGACTGTTTAGGTTTTCACTTTTCTTGTTTTGTTTAGTCTGTTCATTTATAGTCGTCTTTATTAAAAACATGAATAACCACCACGCCGCATTTTGGTCCGCCTCTCCTTCACCACAGGAAAACCCTGACAGTTACAATGTTTATCGCACTGATCGTGTTAAGAAAGGTGGGGTGTGGCTATATATGAAAAATCTAAATTCCATGTAAGTGTGGCAAAGTCTGAAACTATTTGTAAACAGTTGGAATTTCTTGCTTTGAATGTTGAGGTTTCAAAGGGCCTCTCTATCACTGCGATTGGCTGTTATAGACCCCCCTCTGCTCTCGGTGATGCATTTTCTTCTTTGACGCACCTTATGTCTAAACTTCTTTACAGTGAAATGATCTTGATTGGTGATCTCAACTGGTGTTGGTTAAAGCTGGTGTCTGATTATTTAAAAATGTTTTGTAATTCTATTAATCTTACCCTGTTGATTAACTTACCCACTCGCCCAAATCTTAAATGCCCAGATAAATCTACCCTGATTGATTTGATATTGACAAATGTTCCACATAAATATTCTGCGGTTGGTGTTTTTTGTAAGGATTTAAGTGACCATTGTGCTGTTATTGCTGTTAGAAATACTAAGGTTCCAAAGACAAACCCACGTTTTATTCATAAGAGAAATTTGAAGTGTTTTAATGAGCAGGCTTTCTTTCATGATTTGTTTTATTTTGACTGGAGCAAGATTGAGTTTATCCCTGATGTGGAAACTGCCTGGAAATTCTTTCATGATGGTTTTTCCCAAAGAGTAAACAAACATGCAGGTTCAAGGTTAAAGGGCGGGATAATCCATGGTTTTCTTCTGAGCTGTCTTGTATTATTCACAACTGTAATCTAGTCTGGGCTAAAGCAAGGAAATCATGTTCTGATGCTGATTGGCTTATTTTTAGGCAGTTACGAAACAAGTGTTCTTTTCTTCTCAGGAAGGCCAAGTCTGAATATTTTCTGTCTGTTACCACTGACAACCTGAAGTTTTGGAAGGCTATTAAGTCTATGTCTGGTAACAGTAATGTTAATGAATTACCGTCATGTGTTTTGAAGGACTCTGTTGCTATATATGACAAAACTGAAATGCTGAATTGTTTCAATGAGCACTGTCCTCTGTCTCTGTACAACACTGTGTGTATGAACCACTGAGAGCTGGTCAAACTTTTAGCTTTTTGCCATCAGTGCAGGTGGTACATAAAGCCCTGAAATCCTTAGATCTGCAGGTCCTGATTTTTTGGATCCCTGCTTTTTAATTTTGGCAGCTGATTTCATAGCTGAACCACTTACATCTCTGTTCACTCTAACCCTGGAATGTAATGAAATTCCAAAGATCTGGAAATCAGCATTTGTCCTACCACTTTCAAAAGGGGGAGATCCAACTCTTTTAAATAATTATAGGCCAATCTCAAAGCTGTCACCCATGGTGAAAATACTTGAAACCCTTGTAAGTGAACAGCTAAAATAGTTTTTATTTACTAACTCTATTTTATCAATATACCAATCGGGCTTCAGGAAGAAGCATAGCACAATTACAGCAGCCATGAAGGTTTTAAATTATATCACTGAAGCCATTGACAAACAACAGCACTGTGTCTCACTTTTTATTGATCTCTAAGGCTTTTGATACAGCTGATCATGCTATTCTAAGGCAGAGAATGTCCAGTGTAGGTCTTTCGGAGCATGCAGTTGCATGGTTTGCTAACTATCTGTCTGATAAAACTCAGTGCACTCAATTTGATGGGCTTATGTCTATTAAATTGTCTGTCTTGAATGGTGTGCCCCAAGGCTCTGTACTTGGTCCTCTCTTATTCACTATATACAGTGCCTTGCGAAAGTATTCGGCCCCCTTGAACTTTGCGACCTTTTGCCACATTTCAGGCTTCAATCATAAAGATATAAAACTGTATTTTTTTTGTGAAGAATCAACAAGTGGGACACAATCATGAAGTGGAACGACATATATTGGATATTTCAAACTTTTTTAACAAATCAAAAACAGAAAAATTGGGCGTGCAAAATTATTCAGCCCCCTTAAGTTAATACTTTGTAGCGCCACCTTTTGCTGCGATTACAGCTGTAAGTCGCTTGGGGTATGTCTATCAGTTTTGCACATTGAGAGACTGAAATTGTTTCCCATTCCTCCTTGCAAAACAGCTCGAGCTCAGTGAGGTTGGATGGAGAGCATTTGTGAACAGCAGTTTTCAGTTCTTTCCACAGATTCTCGATTGGATTCAGGTCTGGACTTTGACTTGGCCATTCTAACACCTGGATATGTTTATTTTTGAACCATTCCATTGTAGATTTTGCTTTATGTTTTGGATCATTGTCTTGTTGGAAGACACATCTCCGTCCCAGTCTCAGGTCTTTTGCAGACTCCATCAGGTTTTCTTCCAGAATGGTCCTGTATTTGGCTCCATCCATCTTCCCATCAATTTTAACCATCTTCCCTGTCCCTGCTGAATAAAAGCAGGCCCAAACCATGATGCTGCCACCACCATGTTTGACAGTGGGGATGGTGTGTTCAGGGTGATGAGCTGTGTTGCTTTTACGCCAAACATAACGTTTTGCATTGTTGCCAAAAAGTCCAATTTTGGTTTCATCTGACCAGAGCACCTTCTTCCACATGTTTGGTGTGTCTCCCAGGTGGCTTGTGGCAAACTTTAAACAACACTTTTTATGGATATCTTTAAGAAATGGCTTTCTTCTTGCCACTCTTCCATAAAGGCCAGATTTGTGCAATATACGACTGATTGTTGTCCTATGGACAGAGTCTCCCACCTCAGCTGTAGATCTCTGCAGTTCATCCAGAGTGATCATGGGCCTCTTGGCTGCATCTCTGATCAGTCTTCTCCTTGTATGAGCTGAAAGTTTAGAGGGACGGCCAGGTCTTGGTAGATTTGCAGTGGTCTGATACTCCTTCCATTTCAATATTATCGCTTGCACAGTGCTCCTTGGGATGTTTAAAGCTTGGGAAATCTTTTTGTATCCAAATCCGGCTTTAAACTTCTTCACAACAGTATCTCGGACCTGCCTGGTGTGTTCCTTGTTCTTCATGATGCTCTCTGCGCTTTTAACGGACCTCTGAGACTATCACAGTGCAGGTGCATTTATACGGAGACTTGATTACACACAGGTGGATTGTATTTATCATCATTAGTCATTTAGGTCAACATTAGATCATTCAGAGATCCTCACTGAACTTCTGGAGAGAGTTTGCTGCACTGAAAGTAAAGGGGCTGAATAATTTTGCACGCCCAATTTTTCAGTTTTTGATTTGTTAAAAAAGTTTGAAATATCCAATAAATGTCGTTCCACTTCATGATTGTGTCCCACTTGTTGATTCTTCACAAAAAAATACAGTTTTATATCTTTATGTTTGAAGCCTGAAATGTGGCAAAAGGTCGCAAAGTTCAAGGGGGCCGAATACTTTCGCAAGGCACTGTATATATATATAAATTATTTAGACAAAAATGTCCAAAATGCTCAACTTCATTTTTATGCTGATGATACTGTTATTTACTGTTGTGCCTCGTCTCTTACAAAAGCTTTCCAGAACATGCAAACTGCTTTTTATACTGTTCAACATACCTTGTGTCAATTGAAGCTTATTCTCAATACTGACAAAACTAAACTAATGGTGTTCTCTGCAATGCAAGAAATAGACCTCTGAACCTTTCACCTATTACTACCTGTCACGGCAAGGAGATTGAGGTTGCAACCTCATATAATTATCTTGGAATTTTAATTGATGATGGCCTCTCTTTTAAATTGCATATTCAACAACTTACAAAAAAATTGAAGCTGAAATTGGGATTTTATTTTAGGAATAAGGCCTGTTTTTCTTTTGAAGCCAGAAGGAGGCTAGCATCAGCTACATTTATGCCTTTACTAGACTATGGGGATATTTTATATATGAATGCTTCCGCTCAGTGTTTGACATCAATTGACACTCTTTACCATGGCACTTTGAGATGTATTTTAAACTGCAAAACCCTTACGCACCACTGCACTTTGTATACCAGGGTTGGCTGGCCTTCTCTAGTCACTCGTAGGCTCAGTCACTGGTATACTTTTATTTACAAAGCCATTTTGGGTTTACTATCTTTTTATTTGTGCATTTTTATTGTTCAGAAATGTGGTGGGTACTCTCTTCGTTCGCTGGACTTTATCCTGCTAACTGTTCCAAATGTCCGAAATGAATTTGGTAAAAGGGCTTTTATGTACTCTGCGCCACCGTCTTGGAACACCTTACAAAATACTTTTAAACTGGAAGAACTTGTCCCAATTGGTGTTTTTAAATCACTGATGAAGGATGTTGAGGCTGATTCCCTGACCTGTCAATGTTTTTAATTTGCTGTTTTATACTCTTGTGAATTCAATGGTTTTTACTAAATTACTTAGTTTTTCATGTTGTCTGTCTGTAATTTCTTTGTAATGACTTGGTGCTGCCTATCTTGGCCAGGGCGCTCTTGAAAAATAGATTTTAATCTCAATGAGCCCTTCCTGGTTAAATAAAGGTTAAATAAAAATTAAATTTCAAAATTACACCTAAATCAACCATTTATCGGATCATCAAGGACTTCAAGGAGAGCGGTTCAGTTGTTGTGAAGAAGGCTTCAAGGCACCCAAGAAAGTCCAGCAAGCGCCAAGACCGTCTCCTAAAGTTGATTCAGTTGCGGGATCGGGGCACCACCAGTACAAAGCTTACTCAGGAATGGCAGCAGGCAGGTGTGAGTGCATCTGCACGCATAGTGAGGCGAAGACTTTTGGAGGATTAAATCAAATCAAAGTTTATTTGTCACGTGCTCTGAATACAACAGGTGTAGTATACCTTACAGTGAGAGCTTACAGTGAAATGCTTACTTACAGGATCTAACCAATAGTGCAAAAAAAGGTATTTGGTGAACAATAGGTAGGTAAAGATATAAAACAACAGTAAAAAGACAGGCATATACAGTAGTGAGGCTACATACAGACACCAGTTAGTCAGGCTGATTGAGGTAGTATGTACATGTAGATATGGTTAAAGCATCCTGAGACCATTCTCCTGAGACCATTCATGTGTGGGGTTGCTTCTCAGCCAAGGGAGTGGGGTCACTCACAATTTTGCCTAAGAACACAGCCATGAATAAAGAAGGGTACCAACACATCCTCCGAGAGCAACTTCTCCCAACCATCCAGGAACAGTTTGGTGACGAACAATGCCTTTTCCAGCATGATGGAGCACCTTGCCATAAGGCAAAAAAGTTATAACTAAGTGGCTTGGGGAACAAAACATCGATATTTTGGGTCCATGGCCAGGAAACTCCCCAGACCTTAATCCCATTGAGAACTTGTGGTCATCCTCAAGAGGCGGGTGGACAAACAAAAACCCACAAATTCTGACAAACTCCAAGCATTGATTATACAAGAATGGGCTGCCATCAGTCAGGATGTGGTCCAGAAGTTAATTGACAGCATGCCAGGGCAGATTGCAGAGGTCTTGAAAAAGAAGGGTCAACACTGCAAATATTGACTCTTTGCATCAACTAGGACCACACTCAGTCAGCTGTATTAGGAAATAAGAAAACAGGAAACCACTCACCCAGAGGCGGCGCTCCTAGTGGCCGGAGACTTTAATGCAGGGAAACTTAAATCAGTTCTACCAAATCTCTATCAACATGTTAAATGTGCAACCAGAGGGGAAAATAATCTAGATCACCTGTACTCCACACACAGAGACGCGTACAAAGCTCTCCCTCGCCCTCCATTTGGTAAATCTGACCACAACTCTATCCTCCTGATTCCTGCTTACAAGCAAAAATGAAAGCAGGAAGCACCAGTGACTCGGTCTATAAAAAATGGTCAGATGAAGCAGATGCTAAACCACAGGACTGCTTTGCTATCACAGACTAGAACATGTTCCGGGACTCTTCCGATGACATTGAGGAATACACCACATCAGTCACTGGCTTTATCAATAAGTGCATTGAGGACGTCGTACCCACAGTGACTGTACGTACATACCCCAACCAGAAGCCATGGATTACAGGCAACATTCGCACTGAGATAAAGGGTAGAGCTTCTGCTTTCAAGGTGCGGGACTCCAACCCGGAAGCTTACAAGAAATCCCGCTATGCCCTACGACGAACCATCAAACAGGCAAAGCGTCAATACAGGGCTAAGATTGAATAATACTACACCGGCTCCGACGCTCGTCGGATGTGGCAGGGCTTGCAAACTATTACAGACTACAAAGGGAAGCACAGCCACGAGCTGCCCAGTGACACGAGCCTACCAGACGAGCTAAATCACTTCTATGCTCGATTCGAGGCAAGCAACACTGAGGCATGCATGAGAGCATCAGCTGTTCCGGACGACTGTGTGAGTAAGACCTTTAAACAGGTCAACATACACAAGGCTGCGGGGCCAGACGGATTACCAGGACGTGTACTCTGGGCATGTGCTGAACGACTGGCAGGTGTCTTCACTGACATTTTCAACATGTCCCTGATTGAGTCTGTAATACCAACATGCTTCAAGCAGACCACCATAGTCCCTGTGCCCAAGAACACAAAGGCAACCTGCCTAAATGACTACAGACCCATAGCACTCACGTTCGTAGCCATGAAGTGCTTTGAAAAGCTGGTAATGGCTCACATCAACACCATTATCCCAGAAACCCTAGACCCACTCCAATTTGCATATCTCCCAAACAGATCCACAGATGATGCAATCTCTATTGCACTCCACACTGCCCTTTCCCACCTGGACAAAAGGAACACCTATGTGAGAATGCTGTTCATTGACTACAGCTCAGCGTTCAACACCATAGTACCCTCAAAGCTCATCACCAAGCTAAGGATCCTGGGACTAAACACCTCCCTCTGCAACTGGATCCTGGACTTCCTGACAGGCCGCCCGCAAGTGGTGAGGGTAGGTAGCAACACATCTGCCACGCTGATCCTCAACACTGGAGCTCCCCAGGGGTGAGTGCTCAGTCCTCTCCTGTACTCCCTGTTCACCCACAGCTGCATGGCCAGGCACGACTCCAACACCATCATTAAGTTTGCTGCCTGATCACCGACAACAACGAGACAGCCTATAGGGAGGAGGTCAGAGACCTGGCCGGGTGGTGCCAGAATAACAACCTATACCTCAACGTAACCAAGACTAAGGAAATGATTGTGGACTAAAGGAAAAGGAGCACCGAGTACGTCCCCAGTCTCTCTTTTTTTTAACCCCGTTTTCTCCCCAATTTCGTGATATCCAATTGTTAGTAGCTACAATTCCCGTACAGGCTCAGGAGGTTGAAAGTCATGCATCCTCCGATACACAACCCAACCAAGCCGCATCCAACCCGGAAGCCAGCCGCACCAATGTGTCAGAGGAAACACCATGCACCTGGCAACCTTGGTTAGCGTGCACTGTGCCCAGCCCGCCACAGGAGTCGCTGGTGCGCGATGAGACAAGGATATCCCTACCGGCTAAACCCTCCCTAACCCGGACGACACTAGGTCAATTGTGCGTCGCCCCATGGACCTCCCGGTCGCAGCCAGTTACAACAGAGCCTGGGTGAGAACCCAGGGTCTCTGATGGCACAGCTGGCGCTGCAGTACAGCGCCCTTAACCACTGCGCCACCCAGGAGTCCACGTCCCCATTCTCATTGACGGGGCTGTAGTGGAGCAGGTTGAGAGCTTCAAATCCCTTGGTGTCCACATCAACAACACACTAGATTGGTCCACACACACCAAGACAGTCGTGAAGAGGGCACAACAAAGCCTATTCCCCCTCAGGAAACTAAAAAGATTTGGCATGGGTCCTGAGATCCTCAAAAGGTTCTACAGCTGCAACATCGAGAGCATCCTGACCGGTTGCATCACTGCCTGAACGGAAATCGCTCGGCGTCCGACCACAAGGCACTTCAGAGGGTAGTGCATACGGCCCAGTACATCACTGGGGCAAAGCTGCCTGCCATCCAGGACCTCTACACCAAGCGGTGTCAGAGGAAGGCCCTAAAAATTGTCAAAGACCCCAAGCACCCCAGTCATAGACTGTTCTCTTTACTACCGCATGACAAGCGGTACCGGAGTGCCAAGTCTAGAACAAAAAGGCTTCTCAACAGTTTTTACCCCCAAGCCAAGACTCCTGAACAGGTAACCCAATGGTTACCCGGACTATTTGCATTGTGTGCCACCCCCCACCCCTCTTTTACGCTGCTGCTACTCTCTGTTTATCTTATATGCATAGTCACATTAACTATACATTCATGTACATACTACCTAAATGGCCCGACCAACCAGTGCTCCTGCACATTGGCTTACCGGGCTATCTGCATTGTGTCCCTGTCACGTCCTGACCTTAGTTCCTTTTTCTTGTCTCTATTTTAGTTTGGTCAGGGCGTGAGTTGCGGTGGGCATTTTATGTTTGTTCTGTGTTTTATAGTTCTATGTGTTGGGCCTGGTATGGGTCCCAATCAGAGGCAGCTGTCAATTGTTGTCTCTGATTAAGAACCATACCCTGTTCCCACCTGGTGTTTGTGGGTAGTTGTTTCCTGTTTTGTGTTGTGTCACCTTTCAGGATTGTTTCGATTTTCGTTGTTCCCCTTGGTTATTTTGTATTTCGTGTTCAGTGATATTAAATTAACATGGACACTTGCGTTTTGGTCCGATCTTTCCTGTTCCTCAGATGAAGAAGATCGTTACAGTCCCACCACCCGCCAACCCCTCTTTTTACACTTCTGCTACTCTTTGTTCATCATATATACATAGTCACTTTAACGATACCTACATGTACATACTACCTCAATAAGCCTGACTAACAGGTATATAGCCTTGCTAAGCTTTTTTCAAATGTCTTTTTACTGTTGCTTTATTTCTTTACTTACCTACACACACACACCTTTATTTTGCACCATTGGTTAGAGCCTGTAAGTAAGCATTTCACTGTAAGGTCTACTACACCTGTTGTATTCGGTGCACGTGACAAATAAACTTTGATTTGAACTACATGTAATTGTCAATAAAAGCCTTTGATACTTATGAAATGCTTGTAATTATACTTCAGTATTCCATAGTAACATCTGACAAAAATATCTAGACACTGAAGCAGCAAACTCTGTGGAAATTAATATTTGTGTCATTCTCAAAACTTTTGGCCACGACTGTATAATCAACAGCCAATAACGCTAATCAAAATATTTACAAACATAATGAGAGGGATCATGAAAAGGTAGGAAATAGAACGAAAGACAAGAAAGAGACCTCAAGATATCTGAATATTAAAGATGTGATACTCAGTCTGTGAACAAAGTCTGTTGTCCTTGGCTCTGGTTAGGCCGCATGGAAGTGAACAAAGGAAAGATGGCGGTGTGTCCTTAGTCCTGAGTTGAGGGGTTCCTTGGTGGTGGTTTCTCGCTCCTTTCCTCTGAGTTTGGAAGGTCCCTCGTGGGCTGCTCCTCTGGGTTGTGTCCCTGTTGGCTCTGTCTGCTGGCTCTTCCTTTGAGTTGCAGAGGCTGTGCTCTAAATCATTTTCTCCCTCTTTCCTTGAAGAAGGTTAGCTTAAATGTACTGTTCAGGCTACACTAGCTCTTTAAAGACTGTCTCCTTCTGAGACTGTTTAGTGCATGGGCTCTTCCGCACCAATGTCTGTACTGGATTAAAGGTACTATTCCCTAAAATGTACTTTCACTAAGCTAAATTCACCAGTTCTTGTCATTAGAGGCTAAGGTCCAGGCCCTGTGGTCAGCCTACTGAAGATGGAGGTTCACCTCCCTCCTCGAGAGAGGTCCAACTTGAGTCCAGCAGGATAAAAGAGTGAGATGGGAGACAGCAGAGTCCTTTTGCAGTCCTATGACGTAACAATGTATCATACCTAGGTGTGAAGGGTCACTTTGATGACCATTTGTCTTAGAGAGCGAGAGAGTTTGGAAGAACTTATAGACAGACAGTAAAAGGATGTTCAACATTGTTTTCTTATATGACATTAAAACAACACGTCGCTGCAAATGTTACTGTACAATTCATTGACCAGTCAAGTGGTGCCTATAGTATAGAAAGAAGGACCTCAAGATAAGACACAGTGTATAAAAGAAGGAGAATCTAAAACAGATTTAGATCTCTTCTACTGTAGTAACATCTACTTCCTACTATTGTCAGGATTTCAGAGAAAAATGACATTGCTGAGGTCATCATTGTCCACCAAGCCACTCCTACCTCCAGGTAAAGCTTTCCAAAACTGGAGGAGAAAATGTGGCTTGTGAATTACGTAACACGTGACCACACTTGGAGTGAACATCTGGGTTTTGGTCTAGTCAACAAGAAAAAATATATATAAAAAAAAAAAAAAACTTGCAGACAACTAAGAAACATACAATATTTATAGCTGTAGTGTATGTGGCCTGAAAACAATCCCAAGCAACAGTATCATTCAAATCCAAACAAGCATGGCCTTTTGTGAGTTTGTTTGTTTCTGGCTGTACATGCGAATAAGTTGTCTATTCAGGCCTATGGCAGCAAATATTTACAAATATTGTACTAAGGAGAAGAAGAACAATCTGCTACACCCCCTCAAAACAACTACCTCATTACCTAAGTGACACTCTAGTAGAGTAAAAGTTTTAAACATCATTCCACATAGCAGTGGAACGGTTCAGTAGTATGTACAGAAGTGTGAAACAGAGGATGATGGGAGATTCCTGCAGCAGCTGCTCCCTCCAGACTGGAGCAGCGTAGCAGTGTGTAAAACATAACACTGATGCCCTTCATGGCACACGGCCAGCACTCCCTCAGGTTGAGAACTAGATTAATGAGCAACCTTCTCTCTCTCCTTCTGATTGGGGGAGGGCCATAGGGCAATCATGCCTCCACATTCCTCAGGGAGCCTGATTGGTCGATATCGGTATTTCAGCATGTGGTTTCTTGTTCTGGGTGCATGTGTGAGTGGCTGACACAACTACAAAGCATGATCTGTCTGACAACTACCGATGTAAAATCTTAATTTCAGCCAGTTTGCTTCAAAAGGAAAATAATCCTGCAGCCAAAGGAAATGGATATTATTATGTGGATTATAGTTAATGGATATTTTTTGCAGGTGTTGATACATTTTTCATTAGGGCAAAGCAAGTCTGGCATTTTAAAGTGGAAACTACAAACTTTAGAATACTTTTTAAACCTTGAATACACTACAAGTTTGCATTTCCAGCTGTGCAGGAAAATTCTAAGCAACAAATGAGTGATCAAATTAAGATCCTACATCTGTAACTGAACTGCTTCCTCCAAAGACATGTACTTTATGAGCAACAACACCTGTGATCTCAAGAATCCCATAGTACTACAGATTCCCATGTGTGACGTTGTTGGAGTGAACCTTGACCCTTACTGTCTCTGTAATGTCCTGTCCTTGTCTCATTCGTATATAGAGTAAATTAGTGTGAGAGAGTTCTGTGGATAAGCGTGACAGAGAAAAGTTATGTTTCTCACCTTTGCTGGGTTTCCCAACGTGCACCTTGACTGGCAGCTCCTTGCATGAGAGAGATGGCATGTGAGGCATGGATTCTGGGACAATTCCCTCGTTCCCTCGCCCTGCCCCGACGTCTCGGTGCAGTGTCTGTGAAACATAGGCCAAAGGTCATGTCAAGTAGATTAATATCATGGTCAGAGGGTTAGGGATTACTAAACCTTCAGCACCTTGACTGTCATTCAGACTGCCCTACTCACTCACTGTCATATAATCATCTCCCTCATGTATTATGCCTTACAGAGGTAAGAGACAGGATCACACTCACAGTCTTATGGAAATCACTGACTTTATTTGAAAATGACCTCTGATGACATCCTATGGGGTAATTTTCTTAGGACACTATATTTTTTCAAAACAAAACATAGAAAATCATTGTCATCACATACAGTGCCTTCTGAAAGTATTTATACCTTTTGACTTTTTCCACATTTGTTGTGTTACAGCCTGAATTAAAAATGTATTCAATTTAGATTTTTTTTTGTCACTGGCTTACACACAATACCTCGTACAGTCAAAGTGGAATTATGTTTGTTTTTTATGTTTTCAAATTAATTTTAAAAAGAAAGGCTGAAATGTCTTGAGTCAATAAGTATTCAACATTTGTTATGGCAAGTAAAAATGTGCTAAACAAGTCACAGAATAAGTTGCAGGGACTCACTCGGTGTGCAATAATAGTGTTTAACATAATTATTAAACGACTACTTTATCTCTGCACCCCAGAAATACAATTATCTGGAATTCCAAGGAACAGTCTGTAGATCTCAGAGATAGAATTGTTATGAGGAATACAGTGCCTTCAGAAAGTATTCACACCCCTTTACTTTTTCCACATCCCTTTGTTGTGTCACAGTCTGAATTTAAAAGGTATTCAATTGAGATTGTGTGTCACTGATCTACACACAATACCCCATAATATCAAAGTGGAATTTTGTTTGTAGAACATTTTAGAAATAAATAAAAAATATTAAAAGAGAATGTCTTGAGTCAGTAAGTATTCAACCCCTTTGCTATGGCAAGCCTAAATAAGTTCAGGAGTAAAAATGTGCTTAACAAATCACAAAATACAGTGCATTCAGAAAGTATTCAGACCCCTTGACTTTTTCCACATTTTGTTACGTTACACCCTTCTTCAAAAATGTATTAAATCGTTTTTTCCCCTCATCAATGTACACACAATACCCCATAATGACAAAGCAAAAACAGGTTTTCAGAAATGTTTGCAAATGTATTAAAAATTCCATTTACATAAAGATTTAGACCCTGTACTTTCTTGAAGCACCTTTGGCAGCGATTACAGCCTTGAGTCTTGTTGGGTATGACGCTACATGCTTGGCACACCTGTGTTTAGGGAGTTTCTCCCATTATTCTCTGCAGATCCTCTCAAGCTCTGTCAGGTTGGATGGGGAGAGTTCCTGCACAGTAATTTTCAGGTCTCTCCAGAGATGTTCGATCGGGTTCAAGTCCGGGCGCTGGCTGGGCCACTCAAGGAAATTCAGAGACTTGTCCCAAAGCCACTCCTGCATTGTCTTGACTGTGTGCTTAGTGTCGATGTCCTGTTGGAAGGTAAACCTTTTCCCTAGTCTGAGGTCCTGAGTGCTCTGGAGCAGGTTTTCATCAAGGATCTCTCTGTACTTTGCTCCGTTCATCTTCCCTCGATCCTGACTTGTCTCCCAGTCCCTGCCGCTGAAAAACATCTCCACAGTATGATGCTGCCATCACCATGCTTCAATGTAAGGATGGTGCCAGGTTTCTTCCAGACGTGACGCTTGGCATTCAGGCAAAAGAGTTCAATCTTGTTCTCAGGGATGATCAATCGAAACAGGATGCACCTGCGCTCAATTTAATGTCTCATAGCAAAGGGTCTGAATACTTATGTAAATAAGGCATTTCTGTTTTTTATTTTTTATAAATTTGCTAAAATTTATAAAAACCTTTTTTTTGCTTTGTAATTATGGGGTATTGTTTGTAAATAGATGCAGATTTTTTTTTTATATACATAACAAAATGTGGATCAAGCGAATACTTTCCGAATGCACTTTACAGGTACATCCTTGATGAGAACATGCTTCAGAGTGCAAACGACCTTAAACTGGGAGGGTGAAGATTTGCGTTCCAACAGGACAATAACCCCAAGCATACAGCCAACGCAACACTGGAATGACTTCAGAACAAGAATGTGAAAGTCCTTGAGTCACCCAACCAAAGCCCATACTTGAATCCTGTTGAAAATCAGTGGAAAGACTTGAAGATTGCTGTTCACCGCCACTCCCCATCTAACTTAACAGAGCTTGAGAAAATCTGCAAGGAATAATTGAAGAAAATCCCCAAATCCAGATGTGTAAAACGTATACAGACACACCCAAGACTCAAAGCTGTAATCACCACCAAAGGTGCTTCTACAAAGTATTGACTCAGTGGTGTGAATACTTACAGTACCAGTAAAAAATGTTTGGACACACCTACTCATTCAAGGGTTTTTCTTTACTTTTACTATTTTCTACATTGTAGAATAATAGTGAAGACATCAAAACTATGAAATAACACATATGGAATCATGTAGTAACCAAAAAAGTGTTAAACAAATCTAAATATAATTTAGATTTTAGATTCTTCAAACTAGCCACCCTTTGTCTTGATGACAGCTTTGCACACACTTGGAATTCTCTCAACCAGCTGAGGAATAAGGAATAACTTTATACATGAGGAATAACTTTCCGACAGTCTTGAAGGAGTTCCCACATATGTGTGCTTGATACCCTTCACATATGAGTGCTTGATGGCTGCTTTTCCTTCACTGTGCAGTCCAACTCATCCCTAACAATCTCAATTGGGTTGAGGTTGGATGATTGTGGAGGTCAGGTCATCTGATGCAGCACTCCATCACTCTTCT
The DNA here is from genome assembly GCF_045791955.1 of Oncorhynchus clarkii lewisi. Lineage (NCBI taxonomy): Eukaryota > Metazoa > Chordata > Actinopteri > Salmoniformes > Salmonidae > Oncorhynchus > Oncorhynchus clarkii. The sequence continues at coordinate 22,742,750 of NC_092147.1, forward strand.
TCTATGGTCAAATAGTCCCTACACAGCCTGGAGGTGTGTTTTTGGTCATTGTCCTATTGAAAAACAAATGATTGTCCCACTAAGCGCAAACCAGATGGGATGGCGTATCGCTGCTGAATGCTGTGGTAGCCATGTTGGTTAAGTGTGTCTTGAATTCTATATAAATCACAGACAATGTGACCAGCAAAGCACCCACACATCATCACAACTCGACAGAAAATGTCTGTATTGACTGACCTTCATGTCTTGAAGTAATGATGGACTGTTGTTTCTCTTTGCTTATTTCAGCTGTTCTTGCCATAATACGGACTTGGTATTTTACCAAACAGGGTTCAGTTTTGACTTAAATCTGCTTGAAAATCTACAGTAGAAGTCGGAAGTTTACATACACCTTAGCCAAATACATTTAAACTCAGTTTTCCACAATTCCTGACATTTAATCCTAGTAAAAATTCTGTACCCCTACCTTGTCACAACACAATTGATTGGCTCAAACGCATTAAGAAGAAAAGACATTCCACAAATACATTTTTAACAAGGAACACCTGTTCATTGAAATGCATTCCAGGTGACTACCTCATTTTCTACCTTAATTTAACTAGGCAAGTCAGTTAAGAACAAATTCTTATTTTCAATGACGGCCTAGGAACAGTGGGTTAACTGCCTTGTTCAGGGGCAGAACGACAGATTTTTACCTTGTGTCATATTGCACAACTTGGATTCATAACATATCATACAAATTGCAAAATTCGAAACATATCACATGAAATAGACGACGTAGTACCAGGGCTCTAAATAAATTCATTGGTAGGTAGGAGCACCAGAAAATGTTTTACTTTATTTTTTACTGCAAATGACTGTCCTATCGTTCTTAATTGTCATCTGTTGTTACTTTGATGATGTAGAACGCATCACTAGAGAGTTGGCAAGACATTCGAATAAAAACATATTTTAATTATTGTATTCAAAAGTGCAACTGCAAACATATTTACATAGGTGATTAGTTTTGGACAAACAAATGTAATATACAAAACAGAACATTGATTGTGTGCAAAAGTGAAACAACAAACATATTTATACAGGTGATTAAAACATAACCTTTATTGTATTTAAAAGTCCAACCACAAACTGTTATGATATACTGCATTCAGCTGATTGTATAATTTTTTCTTTTTCTAACTATGTAGCTAATAATAGTAATGTAACATGCTGACTATGAACTGATACGTGGATACTGAAATAAATGTTCAGTCTCCAGTCACATGAACAAATCAATTTCTTTGATCTAGAATCTACCTTATAAAACAACTTTATTTTAGGGTTAGAGTTTAGGGACGTCCCAAGGATGGTGCCAATAAACCTTGTTCCATATGTCGGGTTGATTTGAAATCCACTATTTTTCTGGGTGAGTAACATCAGTCTGAATTTGGTGAAGGCCATCTCCTCTTTGGCAATGTGGTAAACGGTGATACATTTCATCTCTAGGTCAGTTAGCTCTGCCTGTTGACCAGCTTGGCTGTCAAATACGGCTGGTAGACATAGGTATGTTGCTCCAGCCCCTGCCCCGATGTACTTGTCCCGGCACTTGATGTGCTTTTGGCTTAAAGTTATATTTTAGCAAAAACTTGTGTTTTAGGTTGTGGCAATTAAGTCCTCCCTGCTGCTATTACTCCACATGTTTTACAGTACTCACATAACATTGTGCTCACAGAACATTGTGCAGCAACCCCTCTAGAAACATGTAGATATTTTTATTTTTCTGAGGAGGTGGTCCAGTAGCAGCATCTGCTACATTGTCCTCATCATCATCTTCTTCTGGTTGTGATTGATCATTTCATAATTTGTTAAAGAAAGCTTCAATTGTTCTTAACTGACTCGCCTAGTTAAATAAAGGTAAAATTCCACGCGTTGTTCTTGCTAGCTATCTTGCTAGCTAATGCCATTAATTAGCTGACAGAAAAGGGTGGCACAGTTCTGGGGGAAGAATTCTGCGAAAAGGGTTGTGACTGGTGTTTGATTGGTTGAATTAGCTGCATTTAAACATTTGTAGCATTATGATTGGTTATGATTTGTAAACAATGTTTCAGTCTGTCTTATTTGAGCAGTGAAGAGAAGAGTATTGCAATTAAATATTTTTAGGCATTGCTTTTTTATTGGATTTTTTTTTTTGCTCCCAAAATAAAAGTCCTGTTCGCACAGCAACATTTTGGACACACTTTTGAGCCCTGTGTAGTACACAAGTGGATGACTTAGTACAAAAAAACTGAAACTGAAATTGTACAAAAGTTTGAGAGTGCATCTTTAAGTGAAGAAAAGCTGTCATTAGTAAAATGTTACCACAAATACGGCAGCTGATTCTCACAATATTGTAGCTCTGTTGCAGTATCATATAGTCTATATTGATTTATACGTTATGGCCATAGACGGTGTATTGTTGTGACACACTGAGCAGGTGTCTGTGCTGCTTGCTCTGTGATTAGGTATCATGAAAGGCTGTCAAGACAGCTAGGGGAGAGTAATAGCCACTGCACTCTGAACTAGGGTCCTGTATTTTGGTTAATCATGTCACATGACCTGGATTTTTATTAAAGGTTTTTCAACATACTGTCTTATTTTCTTTTTCTTTCAGATGGTCCAGCACCATCCTCAGATAATTGCTTTCATTTTTGTTTCAATTCTAATTTCTGTCAAATGATCAAATCTACGTCATGTGACATGATAAACCAAAACACAGGGCTTTACATATAACTAACTAGTTTCCTGGAAAGGAGAGACGTTTTAAAAATGTCTTAGCTAAGGTTGTGCAGTTCAAATATCTTCATTCCAGCCAAATATTTTGTATGTATTTTGCATCTTTCCTCTTTGAAGCCCTGTAAGTGGTGAGGCTGATGTGTATAAGAGCAGAGGTAAAACAGCACACGTGCTGAACCAAGCAGCAACAGCAACACACAGACGAGCTCTGAAACCAATTAAGCGTTCTTTACAGTGTGCTACTGCCACATCCGCATCCATTCCTGCCAAATCTGCTCTTTTTCTCAGGGGAAAGGGAAGGTCCTGCTGCTAGGAGAGATGCTAGCTGCCTGGGCTAGATTTAGAACCGAAATGGACATGGCAGTAGCACAGGTCATGGCAGATGAAACACCACTAAGAAGTGTGTGTGGTTTAGCTATGTTTCATGTCTGGTCGGGGTTAGGGTTAACGTAAAGGCTTCTCCAAACAGTCAGAGAGAGCAGCAGTGAGACTAGAGCTTCCTGGTGATTCACTGGAGGGTTGAGTCTCTCTCACACAGGATTGATTTCAGCATTGAGAAATGTGCTGACCTGCACTTAATGGAGGCCAAGACCAACAAAACACTAAATACAACCAAGCGCCTTCCTTTGAGCTGCCAGGGTACTTTCCCCTCAAACACATGTTTGAACAGCCCTGTGTGTTTGCTGGGTGTCTCTGATTCAACACATTGACAAACAGGCACTTGTAATGATCCTGCCTTTGTTTAAGAATAGAAAAAAGTTAACCTGTGTCTGTGTGCCAATGTATTCAAATCCAATTGAAGTAGTAAGGTTAACTTTTCTTTTGAAGCATTACATTTAGCCTTTTATGTGTTCTTCATTCTTTCTCTCTCAAACAAACACACATACATATACACACACACAAAACACACACTGTAATATTGTAAATAGAAGGGTAATGACATTTCCAGATGTTTCTTGAGGTGTTTATTTTATCAACAATAATATTCCTGATGCATGACAAAAGACCCTTAAAATGGCATAATATCATTTATAACTTTTTGCAATAAATGTCACAATCCTAAAAGCAAAGAAAGCTGTATATTTTGTTAACAAGGTTTCATAATCCCACATTGCTGTGTTAACATCTGGTTGTCCAAAGAGGTAAAAAGTCATGCTGAATGTACAGAGTGTATGAGTGAATGTTCAGGACACCAATGGTTGAGGACAACAGACAGATATGCCCCTGGGGGGACCAGAAAAAAGCATGTTTGTTTAGTTCAATTAATTCCTTTTAGGTCACATTTGTTAGTAGTGGGAAATTCCATGATAACAGAATGACGCTCAGACTCAGATAGTTCACGTCGAAATGTATGTCAAACCAAAACCAATAATTGCAAAGTTAAACAACTATTATGCACCAGGACCACTTCAAAAAGTGTCCATGAAGACTTAACAAAAACACACTTGAAGAACAACGCAGATGCACATTTTGATAACAGAATGTCGTTTTGTGCTGTTTGTGCAGTCATTGTGTTACCAAACTTTGCATCTGCACTGTTCTGCAGGTAGCCTTGTGGTTAAGAGTGTTGGGCCAGTAACTGAAAGGTAGCTGGTTCGATTCACCGAGCTGACTAGGTGAAGAAATTGCTCCTGTAAGTTGCTCTGGAAAAGAGTGTCTGCTAAATGACAAAAAAAATTGTAAATGTGTTTTTGTCAAATTTACTGTGGAAATTATTAAGTCGTCCTTGTGCATTAAGTTATATGGTTTGTTTAACTTTGCAATCAGTGGTTTTTGTTTGACACACATTTTAAAGTCAACTATCTGAGTCTCGGCATCATTTCTGTTATCGTAGAGTTGCCCTAGTATGTCTCAACATGACCTAGAAATGGGGGAAGGGCTAGAATGTTATCATTCTCTTCCTACTTTTGGAAAAACCCACACAAGTAAAAGGTGTAGGCGTATTAGCGTAATTACAGTGTAACAACAATCTATTCTCAATCAGTTATAAATAATGTAGGCCAACAGTGTATGTACAAAAAAATTTCCCCTTGTTTGATCATTTCATCCAAAAGAGGGTACAATAGCTGCCTGTACCACAAGATGCATCACTCCCAGAACCAGAACAGTGTAGGGAGCTGTTGAATGATTCTGGTTAGCCTCCTAGCACTGACACTCACTAACTTTTTGGCTTGTTAGGTACACTCTTAGAAAAAAGGGTTCCAAAAGGGTTCTTCGGCTGTCCCCATGGGGGAATGCCTTTTGGTTCCAAGTAAAAAATATGTTTGGTTCCAGGTAGAACCATTTTGGGATCCATGTTGGGGTCTACATGGAACCCAAAACGGTTCTACTTGGTACCAAAGGGGTTCTACCTGGAACCAACAAGGGTTCTTCAAAGGGTTCTCATATGGGAACCCTTTTAAGATCTAGATAGCACCTATTTTCTACAAGTGTAGGCTATCCTAGAACTTTGTGTTTTGGATGGTTGCTCAAACTTGTAAGTGACACAATACCATTCATATATCTGGCCATCAAGTGACAACAGGGAGGACAATATATTACCTACCTTATGAGAACATGGACACCCGACCTGACAGGAGTCGAGGGTGGGCGCAGTGATGTAGGTTGGGATGTTAGTGGCGGGAGACAGGGTGTCCAGCGCTCCAGTCCCGTCGCAGCCACCAGTCCCGGGCTGCTGCTCTCCACAGGTGACCTGCAGGATCTCCTGGATCTGGGTCAGCTCCTGTCTTAGCACCTGCTTCTGATGAAAGCTGAATGCCGGGTGATTGGATGCCATGGTGAAGAGGAGAAGGAACTGCTCATCCGTTTGTCCATCGTTGAGCTGCAGGCCGTAGTTGTTTATGATGCTGTCGATGTGCGTGAGCGTTCGGAAGAGAACACTCGCAGCCTCTCGATTGTCGGAGCTGAGAAGTGCAAGGGAGATAAGCAGCTTGCTCCTCACGACCTCGTCCGTGATGTTGGTAAGGTTCGAGAGGTCAGCGGGGTTGTTGGCTTTGATCTCGGCATCCCTGAGGGAGTGATAGTCCTTGCGGGCTAAATCTTCCAAGCACGACCCGAGGAAGCGTAGTTCGATGGGAACACAGAGGTCCAAAAGCCCACAAATGAACTCAGCTCTCTGGGCCGAGTTCAATATCGAAAACCAGCGGTAGACCCCTTCCCTTTGAACGGAGCATCGATTTTCAACCATTTTAAAATCGACTCACACGTTTAAACATGGATTATTTTGTTGATTGCGATTAGGCCTAACAATAATAAAATGGCAATACAAAAATTAGTCAAGACAAACCTCCATTTACGGTACAAGTAGCCTAACCTTTAAACAGAGAGCGTGCAGAAACCTGCCTGAACAGTTAGTAAACGTCCACCTGGGTCAATGACGCTGGTTATTTGGTTGACAATAATCGTATTCAATGTAGACTATCCACGACCATGAGTTTTCGGGAAAATAAATTACAGCACGTCGTCTTTCTTTGTTTACAGGCCAGTTGCGACATTGTTGAAATATGTAACCAATGCGATAATCACTTGAAAGTCTATAAACAAAAGCATGAGTAGGATTACTGTACTGCGAGGCTCAGCGTAGTATCCAGTCATCCAGGCTTTCTCGACCAGCCCTCCGAGGTCCCCACGTCAGTCGATTATGGAACAAGTACTACATGAAGTAGATTTAAATAACAAAAACACCATATGAGTATTACACACATAGATAATTTACTTCCAGTGTAAGAAAATCATTTTCGATGGGAATCCGCACGGTATTCTTTGAAATTCTGAGTGTCTGCCAATAAAGAAGACCATAAACTGCATGTAGCCTATAAACTATAGCCAGTAACCTAGGGGTTAAAGTTTAAACGCAAACGATTCAGTTAAATCCTATTGGTCGTAAACTTAACCAGGAACGCGTTCAGATTTGTTCCAGACGAATAACAACAATTGGTGCTTTCAAAACAACTGGGAACTCGGAAAAAACGAGGTCAAATCATGACGTCAGATATCTTCAGGTCGGAAAGCCGGAGCTCTAGAAATATGCCAGAGTTTCCGACAGCGAATTCCGAGTTGGATGACCGTTCAAAACTTTTTTCCCAGTTGGAGATTTCCCAGTTCTCTTGAACGCACTGAAGTCGGAGATTTTCGAGTTCTGAGTTCCCAGTGGTTTTGAACAAAACAAATGTTTAGACCTATCCTTTTTATAAAGACCCCGTAGCTGTTTTGAAATGCAATTCAAGTAATGAAGTATGAATTTAGGGGAAAACGAGGTCAAATCATGATGTAAGTCATCTTCAGGTAGTAAAGTCTGAGATCTAACAAGATGCCAGAGTTTCCGGCTTGCAATTCCGAATTGGATGACCGTTCAAAATATTTTCCCAGTCGAAGCTCGTTTTTTATTCGATTTCCCAGTTGTTTTGAACGTGACATTATTCCAAACTGCCAGCTAAACCCATCAGCTAAAAACATACACTTCGATTGGGTGTACTACAGCTTGTCAGTAACCCCAGCTGCTGGTGTGATTGGTCAGAAAAGTATCTGCACTAGCCTACACATCTTTTTCACATGCGCTCATAATATTTACGTCTCCGATTTGGTAAACGAGAATGTACTTTGTAAAGCGCAAGTCAATCTCTAAAGTGTATGAGTTGAAGAAGTTGATTGTTTTTAAGACAGACACATATGTCATAATTTGTCTTCAAATGTCTTTTCAAACTGATATTAGTGTAAGAGGAGCAGCAGAAGAGTGAAGTTTGTGAATTTCTGGAATTGCCATTTTCATTGCGTCACTCTGTCTGTGTACGTTTGGTCCATGAACATGGCCTTTATATACAGTTGAGCTGTACAGTAGCTTGTTCGGACTATGGCCTAAAAAAGTAGGCTTACCCTTCTACGTCTTTAGAAATATATTATGCACACATATTTCGAATCTCTGCATTCATATATGGATAAATATGCACTTGTTTGATGTTTGAGTATTATCTAATGGCATTTCCTTCCTTGACCTCATACAACTGGTAATCATAAACATTAAGGGCTATTTGCATATGGTAATCTTGAATTTCACCTAATGAGATTTTCAAGTTTTCTGAGCTTGTTGTGGGGCCTTTTCCCCCGATAAAATATGGCCTTGCACTTTCCATAAAAAAACAGTAGATGTCACCATTAGTTAAAGCTTTTTTTGCACTACAGTACCAAAAACCTGATGGGTCAGCACACACACGCTAATAAAAATCTATTCTCAAATATAGCATTTTCAAAATGCTGAGCACAGTGCACAAAGATATTCCAACTCCATTATATGCCAAATTCCAAATGTTATCATATGAAAGCACTGCATATTAAAGTTAATGAACTGGGAAGGGAAAGGAGATACTGAGTCAGATGCTCAACTGAATGCATTCAACCGAAATGTGTCTTCCGGATTTAACCCAACCCCTCTGGATCAGACTGAATATCACATTGAATAAAACTATGGATGAAGTACAAAAGAAGGCCTAAAAAGTATGAGGTTTGCCTAACTGATGATATAACTGTGATGACATGTGGGAAGTGTAAATTGTGACTGTGTTAACATTACCAGAGGTCACATGTCAGTGCACTCGGTTCAGCAGATAGAGCAGCATAGCCAATTTCCCCTGATCGATCATGCTGATTCTGTTCTGCTGCCATCCCTGTTAGCATCCAAATCCCAACACAAATTCACTTAGGTCAGAAACATTCACAGATCTAGATTTATTTGTTTGCCTCCTTGCCCGTCCAACATTTCCTCTTCTCCCACCCCTTCTAATGCGACTAGCCCTGATGATCCTCCCTCTTTTTCACCTGCCACACTATAAAGTTTCTCCCTGCAGGCGGTCACTGAGTCCGAGGTGCTAAAAGAGCTCCTTAAACTTGACCCCAAAAAAACATCTGGTTCAGATGTTTTAGACCCTTTGTTCTTTAAGGTTGCTGCCCCTATAATCGCCAAGCCCATCTCTGACCTTTTAAACCTGTCTCTCCTCTCTGGGGAGGTTCCCATTGCTTGGAAGGCAGCCACGTTTCGTCCTTTATTTAAAGGGGGAGATCAAGCTGATCTCTAACCGTTATAGCCCTATTTCTATTTTGCCCTGTTTATCAAAAGTGTTGGAAACACTTGTCAATAATCAACTGACTGGCTTTCTTGATGTCTATAGTATCCTCTCTGGTATGCAATCTGGTTTCCACTCAGGTTATGGATGTGTCACTGAAACCTTAAAGGTCCTCAATGATGTCACCATTGCCCTTGATTCTAAGCAATGTTGTACTGCTATTTTTATTGACTTGGCCAAAGCTTTTTATATAGTAGACCATTCTATTCTTGTGGACCGGCTAAGGAGTAGTGGTGTCTCTGAGGGGTCTTTGGCCTGGTTTGCTAACTACCTCAGAACATCTGAACATCTGCTTTGTCAGCCAATGCATGTCACCAAGGGTGTACCCCAAGGCTCGATTCTAGGCCCTACACTCTTCTCAATTTACATCAACAACATAGCTCAGGCAGTAGGAAGCTCTCTCTCTCTCACTCACTCTATATTCCTCTGTAAACTGGTAATCTCTGTATACCCGTCGCAAGACCCACTGGTTGATACTTATTTATAAAACCCTTTTAGCCCTCACTCCTACCTATCTGAGATATCTACTGCAGCCCTCATCTGCCACATACAACACCCGTTCTGCCAGTCACATTCTGTTAAAGGTCCCCAAAGCACACACATCCTTGGGTCGCTCGTCTTTTCAGTCCGCTGCAGCTAGCGACTGGAACGAGCTGCAACAAACACTGAAACTGGACAGTTTTATCTCAATCTCTTCATTCAAAGACTCAATCATGGACACTGTTACTGACAGTTGTGGCTGCTTTGCGTGATGTATTGTAAGATGGCACTGACAGAGAAGTTCACCTCGCTTCAGATCCTTAGAAAACTATGCAGTTATTCGTTTTTTTTATGTATTATTTCTTACATTAGGGCACAAATTAGGGCACAAGTTGCCTTCCAGAGAGACATCAGAGATTGTAACAATCCCTGTTTCACGGAAACATGGCTCACTCGGGATATGTTGTCAGTGTTGGTACAGCCACCCGGTTTCTTCATGCATCGCGCCGACAGAAACAAACATCTCTCTGGTAAGAAGAAGGGCGGGGGTGATTAACCTTATGATTAACGACTCATGGTGTAATCACAACAACATACAGGAACTCAAGTCCTTTTGTTCACCTGGCCTAGAATTCCTTACAATCAAATGCCGACCACATTATCTTCCAAGAGAATTCTCTTCAATTATAGTCACAGCTGTGTATACCCCCCAAGCAGATACCTCGTCGGCCCTGAAAGAACTTCACTGGACTCTATGTAAACTGGAAACCGTACATCCTGAGGCTGCATTTATTGTAGCTGGGGATTTTAACAAAGCTAACCTGAGAACAAGACTTCCTAAATTCTATCAGCATATCGAATGCGCGACACGAGCTGGTAGCATTCTGGATCATTGCTACTCTAACTTCCGCAATGCTTACAAAGCTCTCCCCCGCTCTGCATTCAGCAAATCTGAACACGACTCCATTTTGTTGCTCCCAGCCTATAGACAGAAACTAAAACAGGAAACAGCCGTGCAAAGGTATATAAAACTCTGGTCTGACCAATCGGATTCCAGGCTTCAAGATTGCTTCGAACACGTGGACTGGGATACATTCCGGATAGCCTCAGACAATAACATTGATGTACAGTGGGGCAAAAAAGTATTTAGTCAGCCACCAATTGTGCAAGTTCTCCCACTTAAAAAGATGAGAGAGGCCTGTAATTTTCATCATAGGTACATTTCAACTATGACAGACAAAATGAGGGAAAAATATCCAGAAAATCACATTGTAGGATTTTTAATGAATTTATTTGCAAATTATGGTGGAAAATAAGTATTTGGTCACCTACAAACAAGCAAGATTTCTGGCTCTCACAGACTGTAAATTATTTTTTAAGAGGCTCCGCTGTCCTCCACTCGTTACCTGTATTAATGGCACCTGTTTGAACTTGTTATCAGTATAAAAGACACCTGTCCACAACTTCAAACAGTCACACTCCAAACTCCTCTATGGCCAAGACCAACGAGCTGTCAAAGGACACCAGAAACAAAATTGTAGACCTGCACCAGGCTGGAAAGACTGAATCTGCAATAGGTAAGCAGCTTGGTTTGAAGAAATCAACTGTGGGAGCCATTATTAGGAAATGGAAGACATACAAGACCACTGATAATTTCCCTCGATCTGGGGCTCCATGCAAGATCTCACCCCGTGGGGTCAAAATGATCACAAGAACGGTGAGCAAAAATCCCAGAACCACACAGGGGCACCTACTGAATGACCTGCAGAGAGCTGGGACAAAAGTAACAAAGCCTACCATCAGTAACACACTACGACGCCAGGTACTCAAATCCTGCAGTGCCAGACGTGTCCCCCTGCTTAAGCCAGCACATGTCCAGGCCCGTCTGAAGTTTGCTAGAGAGCATTTGGATGATCCAGAAGAAGATTGGGAGAATGTCATATGGTCAGATGAAACCAAAATATAACTTTTTGGTAAAAACTCAACTCGTCGTGTTTGGAGGACAAAGAATGCTGAGTTGCATCCAAAGAACACCATGCCTACTGTGAAGCATGGGGGTGGAAACATCATGCTTTGGGGCTGTTTTTCTGCAAAGGGACCAGGACGACTCATCCGTGTAAAGGAAAGAATGAATGGGGCCATGTATCGTGAGATTTTGAGTGAAAACCTACTTCCATCAGCAAGGGCATTGAAGATGACACGTGGCTGGGTCTTTCAGCATGACAATGATCCCAAACACACCGCCCGGGCAACGAAGGAGTGGCTTCGTAAGAAGCAATTCAAGGTCCTGGAGTGGCCTAGCTGTTCATTGACTACAGCGCAGCATTTAACACCTTAGTACCCTCCAAACTCGTCATTAAGCTCGAAACCCTGGGTCTCGTTCCCGCCCTGTGCAACTGGGTCCTGGACTTTCTGACGGGCCACCCCTATGTGGTGAAGGTAGGAAACAACATCTCCACCCCGCTGATCCTCAACACTGGGGCCCCACAAGAGTGCGTTCTCAGGCCTCTCCTGAGCCCTGTTCACCCATGACTGCGTGGCCATGCACGCTTCCAATTCAATCATCAAGTTTGCAGACACCACTAGAGTGGTAGGCCAGATTACTAACGACAAGGAGAAAGCCTACAGAGAGGAGGTGAGAGCCCTCGGAGTGTGGTGTCAGGAAAATAACCTCTCACTCAACGTCAACAAAACAAAGGAGATGATCGTGGACTTCAGGAAACAGCAGAGGGAGCACCCTCCCATCCACATCGACGGGACAGTAGTGGAGGTAGAAGGTTTTAAGTTCCTCTGCGTACACATCATGGACAAACTGAAATGGTCCACCCACACAGAGAGCGTGGTGAAGAAGGTGCAACAGCGCCTCTTCAACCTCAGGAAATTTGTCTTGTCACCTAAAACACTCACTCAACTGCACTTCCCTCAACCGCAAGGCTCTCCAGAGGGTAGTGAGGTCTGCCGAACGCATCACCGGAGGCAAACTACCTGCCCTCCAGGACACCTACAGCACGCAATGTCACAGGATTGCCAAAAATATAATCAAGGACAACAACCACCCGAGCCACTGCCTGTTCACCCCACTATCATCCAGAAGGCGAGATCAGTACAGGTGCATCAAAGCTGGGACCGAGAGACTGAAAAACTGCAAGGCCATCAGACTGTTAAACAGCCATCACTAACAGAGTGGCTGCTGCCAACATACAGACTCAACTCTCGGGCTATTTAAATAAATGGACTTAATAAAGGTGTCACTAGTCACTTTAAATAACGCCACTTTAATAATGTTTACATTTCCTACATTACTCATCTCATATGTATATACTGTGTTCGATACCATCTACTGCATTTTGCCTATGCCACACGGCCGTCGCTCATCCGTATATTTATATGTATATATTCTTATTCATCCCTTTACATTTGTGTGTATAAGATAGTTGTAATGGCTGTTGGAGGTGGAAGAAGGTGAGGACCAAAGCGCATCGTGGTAAGTGTTCATGATTATTTAATAGAACAGAACACTGAATGACAAAAACAACAAGAGAATGAAACGAAACCGAAGCAGTTCTGTCTGGTGAATACACAAAACAGAAAACAACTACCCACACCCATAGTGGGAAAACAGGCTGCCTAAGTATGGTTCTCAATCAGAGACAACGATAACCAGCTGCCTCTGATTGGGAACCTTACCAGGCCTAAACATAGAAACACAACACCTAGACATACAACATAGAATACCCACCCACATCACACCCTGACCAAACTGAAATTAGAAACATACAAAGCAATCTACGGACAGGGCGTGATAGTAGTTGTTGTGAATTTTTTAGATTACTTGTTAGATATTACTCCATTGTCGGAACTAGAAGCACAAGCATTTAGCTACACCTCATTAACATTTGCTAACCATGTGTATGTGACCAATACGATTGTATTTTATTTTATTTGTCTCTCCCTTCTTGCCCTTTGTGCTGTTGTCTGTGTCCAATAATGGTTTTACCCTGTTTTGTGCTGCTGCCATGTTGTGTTGCTACCATGTTGTTGTCATGTTGTGTTGCTACCATGCTGTGTTGTTGTCATAGGTCTCTCTTTACGTAGTGTTGTGGTCTCTCTTGTCATGATGTGTGTTTTGTCCTATATTTGTATTTTTTAATCACAGCCCCCGTCCCCACAGGAGGCATTTTGCCTTTTGGTAGGCCGTCATTGTAAATAAGAATTTGTTCTGAACTGGCTTGCCTAGTTAAATAAAGGTTAGATAAAATAAACAACTAAGATGTGCACTTGATAATCGTTTTAAACAGATGGCAGGTCAAGAGAGTAGGTTTCTGTTCAATTCTGGTCTACATATCCTTGCTGTTATTTCACTTGACAACAACATAGGGAACCCTTTCTTTGCTGTTGACTGTTTGTAAAGGTCCACGGATATGTTTCAGAGAGAATGTTCGGTGAGGGTGATGAGGATGAGTAAGAATCAGCATGGTATGTTTTCCCCATGGAGGATGGTGACTGTCATTCGGTCATTGAGAGTAGCTATCAGCTGTGTGGCTTCAGCCGAACCACAGGCGCTCCATGCCTTTGACAAATTGCTCAAATTCCCTCACAGCCCCACACACACACATTTTGCTAATGGCATTTGTTAACCTATTGGACATTGTGTCTGATTTGGCGTACTGGAGGTGTGACAATAACTTTGGCTGCTGGGTTGTAACTTGAGTATGTGTGTGTTTTGGAGCTCTAAGGACAAAGGTGTCGGGACATAATTGCTCCTATGGGCCCTGGAAGCCATTGTGAGATAATATCTGCTGGGACTCACCCAATGAAGGCGAGAACCTGAGATAGGTGAGCTAGAGGGCACACAATTGATTTGATAAGAGGCCTACTGTACAAAAACACTATTTTTCCGGGGAGGGACCAGTAATGAGTCCCATACCGCCTACACTGCCTATCTGGGTCCAGAGTATAGACTAGATCATTGGTTCGGAAACAGGGGTAGTGTACCCCTCAGGATACTTGGGCTATCCTCGGGGTACTTGAAAAAACTCATACAACCATAGGTCTACTGGTAGAAAGAATGAGAGGGTACTTCTGGAGTACTCCAGGCAGCGCAAAATGTGATTGGTACAGTAACCAAAAAAGGTTGAGAACCACTGGACTAGAGGAACCGCACAACCCACAACACTGAGAGAGGTGAGGTTAGCGTGTTAGTCCTCTCATTCTATTTATACCCAGCTCAGCTCAGTCTGATCTCATCCCAGGTAATTGACAGGATAAACACATCGACAACATGCCAGCTGAGCGTGTGATAGGGAGAGCACCTGAAGAGAGACTAGAATCAAATCAAATTTGTATTTGTCATATGCTTCGTAAATAACAGGTGTAGACTAACAGTGAAATGCTTACTTACGGGCCCTTCTCAACAGTGTAGAGAGAAAGAAAATAAAGAAATAATAGAAAAATAAAGCACGTAATAATAAAATAAATAATAATAAATGCACAATGAGTAACGATAACTTGGCTATATACACATGGTACCACTACCGATTCGATATTCAGGGGTACGAGATAATTGAGGTAAAATTTTATTTGGCACATGGGCCAAATACAACTGGTGTAGACTTTACCGTTACGAGCCCTTCCCAACAATGCAGAGTATAAAACTAAAAATAAAATAGTAACATGAGGAATAAAATAAAATACACAAGAATGGAGCTACAGTATCCAGTATACAGGGAATACCAGTACCAGATCAATGGGCAGAGGTACAAGGTATTTGAGGTATATACTGTATGTACATGAAGGCAGGGTAGTGACTAGGCGAGTAAAATAAAGAACAGAGTAGCAGCAGCAAATAATGAGTGGAAAAGTGTGGGTGTATAATGTGTATGTTTGTGCATTTGTGTTGTGTCGGTCTGCGTGTGTGTGTTGTGTATGTGTGTGTATGTGTATGTGAATGTGGGTGGGTGGGTTTTGTTTGGCAGTGTCAATGTAGTGTGTATGAGTGAGTGTGTATATGGTTTGTATATATAGTCTACTGAATGTGCGTAGGGTCAGTGCAGATAGTTTGGGTACCATTCATTTACTATTTCGGAGTCTGGCTATTTAGCAGTCTTATGGCTTCGGGGTAAAAGCGGTCTTGGAGCCTGTTGGTCCGAGAGTCGATGCTCTGGTACCATTTGCCAGACAGTAGCAGAGTGAACAGTTTATGGCTTGGGTGGCTGAAGTCTTTGGCAATTTTTCGAAACTTCCTCTGATACCGCCTGATATAGAAGTCCTGGATGGCAGGGAGCTCGGTCCCAGCGATGTACTGGGCTGTCCGCACCAAGCCTCTGTAGCACTTTGCAGTCAAGGGTGGTGCATTTGCCATACCAAGCGGTGATGCTTTTTGAGGATCCGAGGGCCCATGTCAAATATTTTCTGCCTCTTGAGGGGGAAGAGGCGCTGCTGTGCCGTCTTCACGACTGTGCGGGGTGTGTGTGGACCATGTTAGGTCCATAGTGATGTGGACAACAAGGAACTTGAAGCTCCCGTTCCACTACAGCCCTGTTGATGTGAATGGGGGCGTGCTCGGCACTCCGTTTTTTGAATTCCACGATCAGCTCCTTTGTCTTGCTGACATTGAGGAAGCGGTTGTTGTCCTGGTACTAGAGTACTATACCTCTTCTCTATAGGGTGTCTAATCGTCGTCACGGATCAGACCTACCACTGTCGGGTCATCAGCAAACTTAATGATGGTGCTGGAGTCATGTGCAGCCACGCAGAAGTCTGTGAATAGGGAGTACAAGAGGGGACTAAGCGTGCACCTCTGAGGGGCCCCAGTGTTGAGGGTCAGCGTGGCGGATGTGTTGTTGCCTAACCTCACCACATGGAGGTGGTCCGTCAGGAAGTCCAGGATCCAGTTGCAGAGGGAGGCGTTCAGTCCAAGGGTCCTTAGCTTAGCGATGAGCTTGGAGGGCACTATGGTGTTGAACGCTGAGCTGTAGTCAATGAACAGCATTCTCACATAGGTGTTCCTCTTGTCCAGGTGGGAAAAGGCAGTGTGGAGTGCAATAGCGATTGCGTCATCTGTGGATCTGTTGGGGCAGTATGTGAATTGGAGTGGGATCAGGGTATCTGGGAAAAGGGTGTTGATGTGAGCCATGACCAGCTTTTCAAAGTATTTTATGGCTACCGATGTGAGTCCTATGGGGCGATAGTAATTTAGACAGGTTACCTTGGCATTCTTGGGCACAGGGACTATGGGGGTCTACTTGAAACATGTAGGTATTACACACTGGGTCAGAGAGAGGTGAAAATGTGAGTGAAGACACTTGCCAGCTGGTCAGCACATGCTCTGAGTACGCCTCCGGGTAATCCGTCTGGCCCTGTGGCCTTGTGAATGTCAACCTGTTCAAAGGTCTTGCGCACAGTCATCTGGAACAGCTAGTGCTCTCATGCATGGTTCAGTGTTGCTTACCTCAAAGCGAGCATAGAAGGCATTTAGCTCATCTGGTAGGCTCGCGTCACTGGGCAGCTCGTGGGTGTGTTTCCCTTTGTAATCTGTAATACTTTTCAAGCCCTGCCACATTCGACGAGTGTCAGAGCCAGTGTAGTAGGATTCGATCTTAGCCTTGTATTGACACTTTGCCTGTTTGATGGTTCATCAGAGGACATAGCGGTATTTCTTATAAGCATCCGGATAAGTGTCCCACTCCTTAAAAGCGGCAGTTCTAGCCTTTAGTTCAGTGCGGATGTTGCCTGTAATCCATGGTTTCTGGTTGGGATATGTACGTACTGTCACTGTGGGGACAACATCGTTGATGCACTTATTAATGAAGCTAGTGACTGATGTGGTAAACTTTTCAAGGATGAATCCGAGAACATATTCCAGTCTGTGCTAGCGATACAGTCCTGTAGCTTAGCATCCGCTTCTTCGGACCACTTCCACTGGTACATCCTGTTTGAGTTTTTGCTTGTATGCAAGAATCATGAGGATAGCATTATGGTCAGATTTGCCAAATGGAGGGCGATCTTTGTATGCATTTCTGTGTGTGGAGTAAAGGTGATTTAGAGTTTTTTTCGCCTCTAGTTTCACAGGTGACATGTGTCACACCAGCCTTCACTTGGCTCCCCCTCCTGTCCAGCTCTGGCGTTCGGTGTCGCCTGGCCTTCTAGCTGCTGCCGAACCAACTGCTGGTAAACGCCCTTCACTCATCATCCCCGGACTTGTCTCGTCATCATCACACACTCCTGGTTCCAATCCCCACTCTATCACAGTGTATATATACTCCCTCTGCCATTTGTCTTTGTTGGTCGTTGCATATGTTACTTGTTTTCCTGAGAGGAATCTCTCCTACTATTTCCTGAGTACTTTATATTTTGCACTTTGGGTTCACCCTGTGCCTTTCTTCATCTAAATTGAGGTTAGTGATCAATGTTCTGATGTCCAAAAGCTATTTTGGTCATAGGAAACATTGGCAGAAACATTATGTACAAAATATTTGATCAGCGCAAAAAAGCACACAAAATAGCAGAATTGGTCAGGAGCCCGTAAAACGGCTGCTATCCATTGCAGTGCCATTTTGAAAAGGAGAACATGACCTTGTCACTATGCCCTTGTCACTATGACCTTGTCACCTTCACCTTGTCATTACATAGAGATGTTTAACTCAGCATCCTCTTCATCTGTATCTTTCAATAATGTCTTAACTTTGGATGTAAAATGTAAATAATTTAAGTTAGGTATGTCAATGTTATTCCTCTGATATCATGTCAAACTAATGTGCATTACATTATTATTATTACAGTATTAAGAGTGTTTATGGAAGATTACCTAACATAATGATTCAACAGAACTCTGGTAAATAATATCTAATAAACAGATTTACCAGTCTCTATCTATTACCATATAATTATCTTATATAATGATTAAATATATTTTTATGCACAGACCAGCGATGGAGAGGTGAAAAGGCTAAGGCATGCAAATAGAAAAGCAATCTCTGCTCTTCAGGGCTGCAAAAGAGAGATGAGAGAGGCTTGGATGTTATGCTGCCTCTGTCTCTTTAAAAACAGGAGCATGCATGTGAGGGGGAGGGGGTGTTGGCTGCATTGGAACAGTCCTCCTCTAATGAGCAGATTTGAGAGACACCAGAGAGAGAGAGAGAGAGAAAGAGAGAGAGAGAGACCCAACCATAAGGAGAGAAGTAGGGAATAAGACAACAACCGAAAAGGCAGATAGTGATGCATAAAAATTAAGAGCATGGCGCATTAAGAGGAGGAAAAGCAGAGATAAATCTGGATTTCTCACCAGAAAGGGAACAAGAATAAAAGCATCAGCATCGCTCAACCACTTAAGGACGTAGATGAAAAAAGAGAGAGGGAAAGGGAAAAGAGAGGAGGAAAATAATCAGATCACTTGTTTTTTTCTCATGGTCCGTGTGCGCACTTGCTGTTGGTGAGAGTGTACGTATGTGTGTGTGCATATGGGAAGAGACTGCATTGCTGTTCACTAGCAGAGGCATCAGGAGAGAAGCAAGCTGAATCCCTCTTTTTTTCTTTCTCTCTCTCTCTGTTTCTGTATTGCACTGTGCGGCAGGAGCATGTTGGGTGGGTTGGGTACAGACGACAAGCTGAGCCAGCCAGAAGAGATGGATCTGTAAAGCTGGAAATGGTGTCGGATCTGCCCAGCGGCTGACTGTTAGCTGTATTACCTGGGGTTTCTAGGTGGAGCCTGGTGGTGCTCAGCTGCCAGGGAGCGCTAAAGAGCGGCTGGGAGAGTGCCGGTGGTGGGGCCCTGTGTGGAGGGAGGGGGAAAGAACCCAAAACCTGGAGAAGGAGGGTTTTCTGCATTTGTGTCATCAGGGAAGTCACATGGCTGGCATCGGCCTTTTCCTATTTGTGAGCTGCGGCTGTAGGAGATTGGACTGGGAGTGACAGTGAACCACAGCTCCAGGATAATGGTCTGAAGAGGCTCCCGCTGCTCCGGCCTCACAGGAGGGACCTTACACTCTGGGGGCAATTTTTATTTTTCTTCTTTAAGTCAACCCAGGGGATTTGTATGTGTGTCTTCCTCCCCCTCACACCTCATCATCACCAACTCCGACCTCAACTGTGTTTTTTCTTTTTTTGAGATTTGGGGGATTTGCCAAAACCTATTTCATGCATGTCCACTGGGGGCAGGTTCAACTTTGATGATGGGGGGTCATACTGTGGCGGGTGGCAGGAAGGCAAAGCCCACGGCCATGGCATCTGCACTGGGCCGAAGGGCCAAGGCGAGTACTCAGGGTCCTGGAGCCATGGTTTTGAGGTGGTGGGGGTGTACACCTGGCCCAGTGGGAACACCTACCAGGGCACCTGGGCGCAGGGCAAGCGCCATGGGATTGGGGTTGAGAACAAGGGCAAGTGGGTGTACAAGGGGGAGTGGACAAGTGGATTTAAGGGACGCTACGGCCTCAGGGAGAGCACCGGCACCAGCGGGAAGTACGAGGGAACCTGGAACAACGGTCTTCAGGACGGATACGGTACGGAGACCTACTCTGATGGAGGTAAGACCCAGACTGAGCCATGTTATGGCTGAGTAGTACCCTCTGTGTAAGGCATCAACATATGGATGCCTTACACACACACACACACACACACACACACACACACACACACACACACACAAAATTGAACTGTCTCCTGCTTCATTATTCTCCTGTTACTCAGAAACGAAGCTCTCTTTCTCCGTCCATCTGTCATTTAAGTAAGCAGTTCCACTGCTCGAGCGAGAGAGAGAAAGAGATATTCCAGATGACTTGTACAGCCATGAATAGGAAATAAGCAGTCAGGGTGAAGTTCCCATAACCAGACAGAGAAACTCATGGTAAACCTGGCTGGGCAACCTGGTCTCAGAGCATTTTGTATCCTTCTGTACGTAAATCCCAGACGTTCCATTTAGTATGATATGTTACGTTTCATATGGTATGTATTAATTTGTTTATGTCCATCACCCATTTCCTATGATATGTTACAAATTATAATGCTAAAGTTGTCTCAAAGAACTCACAATCTTTGAGTTGCTCGACTTTCGCATTATACGTCACCTATCCACCGCAACCAACAAACCTACTTTCATTTTTTGTAACCATACCAAGTGTAACATATCATACTCATTTGTTGGTCTCAGTGGAAAAGGAGGGCCCAACAGTTCCCCATTAACATCGACGGGACTGAATTGGAGAATTCGAGAGTTTCAAGTTCCTTGGTGTCCACATCACTGACAAACTTTCATGGTCCAAACATACCAAGACAGTCATGAAGAGAACACAACAACACATTTCCCCCCCAGGAGACTGAAAAGATTTGGCATGGGTACCACGTATCCTCAAAAAGTTCTACAGCTGCACCATCGAGAGCATCCTGACCGGTTGCATCACCGCCTGGTATGGCAACTGCTAGGCATTTGACTGTAAGTCGCTACAGAGGGTAGTACGGCCCAGTACATCACTGGTGCCAAGCTTCCTGACATCCAGGACCTATATACTAGGCGGTCAGAGGAAGGCCCAAAAAATTGTCAAAGACTCCAGTCACCCAAGTCATAGACTCTGCTACCATATGGCAAGTGGTACTGGGGTGCCAAGTCTAGGACCAAACTTCATCTTAACAGCTTCTACCATCAAGTCATAAGACTGCTGAACAATTTATTCTCCCTGACTATTTACATTGACCCCGCCCCCCCATTTGTTTTTACACTGATGCTACTTGCTGTTTATTATCAATGCATAGTCACTTTACAAATTACCTCGACTAACCTGTACCCCCGCACATTTACTCAGTACGGGTACTCCCTGTATATAGCTTTGTTATTGTTATGTACATTTATTGTGTTACTGTTTGACTGATACATTTTTCTTAACTTTAATTTATTTAGTAAATATTTTATTAACTATTTTTCTTGAACTGCATTGTTGGTTAAGGGCTCGTAAGTAAACATTTCATGGTAAGGTTGTTGTATTTGAGGCATGTGACAAATACAATTTGATTTGATATACGTTTACTATGTTACGGCTAGTCTATGAGACCAGGCTGGGCTGGGAGAGATCTAGTTCTAAGGCCATAAATGCTCTACACACTTTGAAGATGACAGTGATGAGAGTCTGGAAGTCCTTACTATACCCCAAATATACACATACTCTCTCCTAAGGTGGATTCCAGGTCCATCCAGATATATTCATCAAAACATTTCACATCACAAAACAAAGGTACTAAAACAATCACACAGTTAAAGGACATAACAGTCTGTAGAATAGTTTGAATTATTCTGGTGAAACCTCCTGGTGCAACACCATTGTTAAGCTTATATAACTCTCTAGCACCTTACACAATCATGCACCCAACCAGCAGCCCACCCAACACTGACTGAACGAGGAGAGAGAGCAGGCTAATGGGGACAGAATATGCAGAACAGATATGATACAGTACTATATCCACAATGATAACAGTTACAGTATCCACTCTGAAGAGAGCACTAGGCCTGTGAGGCTTTGTTATAATGAAATGAGTATGAGATGTAATAGAGAGAAATGGATTTGGAGAAGATAAACTGGTAGATAAAGATGTATGAGAATGAGGAATAGTCGATTATTGTCGTATGAGAGACACTCAGATACTTGATATCTACAGTCAGTATTCATTATGTAACACTTCACTGTGTCTATAAATCAGTCAGTGTCTTTAAAAGACACCAGTATACTCCTCGTGTCTGTAAGCTACAGCATGTTTTGCCAAACAACAACGTTAATCAGCTGATTACAGCATCCATCATCATAAATAAGAAATAGTCTTGCATTCTACCCCCCGATCTGTGATCACACATGTTGCATAACCTCCTTATCAAACCACAACTGAAAGGAGGAAAAGGATCTATGCTCTGAGCAGTTGTTTTTCTGTCTCCCTCGTGCCTCACTGCCTCTTGTCTCTGTACAGTAAGTTGCTGTGGAAACGCACAGACACGCAGCAAGTCAGCGTGTCACAGGGGACTCAGTGTTCCTTCCTCTGATTGGCTGGTTGATTTTGCTAATGGGGTTTACTTATTTGGGAACTAATCTGGCTGCTTAATCACAATCACAGTAGACAGTGACAGAGAGGAGGGAGGAGTCAAAGCTACAGAGAGGTTAAAGTAGCATTGTCTTTCCAATGTCTTACCCCTCAGATGGAGTCAGACATTCTATACTGCCAATGGCCATGGAATAAGGGACCCATCCAAGGTATCTATGGAGAACACTTCAACAGACTGTGTTAATAATTGTCATGTAGCTAATTTACAAGTGTTTCTGATGGTTGTTGACGCTCCATTGTACACCATCAGTCACATGATAATGATCAAAGTGATTGCTGATTATCACACACTATGTGATTGGGAGTAAAACACACTCACAAAACTGAAAGCTACAGGAAACTGCCCTGACAGTTGTCTATCTGGATATGAGTCAACCTGTTCAACCTTACAGTACAGTAGCCTTTATAATGTGATCCCTGACCTACATACCAACATGGTTGTTAAGAAGTGGTATGAACCATGTGGAGGGTTCTACGGTTTGTAGATCGTCAGCTGCTTTATGTTGTTATATCATCCTGCATGGTGTGTTATCGCAGTTATTAAAGAACATATCTTGTTGCTGTTGAACCAGATTATGCTATGAGGCCAAATAAATAGCATGCTCAGTTATTCAAAATTATGAGCACGATGTAAATCAATTTTGTGATGTACAGGGCAATTTTGGGAGAATTAGCGTTCAAATGATAAATCAATAGTCTGATGTTTCTATGTGTTAATAATCCTTAAATGGAAAAATCTAAGAAAGGGGCACACCATCACCTCTCTGTGACAGAAAAAGCTCAAAACCAAATCCCGGATAACATCCGTAGTCGATTTAAGCTTACTGAGAGATTTAGCTTTTAACTGCAGCTCATTTTGAATGTTGACGTTTTTGCAACCTTTTTGCTAGCTGTATTCTGTTCTGGATTGCAGTCTGTCCGTGTCTGTTCTAGCCAGAAAGCACTTTATGTCACAAAAACTTTTCCCAACTCTTTCCCTGGCAGCCACTACTCTTGCTCAACTAAAACTGTAATCTGTCTGATCTAAATGTTTTAAGTGACTTCAACAACAAAACGAGGTAAGTTGGTCGAACATTTTGTCATTTAGAAATGGTTCTATATATAATTGAATTAAGTTATCTCTATAAATTGTATATATATATATACACTATATATGCGAAAGTATGTAGACACCCCAACAAATTAGTGGATTCGCTATTTCAGCCACACCCGTTGCTGATAGGTGTATAAAATCGAGCACACAACCATGCACTCTCCATAGACAAACATAGACAGTAGAACCATTAAGTGGCACCTTTCCAACAAGTCAGTTCGTCAAATTTCTGCCCCGATCAACTCTAAGTGCTGTAATTGTGAAGAGGAAACATCTAGGAGCCACAACTGCTCAGCCGTGAAGTGGTAGGCCACATAATCTCACAGAACGGGTCTACCGAGAGCTGAGGCGCATAGCACGTAAAAATTGCCTATCCTCGGTTGCAACACTCACTCCAGAGTTCCAAACTGCCTCTGGAAGATACGTCAGCACAATAACTGTTTTTTTCGGGAGCTTCATGAAATGGGTTTCCAGTGGTGTAAAGCTTGCCGCCATTGGATTCCTGAGCAGTGGAAATGCGTTTTCTGGAGTGATAAATCACGCTTCACCACCTGGCAGTCCGACAGACTAATCTATGTTTAGCGGATGCCATGACAACTGTAAAGTTTGATGGAGGAGGAATAATGGTCTGTGGCTGTTTTTCATGGTTAGACCTATGCACCATAGTTCCAGTGAAGGGAAAACTTAACGCTACAGTATTCAATTACATTCTAGATGATTCTGTGCTTCCAATTTTGTGGCAACAGTTTGGGGAAGGCGCTTTCCTGTTTCAGCATGACAATGCCCCCATGCATAAAGCAAGGTCCATACAGAAATGGTTTGTCGAGATCGGTGTGGAAGAACTTGACTGGCCTGCACAGAGCCCTAACCTCAACCCCTTCGAACACCTTTGGGATCAATTGGAACGCAGACGGCGAGCCAGGTCTGATCGCCCAACATCAGTGCCTGACCTCACTAATGCTCTTGTGGCTGAATGGAAGCAAGTCCCAGCAGCAATGTTCCAACATCTAGTGGAAAGCCTTCCCAGAATAGTGGAGGCCATTATAGCAGCAAAGGGGGGACCAACTCCATATTAATGCCCATGATTTTGGAATGAGATGTTCAACAAGCAGGTGTCCACATACTTCTGGTCATATAGTGTACAATTAGGAGAGCCTAAAGATAAATAATCCACTTGTTTAGAGATCATTTGAAATCCGTTTTTAATAAAGCAGTCAAATTTAAGGTGTGTGTTGCAAGTCAATGGTACCTAAATTAGCATTTTCCAAATCATGTCCAAATCATTTATAAGTAACTTCATTGAGTTAAACAGGCCGTTTTAAGATACATTAGGATGCTTTGGACATGATTTGGCGCAATAATGAAAAGAGGGACATTACATCAAACCCCCATAATAGTGGGGATATTAATAGTGAGATGTGTAATGCCATTTTGTTTCAATATTTATACATTTAATTAAAATAATAAAATCATTTTTTTAAATACTAAAAAATGTACCTGATAGATGGGCAAAATGCCCAATTTCTATTTTCCTTCATAGTTTGTTTGCCTAAGCATAACCATCACCAGATTTTTTATATATATATATATATATATATATATATATACAGTGCCTTGCGAAAGTATTCGGCCCCCTTGAACTTTGCAACCTTTTGCCACATTTCAGGCTTCAAACATAAAGATATAAACCTGTATTTTTTTATGAAGAATCAACAACAAGTGGGACACAATCATGAAGTGGAACGACATTTATTGGATATTTCAAACTTTTTTAACAAATCAAAAACTGAAAAATTGGGCGTGCAAAATGATTCAGCCCCTTTACTTTCAGTGCAGCAAACTCTCTCCAGAAGTTCAGAGGGGATCTCTGAATGATCCAATGTTGACCTAAATGACTAATGATGATAAATACAATCCACCTGTGTGTAATCAAGTCTCCGTATAAATGCACCTGCACTGTGATAGTCTCAGAGGTCCGTTAAAAGCGCAGAGAGCATCATGAAGAACAAGGAACACACCAGGCAGGTCCGAGATACTGTTGTGAAGAAGTTTAAAGCCGGATTTGGATACAAAAAGATTTCCCAAGCTTTAAACATCCCAAGGAGCACTGTGCAAGCGATAATATTGAAATGGAAGGAGTATCAGACCACTGCAAATCTACCAAGACCTGGCCGTCCCTCTAAACTTTCAGCTCAAACAAGGAGAAGACTGATCAGAGATGCAGCCAAGAGGCCCATGATCACTCTGGATGAACTGCAGAGATCTACAGCTGAGGTGGGAGACTCTGTCCATAGGACAACAATCAGTCGTATATTGCACAAATCTGGCCTTTATGGAAGAGTGGCAAGAAGAAAGCCATTTCTTAAAGATATCCATAAAAGTGTTGTTTAAAGTTTGCCACAAGCCACCTGGGAGACACACCAAACATGTGGAAGAAGGTGCTCTGGTCAGATGAAACCAAAATGGAACTTTTTGGCAACAATGCAAAACGTTATGTTTGGCGTAAAAGCAACACAGCTGAACACACCATCCCCACTGTCAAACATGGTGGTGGCGGCATCATGGTTTGGGCCTGCTTTTCTTCAGCAGGGACAGGAAAGATGGTTAAAATTGATGGGAAGATGGATGGAGCCAAATACAGGACCATTCTGGAAGAAAACCTGATGGAGTCTGCAAAAGACCTGAGACTAGGACGGAGATTTGTCTTCCAACAAGACAATGATCCAAAACATAAAGCAAAATCTACAATGGAATGGTTCAAAAATAAACATATCCAGGTGTTAGAATGGCCAAGTCAAAGTCCAGACCTGAATCCAATCGAGAATCTGTGGAAAGAACTGAAAACTGCTGTTCACAAATGCTCTCCATCCAACCTCACTGAGCTCGAGCTGTTTTGCAAGGAGGAATGGGAAACAATTTCAGTCTCTCGATGTGCAAAACTGATAGAGACATACCCCAAGCGACTTACAGCTGTAATCGCAGCAAAAGGTGGCGCTACAAAGTATTAACTTAAGGGGGCTGAATAATTTTGCACGCCCAATTTTTCAGTTTTTGATTTGTTAAAAAAGTTCGAAATATCCAATAAATGTCGTTCCACTTCATGATTGTGTCCCACTTGTTGTTGATTCTTCACAAACATAAATATCTTTATGTTTGAAGCCTGAAATGTGGCAAAAGGTCGCAAAGTTCAAGGGGGCCGAATACTTTCACAAGGCACTGTATATATATATATATTTCACTTTCTCTGTCTGTCTCTTTCACTTTCTCTCTCACACACAAACATACAAGTCTGAAGTGCAAGTGCTGACTTTGTAAAATATGAATAATTCATGAAAGAGACAATCCAAACACACTTTCTGCCATCCTTCTCAATTTCCTGTCATGAATTTAACTCACAATGCGGCCTAAAATATCAAAATGAGATTCATCATTTGATTACAGATTTAGTAGGCCTAAACTTTGAAAAAGACGCGCCATCTCTGTTGGAGTGAATATACAACAGACAAGTTTAACCTAGAAACAGAAGAACACATAACTATCATGGTTGGCGCGTGATCTAATCAGAGTTTCTCTGATGTTTCCGCGTCTTTGATCTTTCCACGTTTAACCATTTCCATGCTGTCCCCTGTACTGCTGTTGCAAAACCCATCTCGCAGCCCTTCAGCGGAAAACCTCCACCGGATTCGTTTTAACATCTGAGTTGCATAGTCCATAGAAAACCAATACGCAAATAAACGACAGAGGATTATTGTAGTCAGGCTACATGCATCACATACTAGGCCGAATCTGAACGCCGGCAGCATGTGACACGTTGTGAATTAAAATATATTTTCAGAAGCCTAGATGTTTTCATAGCTGTGTGGAAATTGAATAATATGCTTGCCTCACTAATTATTAACACGACTGAGAGATGCCTCCACGACGCAGAGTTTTCTACCACAGCCAAATTAACTGATGAAACTAGCTTCGATCTGAATTGAAATAGGCTTTCCGACTTCCTGGTAGAGCTGTAAGGGCACCTACAAGCGTGGGAAACTGTTCAGGCAAACCAATGATGAACGTGCATCCATCCACCCCCACAGAGAGAATGCTATCATTTCAGCACCTTGGAGAGCTCCGATGACAATAGGCCTACACTTTGGGTCACGATGCAGCATATTAAAACATTCCTAAAGTCTATAAGGCTACACAAGGATGACACAACTCAAGTAAGCATGTAATATGTTTTGCTTGATGTGGAATGATTCATGGCATGTGTAATGACAGGATGTTTATGTCAATGTCAAAATTAAGCCAGAAGGAAAATGTCACTGACATTTCAGGAGCACTTGATACTTTGAATTCAATTAACACATATTTGTTAAACGTATATTCAGGTAGACTACTGCATTTTTCTCTGCTAGATGTGGCATTGTATTTATTTTGCCTCATAATTAATGTTAATGTGTGCAAACTTGCATCAGGAATTAGCCTAGCTATGCTTTACTAATGGCTGTAGTGAGATACAAGTAATGGTGAGATGATGATCCCATGACTATGTCAATGGATTGCCAAAGAATCAGAGTTTACGTTCGCTGCTCTCTCATGGGAGAGAGACGTCCCTTCTCAACTCTTTTAAAGCTTCACCTCCTTCACTGAGAAGTGTTCTGCTGTTGCAGGTCGGGGACACACCAGTCTTTATTTGTATTGTTAGTGTTTTTTTTGTGTGTGTGTGGGGGGGAGGGGGGGGGGGTACACACAAGTCTTTCATTATGATCTGATTCTAGCTAATGTGTCTGAAAACTATAATAACAACTTAATATGCTGTGGTCTGATCCAAAATGGACCTAATCAAACTGTCAAGAGAGGATAAGTCACTTCTCTGTGTATATGGACTCTGGTGAAACTAGACATAACCCAAGTTATTTCAGTCTGGACCTTATTTCAGCTGTGTCGCAAAAGCTAACAATTAAAAAAAGAAGAAGAAGCACTCATACATCCTCCCTCCCTCTCTCTCTCTATTTCTGGAGTGTCTGTGCTGGGATCAATTAAATCAAATCAAATCAAGAGCTGGAAAACAGGAAGTGATCCTAGATAGATAGATGTGCCAGAGCAATGCTGGAAGGCCCTAGCTAATTCTCTTTTTTTTTCTCTCTCTCTCTCTCTCTCTCTCTCTCTCTCTCTCTCTCTCTCTCTCTCTCTCTCTCTCTCTCTCTCTCTCTCTCTCTCTCTCTCTCTCTCTCTCTCTCTCTCTCTCTCTCTCTCTCTCTCTCTCTCTCTCTCTCTCTCTCTGTCTATGGGAATATCAGTGTAATCCTATCAATTGAGGCCTGTGTTTGATCCATCATAAGGCACACAGCTGTTGACTGATAGGATCGGGCGGGTGTGCCCAGATGTCGGCCAGCTGTCTCTGTGACGGTCAGACGTATGTGGAACGGGGGGAGGTATGACAATGATTAATACCTCCACATGAGAGATATGTTAGAGCTTGGTCTTAGTCTTGCCCTCTCCCTCTTTCTCTCTTCTCTGTCTACCTATTTCACTCTCCCCCCGCACACACTCAAACGCACAGAAATATTCAATGCCCACCCAGACTGCCAGGCCTGTTTTGAAGAGTAGTAGGTTTCAGTAGGTTTCCATCCTACTGTGGTAGCAGCAGTAGAAGTAGCATCAGTAGCAGCAGTAGAAGTAGCAGCAGTAGAAGTAGCAGCAGCAGCAGTAGCAGCAGTAGAAGTAGCAGCAGTAGCAGCAGTAGAAGTAGCAGCAGTAGGAGTAGCAGCAGAAGCAGCAGTAGAAGTAGCAGCAGTAGCAGCAGTAGAAGTAGCAGCAGTAGAAGTAGCAGCAGTAGCAGCAGTAGAAGTAGCAGCAGTAGCAGCAGTAGAAGGAGCAGCAGTAGCAGCAGTAGAAGGAGCAGCAGTAGGAGTAGCAGCAGTAGCAGCAGTATCAGCAGTAGAAGTATCAGCAGTAGAAGTAGCAGCAGTAGAAGTAGCAGTAGCAGCAGTAGAAGTAGCAGCAGTAGGAGTAGCAGCAGTATCAGCAGTAGAAGTAGCAGCAGTAGAAGTAGCAGCAGTAGCAGCAGTAGAAGTAGCAGCAGTAGGAGTAGCAGCAGCATCAGCAGTAGAAGTAGCAGCAGTAGCAGCAGCAGCAGCAGTAGCAGCAGTAGAAGTAGCAGCAGTAGGAGTAGCAGCAGCATCAGCAGTAGAAGTAGCAGCAGTAGCAGCAGCAGCAGCAGCAGCAGCAGCAGTAGAAGTAGCAGCAGTAGGAGTAGCAGCAGCATCAGCAGTAGAAGTAGCAGCAGTAGCAGCAGCAGCAGCAGCAGCAGCAGTAGAAGTAGCAGCAGCAGTGTGTTGCTGTGGGGGTGGGGATATCCCACACTCTCTCTGCTGTTGCCTCATTGAGCCATCCAACCTTATGCATTTCACTGACACGCCAGCCCAAAGATAGCAATGAAGGCAGAGAGGAAATGGGAGAGTGTATGTGTGTGTGTGTGCGTGTGTGTGTGCATCCTTATATGGGCCTACACAGATGTAGGATCTAAATTTGATCCAGTTTGCTACAGCAGGAAAATAA
The DNA here is from genome assembly GCF_045791955.1 of Oncorhynchus clarkii lewisi. NCBI lineage: Eukaryota > Metazoa > Chordata > Actinopteri > Salmoniformes > Salmonidae > Oncorhynchus > Oncorhynchus clarkii. The sequence goes on from NC_092147.1 coordinate 22,772,813, forward strand.
TCATGCAGCAAGAGGAAATATGAATTATTATGAGGATTATAATTCATGGACATTTTTGTAGGGGTTGATACATTTTAGGGGTTGATACATTGATACATTCATAAGGGAAAAATCAAGTCCGAAATGTCAATGTGAAAAATACAAACTTTAGAAGCCTTTTAAAACCTCAAATACACTACAAGTTTTCGGTACAGCTCTCCTGTAACAGGGTGATCCAATTAAGATCCTACATCTGTATGTGTGCTGATTCCACACTTAAGCAGCAAATTCTAGAAAGCTTGCTGCGATGAATCACCGAGCAAAAGAGCTGTTACATCAGAGGGTTTGCTCAGTCATTGGCAGCATGGAAAGGACAGAATATAGATAAGATAGATGAATACTTGTACAGAGATGGCTCCTATAGATCGGGCAATTAGTTCAGCAGGCCTCACAAGGATAGTAAAATACAGAAACATTTTGTCTGTCCCCACAAAGAAAAACGCTATTTTAGGCTTAGTGTTTAGGTTTAGGGTTACAATTAGGGTTAGTGTTACAATTAGGATTAGGGGTTAGAGTTAAGAGATAGGGTTAGATTTGGGGTTAGGTTTGGGGTCAAGGTTAGGGTTAGGAAAAATATGATTTTGAATGGGAATCAATTGTTTGGTCCCCACAAGGATTGTGTGTGTGTGTGTGTGTGTGTGTGTGTGTGTGTGTGTGTGTGCGCGTGCGTGCGTGCGTGCATGCATGTGAGAGAGAGACAGAGAGAGATGCAGTGAATTGTCCTAGATTTCAGCACTACAGAGATATCCAACAGATGGACCAATACTGGAATGGGAAATAGAGAAAAAGAGAGTAAAAATCCTGCGACATCTTTAAAATATAAACTACTAAGGCAGTGTACTGAACAAGTATTGGACCTATTCACAGACAAAATAGACTTAGAGTGTAGTTCACAATAGGAAACAATGCTACCTATCCCTATAGATATGTCATGTATTGCATCGGGCTGAAAATCGGGCTGAAAACCTTTGACATAATATAGCACCACTGAATTGAATTATGGAATCCAGTGCCCAGTGGAGCCTCTCCTTTGACCCTAGCCAGTCAGGGTCAGTCCTTTGATACGCTGTTCAGGTACCTAATGTCCATTTGCTACCTCTATATAGAAGCACACTGAGACATGATCAATCAGAGAGGTTGGCAGACGACATGATGACCAGCTGCCATACTGGACATTTCAGGGAAAAGAACATTACATTATTTTGTTGGCAATATGACCCCTAAATAACAGTGCTGACAGGCAACGGGATTGATATCGTGATAGATAACGGGATGGACATGTTGATAGATGTTATGAGTGCTCTTCACTTACTATCTCGCCACAGTTTCCCTCATACATATATTGATGACTGGGATACAGCCTGGGATGCAGTATTTTTACTTGATATCCTTAGTATAGTAGTGTTGGTACTGGCGGTATTAGTAGTAGTAGTAGTAGTAGTATGTTTGGTTGTTGTTATTATGGTAATACTGCATGGTTTAGTCCCTAATTGAAGCACTTGAACTTAGTGTCTCAGGTAAGATGCAGACAATGCTGGAGGGGAAGAGTGTGTGTTCAGGCAGCGAGGATTACTGTAGTAGGCTGTAATGTCATCAGCTGAGTCCCGACACAGACAAAGAGGCATTTACACATGCTAGACTCTGCAGTATGTTCATTAGCCCCCTTAGGCACATATCTCTATCTCTAGTGTTGTTGTTGTATTGTGAAATATAAAAATGAATAATTTATTGATATGCTGTTATATCATATTGGTATGCATTGTCACCATTGTCTCTCTCTTTGCAGGTACGTACCAGGGCCAGTGGCTGGGGGGGATGCGACAGGGATACGGCCTGCGGCAGAGTGTGCCGTACGGCATGGCAGCCGTCATCCGCTCTCCGCTGCGTACCTCCATAAACTCCTTGCGCTCGGAGCACAGTAACGGGATGGCTCTGCTCCCGGACCGGGCCGGCGTGGCGTGCGTGGGTGGGATGGGCTCTGCTGGCAGTCCGGCCGTGTCGCGGGGGGGCTTCGTGCTCACGGCACCCAGCGAGGCAGAGCTGCTGAAGGGCAAGAAGAAGGGTCTGTTCCGAGGTCGCTCGATCCTCAGTGGACTCAAACTGAGGAAGTCCGAGTCCAGGAGCTCTCTAGCCAGCCAGCGCTCCAAGCAGAGCTCGTTCCGCAGCGAGGCGGGCATGAGCACGGTCAGCTCAGTCAACTCCACCATCAGCCTGGGAGAAGGCGAGGCCGAACTGGCCGCTGCTGAGGATGATGTGGACGCCACGGCAACAGAGACCTACTGCGGTGAGTGGAAGAACGACAAGCGCACAGGCTTTGGCGTGAGCCGGCGGTCGGACGGCCTGCACTATGAGGGGGAGTGGGTGGGAAACAAGCGGCACGGGTACGGCTGCACTACCTTTCCTGACGGGACCAAGGAGGAGGGCAAGTACAAGCAGAATGTCCTGGTGAGCGGCAAGAGAAAGAACCTGATCCCCCTCAGAGCCAGTAAGATCAGAGAGAAGGTGGACCGGGCTGTGGACGCGGCAGAGAAGGCTGCAGACATCGCCAAGCAGAAGGCTGAGATCGCCATGTCCAGGTAAACCCCAGCAACAGGGGTTTGTGATATATGGCCAATATACCACGGCTAAGGGCTGTATGCAGGCACTCCGCGTTGCGTTGTGCTTAAGAACAGCCCTTAGCCGTGGTATATTGGCCATATACCACACCCCTTCGTGCTTTATTTCTTAATGATAGCAGTCTGTGTATAGGAGGCTGGAAGAGGGTCATCTTTGGGTCTGGCTTGATGGATAGAGGGCTTATAGTACCTCCAAATAGCAATTACTAGGGTTTAGTTTGCAGTGGCAAACTGTGACTGTTGGACATACGCCTTCAGTGTACCAAACTCAAAAATTACTATCACCAAAAGTGACAATGATGACACATCAAAGGATGTGATTGTGACTCGCTCATGTTAGTGTGGGCTATAAGCAAATACAAAATAAAAAATAATATGCCATATACCAACTTTTGTTTCAGTGGGCATTGCGCATATTCACTTTTAATTGCCATTGATGTGTATCAAAGTAGTGTAGTGGAGGTATATTATACACCATATCAATTATGTAGTACAATAGAGAAATCATGCACAAAGTGGCCTACGACATCGCAAAGCACAAATATATTGACATGCACGCAACATAGCTTAGTTTCACCAGAATATCATCTCAAGAGCAAGCAGCTCTCAACTCGTTGTTTGCCTACAACCTGTAATCAGGGGTAGACGTAACATAGTAAAATTAAAACCAGGACACTGAAAATAGTATTTTTTTAAAATCTATAATAATTCTTATTTTTTTTAACCTTTATTTAACTAGGCAAGTCAGTTAAGAACATATTCTTATTTACAATGACGGCCTACCCCGGCCAAACCCAGACGATGCCGGGCCAATTGTGCGCCACCCTATGGGACTCCCAATCACAGCCGGATGTGATACAGCCTGGATTCGAACCAGGGACTATAGTGACACCTCTTGCACTGAGCTGCAGTGCCCTAGACCGCTGCGTCACTCAGGAGTATGATCTGTTACGTTTGGTGTGGTATATAATATGTATTAATTTGTGGATGTCCCTCATCCATTTCATATGATATATTACGAATTACAATTTATATGATATGTTACGAATTACAATTCATATGATATGTTATGAATTGCAATTCATATGTTATGAATTGCAATTCATACAATATGTTAGGAATTTGCAATGTTACAAATTCCAATTTGTTGGGGCTAACATTAGCTAGATGGCTAGGTGGCTAACATTAGCTAGGCTGGGGTTAAGGTTTTGGTTAAGGTTAGGGTTAAGGTTAGCTAACATGTAAGTAGTTGCAAAGTAGCTAAAAAGTAGTAAGTAGTTGCAAAGATGCTAATTAGCTAAAATGCTAAAGTTGTCTGTGATGAGTTTCGAACACGCAACCTTTGGGACATTCGCGTGAATGCGTGATATCATGAAGATTTGTATCGGGAGGTCATTTGTTTAGCAAACTCTGCTATCACATGTAGCTTACACTGTAGGCCTACATTGTACAGTAGCATACAGAAACACCATTAGCCAAAAACATAGAGCCACTAGAAAGACAGCAGTCTCACACGGCATGACGTTAAAGGATAAGAAGCTCATTCACTCAGACATAATAAGCCAGTAGGTCCCAATCATAAGAATACAAAAACACAACCATTAGGCTAAGCATTTCTCAATCAAATTGTATAACTATTACTTTTCATCATGTTCACCACACAAAGTAACCAGTGATCAATCTAAAGTTTAAATTGCAACAATGTTTCACACACATACTGTAAGTTATTTTCAGAGACAGCTAACAACAGCAAGCGAGCTGCAATAAAAAAACACTGTTCCATTCACCAGACAATGATCATTTGAAACATAACTTCTTGTTGAAAGTTCATCTTGAAAAGGGCGAAGCCAGAGTAACAATTTAGCAACAACATCCTCTTCGATAACACATGCTGCAGCTGCTACACACTTTTAACAAGCTTACAACAAAAGCTAGCTAGGTAAACCATGGGAAAACTACTGCCTGTCCGCCTTCAAGAAGCTGGAAGTTTTCATACGTTTTTGTAAGAACCGTCCCACCCAAGTCAAAATGTGATTGGTTGATTCCACTGTTACTCCTAAATTATACCCAAATACAGTTGAATGGCAGATGCCTTCTATCTAGCTTCTGAGGGCCTAGCCAATCGCTGACATAGCTAGCTAGATTTATCTCCCCAGAGACCAACAAAGAAAAATCCTGATTGGATCTTTTTTTTGTTTCAGTGTTAAACCTTTCCTTTCCAAAACCACCTGAAGAGTTTCAATCAGAATATCCTTGAGAAGGATAATATAATCAGAATACCATTGACATATTAATATTAAAAAGATTAAATAGAAATTCAACGTGTGTATATTTTAAGTGTATAAGTGTATATTTTAAAACGACAACAATTATTTTATAAATTCTTAGGTCTTCTCTGAAGGTTTAGAAGGCCCTCACGGTTCCCCACTGTTAGTTTGTGTATCCCCTTCTGGACTGAGGAACTGAAAGAATGCAACATTGAGCTACATTAGTTATAAACTAGGGTTGGATTACATAGCTGGTTGCTCTTGAATATCACACATGCATGTGGAACTCTGCATCTCCCACTATACTGAGTTCCTCTTCCTGACCAAACCAGACTGGGGTCTGAATGAGGCTGGTATGGATTGTTTAAACACGTTGCCCGGAACCTTGATGGGTCTATATTGATGGGTGAGCAGTAGAGGCAATCAATGATGTGGGTATACACGGTCATGGTGTCATGGCTATGAACTATTACATCATTATTTGAAAGCATGTATGCATTTGTTCGGGTGTGACGTGTGTGTGGGCGTGCGTGCATGCATATGTGAATGTGTGTCCGTGCATAAGTGCATGTGTGTATGTGTTTTTGTGGTTGACAGAGAGAGATAAAGAGAAAGCCCAATTAGGCCATAAGCTATGATAACAGAATACCTGTGTGATCTGCCTGTTTCTTGACTTTCTTTTGCACTCCTGTGTTGGGCCGTTGAAGCCTTCTCCTGGAGGGAGGTGGGAGAAAGGCATGATGGGAGATAGAGAAAGAAAGAGAGAATATCAGAGATACAGAGAGAAAGAGAGAGAGAGAGCAACAGAGAGAAAGAGAGAGAGCAGAGGCAGGGAGTGATATCTGCATTGGCGGACAGCCTGAGAGAGACAAGGGAAGCTGAACTGGATGCTGGCCGCCACACACACACACACACAATTTGCACATAAATATATGTGCATGCAAACAAATGTTCAAACACCCACGCTTACAACCTTCACACCCAGCACACTCTTCCAAGATCTGCAAAGTCTTAACTATGCATATCAATTAATTATTATATCATAGGATGCAACCCCAAAGGCTATTACTCTAAAAACTATGGACTTAAGTCTTGTTTTACATAGCTGTGTTACGTTTTGTGGGCATCTGTACACTTCCATGTGTGTGTCTGTGTCTGTGTTTCTACACATACATACAGTATATGCAAGGGTATGCATTTGCTATATTTGGTTCTAAAACTCAAATCCTATTTAAGCTCATCAAACTCTTCCAGGCACACTGGCTACAGCTAAGTATCTACACAGGGCGACAGGTAGCCTGGCTGTTAAGAGCACTGGGTCAGTTACCGGAAGGTGGTTTGAATACACGAGACGACTAGGTGACAAATCTGACGATGGGCCCTTGAGAAAGGCACTTAACCCTAATCGCTCCTGTAAGTTTCTCTGGATAAGAGCGTCTGCATATTTTTCTTTTTTTAAGTATAGTAATAGGGCACACTGGCTACAGCTAACTATCTACACAGGAACACTGGCTACAGCTAACTACCTACACAAGGCACACTGGCTACAGCTAACTACCTACACAGGGCACACTGGCTACAGCTAACTACCTACACAAGGCACACTGGCTACAGCAAACTACCTACACAGGGCACATTGGCTACAGCTAACTACCTACACAGGGCACACTGGCTACAGCTAACTACCTACACAGGGCACACTGGCTACAGCTAACTACCTACACAAGGCACACTGGCTACAGCAAACTACCTACACAGGGCACACTGGCTACAGCTAACTACCTACACAGGACACACTGGCTACAGCTAACTTCCTACACAGGACACACTGGCTACAGCTAACTACCTACACAGGACACACTGGCTACAGCTAACTACCTACACAGGGACACTGGCTACAGCTAACTACCTACACAGGGACACTGGCCACAGCTAACTACCTACACAGGAACACTGGCTACAGCTAACTACCTACACAGGACACACTGGCTACAGCTAACTACCTACACAGGGACACTGGCTACAGCTAACTACCTACACAGGGACACTGGCTACAGCTAACTACCCACACAGGGACACTGGCTACAGCTAACTACCTACACAGGGACACTGGCCACAGCTAACTACCTACACAGGAACACTGGCTACAGCTAACTACCTACACAGAGACACTGGTTACAGCTAACTACCTACACAGGAACACTGGCTACAGCTAACTACCTACACAGGGCACACTGGCTACAGCTAACTACCTACACAGGGCACACTGGCTACAGCTAACTACCTACACATGGACACTAGCTACAGCTAACTACCTACACAGGGCACACTGGCTACAGCTAACTACCTACACAGGACACACTGGCTACAGCTAACTACCTACACAGGGACACTCATTATAGATGAGGGCATCTACACCTCGATGCAGCAGGATAATACATTTATCTCAACCCATGTCAACTGATTCAGTGTGGCACTGCTGTAGCACAGAGAGAGGAAAGGATGAGAGCAGGGGTATGGGGGTATCATTTTGTATACAGGAACAATAGCAGCCACTGCTTGACTTTAAAGCTGTCATAAAATACAGTAAGGAGAATGTGGGTAACATAACATAACATGTCTGTGAGGACAGGGATGCACATTTCAAGGAACACCGTGTGAGAAGAGATTGACCTCAACCGTTCTATGCTAAACATGTTAATTGCCTCTAGAGCAGTTCTCTGGTGCAAACAGTACACAGGCTAACCCAGATATTGTGAGAGGAAAGGTATTTTCCTTGTACAACTCCAAGACAAAGGTTACTCTTCGAGGTAAGATACCAAGAAATAATGCATAGTCACAGAACAATATAGGTAAACAACAACAAACACTCACACACACAGAGAGAGAGAGAGAGATAGAGACATACTCACAAACAGAGGCAGAAGGAGACCACAGTAGGACAGAAAGAGACCACAGTAGGACAGAAGGAGACCACAGTAGGACAGAAGGAGACCACAGTAGGACAGAAGGAGACCACAGTAGGACAGAAAGAGACCACAGTAGGACAGAAAGAGACCACAGTAAATCAAATCAAATTGTATTTGTCACATACACATGGTTAGCAGATGTTAATGCGAGTGTAGCAAAAATGCTTGTGCTTCTAGTTCTGACAATGCAGTAATATCCAATGAGTAATCTAACCTAACAATTTCACAACAACTACCTTATACACACAAGTATAAAGGGATGAATAAGAATATGTACATATAAATATATGAATGAGTGATGGTATAGAACGGCATAGGCAAGATGCAGTAGATGGTATAGAGTACAGTATATACATATGAGATGAGTAATGTAGGGTATGTAAACATTATATTAAGTGGCATTGTTTAAAGTGGCTAGTGATACATTTATTACATCAATGTTTCCATTATTAAAGTGGCTGGAGTTGAGTCAGTATGTTGGCAGCAGCCTCTCAATGTTAGTGGTGGCTGTTTAACAGTCTGATGGCCTTGAGATAAAAGCTGTTTTTCAGTCTCTCGGTCCCTGCTTTGATGCAACTGTACTGACCTCGCCTTCTGGATGGTAGCGGGGTGAACAGGCAGTGGCTCGGGTGGTTGTTGTCCTTGATGATCTTTTTGGCCTTCCTGTGACATCGGGTGCTGTAGGTGTCCTGGAGGGCAGGTAGTTTGCCCCTGGTGATGCGTTGTGCAGACCTCACTACCCTCTGGAGAGCCTTGCGGTCGTGGGAGGAGTAGTTGCGCTGCTGCGCCTTCTTCACCACGCTGTCTGTGTGGTTGGACCATTTCAGTTGGTCCATGATGTGTACGCCGAAGAACTTAAAACGTTCTACCCTCTCCACTACTGTCCCGTCAATGTGGATAGGGGGGTGCTCCCTCTGCTGCTTCCTGAAGTCCACAATCATCTCCTTTGTTTTGTTGACTTTGAGTGTGAGGTTATTTTCCTGACACCACACTCCAAGGGCCTTCACCTCCTCCCTGTAGGCCGTCTCGTCGTTGTTGGTAATCAAGCCTACCACTGTAGTGTCGTCTGCAAACTTGATGATTGAGTTGGAGGCGTGCATGGCCATGCAGTCGTGGGTGAACAGGGAGTACAGGAGAGAGCTGAGAACGCAACCTTGTGGGGACCCAGTGTTGAAGATCAGTGGGGTGGAGATGTTGTTACCTACCCTCACCACCTGGGGGCGGCCCGTCAGGAAGTCCAGGACCCAGTTGCACAGGGCGGGGTCGAGACCTAGGGTCTCGAGCTTGATGATGAGTTTGGAGGGTACTATGGTGTTAAATGCTGCGCTGTAGTCGATGAACAGCATTCTCACATAGGTATTCCACTTGTCCAGATGGGTTAGGGCAGTGTGCAGTGTGCAGTGTGATTGCGATTGCGTCGTCTGTGGACCTATTGGGGCGGTAAGCAAATTGGAGTGGGTCTAGGGTGTCAGGTAGGGTGGAGGTGATATGGTCCTTGACTAGTCTCTCAAAGCACTTCATGATGACGGAATTGAGTGCTATGGGGTGGTGGTCATTTAGCTCAGTTACCTTAGCTTTCTTGGGAACAGGAACAATAGTGGCCCTCTTGAAGCATGTGGGGACAGCAGTCTGGGATAAGGATTGATTGAATATGTCCGTAAACACACCAGCCAGCTGGTCTGCGCATGCTCTGAGGACGCGGCTGGGGATGCTGTCTGGGCCTGCAGCCTTGCGAGGGTTGACACGTTTAAATATTTTGCTCACATTGGCTGCAGTGAAGGAGAGCCCACAGGCTTTGGTAGCGGGCCATGTCAGTGGCACTGTATTGTCCTCAAAGCGGGCAAAGAAGTTGTTTAGTCTGTCTGGGAGCAAGACATCATGGTCCGTGACAGGGCTAGTTTTCCTTTTATAGTCCGTGATTGACTGTAGACCCCGCCACATACCTCTCGTGTCTGAGCAGTTGAATTGCGGCTCTACTTTGTCTCTATACTGAGGCTTAGCTTGTTTGATTGCTTGCGGAGGGAATAGCTACACTGTTTGTATTCGGTCATGTTTCCGGTCACCTTGCCCTGATTAAAAGCAGGGGTACGTGCTTTCAGTTTTGCACGAATGCTGCCATCAATCCACGGTTTCTGTTTTGGGAATGTTTTAATAGACGCTGTGGATACGACATCGCCGAAGCATTTGCTAATAAATCCGCTCACCAAATCAGCGTATTCATCAATGTTGTTGTTCGCCACAATGCGGAACAAATCCCAGTCCACATGATCGAAGCAATCTTGAAGCGTGGAATCCAATTGGTCAGACCAGTAGGACAGAAGGAGACCACAGTAGGACTGAAAGAGACCACAGTAGGACAGAAAGAAGACCACAGTAGGACAGAAGGAGACCACAGTAGGACTGAAAGAGACCACAGTAGGGCAGAAAGAGACCACAGTAGGACAGAAGGAGACCACAGTAGGACTGAAAGAGACCACAGTAGGACTGAAAGAGACCACAGTAGGACAGAAATAAACCACAGTAGGACAGAAAGAGACCACAGTAGGACAGAAAGAGACCACAGTAGGAGAGAAAGAGACCACAGTAGGACAGAAAGAGATGTTCATGAGATGTTAATAGGGTAAATGCGTTTATCAGAGTCCCTGCGTCATGTGCTGCTGATGAGACATTGATATCGGAAACAAGCATGAATTGTCCCAGGCTCTGTTCAACTCCATTTTGATGCAACTTATTAAAAAGAGGCTCCTTATGTGTGTCATCCTGAGGATTAGTGAGACTCTCTTTGTGTCCCAAATGGCACCCTATTCCCCAGACGGCTCGGGTCATGCCTTAGTCAGACCATTCTAGGTTACTTACGATTGTATAAGCATGGCCCCTTTCCCATTAACATACGATTAGCTAGCAGCTTCTCAAGACAAATATATTCAGTGTGAATGAATGTGTTAGATAGATAAAGGTGTGAGAGGAAGTTAATTCTCTAAATGTCTGCTAGAGTGGAGGTGGGGAGGAGGGCGTTTGTCTTTACTTGTGTGTTACAAGGTGAGTGCAGGTTGTGTGAGAAAACATATCTGTGTTTGCATGAGAAAGATGGTTCAAGAGGTCGAGACATTGTGCATTGTGAGAGTCAGAGAGCGGTGAAATAACTTCTGTTCATGTGTGCACGTGCGCACGCATGAGAGTAAGAAGGTGTATTAGGAGAGATGAGGGGCGCAGGCAAAAAGTCCTGTGTGTGTCTGATGTCATAGAATGATTAGTGTCTCTGTGAAATCAGAAGTGGTGTTCTTACTGCTGTGGCTTGGTGTGATATAAATAGACAGAGAATCAAATCCATATCTGCCTTACATGCCAGCACATGTGCTAGCGTGCGTGTGTGTGTAGGTGTGTGTGTGTGTGTGTGTGTGTGTGTGTGTCAGTGAGTGGTGGGGTGATCACTGCATTCTTTCTAAATGATGAAGCTGTAAAATAACTCATGCAGTGCTCTGGGGCACAGTAACACTGAATGGAAGATTCCTATCCCCTCCCTCTCTCTCACTATGTTTCTCACTCCCTTGCTCCTGCAGTTGCTAGGACAACGGTCCAGGAGAGGGCTGGTCCCCGGTAGAGCAGGATGAGGAGCTCTATCCCCCTCTCAGCTCACCTCAGCTTACCCCCTCGCCACACCCCTCTCTAACACCCACTAATGTGTCCCTTCCAAACACACCAGGCCAGCCAACACTGTCCACACACGGCTATCTAAAATGAACAAACAGAAACTTTTACAGACTATTACTCACACACTACTACGGACGAACGGACACACACACACACACACACACACACACACACACACACACACACACACACACACACACACACACACACACACAGTGCTGTGAGCTCTAGTGCCAGGGTGAAGAGAGACAGAAGCAAAAAGAAACACAGGCAAAAAAAATCAATAACCATCAACATGCAATACTGCACCAAGACAGTTCCTGCACAAACAAGGAGGAGAGAGGGAAATAGAAAAGGAAAGAGACAAAATAGAGGGTTCAGAGAGAGAGAGACTAGAAAGAATGGTAAAGGCAAAACGATTGGGAAAGCACCGTATGTTCTCCTCTGGACGTGGGTTTATGTCATGCGAGCTAAAACGGAATTATCCATTTGAAGGGATTGCACATTATCATCAGGCCTCTATTATTTTTATGAGACCACAGTAGTGTGACACAGAAACAGATGTCAGTATGGGGCTCTGTCACATACCAGAAGGGTATACTACGATGGAAGCTACAGATGTAGGATCTTCATTTGAGCCAGTTTGATACAGAAGGGAAATAATCCTGCAGCCACAGGAAATGTGAATTATTAAGTGGATTATAATTCATATTTTCAATTCAGCAGGCTATAGTGTGAAATGGGCTTTTAGAAGTGAGGTATTTATTTTATTACTTATCGTTAAGGTCATCTTTGGTGTGCTTATCAATGCACAAGTACCTTTTTCCCGCTCCTGTCAGCAAAATAATTGTATTGTCATACAAAGGTTTTACTGTGTGAAGTTTCAAGTGCATTCTGTCATTACTAAATGTGTAATGTGATAGGTATTTCAACATGACTATTTTTTAACACAAAACAAACTTTTAATAAAAAAATATTTATCAGTCATCTTCCTCGAATGAAGTAGATGATGACACAATCTTTGCGAGAGGGAGAGAATCTGATTTCTTTGGTCCTCAACTCGAGGCTCAGATACTCAGACACCTGCACCAGAGCAGGTTAGTTCTGAAGGATTCATTGCCATAGAAATGTACCTGGCTAAAAGGTGAGACACTTTCGTGGTACCGGTTATCCCGAGTTGAACTCAGATTTGACCAAAGTTACCTCGGTAACTCCTAAAACTTGATTCGTAGTATCGTGCTCTGGGTTCAAATACTATTTAGGTTTTTTCAAAGACAAGTAGTTGAATATTGGAATTTATTCGAAAATACACTTGGAAAGTATTTGAAAATACTGAAATACACTCCCATGCATTTAACCCAGGCATTTTAAAATAGTATTTGAAATAAGTATTTGAAAATATGTTAAAATAGTAGGCTATTTATAGGAAATGATTTGAAAATGCTCCAGCATTGGAATTGGGCAGCCCTGACTTAGAGGGTCTGACCTCACAGGAGAAATGGGAATTGGGCAGCCCTGACTTAGAGGGTCTGACCTCACAGGAGAAATGGGAATTGGGCAGCCCTGACTTAGAGGGTCTGACCTCACAGGAGAAATGGGAATTGGGCAGCCCTGACTTAGAAGGTCTGACCTCACTGGAGAAATGGGAATTGGGCAGCCCTGACTTAGAAGGTCTGACCTCACTGGAGAAATGGGAATTGGGCAGCCCTGACTTAGAGGGTCTGACCTCACAGGAGAAATGGGAATTGGGCAGCCCTGACTTAGAGGGTCTGACCTCACAGGAGAAATGGGAATTGGGCAGCCCTGACTTAGAGGGTCTGACCTCACAGGAGAAATGGGAATTGGGCAGCCCTGACTTAGAAGGTCTGACCTCACTGGAGAAATGGGAATTGGGCAGCCCTGACTTAGAGGGTCTGACCTCACAGGAGAAATGGGAATTGGCTGTCTATTATATTATACATTCCAATGCACGTACAGTACACTCACAAAGTCAGTCATGCAACTTGCTCCCTGCAGTTGCATTCTTTAATTAATGATTATTTACTCACCACCAGGACAGCCCATGCACGGGGGAAGGCAGAGGCGGCCATGGGAGCAGCCCAGAAGGCCCAGGAAGAGTGTCGCCTCGCCAGGGTCACGGCCAAAGAGTTCTCCCCCTCCTTCCAGCACCGCAAAAACGGTGAGTGTGCCACCATCCCCATAGCAACCATCAATATACCAGAAGCACCAATTTTGTCACACACGGTCTTTTTATAACCACAAATGTCAATACACTAATGCCCTGAGTCTATTTGGCACTCACAGTGTGTCACTTTATTTTATCAACTTGAAATGCTGAGAGAAAATACATACGGCATCATATATGAATAAACATACAGTATGTCTCCTGAACATGTAAATAATGGCAAGAGAGAGGAGAGAATGGCCAAGTCAATCAGGTGTCAGTGGCAGGCATGTGGGTGCTCTACTGTATGTGCTTGTGCCCCATGGGACCGGTTACCCACAGTGCAGTGCAAGTCATGAGTGATGGAGGCAGCAACAGAAAGCTGGAGGGAGGTCAACAATGAACTTTCCAACAAGCCCACGCAAGGCAGGCTGACTGACACACACTCTTAAACACACACACACTTCCTGACATATACTCTCCCTTGCTTGTTTGTTTGTTCCACGTACCTGACAATACCTTGATGGCTGTTTTGAATGTCATGACATTATAAAGACTCACAGTTACAGATTCCCTAGGAGGCTGAGTTTATCCTCAGAGCAACAACAACAGCATTTGTCTTAACTGAAACGGGTCATTTCACCAAGCTCTTATGTGCCAACAAAACCCTTTGCACACAATATCTGTGCACTTGCACATGATAAATTAGCACATTGAGCACTGTTGAGGCTCAGAGTGAGAGTGATAGTGTTGTGCTGTGCCTTGCCGTGCTGTGCTGCCTGTTGAGCAGAGTAAAGATTGTGTGAGTGCTGTGACTGGCTGGGTGCAGACGTCTGGGAGACAGCGAGGTAAGGTAGGCAATGCAGAGAGAGAAAGGAGTGTCTGGCGTAACTGAGTAGAATGCTTAACCCCCCCCCCCCCCCCCCCCTCTCTCTCTGGTGCTGCTGACTGAAAATCCTTGAAAAGAGGCAGAGTCTAGTCTAAAGACAGGACAGGAGTGGTCAGGAATAGTCTGTCTGTCTAAGAGGTATTCTATTCTATTGTGATGATTGCATAATATAATGGGCACATCAACTACACACATCTCAGGAAAGGAAATTAGGTCATTTTAAGGGCAATGGTTCCTTCCATATGCACGTCCCTTTGATTTCCTTTACATAATACTGACATCATCTGGTTGACGTTAGCAGTACAGCTGTTCATGTCATTCATGGGGTAAATTGGCCATGGCCATATCACAGAGACTGGACTTGAATATAAAGTCCAAACATGAATAGAAAACAAAGAGAACTCTAAATCATTCACTTTGAAATGGGACTATCCCAACGTAATAACTCTAAATCATTCACTTTGAAATGGGACTATCCCAACGTAATAACTCTAAATCATTCACTTTGAAATGGGACTATCCCAACGTAATAACTCTAAATCATTCACTTTGAAATGGGACTATCCCAACCTAATAACTCTAAATCATTCACTTAGAAATGGGACTATCCCAACGTAATAACTCTAAATCATTCACTTTGAAATGGGACTATCCCAACCTAATAACTCTAAATCATTCACTTTGAAATGGGACTATCCCAACGTAATAACTCTAAATCATTCACTTTGAAATGGGACTATCCCAACGTAATAACTCTAAATAATTTACTTTGAAATGGGACTATCCCAACGTAATAACTCTAAATCATTCACTTTGAAATGGGACTATCCCAACGTAATAACTCTAAATCATTCACTTTGAAATGGGACTATCCCAACGTAATAACTCTAAATAATTCACTTTGAAATGGGACTATCCCAACGTAATAACTCTAAATAATTCACATTGAAATGGGACTATCCCAACGTAATAACTCTAAATCATTCACTTTGCAATGGGACTATCCCAACGTAATAACTCTAAATCATTCACTTTGAAATGGGACTATCCCAACGTAATAACTCTAAATCCTTCACTTTGAAATGGGACTATCCCAACGTAATAACTCTAAATAATTTACTTTGAAATGGGACTATCCCAACCTAATAACTCTAAATAATTTACTTTGAAATGGGACTATCCCAACCTAATAACTCTAAATAATTTACTTTGAAATGGGACTATCCCAACCTAATAACTCTAAATCATTCTCTTTGAAAAGGTACTATGACAATGTAATAACTCTAAATCATTCACTTTGAAATGGGATCATCCCAACTTAATAACTCTAAATCATTCACTGTGAAAAAGAGACTATCCCAACTTAATAACTCTAAATCATTCACTTTGAAATGGGACCATCCCAACGTAATAACTCTAAATCATTCACTTTGAAATGGGACCATTCCAACGTAATAACTCTAAATCATTCTCTTTGAAAAGGTACTATGACAATGTAATAACTCTAAATCATTCACTTTGAAATGGGACCATCCCAACGTAATAACTCTAAATCATTCACTTTGAAATGGGACTATCCCAACCTAATAACTCTAAATCATTCACTTTGAAATGGGACCATCCCAACGTAATAACTCTAAATCATTCACTGTGAAAAAGAGACTATCCCAACGTAATAACTCTAAATAATTCACTTTGAAATGGGACCATTACAACTTAATAACTCTAAATCATTCACTGTGAAAAAGAGACTATCCCAACGTAATAACTCTAAATAATTCACTTTGAAATGGGACCATCCCAACGTAATAACTCTAAATCATTCACTGTGAAAAAGAGACTATCCCAACGTAATAACTCTAAATCATTCTCTTTGAAATGGGACCATTACAACGTAATAACTCTAAATCATTCACTTTGAAATGGGATCATCCCAACTTAATAACTCTAAATCATTCACTGTGAAAAAGAGACTATCCCAACGTAATAACTCTAAATAATTTACTTTGAAATGGGACTATCCCAACCTAATAACTCTAAATAATTTACTTTGAAATGGGACTATCCCAACCTAATAACTCTAAATCATTCTCTTTGAAAAGGTACTATGACAATGTAATAACTCTAAATCATTCACTTTGAAATGGGATCATCCCAACTTAATAACTCTAAATCATTCACTGTGAAAAAGAGACTATCCAAACTTAATAACTCTAAATCATTCACTTTGAAATGGGACCATTACAACGTAATAACTCTAAATCATTCTCTTTGAAAAGGTACTATGACAATGTAATAACTCTAAATCATTCACTTTGAAATGGGACCATCCCAACGTAATAACTCTAAATCATTGACTTTGAAATGGGACCATTCCAACGTAATAACTCTAAATCATTCATTTTGAAATGGGACTATTCCAACATTGTGTGTCATGCTGTCCTGACTCTCTGTCTCTCTGTTGTGTCTGTGTTTCTCTCTCTGTCTGTGTCTCTCTTTCTGTCTGTCTCTCTCTCGTGTCTCTGTCTGTGTCTCTGTCTGTGTCTCTCTCTCTCGTGTCCCTGTCTGTGTCTCTCTCTCTCTGTGTCTCTGTCTGTGTGTCTCTCTCTGTGTCTCTGTCTGTGTGTCTCTCTCTGTGTCTCTGTCTGTGTCTCTCTCTCTGTGTCTCTGTGCTGTTGGTCAGGAGTAGAGGTCCAAAGGCCAAAACATCAGAACTCCAGTGAGAACGACATTGAGGTGGTCTCCAGTGGCACAGGGCCAGACAGTCCTGAACTCTACATGAAGGGCACTACACCCCCAAACTTGACCCCTGACCTTAGCCCTGAGGCCAGCCACCCCTCCTCGCCCCCCTGCAGCCCTGCCACCACCAAGCCACACTGCACCAAGAACGCTCGCTTCCTGCGGCAGAGTGCTGTGGACGATGCTGGGGGTGGTGGCGGTGAGGGAGGGGGCAGTAGTGGGCAGGAGATCCAGGTGCTGATGGAGGGGCGCGGAGGGGGGGAGTACCTTAGGGCCAACAGCTGGAGCGAGGACAAGGACAAGCACTCTTATAAAGGGGGCAGCAGGAGGGGCAGCTGGGGCAGAAGTCGCTCTACCACCCCCTCTGTCCAAGAGGAAGCCAGGGGCAGCGGGCGCACAAATGGCCACGGCCACAAGCATGCCTCCTCCAATCACAAATCTCGAGAGCATGGTTCGTCCAATCACAAGGCCTCCAGGGACCGGTGGTCGGACTGCCCATCAGCATCGTGGAGGTCCCAGCGGACGCACAGCGGTGACACACGACTGCTGGAGCAGGATGAGGAGAAGCTGAGCAACTACGAGATGGAGATGAGGCCACTGCAGCCGATGGACTCCAACTCCCAGAAGCCCTATGGGCTGGGAGAGGAGGGCCATGGTCACGGGGGCGAAGCCCACTCCCACACGCTGCAGAGACAGCGGCCTAGTAAGAGCCGGGAGGCCAGGGAGGGCCGAGACATGGAGGCGGCACGTTCTTCAGGGGCACGGGAGGGTAAAGAGGGCAAGGAGGGACCGGCCCCAGACTCAATGCAAAAGATGGACAGTCTGCGCAAGGAGGACAAGCTGGAGGCTAGGCCTCTGCGCAGGGATCTCACCCTCTCCCCCCCACAGAAATCCTCACCCATTGCACTAGAACACGACGATGACAAGAAACTGACCCAGCTCAAAGCAAACTCGGTAAGGAGTCCTCCTCTCAACCACACATGCATAGTCACATTTAGTCATGTAATTTATTTATTGTGTGCACACATGCAGAAAAATACATATGCATGGGTAATCACTTCCATGCACATGTCAATTGCACTCACACAGCTCTCAGATACAACTTTACTGTATACAGACAAAATAACAGAATTAACTCTTATGTGTAAGGTAGCAAGTGGGAGCATCCCAGGCCCTGGTGTAGTCTCCTGATAGGCAGGTGCTCTACACAACACAGACACCTTGGCTGGGCTTCTAACCTCCCACAGTCCCCTCCACCGCACCACAGCCTCAGCTAGCTATCTCCCACTGTACTCCCAGCACCTTAGTAACAGCAGATTGGCAAAGTAGCTCCTTCCACAAAGCAGCCCCGCATTGGCTGCCCCACGCTCTGTTGCTAGGGAACAGGTTATGCCTTGCTTCAGCGGTAGCCAATAAGTGGGCGTGTGATGGTGACTGGAGGAGGGGGGGGGGTGTTTGCACCCGCAGTGAGGCAAGTAATGCAGCGAACTTGTGTAAGACATGAGACACAGACGTAGATTCTGCAAGTGATCACATTGTAAAACACTCTTGGACAAAGATCCCACTATGATATATTTTAACACTATGATATATTTTATTCTAAATATTTTAGATATCATACTATGGACTCAATTGCTTTGATAATTACATCGGTCATTTGTGATGCTTTCTACCTTGTACAATAGATCCAGTCCTGCACATTTTCCATGACAGTGTTACAGTACATAAGCCCATCAGTTATATTTCACTAACAGTCTGCTGTTTAGACATGCTGGCTCTCAATGACATAGAGACTCACTTGAAAATATTGTATCTCTCAAATGAACCTAATTATACAGAGTAAATACCAAAATCAAAGAAAGTACACATTAGCTGTGTATTTGCTTGTGTGGTAAGGCAGAGCTGTGTGTGTGTGTGTGTGTGTGTGTGTGTGCTTACGTTAGTGAAAGTCTGAATGAACATGTTCTATTCTCTCCCTCCCTCCACAGAGCTCCAGCTCAATTCTGGTCGTCATGGTGATTTTGCTCAACATTGGAGTCGCAATTTTGTTTATCCACTTTTTTATTTAAACATGTATTGCCTATTGATTCCTTTTATGATTATACATTATTATGAGTATTATCATGACTATCAGTAACCAGACCTTGACCATTTGACACTTCTGTAAAGAATATAGTAAGAGGATAAACAATATGGGGATACAGATGGTTCCCAATGCCCAGATTTCAGAGAAGCAGTTATCTGCAAAACATCTGCAAAACATTTTGGATTTCTCTCCCTGAAATTACCTGTTCTTCTTCTTAAATCATAGTTTAAAAACGTATAATTAAAATGATTAATTTGCTCACATATGACATGTTAATATATATGATTTTGTATTCCTTAATTGCCTTTTCTCTCTGTTGATATTGCTGATGTTCTTTTGATTGAGTTTGTTTCTGGAGGTGAGTGGTGGCACTGCCTGTATGATGGTGTAGTGGGTCAAATGAGGCAGAAGATAATGTATCTATTCTGGTTCTGACTGTGTCCACCTGACCTGGGTTCAAATACTATTTAATAATATATTTAAATACTGTATCTGTGCTTGATTGAGCTTACCTGTTGCAGTGGAAACAATAGAAAAGTCCCAAAAGTGCAAAACCATGCCTACCTGACAGTTGAGGCAGGCTAAAGCAAATGCTGAAAGTATTTGAAAGATTTCAAGTAGTATTTGAACACAGGTGTTGTCCACCCAGTAATACAAGGTTCAAAGGGATGGGAAACGGCCCCCTGTCCCCTGTCCTACCCAGTGCCCTCCGAACCCTCCTCATCCTCTACCCCTGCACATATCACCCTTCTGGCACGTTGTTCCCCTTCACAATTATAAGTTCAGCCTCTCACCACCCATCCTTCCCCTTCCCGGTAGTCCACTCATGACATCACTCCATATCTTGTTTCCCTCTTTTCCTTGTTTCATGTAACTCTCCTTTCATTTTATACCCCACCGTGCTCCCCAAATCCTAACAACCAACCATTTCCACCAAGACTTCATTTTGTTTCCTTCTTTCATGAAAATATGATTAAATAAAAATAGGGCTGCAAAAAAACTTTTGCAACTACAGAATCTGGTCAGCAACAGGACATGTTTACAATCTGAAAAACCAGGATGACCAATACAAATTTGCCTCTAACAACTATAACACCATACCTATCTATGTTAGTAAACCGTTTGTAAATTTAGCAACGTGGGTTACCAAGATTGAAACATGCACGAGGATCTACTCTTTATCAACTCTAATCCGTCCGCAACCGGAGTAGGAATAGTTCTGTCTGAAAGGACTTCATCCAGGTCTCTAATGTAAAAGATTCTCTCTATAGTCGACAACAAAAGTCTTTAATGTAAAAGATTCTCTCTATAGTCTATAACAAAAGTCTCTAATGTTAAATATTCTCTCTATAGTCTACAACAAAAGTCTCTAATGTAAAAGATTCTCTCTGTAGTCTACAACAAAAGTCTCTAATGTAAAAGATTCTCTCTGTAGTGTACAACAAAAGTCTCTAATGTTAAATATTCTCTCTGTAGTCTACAACAAAAGTCTCTAATGTTAAATATTCTCTCTGTAGTCTACAACAAAAGGAAATCATGATCTAAAGGAAAGAACTCTCAAACACACACACACTGTACAATTCCATGTACACAACAGGTACAATACTCATGCACGTCTGTCCAGTGGAGTTATTATACGCTAGATTTGTATAAAATATTGACATTCCAACCAACTTCATCAGTATCTCTCTGGTCTTTAATGTACAGGTTGAACTTCATATGAGGACTATAGGGCATGACATTCTGTCAGTTGTCATCTAACTGCCCCTTTGGCCCCAACAGAGTCTCTCTCTCTCTTTCTCTCTCTTTCTCTTTCTCATTACAGTATAACGACTAAAGGTTTCTACCCAAACCTCACCCCACACACCTGGTCTGGAGCCACTGGCTCGCCGTACAGTAAGAGACTGGTGTGCCCAAGTACAAGTTCAGAGACTGTTACGTTTCAAACTGCTGCTTTCAAAACAACGATTTCCCAAGACAGAAAAAAATCATCAACATTTTTAGCTATTTGCAAGACGTCTGAAAAAACGCCAACTGCCTTGTTTTATAAAGTAAGAAAAAAAATATATTCTAAAATGCATGGTCAAGTATGTTTTAGATTTGTATACGTTTTTTTGGAAAAAAAATAAAAAATAAAATAAAAACATTTTAAAATGTCATCCCAATGAGGAAAGGTTGTCTTTTACTGGCTTTGCCAATTTCCTCTTAGTTGTGAGCAAGCAGAACCTTTCCAGGTGTTGTCCAGTACTGTTCTGAGAAGCCGAATCTTCCATAGGATAGCCTGGGCTGGAGCTATAGTACGGTACAGTAAAGGAATCAGACAGTCTACTGCATCCCACTGCTTCTCCATGACAAAGCCCACATCTTAGACGGAACTAAACAACAGAGAAAAAAACAGACAAACTAAGAGAGAAATGTTTTGTGTATTTTTTATAGCTGGCTAACTAACTCAAAGACTCTGAGACATTTATAGCATGTCTGTAATGGGCTAGTACTCCCTCCTGATTGTATTGGTCCTCCAGTCAGTAATCATTCACAATCTACAGTATGTGTGCTCTCTTCTCTTCCTCCCATACCTCTCCGTTTCTCTATCCAGCAAAGTCAAACAGAGCTGCCGATGTGAAGGAATGAAAGCTGGGGCCAAATGCTTGGAGTTATATTTTTCAAGAACGTTTGCGCCAGTGGAGGCTGCTGAGGGGAGGACGGCTCATAATGATGGCTGTATCGGAGTAAATGGAGTTGCATCAAACACATGGAAACCATGTGTTTGATGTATTTTATGCCATTCCACTAATTCCGCTCCAGCCATTACCACGAGCCCATCCTCCCCAATTAAGGTGCCACCAACCTCCTGTGGTTTGCTCCCCCAGTCTTGACTTACTGAGGTACTGTTGGAAACTGGACTGATACTGTAAGATGGTTAAGGGATATTATGGGAAATGGTTCACTGATTCAAAGAATAACTATGAATATTGTCCAGCGGGTCTTGATGCTGAGAGGTGCAGAGGTGATGTCCCTGTTCCTGTGGTTTTTCTACCATTCCGACTGGAAGTACCCATCACCTTGAGAGCCCATCGCATGCCCAAGCATGCCCAGTTCTTTTTCTCTCTCCTCTCCTCTTTTATTTATTAACTTTTTGGGGGTCTGTTTGTTTTTGAGTTATGTGGAGAAAATAATGAAAGTGTTTGAAAGAAAACTCATTGTTTGTGGTTATTGAATCCTTGTCTTCTCCCTCTTTCTTATTCTTATTTTGCTCAGACCTTAATACAACTTTGATATTGTATTATTCACTCAATTCTTTCCATATACAGAAACAGTACTGATGATATTAGCTATAAAATGCATTGTGTGTGTGTGTGGGGCCACGTGTGTGTGTGTTTTCCAGGGTGTGTGTTTGCACATGCGCAATGCGTGTGTATGCGGGTTTACACAGCATATTGTTAAACTGTTAAGGTATACAACATGTTAGATACCAAAGTATGATAAAGATGCAGAGGGAGTAAACCAAACTGCTACTTCAAACTGCACCATTGGAGGGGGGTCACCATGGCCACCATGATTTAGTTTTCCTCTCTGTCACGTGAGGGGCGTGGTCAGACATATGGGGGTGGGGCTAGTTTCCTGGGACCCATCTTCTCAATAAAAGAGAGAGTGAGAAAAAAGGGAAAAGGCAGAGGAAAATGCTGTATCAAGCTCAACACACTTTCATTTCCATTTAATCAGTCTTGCCTCTATGCCATTTCAATGTGAACTATTCCTCTATACTCTCCCTTCTCTAGCCTTCTTCCTGTACTATCCTGCTGGATTACAATAATGCAGAGAAGAATAGCTGATGAAGCACAGACAAAAATTCCCCTTGAATAGAATTTAAATGGTACATTCCACCTTGGTTTATACTGGCTACCTGTCAATAACATGACAGTGTGTGTGTGTGTGTGTCCTATACTGTATGTTGCTACATCAGACAGCAAGACCACACAATGAAGATCAGCAGGCTGCAGCTTACATAAAAATGATATATTGTTATCTTATTATACTGGTAAATCATAACACAAGTACATAACAACAGAGCCTAGTTTGTATTGCTAGTAGTGTCGTACCCCTGTTGCAGGTCAGCGTTTTCGGTCATGAATCTTGTTCTGGAGGCAGCTCTGCAGAGTGGTTATTAGCCTGGAACAGCCACAAAGTCATACAATCTGATTTTAAACCTAACCCTAACCTTAACCACACTGCTAACCGTAATGCCTAACCTTAAATTAAGACCAAAAATATTTTTTTGTTTTGTTTTCATAAATGTTTACAATATAGCCAATTTTGACTTTGCAGCTGGCCTATCTAAGGGGAAATCGCTCAGTTCTGCCTCCAGGACATGACTCTTGACAATAAACATCAACCTGCACTGCTGTCAACTCCCAGTAAGCCCTCTCTCTGTTGCCAGACTCTGGAACCACTGTCTTGTTCTCATTGCAGCTTTCTGTATGTCTTGTTGTGTCTCTGATTGCCTCCCTGTCTGCTTGCTGTCTGAAGGGAAGCTAAGCCAATTTCACCAGAGATTACTGTAATAAAATCACTGTGTGGAGTTTAGCCGTGTCCCACCACTAGAAGAGGATTATGGGTCATTCCTCTAAATCTATTGGAGGAGGTAGAGAGGGGTTAGAGAGAGAGGTAACAGTCTGTCAAATATCTATCCAGCTGACAGTTGGGTGTATGATCACAACTATGCCCATAAAACACACACACAAATGGCTACAAAATGTGATTATTTGCCTTAACTGTGTAAGCATAATGTTTTCATGAGTCACTAATACTGGGGCTGAACAATCTTAGCGGGACAACATTGAAAAGGGCTGATAATGAGTGATGGTGAATATCATCCAGTCAGTCTGTAATCTGAAAAGAAAAACATCCAATATGGTGTAAATGATGAAACACCAACAAGATCAATATCTGATATTATACAACTAATTGATGGAGACAAACTCTATGGGTGTGAGTCTCACTTCTCACACACACAGGACTCACGAGACCACTGACTGCATGTGCCCTGACATGTCAGTGGCACTGAGCCCAAAAATGTGTATTTTTATTTATAATATCAGTCTTTTTTACAGGATTTAAAATAAATAAGGGGATTGAAGGCAGATGAGGAAGGGAGTGAGTGAAAAAAGATTGGGAAAACATCTGCAACATCCCAGTAACCTCATCCATCTCTCCATCTATTATTCATCATTCCTCTCTTCATCCCTCCCTCATTCTTTTCAGGGCTGATTTTATTTAACCTTTATTTAACTAGGCAAGCCAGTTAAGAACAAATTATTATTTACACGGACTGCCTAACCCTGATGACGCTGGACCAATTGTGTGCACCCTGTGGGACTCCCAATCAAGGCCAGTTGTGATACAGCCTGGAATCGAACCAGGGTCTGTAATGACGCCTCTAGCACTGAGATGCAGTGCCTTGGACCGCTGCACCACTCGTAAAACACATTTTTCACTGGAAATTGATGAGACTATAGCTGACTAAAGAAAAACCTATAACTAAATGAAAATTATTTTGAATTTCAATTAAATAAAAAGAGATGAGACAAAATTATCTCTGTGACTAAATCTGACTACTAAGTGAACTGGACAAGCATTTTTTGAGAGATTGAGAGCTTTTCAGTGACAAGCACAATTAATATTAGCAGCACAGATGCGTAGCACAGTTCTGTTCAGCAGTAGGAAGAATGCACCACACACAGTCTACATCAGCTGGTGAGCTGTGGGGGAGTAAGCTATGTGTGGGCAGACAGGCAGACAGGCTCCGCTCCAGCTCTGCGTCTGATTATACACATTGCACAGGCGACTCTCTTGCTTCCCCGTAGCTAACCAGTCACCACCAACCTTCTAGTTTGCTACCCTTGCCTGGTTAAGACTCTCAAGGTGCTATACGAAATGAAAAACAATAGCAGCATTGAGTTGAATAGTAGAACAACAGTCTAGCTATGTTTCTCCCTTGAGTATAGAAAAACAGGCTGTGTTTGAATTTGTAGTCTCGCTGAACCCTCCCATGTTCCCCACTGCATTTCATAGCCAGGTTCTGTAGCCAAGTCTCCCTGTTCTCCTCAGAGAAAACGGCTTGATTCTAGCTCTTAACTTTAAAAACAACCTGGGGCGCTTTCAGCAAGCATCGTTTTGGAACATTCAGATAGAAATATGCTATGTAGAACAAACATGCCTCTGACATGTTGAATAAGGAATAACGTTGGCTCTATTCATGGAATTTCTATCTGCAACGTTCAAGGACATTTTCCAGCTGAATGTCGTTCCATGTCAATTCAGCAAGCCATGACACTCATATTGTTCCGAAATCGTTTCTGTAGTTAGAAACAGATAAGATTAGCATTTCTGTAACGTAATTTTGTTGAAATATAAGTTGATCTCCAAGAATCTAAGCTAATTGATCAAATCAAATCAAATGTTATTTGTCACATACACATGGTTAGCAGATGTTAATGCGAGTGTAGCGAAATGCTTGTGCTTCTAGTTCCGACAATGCAGTAATAACAAGTAATCTAACTAACAATTCCAAAACTACTGTCTTGTACACAGTGTAAGGGGATAAAGAATATGTACATAAGGATATACGAATGAGTGATGGTACAGAGCAGCATAGGCAAGATACAGTAGATGGTATCGAGTACAGTATGTACAAATGAGATGAGTATGTAAACAAAGTGGCATAGTTTAAAGTGGCTAGTGATACATGTATTACATAAGGATACAGTCGATGATATAGAGTACAGTATATACGTATGCATATGAGATGAATAATGTAGGGTAAGTAACATTATATAAGGTAGCATTGTTTAAAGTGGCTAGTGATATATTTACATCATTTCCCATCAATTCCCATTATTAAAGTGGCTGGAGTTGAGTCAGTGTGTTGGCAGCAGCCACTCAGTGTTAGTGGTGGCTGTTTAACAGTCTGATGGCCTTGAGATAGAAGCAGTCTCTCGGTCCCAGCTTTGATGCACCTGTACTGACCTCGCCTTCTGGATGATAGCGGGGTGAACAGGCAGTGGCTCGGGTGGTTGATGTCCTTGATGATCTTTATGGCCTTCCTGTGACATCGGGTGGTGTAGGTGTCCTGGAGGGCAGGTAGTTTGCCCCCGGTGATGCGTTGTGCAGACCTCACTACCCTCTGGAGAGCCTTACGGTTGAGGGCGGTGCAGTTGCCATACCAGGCGGTGATACAGCCCGCCAGGATGCTCTCGGTTGTGCATCTGTAGAAGTTTGTGAGTGCTTTTGGTGACAAGCCAAATTTCTTCAGCCTCCTGAGGTTGAAGAGGCGCTGCTGCGCCTTCTTCACGATGCTGTCTGTGTGAGTGGACCAATTCAGTTTGTCTGTGATGTGTATGCCGAGGAACTTAAAACTTGCTACCCTCTCCACTACTGTTCCATCGATGTGGATAGGGGGGTGTTCCCTCTGCTGTTTCCTGAAGTCCACAATCATCTCCTTAGTTTTGTTGACGTTGAGTGTGAGGTTATTTTCCTGACACCACACTCCGAGGGCCCTCACCTCCTCCCTGTAGGCCGTCTCGTCGTTGTTGGTAATCAAGCCTACCACTGTTGTGTCATCCGCAAACTTGATGATTGAGTTGGAGGCGTGCGTGGCCAAGCAGTCGTGGGTGAACAGGGAGTACAGGAGAGGGCTCAGAACGCACCCTTGTGGGGCCCCAGTGTTGAGGATCAGCGGGGAGGAGATGTTGTTGCCTACCCTCACCACCTGGGGGCGGCCCGTCAGGAAGTCCAGTACCCAGTTGCACAGGGCGGGGTCGAGACCCAGGTTCTCGAGCTTGATGACGAGCTTGGAGGGTACTATGGTGTTGAATGCCGAGCTGTAGTCGATGAACAGCATTCTCACATAGGTATTCCTCTTGTCCAGATGGGTTAGGGCAGTGTGCAGTGTGGTTGAGATTGCATCGTCTGTGGACCTATTTGGGCGGTAAGCAAATTGGAGTGGGTCTAGGGTGTCAGGTAGGGTGGAGGTGATATGGTCCTTGACTA
Source organism: Oncorhynchus clarkii lewisi (assembly GCF_045791955.1). Taxonomy (NCBI): domain Eukaryota; kingdom Metazoa; phylum Chordata; class Actinopteri; order Salmoniformes; family Salmonidae; genus Oncorhynchus; species Oncorhynchus clarkii. The sequence continues at coordinate 22,800,281 of NC_092147.1, forward strand.
GTCTCTCAAAGCACTTCATGATGACGGATGTGAGTGCTACGGGGCGGTAGTCGTTTAGCTCAGTTACCTTAGCTTTCTTGGGAACAGGAACAATGGTGGCCCTCTTGAAGCATGTGGGAACAGCAGACTGGTATAGGGATTGATTGAATATGTCCGTAAACACACCGGCCAGCTGGTCTGCGCATGCTCTGAGGGCGCGGCTGGGGATGCCGTCTGGGCCTGCAGCCTTGCGAGGGTTAACACGTTTAAATGTCTTACTCACCTCGGCTGCAGTGAAGGAGAGACCGCATGTTTTCGTTGCAGGCCGTGTCAGTGGCACTGTATTGTCCTCAAAGCGGGCAAAAAAGTTATTTAGTCTGCCTGGGAGCAAGACATCCTGGTCCGTGACTGGGCTGGATTTCTTCCTGTAGTCCGTGATTGACTGTAGACCCTGCCACATGCCTCTTGTGTCTGAGCCGTTGAATTGAGATTCTACTTTGTCTCTGTACTGGCGCTTAGCTTGTTTGATAGCCTTGCGGAGGGAATAGCTGCACTGTTTGTATTCGGTCATGTTACCAGACACCTTGCCCTGATTAAAAGCAGTGGTTCGCGCTTTCAGTTTCACACGAATGCTGCCATCAATCCACGGTTTCTGGTTAGAGAATGTTTTAATCGTTGCTATGGGAACGACATCTTCAACGCACGTTCTAATGAACTCGCACACCGAATCAGCGTATTCGTCAATGTTGTTATCTGACGCAATACGAAACATCTCCCAGTCCACGTGATGGAAGCAGTCTTGGAGTGTGGAGTCAGCTTGGTCGGACCAGCGTTGGACAGACCTCAGCGTGGGAGCCTCTTGTTTTAGTTTCTGTCTGTAGGCAGGGATCAACAAAATGGAGTCGTGGTCAGCTTTTCCAAAAGGGGGGCGGGGCAGGGCCTTATATGCGTCGCGGAAGTTAGAGTAACAATGATCCAAGGTCTTTCCACCCCTGGTTGCGCAATCGATATGCTGATAAAATTTAGGGAGTCTTGTTTTCAGATTAGCCTTGTTAAAATCCCCAGCTACAATGAATGCAGCCTCCGGATAAATTGTTTCCAGTTTGCAGAGAGTTAATTAAAGTTCATTCAGAGCCATCGATGTGTCTGCTTGGGGGGGGATATATACGGCTGTGATTATAATCGAAGAGAATTCTCTTGGTAGATAATGCGGTCTACATTTGATTGTGAGGAATTCTAAATCAGGTGAACAGAAGGATTTGAGTTCCTGTATGTTTCTTTCATCACACCATGTCACGTTGGCCATGAGGCATACGCCCCCGCCCCTCTTCTTACCAGAAAGATGTTTGTTTCTGTCAGCGCGATGCGTGGAGAAACCCGTTGGCTGCACCGCTTCGGATAGAGTCTCTCCAGTGAGCCATGTTTCAGTGAAGCAAAGGACGTTACAGTCTCTGATGTCCCTCTGGAATGCTACCCTTGCTCGGATTTCATCAACCTTGTTGTCAAGAGACTGGACATTGGCAAGAAGAATGCTAGGGAGTGGTGCACGGTGTGCCCGTCTCCGGAGTCTGACCAGAAGACCGCCTCGTTTCCCTCTCTTTCGGAGTCGTTTTTTTGGGTCGCTGCATAGGATCCACTCCGTTGTCCTGTTTGTAAGGCAGAACACAGGATCCGCGTCGCGAAAAACATATTATTGGTCGTACTGATGGTGAGTTGACGCTGATCTTATATTCAGTAGTTCTTCTCGACTGTATGTAATGAAACCTAAGATGACCTGGGGTACTAATGTAAGAAATAACACGTAAAAAAACAAAAAACTGCATAGTTTCCTAGGAACGCGAAGCGAGGCGGCGAGGCGGAAGAGGCGCCGACAGATTGCACCCAAATTGGACATATGAATTGATCGGATTCATAGAATATTGAAAAAAGTCATCTTGATTAACAATTAACTTACTTTCTCAGAGATCAAATTACATTTCAACAAAAATGTTGCAAAATCTGTTTCTAACTACAGAAACAATTTCAGTGCATCTGAGTAGCCTATATGCAAACATTTGTTGGCATAGAAGGAAAGGATAATGGATAGCAAACAATTTGACTAAATTTATCTTGCCACTACACTATATATGACTGTGTAAATAACTTTATTTGGAATGAATGTGGACCCAGTGAATCAGACTTGAGCAGTTGGACCAGGACTTGAACATGAGCACAGTGGACTTATGGCTCGATTCGGACTCAAGTTTTAATGAATCGACAACATCACAGTCATAGCTCCTGTTCAAAGTCATTCCCCCGTTCTACTTTTGGACATCAATGTGGCTGCGGCGTCTGTGGAACTGTGATTACAATGATGCGACCGAGTGACTTTGTCAATACTTTGCGGCACTATCTGGTGATTGAGCTACGCTCTCTCTCTTTGCAATTGTGAGTCTGTTTTGTATATAATGTACAATATCTAATGTCGGCTGAATTAGGAATTTATATGGCCAGATAATTCTTATACAGTGTATGTTTGTCATATCTCTGCTGTTGGGAAAATAGGATGGTATGCAGAAAAATATGTTTGTGCACATGGAAGCCAGTCATTTATGTTTACTTTAGTGTAATGAGGCAATACAAATGTGATGTGACTAAAATGAAAGGGTATTTAGTTGACTAAAATGGCCCACTTTTCATCATTTTGACAAAATCATTACTCAAAGGACACAATAGTGACTAAGACAATAATTTAGTCAAAATCTTAAAGAGTGACAAAATGAACACTGAATAAAATAGGTCACTCTGAGATAGTTACATGTAACTAGGTTGCGTTTCATTTGGAGGCACTGAATTCCTCCCTGGCTCTGGCGCTTGTCTGACCAGAGGTGTCATGCCCATAGGGGGCACGGGGCACGTGCCCCTTCAGATTTGTCCATTTTGTTGTCGTTTCTGTGTAATACTAGTAGCAACTTTATGAAGTTCGCTTTAGCTAGCCCAGATAGGTTCCTAACCTCAACTACAGTAGCTATCAAGAAGCCATGAAGTTAGAGTAGCTAACTAGCATGCCTGCTGGTGACATTGATAAACTTTAGAAAAGCAAGAATTACTAAATGCACTGATTAAGACTCACATTCCTTTCAATCATTTACCCAGATTTTAACAGATATGCATATTTAGCTTATTTAAACAAAATAAAACAGTCAGGAGGATATAGACAGCTCAAGTGGTATGCTTAGATATGCATAAAAATATGAGAATGCTAAATTCTCTAACTTCGGGACAGGCGACAGAGACCCCCTCCTAGCCTAGTCGCGATCCAGGCTTCCCTAAAACATGAAGCCTGGGGAAGTTCCCTGGCAGAAATCAGCTAACAAGGGATTGGAAACTGTGCAAATCAGTGAAACCTCACAACACTTCTGTCACGTTGGTATGAAGGGTCGGGATATAGGCGCAGGAATGCATAATAGTTTTATTTAAATTTTTATTTCTTACCCAAATAAAGGCGCAGGGACGAAGACCAAACAAACACTATACACAACACAGGGTTGAAACCCAAACAAAAGAGCGAGGAGTACCTCAAATAAATCACACAAGCGCACAATGATTAACACACGGGATGAGACCAGTATCGACCAGTACCATCATCTGCGCAATTCACAATGGCACGAAAGCCAAAACACACAGCACAGGTACACACACAAACCAACGGACATTGTAACCAACAATCAACAGGACACTGTAAACCAAGGGCACACGTATACAATTACTAATCACTGGGAATTGGGGCCAGGTGTGCATAATGAAAGTTCCGGAGGGATCAGTGACAACTTCAAACCAATCAAATGCCTTGCTCGGGCGGAACTCAAAGGTGCTCACTAGATTAATGTCGTAGGAGCAACAGTGTGTGAGGACTAAAAAGGACAACGAAACAAGCACTGGTGACAAAACATTTTGGAATGTTTGCAGCACGCTGGTTTTTACATCATTTCTCTGTTATCTCTAGATAAGCTAAAGCTGCAGTAATAGGGGAGAAATGGTCTACAATGCTGGCCATATCAATATTTTACATTTTGACGTTTCTGGCATGATCCAAAAACCATTCCTTAGCCCAGGACACTTCAACTGGTGACTATCCAGAAAATAAAGACAAAGGAGCACTCTGTTTCTGCGTAAATCTGATAGATTTATTGACGGAACAAACAAATAACAGTTTCTGAAGTGATATTTGGCTGTAAAGGCTAGCATGAGGGACAAGAACTAGCCAGCCACAACGAGGTTCGTTTGAGACTAGCTAGCCAACCTTGCTTCACTGATACCTGACCTATTGGGTGAGCAGACTTCTAATCCAGCCCAGCAATAGCACACTTGATTATCTACTCATTAGGTTTGATAAGTTGAGTTAGGTGTGTTATTGCTGGGCTGAAACAGAACCCTGCATACCCAGCAGACCTCCAGTAGGGTTGGCCTGCTCCAATTGTAATAGGTTTATACAGTACATTGTGTGTGATGATTAACTGTATTTCTTTATACATTTGCTAAAATAGGTAGGCTTACATATATAACCCATGGCATATAGGATATACCCTTATTCTCTTGGGTCATTCATTGGGACCTCTCTCTTCATCTGCAATCAGTATTTCACAGGATTCCATATCTAAGGACAGAAAACATCACAAAGAAACAGGCTTCATTATACTAAAATTAGACATTGTTGAATATTATGTTGCTCTTATCTCTCTGTCCTCAAACTTTTTCCCTCTAGGTACTGGAACTGGAGAATGTTTTCATAATGACCACAAAATGGCCTGCCCTATCCAGTAACCTACACTCTCCCTTTACTGACAGCTGGAGCTGTAATGTCAACCTCTTTCATGGATGTTATTTACAAATGCATTTAGAGACTGTTTTTAATTTACAATGATCACATCAAGATAGCCAGCTACAGTAATAAGAAGTTAAGTAGCTGATTACATTTAATTAACTTAGCTAAACAGTGTGTAAAGCTAGCTAGCAGATCAGTTGAGTTATCCTACAAAATGGCCTACTGTAGCCAGCTAGTTAATAATACATTGTTTTTTTTTACATAAGAAACATGTATTTACTTAAGTGAATAGGTTCTACCACTGCTTTAGTGTTTTGGGGTCCTTACGAAATAATGGACAATGTTTCCGATTTTTCGGATGGTAGCAAAGCGCAGCCAGCAACCACGTAGACAAATTGAGACAAGGCAAAAAGTGTGTTTGTCACAGAGTGAAAAAATGTATAAATTGCAGACTGTGGGACAGACTGTGTAACTAGCTTGCACTTGAAACTAGCATGTGCAACAACTCAGTACAATTTTTTTTAACCTTTATTTAGCTAGGCAAGTCAGTTAAGAATAAATTCTTATTTTCAATGATGGCCTAGGAACAGTGGGTTAACTGCCTTGTTCAGAGGTAGAACAACAGATTTGTACCTTGTCAGCTCAGGGTTTTGAATTTGCAACCTTTCGGTTACTAGTCCAACACTCTAACCACTAGTGATGCATATAACACACAGCACCCAGAGCTATAATACAGATTGAACAATGAGCTAGATGTTTCGCTGGGTGTATAAATCTGTAGCATCCAGTTGGCATTTCCACTCACCACCAAATATGGTATGATGATGAGAGGAAGCCCAGTGGCCAGCAGTGGGTGAAGATGGAGCCAGATGGATTTTGGCCGACATCCTGCAAATTTGATCTCAATTCAGTTTTCTGTTCCCAAAACTTAAATCTGTTTTGTTGCTAAACAACCAACCCCTCCATATATTCAGGCAAAGCTTTGGCCCAAATCAGCAGCACCCAGTTTTTCATAAATTATCTATCTGGATTTTGCCTATCGGATAGGATTAAATGCATAGAAATAGAATTGAATAGAACGGATGAATTTCTGACTTGAATGGAGACTCCCATTCTATTTCTATTTATTTAATCCTATCCAATAGGCTAAATCAAGATAGATAACTTTTGAAAAACTGGGCCCAGGGTAGAGCAGTGTATTCCATAAATCCCACCCGTAGTCTCAATAGCCAATAACAGACTCATTGTCAGCCAGATACTTTTTTCCACTTTTTACTTTTTGTGCGCTCTGGTTGGCTGCAGTCAAATTTATTTACGCATACATTTTTTTCAGGGAGGAGGGAGAGCATGATGCTTCTTCATTGTCTCCTGTGAGTGAATTTAGATGTCCAGTGTAATGTAAGTGGTAACAATGAATTGAAATCCACTGAATTGTTTTGTGGCGCATCCATTTATTTTATTTTGTCTGTTTCATAGGCCTACTATAGTCGGGGCACATGGGCTATTTATGATGCTTTGATATACGACCTAACAGCAGCAAGTGGTGACTAGTTTTTAAAATGTGTTGAATTGAATGAATAAAGTCAATCTCCTATCCCTTTGCTACAGGGGTCGATTTGGGCCCTATTTTCATCACTATTTATATAAATAACATGTTTCTGTTAAAACCTGTAACATTCATCTCTACGTGGATGATACAGTTATTTACTCCTGTGCCCCGTCAGAACAGCAGGCCATTTATGACCTTCAGCATGGTTTACTGCTGATCCTAAACTAGTGCTAAATGCTAATGAAACTAAGCCAACCCTGTCTGTTTTGCCCAATAGTTGGGCACACGTCAGTTCTGTTGCTAAACAACCATCCCTTCTCATAACATTGACCCTGAGGACCTGCATATTTGCACATTGAAGGGAGCCAATTATAAGTACTTGGGTATTTGGATTGATGATAAACTCTTTTTAAAAAAACATTGAAAAACACAAAAAACGTTCAAAAAGTTTATAGAAATAAATCCTGCCTCACTTTTGAAAATAGAAGGAAGATTGTTCAAGAAACACTTCTCCCAGTACTTAATATGGTGATATAATGAACAAAAATACTATATAAAACGCAACATGTAAAGTGTTGGTCCCATGTTTCTTGAGCTGAAATAAAAGATCCCAGAAATGTTCCATATGCACAAAAAAACTTTGATCTTTGCCAAGATAATCCATCCACCTGACAGGTGTGGCATATCAAGAAGCTGATTAAACAGCACGATCATTACACAGGTGCACCTTGTGCTGGGGGCAATAAAAGGCCACTCTAAAATTTACCGTTTTGTCACACAGCACAATGCCACAGATTCCACAGATTTGCGTGAGTGTGCAATTGGCATGCTGACTGCAGGAATGTCCACCAGAGATGTTTCTAGATAATTGAATGTTAATTTCTCTATTATAAGCTGCCTCCAATGTCGTTTTAGAAAATTTGGCAGTACGACCAACCGGCCTCACAACCGCAGACCGTGTGTAACCACGCCAGCCCAGGACCTCCACATTCGGCTTCTTCCGATGCGAGATGGTCTGAGACCAGCCACCTGGACAGCTGATGAAACTGTAATTACACAACTCAGGGAAGCTCATCTGCATGCTTGTCGTCCTCACCAGGGTCTTGACCTGACAGCAGTTTGCCATTCATCACCTCACGCTTCAGCGTGATAATGCACAGCCCCATGTCGCAAGGATCTGTACAAAATTCCTGGGAGTTGAAAATGTCCCAGCTCTTCATGGCCTGCATACTCACCAGACATATCACAGATTGAGCATGTTTGGGATGCTCTGGATCAATGTGTAATCAGCATGTTCCAGTTCCCGCCAATGCCCAGCAACTGTCACGCTGCATGAGGCAAACGGTGGTCACACCAGATACTGACTAGTTTTATGATCCACGCCTGTAACTTTTTTTAAAAGGTATCTGTGACCAACAGATGCATATCTCTATTCCCTGTCATGTGAAATCCATAGATTAGGGCCTAATGAATTTATTTCAATTGACTGATTTCCTTATATAAACTGTAACTCAATAAAATCTTTGAAATTGTTGCATGTTGCTTTGGCTCATGGAATAGCCTTCAGGTCACTTTAAAATTAGACTCTCTGGTCTCCATTGGAAAGTTTATATTGAGTTTAATTTTTATTTTTTTATTTCACCTTTATTTAGCCAGGTAGGCTAGTTGAGAACAAGTTCTCATTTGCAACTGCGACCTGGCCAAGATAAAGCATAGCAGTGTGAACAGACAACGCAGAGTTACACATGGAGTAAACAATTAACAAGTCAATAATACAGTAGAAAAAAGTCTATATACATTTTGTGCAAAAGGCATGAGGAGGTAGGCGAATAATTACAATTTTGCAGATTAACACTGGAGTGATAAATGATCAGATGGTCATGTACAGGTAGAGAGATATTGGTGTGCAAAAGAGCAGAAAATAAAATAAATAAAAACAGTATGGGGATGAGGTAGGTAAAAATGGGTGGGCTATTTACCGATAGACTATGTACAGCTGCAGCGATCGGTTAGCTGCTCAGATAGCAGATGTTTGAAGTTGGTGAGGGAGATAAAAGTCTCCAACTTCAGCGATTTTTGCAATTCGTTCCAGTCACAGGCAGCAGAGAACTGGAACGAAAGGCGGCCAAATGAGGTGTTGGCTTTAGGGATGATCAGTGAGATACACCTGCAGGAGCGCGTGTTACGGGTTGGTGTTGCCATCGTGACCAGTGAACTGAGAAAAGGCGGAGCCTTACCTAGCATGGACTTGTAGATGACCTGGAGCCAGTGGGTCTGGCAACGAATATGTAGCGAGGGCCAGCCGACTAGAGCATACAGGTCGCAGTGGTGGGTGGTATAAGGTGCTTTAGTGACAAAACAGATGGCACTGTGATAAACTGCATCCAGTTTGCTGAGTAGAGTGTTGGAAGCAATTTTGTAGATGACATCGTCGAAGTCGAGGATCGGTAGGATAGTCAGTTTTACTAGGGTAAGTTTGGCGGCGTGAGTGAAGGAGGCTTTGTTGCAGAATAGAAAGCCGACTCTAGATTTGATTTTCGATTGGAGATGTTTGATATGAGTCTGGAAGGAGAGTTTACAGTCTAGCCAGACACCTAGGTACTTATAGATGTCCACATATTCAAGGTCAGAACCATCCAGGGTGGTGATGCTAGTCAGGCGTGCGGGTGCAGGCAGCGAACGGTTGAAAAGCATGCATTTGGTTTTACTAGCGTTTAAGAGCAGTTGGAGGCCACGGAAGGAGTGTTGTATGTGAGAGTTGTTTGTTTTGATTCATATTTTTGTATTTATTGTATTGATATTATTTATTGTATGTTCATAGGGCTTACTTGCAAATGAGACCCTGGTCTCAATGGTGACCCACCCTGTATTAAAAAAAGTCAACAAATAAAACTAAAATAATTATACATCATAGTTATACAGTGGGGCAAAAAAGTATTTAGTCAGCCACCAATTGTGCAAGTTCTCCCACTTAAAAAGATGAGAGGCCTGTAATTTTCATCATCATAGGTAAACTTCAACTATGACAGACAAAATGAGAAAAAAAAGAAACAAAAAATCACATTGTAGGATTTTTAATGAATTAATAAGTATTTGGTCAATAACAAAAGTTTCTCAATACTTTGTCATTGCCAACAAAGGGTATATAACAGAGGTCAAACGTAAGGTTTTCACACACTGTTGCTGGTATTTTGGCCCATTCCTCCATGCAGATCTTCTCTAGTGCAGTGATGTTTTGGGGCTGTTGCCCGGGCAACAGACTTTCAACTCCCTCCAAAGATTTTCTAGGGGGTTGAGATCTGGAGACTAGCTAGGCCACTCCAGGACTTTGAAATGCTTCTTACGAAGCCACTCCTTCATTGCCCGGGCGGTGTGTTTGGGATCATTGTCATGCTGAAAGACCCAGCCACGTTTCATCTTCAATGCCTTGCTGATGGAAGGAGGTTTTCACTCAAAATCTCACGATACATGGCCCCATTCATTCTTTCCTTTACACGGATCAGTCGTCCTGGTCCCTTTGCAGAAAAACAGCCCCAAAGCATGATGTTTCCACCCCCATGCTTCACAGTAGGTATGGTGTTCTTTGGATGCAACTCAGCATTCTTTGTCCTCCAAACACGAGTTTAGTTTTTACCAAAAAGTTATATTTTGGTTTCATCTGACCATATGACATTCTCCCAATCTTCTTCTGGATCATCCAAATGCTCTCTAGCAAACTTCAGACGGGCCTGGACATGTACTGGCTTAAGCAGGGGGACACATCTGGCACTGCAGGATTTGAGTCCCTGGCGGCGTAGTGTGTTACTGATGGTAGGCTTTGTTACTTTTGTCCCAGCTCTCTGCAGGTCATTCAGTAGGTGCCCCCGTGTGGTTCTGGGATTTTTGCTCACCATTCTTGTGATCATTTTGACCCCACGGGGTGAGATCTTGCGTGGAGCCCCAGATCGAGGGAGATTATCAGTGGTCTTGTATGTCTTCCATTTCCTAATAATTGCTCCCACAGTTGATTTCTTCAAACCAAGCTGCTTACCTATTGCATATTCAGTCTTCCCAGCCTGGTGCAGGTCTACAATTTTGTTTCTGGTGTCCTTTGACAGCTCTTTGGTCTTGGCCATAGTGGAGTTTGGAGTGTGACTGTTTGAGGTTGTGGACAGGTGTCTTTTATACTGATAAAAAGTTCAAACAGGTGCCATTAATACAAGTAATGAGTGGAGGACAGAGGAGCCTCTTAAAGAAGTTACAGGTCTGTGAGAGCCAGAAATCTTGCTTGTTTGTAGGTGACCAAATACTTATTTTCCACCATAATTTGCAAATAAATTCATTAAAAATCCTACAATGTGATTTTCTGGAAAAAAACATCTCTCATTTTGGCTGTCATAGTTGAAGTGTACCTATGATGAAAATTACAGGCCTCTCTCATCTTTTTAAGTGGGAGAACTTGCACAATTGGTGGCTGACTAAATACTTTTTTGCCCCACTGTATATACTGTGTTTTATACCATCTACTGCACCTTGCCTATGCCTCGGCCATCGCTCATCCATATATTTATATGTACATATTCTCATTCACCCCTTTAGATTTGTGTGTATTAGGTAGAAGTTGGAATTGTTCGATTATTTGTTCGATTTTACTGTACTGTTGGAACTAGAAGCGCAATCATTTGGCTACACTCGCATTAACATCTGCTAACCATGTGAATGTGACCAATAACATTTGATTTGAGAATCAGGATGTTAGATTTACTCAGTGAATTTATTTTTATTAAAATGTTAAAAGAATACAAAATAAATCAGCCCCTAATAATTTCTGCATACTTTTAACTTGGATCTCATACTTGCGTACATGGACAGAGCATTGCGTAGTTGGTACGCAAAATGTGTGTATGTTGGCAGGTCTGTGTTATTGAAGACACTTGCCAGTTGGTCCGGGCATGCTCTGAGTACATGTCCTGGTAATCCGCCTTGTGAATGTTGACCTGTTTATAGGTCTTGCTCACATCGACTATGGAGAGCGTGATCAAACAGTTGTCCGGAACAGATGGTGCGCTCATGCATGCTTCAGTGTTACTTGCCTCGAAGTGAGCATAAAAGGCATTTAGCCCGTCTGGTTGTAACTCCTGCTATAAAGAGAAGCAATGTGCTTAATATTAGGAAAGTTATTAGTTAAAAAATAAAGTTATTAGGCCTAGCCTATAGAAAGCTGATGGGATCCTCTTTTTAATAGAGGGTATCACTGTTTTCTCACGCAATTGCATAGCCTATAGAAATGGTGTGCAACATGAGCTCATGGGCTCTCATGAAGTGTTTGATTAGATTTTTGATTACATTTATCATACTGGTAGAGGCCGTTGTAGAATTCCCCCTCCTGAGTCTCATTTTCACATTGTCTCTCTGTCCTGCGTTTTATATGTCCAAGCTAGTCTGTAGTCAATAGTATAGGGTTAACTCATACAGTGCATTTGGAAAGTATTCAGACCGGTAGATTTTCTCCACATTTTGTTACGTTACATAATGACAAAGCGAAAACGGGTTTTTTAGAAATATATTATAAATAAAAAACAGAAATACCTTACCTTATAAGTATTCAGACCCTTTGCTATGAGACTGGAAATTAAGCTCAGGTCAGTGGCGACCCATCATTCTGGGCAGGTGGGGCTTGCCTGTTTTGCATGTTATTTTGACATTAATACGTGTCACATATCAGTTTGCAAACAATGTAAGAAAATATATATATATCATTGAGTTAATAAAGCCGCATACAAATAGGCAGCTCCAAAATGCAGGTGTTTCAGCCTAGCTCAGTGCTTTCTGTGGTGGTGGGGCAGGCCAGCAGAAAATAAGAGCATTGCACCATGATTGGCTCAAGCATTGCACCGTGATTGTCTCAGTGTTCTCATGTGGACACTACGTCACTCACCTTTAGCAAGGGTAGACATCAAGAATGTGAGCCCTTTAGGTGCTGCCATAGAGTTACATTAGAAGTGCCCATCCAATAGGGCTCAAGGTCAGTGGCCAAAGATTAATTACAGATAAAATGTATCGTACTCATCGGCTGTTGGACATAAACACAAGTTGGAAATCGCAATTTTGAACAATGAGTTGTTTGGAAGGAATCGTGACAGTGGCTAACCGCTAGCATTGCAACTGGGAAGACTGGGAAAATATGTTTTGAAAGGTCAACCAATTCAGAATTGTAAATGTTTTTCTTTGATGACAAAATTTGCCAACGAAGGACTGCCGCACACAACAAGTTGAGTCCAAAAATGTCTTATATGCTGCTGCATAAATGATGTAATATGCCAGGGAGATATGGTATGTTATGCCAGCCATATCAGCTATGTTTTATAAAAAGGCAGTAAATGAGGCTGAATGAATTGTATCGCCGCCAGACAAGACCCCGCTGATAGCCTGGTGTAGCGGTGGTAAGGATTCACTCCATTGTGCTGGAAAGAAAGCTCTGCTGTTGGGACAGCTTTATGTAGGCGCTAACAGTTTGTGGGCACCGCTTGTCGTCGTTATAATGTATTGTTTAGTGCATATACATTGTTTAATGTATATGCAATTAATGTATTGTTTAGTGTTATGTTGTGTTGTGGCTTTGCTGGCATGCATCTAAAAAAAATAACTTTGTGCGTTTTCCCCACCAAGATTAACATGCTAAAATTGCCACTGGCTCAGGTGCATTCTGTTTCCATTGATCATCCTTGAAATGTTTCTACAACTTGAGCTGAGTCCACCTGTGGTAAATTCAAGTGATTGGACATGATTTGGAAAGGCACACACATGTCTATATAAGGTCCCACAAGTGACAGTGCATGTCAGAGCAAAAACCAAGCAATGAAGTTGAAGGAATTGTCCGTACAACTCTGAGACAGGATTGTGTCGAGGCACAGATCTGGGGAAGGGTACCAAAAAATGTCTGCAGCATTGAAGGTCCCCAAGAACACAGTGGCCTTCATCATTCTTAAATGGAAGAAGTTTGGAAACACCAAGACTCTTCCTAGAGCTGGCCGCCCGGCCAAACTGAGCAATCAGGGGAGAAGGGCCTTGGTCAGGGAGGTCATATGGTCACTGACAGAGCTCCAGAGTTCCTCTGGGAGATGGGAGAACCTTCCCGAAGGACAACCATCTCTTCAGCACTCCACCAATCAGGCCTTTATAGTAGAGTGTCCAGACGGAAGTCACTCAAAGACACGTTGCATAACTCTCAATATCATAATGCTTAAATGAACATGCACAGACTTAAGACCCTCTTGCGCGCGCACACACACACACGCACAAACACACACAACTTTGGAGTAACCGCCGTAGATGATGACCCCGGAGCCATCAGGGGCAGAGGTAATCTGGCAGGCAGAGTGAGGGGAGAGGGGGGTACCAGAGGGGAAGAGGCGACTAAAGGTGAAGGAGTCCAGACTGAAGCTGTGCACGTCGTTGTAGTAGATAAAACCCCTGCAGGAAAATAAATTGACTAACAGAAGTGTAATCTAGTAATCTAGAGTTCATACCTTCAGATTATCATACACTTTCCATATTTCAATAACAGCGGCAGGCCGAAAGCTTCTAAAAAATATTGTGAAATTATATTTTTGCCTCAGCCATAAACTATCCAGAACTATTTTCTCTCCTCTTATTTCCTACAAGGGGCGGCAGGGTAGCCTAGTGGTTAGAGCGTTGGACTAGTAACCGGAAGGTTGCGAGTTCAAACCCCCGAGCTGACAAGGTACAAATCTGTCGTTCTGCCCCTGAACAGGCAGTTAACCCACTGTTCCCAGGCCGTCATTGAAAATAAGAATTTGTTCTTAACTGACTTGCCTGGTTAAATAAAGGTAAAATAAATAAAAAAAATAAAAATAAAAAAATTACAATTAGTCCTCCTGTCATTACCTGTCATTACCTGAAACAATAGCTCCTCCCATCATCTCTCCTTACCTGGCACCTTTGTGGAAACCTCCAAACACCAGCAGCTGTCTCTTACTCAGGACCATACGATGGCCACTCCTACCAGAGGGAGCACCTGGAACCCTTGGTTACAGACACACACTGACAAGGTTCACCTACTGTAGTAGCACCTCAAACACAAACCCAGTCTACTACTACAGTAACAGCATGGCACGCAAAGACACCTGGCCACTCACTTGATCTGTTCCCAGGTGTTTGTGGAAAGATGAAGCCCCAAGAGGTCTTTGAACTGCTCCACTTCAGGGGAAGCAAACCCCCCCCCCAAACACCAACAGCTACCCCTTGCCTGGGGAACTACCACAGCCTGCAGGAGGGAGAGAGAGAGAAATAAAGAGAGTTAGAGGGCGGGATAGTGATCAGATCGATACCATCTACCCTGGCTATCTCTCAAATCTCTTCATAGTTGTATCAGAGCATAGTCTGCCCCTTGGTGTCCAAATGGGAGAATGACAGAACAATGGGCAGGCTGCCAATGTAGCCGGTGCTATACTACACCGCTGTAACTCTGCGTTGTGTGTGGTTGATAGCGACCATAAACGTGGACTTTGGAGATCAGGTAGTTTTAATCAAGCAGAACTGACTCTCTGCATCTTGCATCTGCATCCAAAAGGAAATAAAACATTTGTAGAGCACATCTGTTCTGAGAATCGTCGCCTCTTTCTCTCTCAGTGCATCAAAATGATTTTTGGAATACAAAAATTAATACACTCTCTCCTTATTATACATAACATATTTTACATTGATAAAACCACATACCTGCATCCAAAAGGAAATAAAACATTTGTAGAGCACATCTGTTCTGAGAATCGTCGCCTCTTTCTACAACAGATGCACAATAGGAGGGACTGGGATCATTCGAGGAGCTACGTTCACACATACAATAGCCTGCTAATACCTTAGCTAGCTATTAACCACATGTTGAATTCAGAATGTTGATATCATCCTAAAAAGTACAATTACAAGTGCATCTTAACAATACCATCCACTTATGAGTAACCTCTAAATATACATCATTATTCATGAACAAAACATTGTGTGTATGACTTTGTACTTAAAAGAATCAAACTTTTCTGAAGACAGAAAAAGCGTGCCTACCTCTCTCAGTACATCAAAATGATTTGAGCACGAGCACGCCGGGCAAAACGTAAGTACACACTCCCCTTCTCCCAGGATGCAAGCATGCATAACAAATCAACACAACCTATTGATATATGAACCTGGTGAAATTCACATAGTACTTTAACAACTGTTACACCAACAGAGACCCGCAGTGAGAGGAATCATTGTTGTGGACTGGAATCACCAGTCCACAACAATAGAGAAAAGTAGAACAAAGGTGTGAAAAAATGGTGAGCTCCCCAACAACGTTCTTAGCTGTCTAAGTAACTATAGAGGGTATAGATAGGTTCCTGGCATAAGGTGGGGGGTGGGGGTGTCGTGTCTTTGGCTATGCCTGTTACGGTTTTCTTTAGGTGAAGGAGAGTCGGACCAAAATGCAGCGTGGTATTCTTGATACATATTTAATAAAGAAGAAAACACGAACAATACAAAAACAACAAACGTAACGCGAAACCCTATACAGCCTATCTGGTGCAAACAAACACAGAGACAGGAACAATCACCCACGAAACACTCAAAGAATATGGCTGCCTAAATATGGTTCCCAATCAGAGACAACGATAAACACCTGCCTCTGATTGAGAAACACTCCAGACAGCCATAGACTTTGCTAGAGAACCCCACTAAGCCACAATCCCAAAACCTACGAAAACCCCAAGACAAAACACACCAGATAAATAAACCCATGTCACACCCTGGCCTGACCAAAATAATAAAGAAAACACAAAATACTAAGACCAGAATCCCCCCCCCCCCAAGGTGCGGACTCCCGACCGCACAACTAAACCCATAGGTTAGGGTCCGGGTGGGCATCTGTCCACGGTGGCGGCTCCGGCTCGGGACGTGGACCCCACTCCAACCAAGTCTTAGTCCCCTTGTAACGAGTCCTTTGATTGGCGACCCTCGCCGCCGACCTTGGCCTAATAACCCTCACCAAGGACCCCACTGGACTGAGGGGCAGCTCGGGACTGAGGAAGCTCGGGACTGAGGGGAAGCTCGGGACTGAGGGGAAGCTCGGGACTGAGGGGGAGCTCGGGACTGAGGGG
Source organism: Oncorhynchus clarkii lewisi (assembly GCF_045791955.1). NCBI lineage: Eukaryota > Metazoa > Chordata > Actinopteri > Salmoniformes > Salmonidae > Oncorhynchus > Oncorhynchus clarkii. The sequence goes on from NC_092147.1 coordinate 22,816,740, forward strand.
GAGCTCAGGCAGGTAGTTGGATCTGGCAGATCCTGGCTGGCTGGTGGTTCTGGCAGATCCTGGCTGACTGGCGGATCCTGGCTGACTGGCGGATTCTGGCTGAATGGCGGATCCTGGCTGAATGGCGGATCTGGAAGATTCTGGCTGACTGGCGGATCCTGGCTGAATGGCGGATCTGGAAGATTCTGGCTGAATGGCGGCTCTGGCTGCTCTATGCAGACTGGCAGCTCTGGCTGCTCCATGCAGACTGGCAGCTCTGGCTGCTCCATGCAGACTGGCAGCTCTGGCTGCTCCATGCAGATTGGCAGCTCTGGCTGCTCCATGCAGACTGGCAGCTCTATGCAGACTGGCAGCTCGATGCAGACTGGCAGCTCTGGCTGCTCCATGCAGACTGGCAGCTCTGGCTGCTCCATGCAGACTGGCAGCTCTGGCTGCTCCATGCAGACTGGCAGCTCTGGCTGCTCCTTGCAGACTGGCAGCTCCTTGCAGACTGGCAGCTCCTTGCAGACTGGCAGCTCCTTGCAGACTGGCAGCTCTGGCTGCTCCTTGCAGACTGGCAGCTCTGGCTGCTCCATGCAGACTGGCAGCTCTATGCAGACTGGCAGCTCCATGCAGACTGGCAGCTCTGGCTGCTCCATACAGACTGGCAGCTCTGGCTGCTCCATGCAGACTGGCAGCTCTGGCTGCTCCATGCAGACTGGCAGCTCTGGCTGCTCCATGCAGACTGGCAGCTCTGGCTGCTCCATGCAGACTGGCAGCTCTGGCTGCTCCTTGCAGACTGGCAGCTCCTTGCAGACTGGCAGCTCCTTGCAGACTGGCAGCTCCTTGCAGACTGGCAGCTCCTTGTAGACTGGCAGCTCTGGCTGCTCCTTGCAGACTGGCAGCGCTGAACAGGCAGGAGACTCCGGCAGCGCTGTAATGGCGGAAGGCTCTAGCAGCGCTAAACAGGCGGGAGACTCCGGCAGCACTGGAGAGGAGGAAGGCTCTGACTGCGCTGAACAGGCGGGAGACTCCGGCAGCGCTGGAGAGGAGGAAGGCTCTGACTGCGCTGAACAGGCGGGAGACTCCGGCAGCGCTGTATAGGAGGAAGGCTCTGGCAGCGCTAGATAGGCGGGAGACTCCGGCAGCGCTAGAGAGGAGGAAGGCTCTGGCAGCGCTGGACAGGCGAGGCGCACTGTAGGCCTGATGCGTGGTGCTGGCACTGGTGGTACTGGGCCGAGAACACGCACAGGAAGCCTAGTGCGGGGAGCTGCCACCGGAGGGCTGATGCGTGGAGGTGGTACTGGATAGACCGGACCGTGCAGGCGCACTGGAGCTCTTGAGCACCGAGCCTGCCCATCCTTACCTGGTTGAATGCTCCCGGTCGCCCTGCCAGTGCGGCGAGGTGGAACAGCCCGTGGAACGAGGTGGAACAACCCCCCTGGAGTTGCGCCATGTAGGACCGGCCATTTTCGGAGTAGTGTGCAGGCCACCATCAACCAGACCATGGCAAGCCATTAGCCCGGTGATGGCGCCTGCACTGCTATCCCCCCCTATTCCTAAATCTGTATTAAAATCCCCCCCATCACTAATTTCCTATTTGTGACACACAGGGGCGCCAGACAGTCCACCATCTCCCTCCTGTCTGCCACCACCCGTGGCCCATACACCACCACTAATCTAAATTTACAATCCCTTATCGTAACATCCACCCCTATAACCCTCCCCTGCATCACCACAAAAGAACCCTCCACTTTTACCTCCCTGTGCCCACACAAAATCCCTACCCCCGATGAGTGCACCCCCCCAATACCCCAAACCGACTCCGCTTTGTCCCACTCCTTCTTAAACCTACTAACATCCCCTCCATCCCTCAGGTGAACCTCCTGTAAAAAACAAAAATCAAACCCCACACCCTCCAAATAACTAAAAACCACCCTCCTCTTAACATACTCCCTTAAACCCCTTACATTTAAACTAACAAAAGTAAAATTAGACCCCATGAAAGAATAAAATAAAAACATGTAATACACTCAAATAATAAACCTGCTCCATATCTACCGGTGATAACACCATCCGTACTCTCGACGTCCCCCCTTCTTCCTCCATCTCACCAACCCAGGATGCAGGAATAGTGTTTGGCTCCGGGGTGCCCTGCACCCTGGGTCTACCCCCACACTCCTCCCCAGTGCTGCAGCTGTTTTGGAAAAAAATAGGGGAGGCTGAGTCCCCAAACAAAAAACTCCCCACCTCCTCCTGCACCCAGTCCTGAGACTTGTTAGGTGTGTCCCCACCCAACAGAAGTTGAGGGCCTGGGGAAACCAGCAGCAACCCAGAGGTTTCTCCCACCCCCATCAACTCTCTTGACCATCCCCTCCCTCTCACTGTCGGCCAATCGCACCCTTCTCTTCATTCTCTTCTTTGGTGATGGCGGCAGTGGAGAGATACCACCCCCCCCCCCCCCCCGCCAGTTCCTCCACCATACCCCTCATCACTTCCACCAGGGCACTTTCCCCCCACTCCACTTGCTCTTCCACCATCTCCTTCTCCACCACTCCTCCCTCACTTTCTTCTCTCTCATGCTCCTCCACTCGCTTGCCTTCTTCCGCCACTTTTCCTGGTTCTCCTACTCCCGTGCCTTCCGTTTCCTTCTCTCTTCCATCCGCCGCTTCTTGCTCCTCCTCCTTCCTTGCGACCCTCCCCTCTGGACCTGTACTCTGGTCATGAGGCATTCTTCCTTCCCCTCCTTCCCCCATTCCCCGCTCCTGCTCCCCCCCCAGCCACAGACACGTATGACCCCTGACGAGCCGGGCACCCCCGCCACAGGTGTGCTAACGAGCCACACCCGTGGCACGCCTTAGGCTCGACACAATCCTTCGCCTCGTGCTCCCCAGATCCACAAAATCTGCATTTTCTTGCGCTGCACGAGGCGAAGATGTGGCCATAGGCCATACAGCGCCTGCAAAATGGAGGCTGACGTGCATAAAACAACGTCCCCCTGTCAGCCCCCAGGGAGAACATAGCAGGAGGATGGAGCTGCCACCATGTCCCTTTGGGTCCTCCCTGAGGAGGGCCTGGAAGCCTCTCCTCCCATTCCAAAACCCAAGGGAGTCTTTGAGGTGCCTTGCTGAGGAGACGTTATCCATGCATCTCCCCAGAAAGGCCCTCACCTCTTCGTCCTTAACGTATGGGTTGTATATGTTGACAGTTACAACCCTAAAGTTGTTCCTCGCCAGGCTTGTTATTTCATAGTGGCTCATCGGCCTCTCACCTCCCACTGCTCTTGCCCTTCTCAGGATATCATCGTGTTTCTCCTCTGTATGTAGTGCCACGTCGTATGCTCCCTCCAACGAGTTGCCTTGGAAACAAAACACGTCCTTCACCGTCAGCTTTAGAATCCCCATCAATATTATCCTTCCAAAAGTTTCCCGTCCTAAAGGCTCCATCTCCTTTTCCTTCCAAGCAAACCGAATCACGTTGGCCAGCCCAATCCCAGGGACCGACCGTGTTGATGTATTTTGCACCATCTCCGCAAGGAGAATGGCGCACCCAGCTCACGTTCTCTTCTCTTCCAAAACAAGGAAAAAAGAAAGAACCAAAGTGACTGAGCCTTATCTGGTGCAAACAAACACAGAGACAGGAACAATCACCCCGAAACACTCAAAGAATATGGCTGCCTAAATATGGTTCCCAATCAGAGACAACGATAAACACCTGCCTCTGATTGAGAACCACTCCAGACAGCCATAGACTTTGCTAGAGAACCCCACTAAGCCACCTACGAAAACCCCAAGACAAAACACACCACATAAATAAACCCATGTCACACCCTGGCCTGACCAAAATAATAAATAAAACACAAAATACTAAGACCAGGGCGTGACAATGCCAGGTCAAGTGATATGACATGCTATTCTATAAAATAATTTATCCGTAATTAAGATTACCTGATTGAGCCGATCATGTAAATGTAATTAACTAGAGAGTCGGGCACCACAAAATAATATTTATAGAGCTGTTATCTTCTGAATAAACTCTTAAAGACCTAGTAATATTTTACATCAATAGCAGTCAATATTAATCGTCATCTTAATTAAGTCTCATCTGAAAGTTGTAAATTCTTGTTTATCTGCATGAACCCTGGCTAACAAGTTGAACCAGCAATACAAAATTGGGTTTAATTCTTTATTTACTAAATACCTAACTAATCACACGGAATTACACATACACATAATTAAATCATAACTTGATTACAAATGACGTCCTAAAGGAAAACGTCCCTAGCGGGCGGAACAGATATGACAGCTTGTTACACAAAAGAAAAGGGGTTGGGTTTGAGTGAAAGAGCGGGAAGACTGAGGAACAAAGGGCGAAGCTGTGCTATCGTAAATACAGTATCTATGTATTCTCAATTACCACCCATTTTGAAAAGTAAAATGCAATAAATATTTACTCTGAGCTGCGCTTCGGTAGGTTGGTGGTAGATGGAAGGCTGTTTTGCCCAACCGAGTCCTTTGTTCTTTTGAAGAATGTCTCTGCTGGTAAATTGAATACGTTGTAGTAACGTCGTTGTGTGGTAGACGGGATACTCTGTCTGTTCCTTCCTAACCCTCGTTTGCAGCGGCTGTTGCTAACTGAACGGCTAGGAGGTATCACTTCTGTAGTGAATAAGATTTCAAAGTTCATACCATTCGCAACCAAAGCTCACGCTGATGTTGCCTTCGTTCTGTAGTTATTATCTGAACCATTCTGACATCAGACCGTCGTCCTCACGTCCTCAGAACAGGAGGTTATATTGTCATCAAGGGCTTATATAGGAAGGGAGAGGAGGGCGTGTTTAAAAAGTTTTATAGCCCATGTCCCTTCACAGGGGCTGGCCACTGATTGAGCAGAGCCCTATCTTATGAAAACCAAAATCTCACATTTTAGAAGCTAAAATCAAATTTCATCCCATCACCAATAATTTCATATTTAAACATTTAAATTGAACAAAAATTCCATGTGAATCCGATAACTCTGATATGTAGACTTTCCACTGTAGAGTCATCTTTATGTCATCTTATCATTGATGACAATGTCTCAGATGACAACCGAACTGACATCATATTCATTAAGTACCACCGCATATGTTCAATTGGTCGGGTTACCAGAATATAGTTCATTTCCCCCCACCTTCTGATGTTCCCAGAATCTCTATGTTAACCAAGGGTTTTGCAAATGTCAGTAGGGTAGAGAGAGGAAAAAGGGGGGAAGAGGTATTTATGACTGTCATAAACCTACCCCAGGCCAACGTCATGACAGGGGAATATGGTGAGCTCTGTAGAGTAACGAGGATGGAGGTAGAGATGATGGTTGGAGGTTCAGTGTTTCCCCTAGGATTTCTTTCAGCAGCGTTTGTATGCCGGGACATTTGTTTTTTTGTTTTTTTTTTGGGGGGGGGGGGCTTAGAAAGGCATTCTACTCCAAAATGCATGAATATTTAATTATGTGGACACAATCTGAAATATAACTAATTCGTGCCACTGCACTGTAGGGAAATGAGGAGCAAGCTTGCGACCATGCTCACTCGGTTTCCTACAAGTATACATTGTAACTTGTCACTCTAATTTTAAAGGGATAGTGCGAGATTTTGGCAATTCATTAATTTTGGCCTGACCTGTGGGCGAAAACAGCTCGTTGATGAGAGAGGTCGAAAATGGCAAGAATTGCGCAAGCTAACAGGCGGGTCGCAAACAGACCAATAAGGGCGCACTACAACAGTAGTTGTAGCACAACTCGTCCATCCTTGTCAAGCATGGGTTACTGCAGCAGAAGACCACACCTGGTTCCACTCCTTCCAGCTAAAAAAAGAAGAAGCGGCTCCAGTGGGCACACGATCACCAACATTGGACAATTGAAGAGTGGAAAAATGTTGCCTAATCAGACGAATCCCGGTTGCTGTTGCATCATTCCGAAGGCAGAGTCAGGATTTGGCATAAGCAGCATGAGTCCATGGCCCCATCCTGCCTGGTGTCAACGGCACAGGCTGGTGAAGGTGGTTTAATGATGTGGGGAATGTTTTCATAGCACACATTAGGTCCCTTGATACCAATTGAGCAATGTTTGAACGCCACACCTTGTAGAATCCATGCCATGAAGAATCCAGGTTATTCTGGAGGCAAAGGGGGGTCCGACCTGGTACTAGATGGGTGTACCTTATAAACTGGCACCTGAGTATATATTCAGTCAATAAAAACAAGATCCATTTGAGAACCCTTCATTGAAACCATAATGAGCTGTGTTAACTGCTCGGGTCTGGCAGGGTCTACAGAGGCGCTTTGCAGTGGCAAAAGATGTGATGCGAGATTGCTGCTGCTTGTTCCATTCCAATAACGTTTCTTTGCGATAAGCATATGATTTGTCAAGAAGCTAGTTATACTATGATAGGAGAGCTTAAAAGTGATAGGGGACATATTTAGCATAATCCTGGTGTGCAGGTCAGGCAGCCTACATTTCTGCGTACTCATGCGTTCACACATCAGTGACAAGACAGAGAAACCAGACATGTGCTCCAAACGAAAGACAATGAAGAAATGTAAATACAACTGGTAATTAAATAAACCACAACTTCATTATCACAAGTATTGTGCCGTTCGTGAGCTCCCCAAACAAGGTCCACTAAGAGAATGAGAATGGTATGCAGTATTAATACATTTAATGAACAGAAAGGACCTTAACCAAACATTCTAGAAACGGCAATGATTAACGGTAGCCTACATATACTACTGGTGAAACTTTTGCTATATAGTGGGGAATTCATGAAAACTGGCAAGCAATTAAAACCATGAAAACTATGAATGCACACAAATCTGTGGGAGTCGGTGCGCATGGAGAGAGACGTGCCTGGCATGGAGAGAGACGTGCCTGGCATGGAGAGAGACGTGCCTGGCATGGAGAGAGACGTGCCTAAGAGCTTTGTCGCCACAAAGTACTTGAAAAAAATTGCACCTCTTGAAATTTTCCGGATTGACTGACCTTCATGTCTTAAAGTATTATGGACTGTTGTTTCTCTTTGCTTATTTGAGCTGTTCTTGCCATAATATGTACCTGGTCTTTAACCAAACTGGGCTATCTGTTGTATAATAACCCTACTTTGTCACAACACAACTAATTGGCTCAACACATTAAGAAGGAAATAAATTCCACAAATGAACTTTTAACAAGGCACACCTGTTAATTGAAATGCATTCCAGGTGATTACCTCATGAAGATGGTTGAGGGAATTCCAAGAGTGTGCAAAGCTGTCATCAAGGCAAAGGGTGGCTACTTTGAAGAATCTCAAATATAAAATATATTTTGATTTGTTTAACACTTTTTTGGCTACTACATGATTCCATATGTGTTATTTTATAGTTTTGTTGTCTTCGCCATTATTGTACAATGTAGAAAATAATAAAAATAAAGAAAAACCCTTGAATGAGTAGGTGTGTCCAAACCTTTGACTGTTACTGTATGTAAATGTAATATTTCATTTATTTTTTTAAATACATTTTCAAACCTGTTTTTGCTTTGTCATTATTGGGTATTGATGAGGGATATTTTTTAAATCCATTTTAAAATAAGGCTGTAACGTAACAAAACGTGGAAAAAGTCAAGGAGTCTGAATACTTTCTGAAGGCACTGTATATTCGGCAATGATTTACCAGTGGCGGCACGCCTCTGCTTAATGACTGTAGTGGAAGCACTGAGGTTTATAGGAGGTACATAGTTACCCGATGACCCAGGTGTTCTGCTTTATGTTATAGAAGAACAGGTCATTGTAAAGGTAAGACTGAAAGGAAGGAAATAAACCCACTGTCAACTAAAAACCTATTCATCCAAAGTCAACAAGGATTTGTCCAAAACATTTGTGTAAGGATATAATGATGTTCAAGGTATATCAATCTTACCTTTTTGAGGTTGAAGAATTCGCCCCCAAACAAGATCAGTTCTTCCTTGTCGGGGTATGCTGACAGAGAGGAATTCAACCTGAGGAGTGATGAGACCAACAGGATACTGACACTGGATATTAATATCCCCTGACACATGGTCTGGATCAATATGGGTATGACCATCTGAAATCGCAAAACTCGGGCAAAACACCATATGGTAATTGGTCTGGGCCACCATTATCACGTTTTTTCAACTGGTCGTTCAGTACAGTACCGTTTCTATTGAATTCAATGTTGCACACCGTTTTTTTTTTCATACTAAATGCAACCCAGGTTTCAAAACACTTTCCCCCATTTTGTGCCTATTGAACACAGACCAGGGGTGTATTGATTACATCAATGGAAACTGTCTACCGTTTCATGTTTTGTAACAGAATCAGCGTAATGAATACACACCAGGTCAATGTCCAGGACTTACAGGTCCAATGCAGTCATTTTTTCTCAATATCAAATCATTTCTGGGTAACAATTAAAGCTGCAATATGTAACTTTTTGGACGATCCCAATAAATTCTCATTGAAATCAAGTCTAAGAAGTGGTAGATCTGTTCTGTGTGTGCTATTTTGATACTTCCTGTTCTTAAGTTTTGTTTTTGCGTCTTTTACTTTCAGTTTTGTACAATATTTTTATTTATGGAAAATATATTTCACTGCGGTTTAGATGGTACAATGATTCTCTACATTATACTTGCTTATTTTGTTACATAAACTGAAATTAGGCGAACTATTTGAATTTTTGCAACCAGGAAATGACAGAGTGATTTCTGCATAGTGCATCTTTAAGTACCTTACTGTGATTGTTTTCAATTAAAATGGTTAAAAAAAATGTATAAAAAAAAAGAGCTTATCAAAGAGCAATTTCTCAGGCATGAATTTTGCTGGGACTGTCTGCGAGTGGTCTGAGTGGGAAAGAAAAACAAGATGTGTCAGGAGAAGTGCAGGATCATCATAAGGAGACATATATTAGGAATACAGAAGAGGAATAGAGGGAAAAAGAGAGGCAGAGGAGGTCTACAAGAGAGAGGGAGGAAGATGGTGAGCTTGAGTCTTAAAAATGGAGGAAAAAAGGGAGATGGTTTGTTAAAGAAGGTAGAAAGTATAAGCAGAGTGAGCTGAAGACAGGAGGAGAAATAGAAGTGAAAGAGGGCTAAGTTCTCGGAGCGCGAGGATTGCATCGAGTGTCAGAATAAAGATGAGTCTGTGGAAAAAGTGGACCCTTGCCTTTTGGCTGATCCATTTGTGGTTTCAGGGTGGGTGAAAACAGAGTTGGGTACTGTGGAATCGGTGAGGGTAACCAGAAGTAGTCTTGTGATAATTGTTTGTGTTTCTGCTGGTCAGAGGGAGAAGGCACTCGGTGTTAAACAAATGGGTGCAAGAAATGTGAATTGTTTTGCTCTCAAGAAATGGGCGCCATTGAAAGGAGTGATTACTGGGGTAGCAGTAAATGTTAAAGTTCACCAACTGAAGGGGAAGATTCCCGGTATTTGTGATGCTCTTCATTTGGTGCAAACGCAGACAAGGTGGCGAGAGTGGTGAAACAGAAAAGTAATTGTCTGTTCTTTTGAGTTTTGATGTTGGGTCCTTGCCTGACAAAGTGATGTTAGGATATATAAGTTATCCTGTACAAGCTTTTGTGCCGAATACATTACGTTGTTACAGGTGTCAAGCTTATGGGCATGTGGCAGCAGTGTGTAGGAGGGAGGTTCCTAGGTGTGAGACGTGTGCAAAAGGCCATGAGATAAAGGAATGTGTAGCATTGGGGATAGTAGTGGTATGTGTTTATTGTAGGGGTGCCCATGAGGATGGGGATAAGAAGGTTGTGGTGGCAGCTGCAGAGAAGTATTTGGGTGTGCGAGACTTGACATCAGAAGAGTTACAGGATGTGTTAAGTGGGGATTTCCCATCCTTTCAGGTTGTCGGCATGAAGTAGGATTAAATATATTTAAATAGTGTAGTAGGGTGGTATTATTTTAATTACATTTCTTTTTAGAATTGTATGTTTTTTGTTTGTGTGTGTGTAGTGTTAGGTGGTAGGGTATTTGTTTACTTTTAATTATTTTCAAGCAAATGTCACCAGGCAGACCAAAACTCCATCCCACCAAACAGGCTGATATTTATTTTCAAACAGCTCTTACATTAAAAGGCCATCATAATCATAATATCATAATTTTTTATATATCATAATTTTTCAACCTCATAGTGTGGAAATATATATAAAACACAAGTATATCACGTTTTTGACTGTACTGAGCCTTTAAATGGGTCACCTGAGTGAGAGCAGGCAGTCTCCACAACTGTTGTCTTCTTGGCATCCATGGACTGATACTCAGGTATCAGTGTCGCCAGGCCAAATGCCAGAGGAAATTGTTCACTGTGTACAGTGTTGGTAATGTGTACTGTAGACAATGGCATTCTGTGATTGATTTGCCATTTCACACATGCCAAAGTTAAGCCATAAAGACATATTTCTCGACTTTAAAGTTTAAACTGTAAGTAGTAGCTAGCAGTTGGTAGAGGTGACAATGACATGCAAAGCCTAGCTAGGTACCTCTTCTCATTTAAACATCTGAAACCTTTGTATCAATTTTCGCAGCTGTCTCATTGGCTCCTTTCAGTTTGTGTATTGTCAGCTAAACCAATCACTTCCGGGTAGACATTTTCAAAATAAAAGTCCACGACATAATAGTAGAAAAGTGTCAATAACCTGTTTTCATTCATGATATCAAAAATGATTAGATAAATATTAACAATGATTCATATTTAAGTGACATCTGCATTACATTTGGGTTTTAAAACATGTTCAGAGGTCAAATAAAAAACAAAATGTCTGTATGCAGCACATATAGCTAGCATGGACAGGAAAAATGATTAAAATCAAAATCAAATCAAATGTATTTATATAGCCCTTCGTACATCAGCTGATATCTCAAAGTGCTGTACAGCCTAAAACCCCAAACAACAAGCAATGCAGGTGCAGAAGCACGGTGGCTAGGAAAAACTCCCTAGAAAGGCCAAAACCTAGGAAGAAACCTAGAGAATAAACAGGCTATGAGGGGGGGGCAGTCCTCTTCTGGCTGTGCCGGGTGGAGATTATAACAGAACATGGCCAAGATGTTCAAATGTTCATAAATGACCAGCATGGTCAAATAATAATAATCACAGTAGTTGTCGAGGGTGCAGCAAGTCAGCACCTCAGAAGTAAATGTCAGTTGGCTTTTCGTAGCCAATCATTAAGAGTATCTCTACCACTCCTGCTGTCTCTAGAGATTTGAAAACAGCAGGTCTGGGACAGGTAGCATGTCCGGTGAACAGGTCAGGATTCCATAGCCGCAGGCAGAACAGTTGAAACTGGAGCAGCAACACGGCCAGGTGGACTGGGGACAGCAAGGAGTCATCATGCCAGGTGTTCCTAGGGCTCAGGTCCTCCGAGAGAGAGAAAGAAAGAGAGAATTAGAGAGAGCATACTCAAATTCACACAGGACACCGGATAAGACAGGAGAAGTACTCCAGATATAACAAACTGACCCTAGCCCCCTGACACATAAACTACTGCAGCATAAATACTGGAGGCTGAGACAGGAGGGGTCAGGAGACACTGTGGCCCCATCCGATGATATCCCCGGACAGGGCCAAACAGAAAGTATATAACCCCACCCACTTTGCCAAAGCACAGCCCACACACCACTAGAGGGATATCTTCAACCACCAACTTACCATCCTGAGACAAGGCCGAGTATAGCCCACAAAGATCTCCGCCACGGCACAACCCAAGGGGGGGCGCCAACCCGATTGATTGCAGGTCCATAAAACCACGATCCAGTCCCTAGAATACAAAGCAGGTGAGTTTGAACCAAAAGCTACGCCATAGGCAGTTTTCCTGGACTTTTACTGTGTTCGAAAAGCTTAAAGTGGGGCACCTGAACACTATACTGTACAAAAATAGCGCTGCACAGGAAAAGCGATTGTATGTGTGCCACGGCCAAACAGGTGTTAGTTTGTTTGGAAGTGTAAATAAGAAATCCCAGATATGTTCTAACGAAAAAGGTTTTTAAGTCTTAAGTTAAAAACATTTTCATTCATGAAATGCAATTTCTGACATGTTGTGGTTTACTTATTGTTTAATCATTCAAGACTCCCATTGTTATATCATTTTCAAACAAAACTGCTTGACTGTAGCCTATTTAAAGCAAAATTGATAACAAATAAAAACATTATTATTAAAAAATCCCTATCTGTTCTAACAAAAATTTTATTTTAACTATTACAGCTGTCACGAACCGGCTCAAAGCCCGTAACAAAAGGGAGACAACGTGGAGATAAGGAGTAACAAAACATATATTTATTAAATAAAGTAAACTAAGTACAATATACAATGGTGTGTGTAATCAGTAATCAGAAGTGTAAGTGAGTGTTTTGCATGCATGAATGTGATAATGCAGGGTGTTGAAAGGTGCCAAAGCAAACAACCAAAAACCACCAAGATACACAACAAAATCTATAAAGGTGTCTGCATGGAGAGTATCTTCCATGAATGGGGAAGTGGTGTATTTATCCTGGGACACACCAGGCCCAGGTGTTTCCCATGTAGCTGACGACCCTCCCAACTCCGCCCACCGGCATCCTAATAAGGAAACAAGAACAAAGAGAGAATACGGCAGACAGAGTAGGAGGGTCGTCACACAGCATGGCAAAGAACTTTCAACATTTAATTTATGTAATTGCTTTATCGGAAATATATGTTGTGGTTGCGTGAGGCTTGGAGCACACGGAATCAGTAGTCTATTAAACAAACACAAAAAAACAGGCAACAGAAGCATGATCTAATTTCTGAAGATAACGCAGAACAAAAATATAAACACAACATGTAAAGTGTTGGTTCCATGCTTCATAAGCTGAAGTAAAATATAATTTCACGTGCACAAAATGCTTAATTGAGTCACATTTTATGCACAAATGTGTTTAAATCCCTATTAGACTGAAGTTTTCCTTTGCCTAGATAATCCCTCCACTTGACAAGTGTGGCATATCAAGAAGCTGATTAAACAGCATGATCATTACACAGGTGCATCTTGTGCTGGGGACAAAAGGCCACTCTAAAATGTGCAGTTTTGTCACACAACACAATGCCACATATGTCTCAAGTTGTGGGAGCGTGGAATTGGCATGCTAACTGCAGGAATGTCCACCAGAGCTGTTGACAGATAATTTAATATTAATTTCTCTACCATAAGCCGCCTCCAATGTTGCTATAGAGAATTTGGCAGTATGTCCTCACACCCGCAGACCACGTGTTACCATGCCAGCCCAGAATCTCCACATCTGGCTTTTTCACTGGCGGGATGGTCTGAGACCAGCCACCCGGACAGCTGATGAAACTGTGGGTTTTCACAACTGAATCATTTCTGTACAAACTGTCAGAAATGTCTCAGGGAAGCTCATCTAAGGACTCGTTGACCTCACCAGGGACTTGACCTGACTGCAGTTTGGCGTCGTAACCGACTTCAGTGGGAAAATGCTTACCTTCGATGGCCACTGGCACGCTGGAGAAGTGTGCCCTTTACAGATGAATACCAGTTTCAACTGTACCAGGCAGATAGCTTGTATGGCGTTGTGTGGGTGAGCGGTTTGCTGATGTCAACATTGTGAAGAAAATGCCCCAAGGTGGCGTTGGGTTTTGGGATGGGCAGGCATTTGCTACGGACAACGAACACAATTGCATTTTATCGATGGCAAATTTAATTTCAGATACTGTGACGACATCCTCAGGCCCACTGTCGTGCCATTCATCCGCCGCCATAATATCATTTTTCAGCATGTCGCAAGGATCTGTGCATAACTCCTGGAATTCCTGGAAGCTGAAAATGTCCCAGTTCTTCCATGGCCTGCATACTCAGACATGTCACCCATTGAGCATGTTTGGGATGCTCTGGATCGACGTGTACGACAGTGTTCCAGTTCCCACCAATATCCAGAAACTTTGCACAGCTATTGAAGAGGAGTGGAACAACATTCCACAGGCCACAATCAATAGCCTGATCAACTATGTGAAGATGTCGCTCTGCATGAGGCAAATGGTGGTCACACCAGATACGGACTGGTTTTCTGATCCACGCCCCTACCTTTTTTTAAGGCTGTGACCAACTGATGCATATCTGTATTCCTAGTCATGTGAAATCTGTAAATTAGGGCCTAAGGAATTTATTTCAATTGACTGATATCCTCATACGAACAGTAACTCAGTAAAATCTTATTCAGTATAAAGCAACAGAGTCAAAAAATCCCCATCAAAATCTGTCAATTTAAGCTAGATACGTTTTTTTTTTGGATGGGCTGCATCAAAATCCACTGCATCCGTCAATGTCAGCCATCCGCATCTGTGGAGGAATATGATCACTCTGTGGAAAGGGGAGACTGATGATGGTGTTCTCCATTTTGCTCTCCACAAGTGTTATACAGGGACTCTTCTGAAGGTAACCCATACAAACAAAATGAAGTATGCTGGTAGTTTGGTGCTAACAAAAACAAGGGGTTAAATTTGTTCCCCATAAAATATATACAGTACCAGTCAAAAGTTTAGACACACCTAATCATTCAAGGGATTTTCTTTATTTTTACTATTTTCTACATTGTAGAATAATAGTGAAGACATCAAAACTAAGAAATAACACATATGGAATCGTGTAGTAACCAAATAAGTGTTAAACAAAACAAAATATATTTTAGATTCTTCAAAGTAGCCACTCTTTGCCTTAATGACAGCTTTGCACACTCTTGGCATTTTCTCAACTAGCTTCATGAGGAATGTTATTCCAACAGTCTTGAAGGAGTTCCCACATAGGCTGAGCACTTGTTGACTGCTTTTCCTTCACTCTGCGGTCCAAATCATCCCAAACCATCTCAATTGGGTTGTCAGGTGATTGTGGAGGCCAGGTCATCTGATGCAGCACTCTACCACTCTCCTTCTTGGTCAAATAGCCCTTACACAGCCCTGAGGTGTGTTTTGGGTCATTGGCCTGTTAAAAAACAAATGATAGTCCCACTAAGCGCAAACCACGTGGGATGGGCATATCACTGCAGAATTCTGTGCTAGCCATGCTATTTAAGTGTGCCTTGAATAAATCACAAGACAGTGTCACCAGCAAAGCACCCCCTGCACCATCACCCATCCTCCTCCATGCTTCACGGTGGGAACCACACATGCAGAGATCATCCGTTCACCTACTCTGCATCTCACAAAGACACGGTAGTTGGAAACAAAAATCTCAAATTTGGACTCATCAGACCAAAATAACAGATTTCCACTGGTCTAATGTCTATTGCTTGTGTTTCTTGGTTCCAACCGTCATGCCTTTGTGAGACGCGGTGTGGGTGAATTGATGATCTCCGCATGTGTATTTCCCAACGTAAAGCAATGAGAAGGTGGTGTTATGGTGTGGGGGTGCTTTTCTGGTGACACTGTGATTTATTTAGAATTCACACTTAACCAGCATGGCAACCACAGCATTCTGCAGCAATAAGCCATCCCATCTAGTTTGGGCTTAGTGGGACTATCATTTGGATAGGAGGGCTTTCTCCTATAGAGCTCCATTTTTATGGAATGGTCTGCCTACCCATGTGAGAGACGCAGACTCGGTCTCAAACTTTGTCTTTACTGAAGACATCTCTTCGGTGGATCATATGATTGAGTGTAGTCTGGCCCAGGAGTGTGAAGGTGAACAGAAAGGCTCTGGAGCAACGAACCGCCCTTGCGGTCTCTGCCTGGCCAGTTCCCCTCTTTCCACTGGGATTCTCTGCCTCTAACCCTATTACAGGGGCTGAGTCACTGGCTTACTGGTGCTCTTTCATGCCGTCCCTAGGAGGGGTGATTCACTTGAGTGGGTTGAGTCACTGATGTGATCTTCCTGTCTGGGTTGGAGCCCTCCCTTGGGTTGTGCCGTGGCAGAGATCTTTGTGGGCTATACTCGGCCTTGTCTCAGGATAGTAAGTTGGTGGTTGAAGATATCCCTCCAGTGGTGTGGGGGCTGTGCTTTGGCAAAGTGGGTGGGGTTATAGCCTTCCTGTTTGGCCCTGTCCGGGGGTATCATCAAATGGGGCCACAGTGTCTGCTGACCCCTCCTGTCTAAGCCTCCAGTATTTATGCTGCAGTAGTTTGTGTCGGGGTATGTATGCTCTCTCTAATTCTCTTTCTCTCTCTCGGAGGACCTGAGCCCTAGGACCAACCTGGCATGAGGACTCCTTGCTGTCCCCAGTCCACCTGGCCGTGCTGCTGCTCCAGTTTCAACTGTTCAGCACCTGAGGTGCTGACTTGCTGCACCCTCGACAACTACTGTGATTATTATTATTATTTGACCATGCTGGTCATTTATGAACATTTGAACATCTTGGCCATGTTCTGTTATAATCTCCACCCGGCACAGCCAGAAGAGGACTGGCCATCCCTCATAGCCTGGGTCCTCTCTAGGTTTCTTCCTAGGTTTTAGCATTTCTAGGGAGTTTTTCCTAACCACCGTGCTTCTACACCTGCATTGCTTGCTGTTTGGGGTTTTAGGCTGGGTTTCTGTACAGCACTTTGATATATCAGCTGATGTACGAAGAGCTATATAAATTTGATTTGTTTTTCAACAGGACAATGACCCAACACACCTGCAGGCTGTGTAAGCGCTATTTAACCAGATGGAGTGCTGAATCAGATGACCTGGAGTCCACAACACCCGACCTCAACCCAATTGAGTTGGTTTGGGATGAATTGGACGGCAGAGTGAAGGAAAATCAGCCAACAAGTGCTCAGCATATGTGGGAACTCCTTCAAGACTGTTGGAAAAAGCATTCCAGGTGAAGCTGGTTGAGAGAATGCAAAGCTGTCAAAGGCAAAGGGTGGCTATTTAAGAAAAATATATTTTCATTTGTTTAACACTTTTTTGGTTACTACATGATTCCATGTGTTATTTCATAGTTGTGATGTCTTCACTATTATTCTACAATGTAGAAAACAGTGAAAATAAAGAAAAACCCTTGAATGAGTAGGTGTTCTAAAACTTTTGATCGGTAGTGAGTGAGTGAGTATACACATACATATACACAGTTGAAGTCGGAAGTTTACATAGCCAAATACATTTAAACAAAGTTTTTCCCAATTACTGACACTTAATCCTAGTAAGAATTCCGTCTTAGGTCAGTTAGGATCACCACTTTATTTTAAGAATGTGAAATGTCAGAATAATAGGAGAGAGAATTATTGATTTCAGCTTTTATTTATTTCATCACATTCCCAGTGGGTCAGAAGTTTACATACACTCAATTAGTATTTGGGAGCATTGCCTTTAAATTGCTTAACTTGGGTAAAATTTTCACAACCTTCCCACAATAAGATGGGTGAATTTTGGCCCATTCCTCCTGACAGAGCTGGTGTAACTGAGTCAGGTTTGTAGCCTCCTTCACGCACACACGCTTTTTCAGTTCTACCCACACATTTTCTATGGGATTGAGGTCAGGGCTTTGTGATGGCCACTCCCAATTCCTTGACTTTGTTGTCCTTAAGCCATTTTGCCACAACTTTGGAAGTATGCTTGGGGTCATTGTCCATTTGGAAGACCCCATTTCTAATAAATTAATTCAATATTATCACAACAAATCAATTTCAAATTAAATTCCTTCAGGCTATTCACATCACTGTTCAAATAGCCTACCCATACTGGAAATACAATGATACAAGTTGAAATGATTGAAAACAAATCCTACAGTAAATGTTTAATACAATGCGCATTAATTCCATTACCTGGGAGAAGATAAAACGTTTTTACAATTGCAATTCCAAAAGTCAAAAAACAGCCTAATTCCAATTAAATTCCATAACTTGAAGATTTTAAAGTATATTCTCCACTTTATGGATGAATTCAAATGTCTAATTAAATTGACCCCAAATCTGGGAGACATTACACTCACCTTAATCAGGAGGACATATGGCACAAACCGGTAGATAAAACTGAAAATACTGATTCAATTGTGTTGACACTAATAAAAAGACTAATGTTTTATACAAAATAAATGCTATGTACCATTGCCATCTAGGCCTTTTGGGCTCCCGAGTGGTGCAGTGTTCTAAGGCACTGCATCTCAGTGCTAGAGGCGTGACTACAGACACCCTGGTTCGAATCCAGGCTGTATCACAACCAGCTGTGATTTATTTTATTTTTTTAAATACAAGTTATTCAGTGGGCTGCTTCTCCACCTAGTGGTGACACTCCATCA
Source organism: Oncorhynchus clarkii lewisi (assembly GCF_045791955.1). Classification (NCBI taxonomy): domain Eukaryota; kingdom Metazoa; phylum Chordata; class Actinopteri; order Salmoniformes; family Salmonidae; genus Oncorhynchus; species Oncorhynchus clarkii. The sequence continues at coordinate 22,834,936 of NC_092147.1, forward strand.
CTAATGATGGGCATTATCAGCAAAAAGCACAGAAGCATCCAAAATCGCATTTCCACTGCCTCTTGTATTTAGAAAATACACTAAACAAAAAATATAAACACAACATTTAAAGTGTTGGTCCTGTGTTTCATGAGCTGAAATAGAAGATCCCAGAAATGTTTCATAATCACAGAATTTCTCAAAAATGTTGTGCACAAATTTGTTTACATCCCTGTTAGTGAGCATTTCTCCTTTGCAAAAACAATCCATCCACCTGACAGGTGTGGCATATCAAGAAGCTGATTAAACAGCATGATCTTTGCACAGGTGCACCTTGTGCTGGGGACAATAAAAAGCCATTGCAAAATGTGCTGTTTTTTCACAACACAATGACATAGACGTCTCAAGTTGAGGGAGCGTGCAATTGGAATGCTGACGGCAGTAACATCCACCAGAGCAGTTGCCAGAGAATTTAATGTTAATTTCTCTACCATAAGCTGGCTTCCAACGTCGTTTTAGAGAATTTGGCAACAAGTCCAACAGGCCTCACAACCGCAGACCACGAGTAACCATGACAGCCCAGGACCTCCACATCTGCCTTTTTCACCTGCAGGATCTTCCATGACCAGCCACCGGACAGGTGATGAAACTAAGGATTATTTGTGTCTGTAATAAAGCCCTTTTGTGGGGAAAAACTTATGACTGGCAGGGCCTGGCTCCCCATTGGGTGAGCGCAAGCCCTCCAAGGCCCACCCATGGCTGCGCCCCTGCCCAGTCATGTAAAATCCATAGATTATTAACTAATTAATATATTTAAATTGACTGATTTCCTTAAATGAACTAACTCAGTAAAATCGATGAAAATGTTGCGTCAATATTTTTGTTCAGTATATACACTGCTCAAAAAAATAAAGGGAACACTTAAACAACACAATGTAACTCCAAGTCAATCACACTTCTGTGAAATCAAACTGTCCACTTAGGAAGCAACACTAATTGACAATAAATTTCACATGCTGTTGTGCAAATGGAATAGACAACAGGTGGAAATTATAGGCAATTAGCAAGACACCCCCAATAAAGGAGTGGTTCTGCAGGTGGTGACCACAGACCACTTCTCAGTTCCTATGCTTCCTGGCTGATGTTTTTGTCACTTTTGAATGCTGGCGGTGCTTTCACTCTAGTGGTAGCATGAGACGGAGTCTACAACCCACACAAGTGGCTCAGGTAGTGCAGCTCATCCAGGATGGCACATCAATGCGAGCTGTGGCAAGAAGGTTTGCTGGGTCTGTCAGTGTAGTGTCCAGAGCATGGAGGCGCTACCAGGAGACAGGCCAGTACATCAGGAGACGTGGAGGAGGCCGTAGGAGGGCAACAACCCAGCAGCAGGACCGCTACCTCCGCCTTTGTGCATGGGTGAGCAGGAGGAGCACTGCCAGAGCCCTGCAAAATGACCTCCAGCAGGCCACAAATGTGCATGTGTCTGCTCAAACAGTCAGAAACAGATTCCATGAGGGTGGTATGAGGGCCCGACGTCCACAGGTGGGGGTTGTGCTTACAGCCCAACACCGTGCAGGACGTTTGGCATTTGCCAGAGAACACCAAGATTGGCAAATTCGCCACTGGCGCCCTGTGCTCTTCACAGATGAAAGCAGGTTCACACTGAGCACATGTGACAGACGTGACAGAGTCTGGAGATGCCGTGGAGAACGTTCTGCTGCCTGCAACATCCTCCAGCATGACCGGTTTAGCGGTGGATCAGTCATGGTGTGGGGTGGCATTTCTTTGGGGGGGCCGCACAGCCCTCCATGTGCTCGCCAGAGGTAGCCTGACTGCCATTAGGTACCGAGATGAGATCCTCAGACCCCTTGTGAGACCATATGCTGGTGCGGTTGGCCCTGGGTTCCTCCTAATGCAAGACAATGCTAGACCTCATGTGGCTGGAGCGTGTCAGCAGTTCCTGCAAGAGGAAGGCATTGATGCTATGGACTGGCCCGCCCGTTCCCCAGACATGAATCCAATTGAGCACATCTGGGACATCATGTCTCCACCAACGCCACGTTGCACCACAGACTGTCCAGGAGTTGGCGGATGCTTTAGTCCAGGTCTGGGAGGAGATCCCTCAGTAGACCATCCGCCACCTCATCAGGAGCATGCCCAGGCATTGTAGGGAGGTCATACAGGCACGTGGAGGCCACACACACACTACTGAGCCTCATTTTGACTTGTTTTAAGGACATTACATTCAAGTTGGATCAGCCTGTAGTGTGGTTTTCCACTTTAATTTTGAGTGTGACTCCAAATCCAGACCTCCATAGTTTGATAAATTTGATTTCCATTGATAATTTGTGTGATTTTGTAGTCAGCACATTCAACTATGTAAAGAAAAAAGTATTTAATAAGAATATTTCATTCATTCAGATCTAGGATGTGTTATTTTAGTGTTCCCTTTATTTTTTTGAGCAGTGTATATCATGCTGCTAGGTAACTAATGTAACTGTGCAGCTAAGTCAATAAGTCTAGTTTATGGTCAAGTCCTATTGCTGCACCATTGTCCACTTTCACTACAGATGTCATATAGGCAGGTAAGTGGCATTGCATCTACTTTTTGTTGATGGGGCTTTTTTTTCCCATATTTGTTGCTGGGGGGTGCTTTGAACAATGTTAAATTACAATTTATTCTACATTGTAACCATCTAAGCCAATAAGGTGGTGCTAGTACAATTAAATATATTCGGTATTGTAAATATTTAGAAATGCAAGTAAAACTGATGCAAGGTTTGAGCAGAAAGGTACGACAATTATTTTATTTTTTAAATAAAACTTTAGCCAGCATTCCCAAGTTGGCAATAACCTGCCTGCCCAATTTAATTTAATCAAGCACAAAAAGACAGAAACCCATGTGAGACTGGTGGTGCCACTAAACTTCAGTGTATAAATCAGGAAAAAGACATAAGGTCAATTTAAATAAGAATTGTTTTTAAAACAAGAATTCATTCAACTTTTGCCCAATCAGGCATTACCTTTGCAGTCACCTGAATAACTCACCTAGGATCGGGCAGCCTTCTGAGAATCTGGAGGCGAGCGAGTAAACTCCCACTGCCATCCGTTCGTTCTCCTTGCTAATGTGCAATCATTGGAAAATAAAATGGATGACCTACGATTAAGATAATCCTACCAACGGGACATGAAAAACTGTAACATCTTATGTTTCACCGAGACGTAGTGAACGACGATACAGACAATATAGAGCGTTTTCTTGCACCGGCAGAACATAGACGCTACCTCTGTTAAGACGAGGGGAGGGGGTGTGTGTCTATTTGTAAATAACAGCTGGTGCGCGATGTCTAATATTAAAGAAGTCTCGAGGTATTGCTCGCCTGAGGTAGAGTACCTTATGATAAGCTGTAGACCAGACCATCTAGAGTTCTCATCTATATTATTCGTAGCCGTCCATTTACCTCCACAGAATGAAGCTGGCACTAAGACCGCTTCTCAACCAACTCCATTAGGTCATAAACCAAGAAGAAAATGCTCCCCCAGAAGTGGCGCTCCTAGTGGCCCAGGGACTTTAATGCAGGCAAACTTAAATCAGTTTTACCAAATTGTACCAGCATGTCACATGTGCAACCAAAGAAAAAAAATCCTAGACCACCTTTACTCCACAGACAGAGATGCATACAAAGCACTCCCCTGCCCTCCATTTGGCAAATCTGACCATAATTATATCATCCTGATTCCTGCTTACAAGCAACACTAAAGCAGGAAGTACCAGCGACTCACTCAATACGGACGTGGTCAGATGATGCAGATGCTACACTACAGGACTGTTTTGCTAGCACAGACTGGAACATGTTCCTGGATTCATCCAATGGCATTGAGGAGTACACCACCTCAGTCATCGGCTTCATCAATAAGTGCATCGACGACGTCGTCCCCACAGTGACTGTACGTACATATCCCAACCAGAAGCCATGGATTACAGGCAACATCCGCATCGAGCTAAAGGCTAAAGCTGCCGCTTTCAAGGAGTGGGAGACTAATTGGGATGCTTATAAGAAATCCTTCTATGTCCTCAAACGAACCATCAAACAAGCAAAGCAGGATTAAGTTTGAATTCTACTACACCGGCTCTGATGCTCATCGGATGTGGCAGGGCTTAAACTATTACGGATTACAAAGGGAAAACCAGACGCGAGCTGCCCAGTGACGCGAGCCTACCAGACGAGCTAAATGCCTTTTATGCTTGCTTCAAGGCAAGCAACACTGAAGCATGCACGAGCGCACCAGCTGTTCTGGATGACTGTGTGATAACGCTCTCGGTAGCCAATGTGAACAAAACCTATAAACAGGTCAACATTCAAAGCCAAACGGATAACCAGGACGTGTACTCAAAGCAGGCGCAGACCAACTGTCAAGTGTCTTCATTGACATTTTCAACCTCTCCCTGACCGAGTCTGTAATACCTACATGTCCCCAGATCCTCAAAAGGTTCTACAGCTGCACCAACGAGAGCTTCCTGGCCGGTTGCATCACCTCCTGGTATGGCAAATGCTCGGCATCTGACTATAAGGCGCTACAGAGGGTAGTGCGAACGGCCCAGTATGTCACTGGGACCAAGCTTCCTGCCATCCAAGACCTATACAATAGGCGGTGTCAGAGGAAAGACTATAAAATTGTCTGAGACTCCAGTCACCTAAGTTAGACTTTTCTCTACTACTGCACGGCAAGAGGTACCGGAACGCTAAATCTAGGACCAAAAGGCTCAACAGCTTCTACCCCCAAGCCATAAGACTGCTGAACAATTAATAAAATCGTCACCGGACAATTTACATTGATCCCCCCCACCCCCCTTTTTGTATACTGCTGCTACTCACTGTATATTATCTATGCAGTCACTTCATCCCCCACCTACATGTACAAATGACCGCAACTAACCTGTACCCCGCACACTGACTCAGTACCAGTGCCCCCTGTATATAGCCTCATTATTCTTATTGTGTTACTTTTTTATTTTAGTCTACTTGGTAAATATTTTCTTAACTCTTCTTGAACTGGACTGTTGGTTAAGGGCTTGTAAGTAAGCATTTCACAGTAAAGTCTACACTTGTATTTGGCGCATGTGACAAATAAAGTTTGATTTGATTTAGGGGTCTATAGTTAAGCAATAAGTCACGAGGGGGTGTGGTATATGGCCAATATACCACCGTTAAGGGCTGTTCTTAGGCACGACGCATGGGAGTGACTGGACACAGTCCTTAGCTGTGGTATATTAGCCTTATACCACAAACTACCAAGGTACCTTATTGCTATTATAAACTGGTTACCAATGGAATTAAAGCAGTAAAAATAAATGTTTTGTCATACCCATGGTATACGACAGCTATCAGCCAATCAGCATTCAGGGCTCGACCCACTCAGTTTATAACTTCACATGAATGATGTGTTTATTGATTTACACAATATGAACAAATGAGAATTTGGGCTCATGAACATTAACCCTTTGATTTATAGCAAGATCTCCAAGCACTACAGCAAGCACATATCTAATTTCCTAAAGCACGCTCTCATCTCATACAAGGCTTTCCAGACACTCACCCGAGAACATTTCACACTACTGAATAAATCCCCATTGTTCATGACATCTGTAAGCAGGAAGTTGCACCACTGTAGTCTACAGTCTGTAGATAATATTGAGATAATATCACGGAGTCTACACAACAGCAGCATTATAGCAAACACTCCTGTCTCCTTTTCTACTTCTGAAAGTGCCGTCAGAAGATTTACGATAATTATCACCATCACAGTGTGTGCGTGTAACAGCCACACCATCACAGCTATGGTTTTTGTAGTGTCTTATGTCAGAAAAGCCTTTTCCACATCTCTTGCAATAGTAAGGCCTAACTCCAGTGTGGACTTGCATGTGGGCTTTAACATTGTTGGCTTGGCTGAAACCTCTCCCGCAAACATCACATTTGAATGGCTTCTCTCCTGTGTGGATTCGCTCATGCCTTTTCAGATTGGTGTTGACTGCGAAAGTCTTGTCACAATAACTGCATTTGAAGGGTTTTTCACCTGTATGGGTCCGCTCATGTCCTTGAAGAGCTTGCTTCAGAATAAATTTCCTTCCACAGTATTTACATTCATGGGGCTTCACTCCACTGTGAACTCTCATGTGATAGTCAAAAGCATTTTTATATGCAATGGTCTTTCCGCAAATGGAACAAGAATATTGCTTTTGTCCTGTGTGAATTTCTTTATGCTTTTTCAGAGTTAGCATGGAGCTGAAGCCGTTCAAACATATTTTGCAACTGAATGGCTTTGTTGATGTTCCCTCTCTCCCAGGAACCTTATCTCCTTCAGCCATGTGCCATTGTAGATTATGTTGTCTCATTTGGTAATTGTAAATAAAAGTCTTTCCACATAGGTCACACATAAAAGGTTTGGTTGCCCCATGACGGTGCATGTGAGCTTTTAAGTCGGTGGACTGAGGGTAGCTTTTCCCACACACTTTACATTTGTATGGTCTCTCCCCCGTGTGAAGCACTTGGTGTCTGACAAGGTTTCCTTTATGGCCAAAAGCAGCTCCACAGGTCTCACATTTAAATGGCTTCTCCCCTGTATGAATTCGCTTGTGCTTTTCGAGGACGGATTTTGTCCTAAAGCTCTTACCACACTCTGAGCATAAGTGTGGACGTATGTCTGCACCTGTATGTCTTCGCATATGAATTCTTAGGTCATAAGACTGTCTGTAACTCTTCCCACATTCAGCACAGCTGTATGGTTTTTCACCGGTGTGGATTCTCTCATGCCCCATAAGTATGGTCCTTTTTGTGAAACCCTTTCCACAAGTCAGGCACTTGAACGGTCTCTCCACTGCATGAACTAGCCGATGTTGTGTCAGATCTGTCTTGGTAGAGAATGTATTTCCACAGACTTTGCAACTGAAATTGTTTTCTTTGTGATGCAACATGTGACGTTCGAGCTGCTTGGACATTCTGAATGTTTTGCCACATTGACCACAAGCAAATGGCCTCTCTCCTGTGTGAATTAGCTTGTGACGTAACAGCATGCGGTTCAGGCTGAAGGTCTTGTCACAAACATCACAGGTGAAGGGTCTTGTGTGAATTAGCTTATGACCTTCCAGTAACCCTTTCCTGCTGAAGGTCTTCTCACAAATGTCACAATTGAAAGGTTTTGTGTGGATTAGCTTGTGAACTCTCAGCAACTCTTTCTTGCTGAATGTCTTCTCACAAACATCACACTTGAAGCGTTTGTTTTCTGTGGATCCTGTCCCATTAGTAATATTACTGTTTTTATGTCTTTCATGGCTGTCTCTACCGTTGTCAGTGCCCTCTGGAAGAGCAGCTCTCATATGCTCAATGTTGGATTCAGTATCTCTTGGTGAGGGCTCTGTATTCAGTCCATGTGTGTCTCCCAGAGAGGAGTCATACTCCAATGAAGTCGTCTCTGTAGGTTTACTGCAAACTTTGGCAGGACCTAAACATAAAAGGAATGTGAGCATACACATAGTAAAACTATAGCCTAAGTTAAGAGAATTTAACAAAATTATTAGGTTATACTAAATGTATTTAGTTATACAAATAAATCAACCAATATATGGCTATATCAATATTTTGCCTTAAAATAAACATGCTTTTAACAGTCTGTGTATTGTTTTTGAACAACTGGGTCATATTCATTAGCGCACACCACAGAAAAATGTTAAGCAACAGAAAACAAACAGGCGTTTCTTATTGGCGTTCAGGTAGTTACTCCCCATTTTCTTTTGTTTGGTTCTTACTGAATATGACCCTGGACCACGTTCAGCAGAACACAACTTTATAACATGAGATTCAAAGGTAACGGTGCTATTCTGAAAAAACTATTGTTTAGTAAGCCAATGGTGTGGACTGTTTGAGGGAAACATTTAGTTCAGTACAAACCATCACAGCAAACATTGAACTGAACGCACACCTGGTTTGGCAACGATTATTCAAATATAACACCACTGAGGATATTACCTGCACAGACGGATGTTGCGTTAGTGACTGTGTTTGCTTGACTGACATTCCCTGGAAATGCTGAAGCCGCTGTCATTCCAGGCAACAATGGGAGATCTAAAGAACAACAAGAAAAGTTACATTGAAACATGTTCAAAACGCTCTCTCACTTTTTCCTTTCAACAAAATGATGTGTAGGAAGTTAATACAAACAAAACTATCAAAGATGGGGAACAAAACAATCAGTACACCTACAACAGACCTACCTTATTATAGGCAGGAACCTAATGACTGGAGGTCTACAACACTCACCAACTGGTTTTATTGCAAAGATCATTCCGTTGTGCAGAACATGGGTTGGCGTCTGTACTTTCGGTTCAGCCTCCACTTTAGCCAGAGACGTTCTATAATGTTCAGCCTTCTCAGTAATTTCCTTCATATATTCATCCATCTGCTCCACCTTGGTCTTCAGTTTCTCGTTTTCATTTTGCAAACGTGAGGAGGCCACAAGGAATAGTTGGCAGACTTTACGAATACCCTCCCCCATCAACAAATTCATAATGGTGCAGAGCTGTGTAGAGCAATAGAAACAAGTGAACTAGTTAGTTACTGTATACAGCCAGTTTAAGCAGAGGATGTGAAACCAGTAACGATGGCTAGCAACCTAGCTGAGGGCTAGCTAGTAGTACTAGTTAAGTAACGTTGTACCAGGCTGTTTCACAACCGGCCGTGGTTGGGAGTCCAATAGGGCGGCGCACAATTGGCCCAGCGTAGTCCGGGTTTGACCGGTGTAGTCTGTCATTGCAAATACGCATTTGTTCTTAATTGACTTGCCTAATTAAATGAAGGTTAAATAAAACAAAATAAAAAATGTACGTTCGCCAGGTAGTCAAATTAGGTAGTCGGCACCCTCAGCGCGATGGTTGAAAACCAAAAACATCCGGTTTTCAGGGATACGGTATCTTCAACCTAGCTTCCTTTAACCTGAAAATCAGAATCGGGGCCACGTTCAGGTTAATTTAGGTTACAGACGGTAGTTAACGATCTAGGTAGCTAAACACATTTATTCAGATAACTTTTGTTCGTTAGCTAACGTAGCTGGTTGTAGTCACTTGGCGCCCGTCATCATACTGCTCAATGCCAGAAATATTTTAGAATACTCACCTCTCTCCCCGGATTAACGTCGTTGTTAGCGTCAGAGTTTGGCAAAAATTTGTATATTTCTGTCATTGCCATCTCGACGACGAAGGCCATAATCGATGTTGTTTCTGACTGGAACATATTGTAAATTGTAGTCATCTTGACCTTCGACTAATTCAGGTAACGTTAGAATAAAAACTACAAGTCGCAGCTACATTTATCTTAGGTAGCATATTTTTGCTAACTTGCTGATACTGTCATCCGCGTGAAGCCAACTGGCGTCTTGTCAGATCCCTTCCGGGTCACGGATTTTTAGAAATGTTCCAAATCAGAAAAGTGCATGAGCACGAACAATTATTCAGATTTGTTCATATTTAAATATGCACTAGTTTTAGAAAAAGTTTTAGAACACCTACTCATTCAAGGGTTTTTAGTTTATTTAGACTATTTTCTACATTGTAAAAAAAGAAGTGAAGACATCAAAACTATGAAATAACACACATGGAATCATGTAGTAACCAAAAAGTAACCAAAAAGTATTGGGGTATACAGAAGATAGGTTCTGTTTGGTTAAAGACCAAGTCCATATTTTGGCAAGAACAGCTCAAATAAGCAAAGAGAAACAACAGTCCATAATAGTTTAAGACATGAAGGTCAGTCAATTCAGAACATTTCAAGAACTTTGAAAGTTTCCTCAAGTGCAGTTGCAAAACTCATCAAGCGCTATGATGAAACTGGCTCTCATGAGGAGCGCCATAGGAATGGAAGACCCAGAGTTACCTCTGCTGCAGAGGATAAGTTCATTAGAGGTATCAGCCTCAGAAATTGCAGCCCAAATAAATGATTCACAGATTTCAAGTAACAGACACATCTCAACATCAACTGTTCAGAGGAGACTGTGTGAATCAGGCGTTCATGGTTGAATTGCTGAAAAGAAACCACTACAAAAGGACACCAATAATAAGAAGAGACGTGCTTGGGCCAAGAAACACAAGCAATGGGCATTAGACTGGTGGAAATTTGTCCTTTGGTCTGGACTCCAAATTGGAGATTTTTGGTTCCAATCGCCGTGTTTTTGTGAGACGTGGTGAGGATGAACGGATTATCTCTGCATGTGTATTTCCCACCGTAAAGCATGGAGGAGGAGGGGTTATGGTGTGGGGGTGCTTTGCTGGTGACACTGTCAAGGCACACTTAACCAGCATGGCTACCACAGCATTCTGCAGCGATACACCATCCCATCTGGCTTGGGCTTACTGGGCTAATCATTTTTTTTCAACAGGACAATGACTCAACACACCTCCAGGCTGTGTAAGGGTTAATTTACCAAGAAGGAGGGTGATGGAGTGCTGCATCAGATGACCTGGCCTCCATAATCCCCCGACCTCAACCAAATTGTGATGGTTTGGGATGAGTCAGACCGCAGAGTGAAGGAAAAGCAGCCAACAAGTGCTCTGCATATGTGGGAACTCCATCAAGACTGTTGGAAAAGCATTCCAGGTGAAGCTGGCTGAGAGAATCCCAAGAGTGTGCTAAGCTGTCTTCAAGGCAAAGGGTGGCTATTTAAAGAATCTCAAATATAAAATATATTTTGATGTGTTGGTTTCTACATGATTCCATGTGTTATTTCATGGTTTTAATGTCTTCACTATTATTCTACAATGTAGAAAATAGTAAAAATAAAGAAAAACCCTTGAATGGGTAGGTCTCCATAAACGTTTGACCGGTAGTGTGTGTATATACACAGATGAAGTCGGAAGTTTACATACAATTAGGTTGGAGTTATTAAAACTCATTGTTCAACCAAGACCTGACCTCAATCCTATAGACAATTTGTGGGCAGAACTGAAAAAGCATGTGCGAGCAAGGCCTACAAACCTGACTCAGTTACACCAGCTCTGTCAGGAGGAATGGGCCAAAATTCACCCAACTTATTGTGGGAAGCCTGTGGAAGGCTACTTGAAATGACCCAAGTCAAACAATTTAAAGGCAATTCTACCAAATACGAATTGAGTGTATTTAAACTTCTGACCCACTGGGAATGTGATGAAAGAAATAAAAGCTGAAATAAATCATTCTCTCTACTATTATTCTGACATTACACATTCTTACAATAAAGTGGTGATCCTAACAGACCTAAAACAGGGACTGTTTACTAGGATTAAATGTCAGGAGTTGTCTAAAACTGAGTTTAAATGTATTTGGCTAAGGTGTATGTAAACTTCCGACTTCAACTGTATATGTTTTTATTGCAGAAAAAACAGTATACATACAAGAAGTATACAAACAGACAGTGATAACATATACTAGGGGTTACAACAAATTACAGATTATACAAAGACTTTAAAGGAAGCACACATATTGATTGTTTTATCAGCTTTCTTATTACAATAATGTAGAATGGTCTTAATGTACTGCTCAAATTCCTTATAGAAAACATGGAATAGTGATTTTTTATTCGTGAATTTACAATCCTGAATATGACATTTTGCCATTTGCACAATTAGATTTCAGATAAAATTGTTTTTTTATCCTTGTTATAGTTAAGAAAACCGAGCAGCACATTCTCCCATAACAAACTAAAGTCATCAAGAATATTAACAATTATAAAACTATAAATATCTTGCCATCATTTCTTTACATGTAGACAATGCCAAAATAAATGCAAACTGTTTCTGGATGCTCAACACAAACAGTACAGTTAATGTTTTAGTTTCTTCAGGTAATTATTCGCAGGGTAATACTTACAGTATGGATCATTCTGATAGAGACCTCTTTGATCTTGTTACAACTACCAGGTATTTGTGTGGTAATAACCAGACTTTTTTTCCAACAGATATTATTGACAAATGTATTCCAGTAAGTTGTGACATAAGGAATGGATACAATATCCCTTTGAAATAAAGCACGTATAGATCTGTTGTTCTGAGGGAGCAAGAAGAAACACATTTTTCCTATTGGTGAGTCAACTGGATTAAGCAAGGATAGGCCAAGAAGGTAATGTCTTGTTACACCTCTAAACAACATGAGAGTTCAAGATGGAATAGCATCAAAAACTATGGCGAAACAAAAATTCTAATAGTTCACCTAATGTCAGTTTAATTGACAAAACAAGCTGTTTGACGTTGTTGTACAAAACTTAAAGTAAAAGACACAAAAACGAAACTTAGAAATAGCAACGCTTTTTATAACTAACCCACAGATCATTGTTCTATCTGTGGAAATAGGGCACATAGAACACATCTACCACTTCTTAGACTGCTTTCAATGAGAATGACAGATCTATAACTCACATTTCTATGTGAATTTGGTCGGGGTGGCCCAAAAAGTTGCATATTGCAGCTTTAAGTGACATTTGCATTAAATGTGTTTTTTAAAACAAGGTTAAATAAATAATAACATTTCTGTATGCAGCACATACAAAACGCAGTTTACTCTTTGTTACAGATTCTAGTTTTGGAAACAGAAAACTGTATGGATATCAAATGTTTCCTCTATGAGAAAATGAGCAGAATGTTGGCCAAAATCCATCTTCTCCCATTGCTGGCCACTGGGCTTCCTCTCATCACCATATTTGGTAGTGAGATGAAACGCCAACCAAACGTTTCACATTAAACATCCGGTGAAATATCTGTGTCATTGTTCTATCTGTGATAGTGCCCTCCAAGCTCATCATTAAAAAGGAACCTGGGATAAAACACCTCACTCTGCAACTGGGCTCCTGAATGGCGCAGTGGTCTAAGGCACTGCATCCATTCCTTTACTTAGATTTGTGTGTATAAGGTAGTTGTTGTGGAATTGTAAGATTACATGTTAGATATTGCTGCACTGTCGGAACTAGAAGTACAAGCATTTTGCTACACTCGCAATAACATCTGCTAACCATGTGTATGTGACCAATAAAATTTGATTTGATTTTAAGAGTACATAGTCTATCGGTAAATAGCCCACCCAATTTTACCTACCTCATCCCCATACTGATTTTATTTATTTACTTTTCTGCTCTTTTGCACACCAATATCTCTACCTGTACATGACCATCTGATCATTTATCACTCCAGTGTTAATCTGTAAAATTTTAATTATTCGCCTACCTCCTCATGCCTTTTGCACACAATGTATATAGACTCTTTTTTTTCTACTGTGTTATTGACTTGTTAATTGTTTACTCCATGTGTAACTCTGTGTTGTCTGTTCACACTGCTATGCTTTATCTTGGCCAGGTCGCAGTTGCAAATGAGAACTTGTTCTCAACTAGCCTACCTGGTTAAATAAAGGTGAAATAAAAAAATATATATAAAAAAAGAGGCATCACTACAGTCCCTGGTTCGAATCCAGGCTGTATCACATCCAGCCTAGATTGGGAATCCCATAGGGCCCAGCATCATCTGGGTTTGGCCGGGGTAGGCTGTCATTGTAAATAAGAATTTGTTCTTAACTGACTTGCCTAGTTAAATAAAGGTACAAATTTAAAAAAGACAAAAAACTGGATCCTGGAGCTACTGACAGGCCGCCCCCAGGTGGTAACTGTAGGCAACAACACATCCGTCACACTGTCCCTCAACGTGGGGGCCTCTCAGGGGTGCCTGCTTTACAGGCGGTTGGCTGCACCTTAATTGTTGAGGACAGGCTCATGGTAATGGCTGGAGTGGAATAAGTGGAATGGTATCAAACACATGGTTTCTATGTGTTTGATACCATTCCATACACTCCGTTCCAGACATTATTATGAGCCGTCCTCCCCTCAGCAGCCTCCACTGGCAAGCTTAGTCCCATTTTATACTCCCTGTTCCCCCACGACTTTATGGCCGCACATGACTCTAACACCATCATCAAGTTTGCAGACGACACAACGGTGGTAGGCCTGATCACCGACGATGATGAGACAGGAAGGAGGTCAGAGACCTGTCAGTGTGATGCCAGGAAAGCAACCACTCCCTCAACATCAGCAAGACAGTAAACAGAGGGCATGCCACCATCCACATCGACAGGGCTGTAGTTGAGCAGGTTGAGAGCTTAAAGTTCCTCTGTGTCCACATCACTAAGGAATTATCATGGTCCACACACACTACAGCCTAAAGGATGTTCGTATCATCATCGCTATGCAAACAAGGCTGATTTTGCTGTATATACAAGTTTTGTTTAACTAATAAAATTAAAACAGTAACTCAAACTACTTTTGGGTACCTTGTTAACATTACAACATGAAATCCATGTCTTAAACATTGCAACGTTTCGGAACAAAGAAAATGTGTAATCTGCTTGACACATTAAAGTGACTTACCTTACAGATCATGAAGTCAGATCATTTCCACTCCATTCATATGCATTTTACAATACATTTGATTCATACACTGGTTTATCTGGTGGTCATGTTTTTATTTTAACCTGCCCTTCCCTTATCTACTCTGAAATAATATAATTATGATCAAAAATATCAATTATATCTCGCATAGCTCATTAGTATACCCTTGTGGTTGAAAATGTATATATCTATTGTAGGTCCTAGGATACAACAATTAATAATGTAGAACAATTAAATACCATTAAAGGATACCTTACAACTGACAGTACTGAACACCTTGTGAAACAGCTGTGAAACCTGGCAATATTTAAGATTGTAATACATAAACTTTGATCGTTTTTGGTACAGTTGTGTCATTAATTTATTTGTACAGATTCTTTGTACACTCACATGGCAATCATAGACTAAAATACTGAATTCTGGTGTGTGGAATATAGAGTAGGTGGTGGCTGTGTAGGTGGGAGGTTCTGCCTGTCACTTGATCTCAACAGGCAGCCAGTCTCGGAAAGGGGACTTGAAGAGGGAGACTGCAAAGTCCAAGCACGGCTGCTCAGTGGGCCCTCAGATCCTCAAAAAGTTCTACAGCTGCACCATTGAAAGCATCTTGACTGGCTGGATCACCGATTGGTAAGGCAACTGCTTGGCATCCGACCACAAGGCGTAGTACATCATTGGGGCTGACCTCCCTGTCATCCAGGCCCTCTATAGAGTACCACAGTACCACATAATACCCATAAAACCTATTGGTCAAGAAGGGAAATGATTCCAATGTTTTTTTGACAATTCATTCATATTTTTTTTATGTGTTTCGTGTAGGTTTACTCTGGCATGACGTTTTGATAACCGTGTAAATCTCTCTGGGACAAGGTGACTTTTATCAATATATTCGGCGCAATTTACTATTTACTCTATAGGACAGAAAGCCCTGCCTCCAGCTGTTTGCTTAGAAATTCTAGGAGCAATGAGGAGGCCTGCATCTTGTTTCAGATTTTTGCAATGTTACGAAGATGGAAAAAAGCTGCTGTTTAAATCTTTTTTATATGTTCATCAAAAGAGACATCAGGGTCCAGAGTAACGCTAAGGTCCTTCACAGTTTTATTTAAGAAGACTGTACAACTATTGAGATTAATTGTCTGATCAAACAGAAGATCTCTTTGTTTCTTGGGACCTAGAACTAGCATCTCTGTTTAAAAGATACAATTCCTTATGTCTGAAACACAGGCTTCCAAGATAGGCAATTATGGGGCTTCACCATTTTTCATCAAAATGCACAGCTGTGTGTCGTCTGCATAGCATTGAAAGTTGACATTGTGTTTCCATATGACATCACCAAGAGGTAGCATATAGTGTAAAAAATACTGGTCCCAAAACAGAACCTTGAGGAACATCAAAACTTACCATGGATTTGTCAGAGGAAAAACCATCCAAATTGCTAACTTTCTGACAGATAAGATCTAAACAAGTCAATAACTTGGGTTTCCAATCTCTCCAAAAAAATGTGTTGATCGACGGTGTCAAAAGCGGCACTAAGGTCTAGGAGCACAAAGACAGACACAGAGCCTTGGGTCTGATGCCATTCAAAGGTAATTTACCACATTTACGAGTGCAGTTTCAGTACTATGATGGGGTCTAAAACCAAACTGGAGTGTTTTGTGTTTATTTGGCTTCAAGAAGGCAGTGAGTTGCTGAGCAACAGCTCTTTCAAAACAATTTGAGAGGAATGGGAGATTCGATATAGAAGTCGGAGCTCTGGTATGATAGACAAGTTTCCCACTAGTAATTATCAGTTGGAAGGCCATTTGAGTGGATTTTTCCAAGTCATTTGTGGTAAAATCCAACTTCACACTTGGTTACGAACGCAGCATGAACAAGCGACAGGGTTACCTAGAGGCCCACAATGTGGGTTAAGAGTACTGGAACAAATTGCAAAAATCACTGAAGCTGGACTTATATCTAACTCTCTAACTTTAAGCATCAGCTGTCAGAGCAGCTCACCGATCACTGTACCTGTACACAGCCCATCTGTAAATAGCACACCTTACCCCCATATTGTTATTTACTTATTTTATTTTCTCTTTTGCACCCCAGTATCTCTACTTGCACATCATCATCTGCACATCTATCACTCCAGTGTTAATGCTAAATTAGAATTATTTCACCTATATGGCCTATTTATTGCCTTACCTCCCTAATCTTACTCCATTTGCACACACTGTACATAGATTTTTCTATTGTGTTATTGACTGTACTTTTGTTTATCCCATGTGTAACTCTGTGTTGTTGTTTTTGTCGCACTGCTTTGTTTTATCTTGGCCAGGTCGCAGTTGTAAATAAGAACTTGTTCTCAACTGGCCTACCTGGTTAAATAAAGGTAAAGTACCAATAAGCAAGTTTTAGAGTTCTGGGAATATGGGAAATAATATTGTTAGGCCTAATTAAAGGGATATCAATCTGGAAAAGGTATTTCTGCAGACCATCGGAAGGACAGTAAGCAATGAGTTCAGTTTATTGAAATAAAAATGTTTAAACTTGCATGTAGGGGAGAGAGGTGTAAGCTGAGCCAATTTTTACATTCAGCATCACTCCATCAAGGGGAAGTATAGTATTCTCTCTAACAAAGATATCTACATATATTGGTGTGTAATCTTGAAAATAATAATAATTCATGCAAACATTACAGTTTTGAAAAAAAGTGGTCTCTTGGCATAACTTACCCCGGCCCGGGTACGTGGTAAGTTGAGCCACTGGACAGGTTAAGTTAAGACACCTACACATTTCTATATTTAATTAAATATTGCCAATACCTTTTAAAAATCAAGTCTATCTTTATTTCCCAAACACAATTTAACATATTCACTATTGCTTTTTGTCTTTTAATCATTTAATATTTTAACAGACTAAACACCTAACAAATACTTTTACTCTTTTAAACACTTTTAACATAGGCCCTGTTGTTACCTCATATCCCAGCGAAAATGCCTTGTATTACGCCTGGAAAGAAAACACTTAAATTTGCTTCAATTACTCATCTAAACAACATCACTTTCTCTCCCTTCTATACACACACACACACTCATCTTATGATGACAGCCACCCCGTTCAAGTCTAATGGTGTTCATTAATTGCGTCCAGAAAGATTGTCTTGTCCTTGTGTGATGAGCAAGGCAGGCTAAATTATGAGAGTAGGTGGTTGGATATGAGGAGGATATGAAGGGAAGGCCTATCCATGGTGGAGATACCAGACTGTAGCACCTGCCAATTCTGCCCACTGGGTGTTCCTCAGAGGAAATGTTGTGCTGGAGTTTACATACAGGAGAGGAGGAGAGAAATAACAAAATATGAAACGCCTCTCAGTCTCAGTCAGTTCCAGTTCAACCCCAGATCTCAGGAAGACTCCTGGTGCACTGGGACTGGAACTGAGACTGGCCTCCTCCTCTGTCTCCCCTTCAAACCAGCCCAACAACAGAGCTCAACAACAGACTGTAACAAATCCTAGTTAAACAGACAATGTTTGATCCCCAGAGCACCCTCTGTTTGTGTTGACACAGGGAAGTGAAAATCAGAGCAACTCTTTCTGCCCCTCACACCTGTGAAAATCCCCTCCCTGCAGAGTCAATATTGGGTGGCTATTGTTAAACCCTATCTCATTTCCCCCTCGCGTGCAGCAGGCAACGTTTCACCAGCAAGCTCACAGTGTGGGAAAGAGAGAGAGACAGAGAGAGAGAGAGAGAGAATTAGAGAGAGCATACTTAAATTCACACAGGACACCGGATAAGACAGGAGAAATACTCCAGATATAACAGACTGACCCTAACCCAACGACACAAACTACTGCAGCATAAATACTGGAGGCTGAGACAGGAGGGGTCGGGAGACACTGTGGCCCCGTCCAACGATACCCACGGACAGGGCCAAACAGGATGGATATAACCCCACCCACTTTGCCAAAGCACAGCCCCCACACCACTAGAGGGATATCTTCAACCACCAAATTACCATCCTGCGTCAAGGCCGAGCATAGCCCACAAAGATCTCCGCCATGGCACAACCCAAGCGGGGGCGCCAACCCGGACAGGAAGATCACGTCAGTGACTCAACCCACTCAAGTGACGCACCCCTCTTAGGGATGGCATGGAAGAGCACCAGTAAGCCAGTGACTCAGCACCCGTAATAGGGTTAGAGGCAGAGAATCCCAGTGGAGAGAGGGGAATAGGCCAGGCAGAGACAGCATGGGCGGTTTGTTGCTCCAGTGCCTTTCGTTCACCTTCACAGGGCCAGACTACACTCAATCACAGGACCTACTGAAGAGATGAGTCTTCAATAAAGACTTAAAGGTTGAGACCGAGTCTGCGTTTCTCACATGGGTAGGCAGACGATTCCATAAAAATGTAGCTCTACAGGAGAAAGCCCTGCCTTCAGCTGTTTGCTTAGAAATTCTAGGGACAGTAAGGAGGCCTGCATCTTGTGATCGTAGCGTACATGTAGGTATGTACGGCAGGACCAAATTGGAAAGATAGGTAGGAGCAAGCCCATGTAATGCTTTGTAGGTTAGCTTGAAATCAGCCCTTGCCTTAACAGGAAGCCAGTGTAGAGATGCTAACGCTGGAGTAATATTATACAATTTTGGGGTTCTAGTCAAGATTCTAGCAGTCGTGTTTAGCACTAACTGAAGTTTATTTAGTGCTTTATCACTAACTGAAGTTTATTTTGTGCTTTATCCAGGTAGCCGGAAAGCAGAGCATTGCAGTAGTCTAACCTACAAGTGACAAAAGCATGGATTCATTTTTCTGCATCATTTTTGGACAGAAAGTCTCAGATGTTTTGCAATGTTACGTAGATGGAAAAAATATGTCCTTGAAACAGTCTTGATATGTTTGTGATAAGATAACTATTGATAAGCCCTGCCTCCTTGCTTAGAATTCTAGGGACAATTAGGAGGCCTGCGTCTTGTGACCATAGCGTACGTGTAGGTATGTACCAGGACAAAATCAGAAAGATAGGTAGGAGCAAGCCCATGTAATGTCTAGGAGCACAAGTACAGACGCAGAGCCTCGGTCTGACGCCATCAAAAGGTCACTTATCACCTTCACAAGTGGAGTCTCAGTGCTATGATGTGGTCTAAAACCAGACTGAAGCGTTTCGTATACATTGTTTGTCTTCAGGAAGGCAGTGACATGATAAAGCATGTATTTAAATGATCAAAAATGTCAATAACACATTTTTTTTTACCAAATGTGCAGTTACTGCTATTTTGCTTTGTAGGGCAGTATACACCACCCATGTTGAATCTGTTACAGGTTAATTGCAAGAACATAGAATCCCCTCTACTGAATTTCCAAAGATTCCAGAGCACTAAACAACTTTTTTAATGCACAACGCTCCATTTACAACAAAATCTCTTGTCTTTTAAGAGAACTACATAATGGTTTATTATCTTTATTAGATTTTTTTAAATACCAGCATGGGTAACAACATTAAGTTGCCTCTATTTCCCTTTATTCAGATTACAACCTCTCTCTTTCTGTTATTTTAAAATAAAATATATATCGCTATTTTTAAAACAAGCCATGGAAAGTTGGTTGCAATTTCAGTTTAATCCACCAGAAAATACAAAACATATATTACAATAAATATTATAGTTAAACTCAAGATATATTTTTTAAAGGTATTAACTTTGTAAATTATATCATAAATAGGACTGGTGAAGATATGTCACACATGCGGCTATCACAATATATGGAAATGTCTGCTCTACTGAAGATTACAACAAACTAATTGTAGCATGACAAGTGGAAGGGGGAGAAAGTAAGGAACTTGTGACAAATAAAGAGTATACCAGTTTAATTTAATGACCAAAAAATGAACAGCTGTGCCAGACAGCTGTGCCAGACAGCTGTGCCAGACAGCTGTGCAGAATAGTAGGGAAGAGATTTGCGATGTACCGATTAACACATGGTTTATGAACTGATTATCAAAATGGCGTTTGATGGGGAGCACGTGATGCCACGGAGCTGAGCAGACGTTGACAAACCGAGCTCTTCAAAGTTATTCTATTTTTACCTAAATAACAACGTTGAAACAATATTCTAACATCGGCTGAAAAATTGTCAAGTACTTACCTTCCCAAAGAGCCATGGACCTCCGACTGAGAGGCAAGAAGGACGACCAAAACGTTGTTGATTCCCAAGTTCACGATAACGCTACAGCTAGCAAGATTAGCATTATCCCTCATAACTCAGACGACAGTTCCAGACTTGCGAGCCTGCCGACATGCTGACTACTCTCCTCCGGGAAATTCAGGACGGTAACAAAGGTCTTTCTATGAAAATTGATAAGAAGTCGGCTGAACTCCATTCTTCCATTGACGACCTGAAATCCTCCATGAATGATCTCCTTTTGAGAACGACTGAGGCAGAGTTGCGCATTAGCACAGTTGAAGATAGCATCGCTCGACATGACCAGGTCTTGATACAACTGCAAAAGGACAATGCCTACCTCAAAAACAAGGTAGATCAGATGGAGAACCAGAATAAACGTAGTAATATCCGTGTGGTGGGATTGAAAGAGGACAGCGAGGGCCGTGACCCGGTCCGTTTCTTCACTCAATGGATCCCGGAGGTCCTAGGCATAATCAACTTCACCAAGCCGCTGGAAATCGAACGCGCCCACAAAACATCAGTGCCGAAACCCCGGCCAGATGAGCCCCCACGGGCCTTCCTGATCAGGTTCCTCCGTTTCCAAGACAGAGAGAAGATACTGCAACTCACAAGAGCCAAAGGGGACATCACCATCGATGGAAAGAGGGTCAGCCTTTTCCCGGATATGAGCGTGGATCTCGCCAGACGTCGCAAGCAGTTCAGACCTGCCGCCAAAGCACTGAAGGAGAAGAACATCACCGGCTACCTCATCCACCCTGCTCGGATGAAAGTTCAGTACAAAGGCAGAAGCCATCTCTTCAACACACCGGGAGAAGTGCTCTGGGGGATAAAATGCAGTTTGTTTGTTTTTCTGCTTTTTGTGACTCCTCTCTTTGGCTGGAAAAATGGCTGTGTTTTTCTGTGACTAGGTGCTGACCTAACATAATCGCATGGTATGCTTTCGTCATAAAGCCTTTTTGAAATCGGACACTGTGGTGGGATTAACAAGAATTGTATCTTTAAAATGGTGTTTAATACTTGTATGTTTGAGGAATTTTAATTATGAGATTGCTGTTGTTTGAATTTGGCGCCCTGCACTTTCACTGACTGTTGTCATATCGATCCCGTTAACGGGATTTCAGCCGTAAGACCTCAAGGGCACGTGCTTAATCCCCTCCTATACTCCCTGTTAACCCATGACTGTGTGGCCAAGTCTCCAACACCATCATTAAGTTTGCCGTCGACACAGCGGTGGTAGGCCTGATCACCGACAACAATGAGACGGCCTATAGGGGAGGTCAAAGACCTGGAAGTGTGGTGCCAAGACAACAACCTCTCCATCAACGTGATCAAGACAAAGCAGATGATCGTAGACTACAGGGACTACAGGAAATGGAAGGCCAAGCACTCCCCAATTCTCATCGAAGAGGCTGTAGTGGAGCAGGTTGAGAGTTTCAAGTTCCTTGCTGTCCACATCACCAACAAACTATCATGGTACAAACACACCAAGACAGTTGTGAAGAGGGCACTACAATGCCTATTCCCCCTCAGGAGACTGAAAAGATTTGGCATGGGTCATCAGATCCTCAAAAAGTTATACAGCTGCACCATCGAGAGCATCCTGACTGGTTGCATCATCACCTGGTATGGCAACTGATCGACCTCTGTCCGTAGGCACTACAGATGGTAGTGCGTCTGGCCCAGTACCATCCAGGACCTCTACACCAGGCGGTGTTAGAGGAAGGCCCTAAAAATTGCCAAAGACTCCAGCCACCCTAGTCATAGACTGTTCTCTCTGCTACCGCACGGCAAGCGGTACTGGAGCGCCAAGACAAGGTCCAAAAGGCTTCTTAATTAACAGCTACTACTCCTAAGCCATAAGACTACTGAGTAGGGTAGCTAATTGAATGGCTACCCAGACTATTTCCATTGACCTCTCCCTTTTTTTATACTGCTGCTACTCGCTGTTTATTAAATCAAATCAAAGTTTACTTGTCACGTGCGCCGAATCCAACAGGTGTCGAACTTACAGTGAAATGCTTACCTCCAGACCTCCAGACTCTAACCAATATTGCGGAAAAAAAGGTGTGTGTGTGTGTGTGTGTGTGTGTGTGTGTGTGTGTGTGTGTGTGTGTGTGTGTGTGTGTGTGTGTGTGTGTGTGTGTGTGCAAAGAAGTAAAGAAATGAAGCAACAGTAAAAAGACATTTGAAAATATCAGTAGCAAGGATATATACAGACAACGGTTAGTCAGGCTTATTGAGGTAGTATGTACATGTAGGTATGGTTAAAGTGACTATGCATGTATGATGAACAGAGGGTAGCAGTAGCGTAAAAAGAGGGGTTGGCGGGTGGTGGGACACAATGCAGATAGCCCAGTTAGCCAATGTGCGGGAGCACTGGTTGGTTGGGCCAATTGATGTAGTATCTACATGAATGTATAGTTAAAGTGACTATGCATATATGATAAACAGAGAGTAGCAGCAGCGTAAAAGAGGGGTTGGGGGGGTGGCACACAATGCAAATAGTCCGGGTAACCATTTGGTTACCTGTTCAGGAGTCTTATGGCTTGGGGGTAAAAACTGTTAAGAAGCCTTTTTGTCCTAGACTTGGCACTCCGGTACAGCTTGCCATGCGGTAGTAGAGAGAACAGTCTATGACTGGGGTGGCTGGGGTCTTTGGCAATTTTTAGGGCCTTCCTACACCGCCTGGTGCAGGCAGCTTTGCCCGGTGATGTACTGGGCCGTACGCACTACCCTCTGAAGTGCCTTGCGGTAGGAGGCCGAGCAATTGCCATACCAGGCAGTGATGCAACCGGTCAGGATGCTCTCGATGTTGCAGCTGTAGAACCTTTTGAGGATCTCAGGACCCATGCCAAATCTTTTTAGTTTTTAGTTTCCTGGTTATTATTTAATTATAGTCACCCCTACCTACATGTACATATTACCTCAATTACCTCGACTAGGGCCTCCAGGTGGCGCAGTGGTTAAGGGCGCTGTACTGCAGCGCCAGCTGTGCCACCAGAGACTCTGTGTTCGTGCCCAGGCTCTGTCGTAACCGGGATGTCCGTGGGGCGACGCACAATTGGCCTAGCGTCGTCCGGGTTAGGGAGGGTTTGGCTGGTAGGGATATCCTTGTCTCATCGCGCTCCAGCGACTCCTGTGGCGGGCCGGGCGCAGTGTGCGCTAACCAAGGTTGCCAGGTGCATGGTGTTTCCTCCGACACATTGGTGCGGCTGGCTTCCGGGTTGGATGCGCGCTGTGTTAAGGAGCAGTGCGGCTTGGTTGGGTTGTGTATCGGAGGACGCATGACTTTCAACCTTCGTCTCTCCCGAGCCCATACGGGAGTTGTAGCGATGAGACAAGATAGTAGCTACTAACAATTGGATACTACAAAATTGGGGAGAAAAAGGGGTAAAATACATTTTTAAAACAAAATGTAAAAATTACCTTGACTAACCTGCACATTGACTCGATACCAGTGCCCCCTGAATATAGCCTCGTTATTATTTTATTGTTGCTCCTTTAGTTTTTTACTTCTGTTTATTTTGTAAATATTTTTCTTAACTCTTAGTTTTCTTAAAACTGCATTGTTGGTTAAGGGCTTCTAAGTAAGCATTTCACAGTAAGGTCTACACGTGGTATTCGGCACATGTGACAAATACAATTTGATGTGATTGATTTCCATCATTAGATCAAGATGGGATCAACCCTGGGATTACATGTGGATTTGATGGCAGTGGCACCGTGTAGCTACATGTAACAAGGTTACAATTTTGTTGCCGTTAGCGTGGTACTGTAATTCACAGGTGACTTTCAAATGTGTAATTACAAAACATTACACGTTACATTGTGGAACAAGAAAATGTGTAATAACATTAGTAATTATACATGTGGAATAAACTTCAGCAAGTGGATGTGTAATTACACAGTACTTGTTCCAATTGTGTAATAACTGGTAATGCTAAACCCTATTACCATGTAAACATAGTAATGCCTATATAGCTATGTTTTTACTACAGTTATTACTATGTAGTTACCTAATAATAGGGCAACTTCGTGTAAAGTGTGACCCTGTGCATTACAAAGCTTATGGTGTGGACTCTCTTTGTTTGGGTGACAATATCAGCAAGCAACATATTACAGAGGCTCACAAGTTAGTGAGTGATTGTTACGCCCTACATATATTGCCTGCTTATATTGTCACCCAAACAAAAGAGACAGTCCACACAGTAGTAAGCTCTGTAATGCAGAATACTTTTCTTTACTCTCAGAGAGAGCTCAGTACTGAATAATGTGCAGACTACAGACTAAGGTAGAATGCACAAGAGCTTCACAGAGACTTAAGCACTCCAAGTAATAAAGAAAACTCACAACAAAGAGCTTTACACAAAGTATCATGGCAGGAGAAAGGGAGGGAAACAGAAGAACAGAGGCAACAGTGGGAGATAGAAAACAGTCCCTGATCTGGAGAAATCCATATTGGGTGGCTGTTGTTGAACCCTATTTAAATTCCCCCTCACGTGCAATCTCAATTCAACGGCTCAGACACAAGAGGTATGTGGCAGGGTCTACAGTCAATCACGGATTACAAAAAGAGAACCAGCACCGTCACGGACCAGGATGTCTTGCTCCCAGGCAGACTAAATAACTTTTTTGCCCGCTTTGAGGACAATACAGTGCCACTGACACTGCCCGCAACTAAAACATGCTGACTCTCCTTCACTGCAGCCAACGTGAGGAAAACATTTAAACGTGTCAACCCTCGCAAGGCTGCAGGCCCAGACGGCATTCCCAGCCGCGCCCTCAGAGCATGCGCAAACCAGCTGGCTGGTGTGTTTACGGACATATTCAATCAATCCCTATCCCAGTCTGTTGTTCCCACATGCTTCAAGAGGGCCACCATTGTTCCTGTTCCCAAGAAAGCTAAGGTAACTGAGCTAAACGACTACCGCCCCGTAGCACTCACTTCCGTCATCATGAAGTGCTTTGAGAGACTAGTCAAGGACCATATCACCTCCACCCTACCTGACACCCT
Organism: Oncorhynchus clarkii lewisi; assembly: GCF_045791955.1. Lineage (NCBI taxonomy): Eukaryota > Metazoa > Chordata > Actinopteri > Salmoniformes > Salmonidae > Oncorhynchus > Oncorhynchus clarkii. The sequence goes on from NC_092147.1 coordinate 22,860,535, forward strand.
CCAATTTGCTTACCGCCCAAATAGGTCCACAGACGATGCAATCTCAACCACACTGCACACTGCCCTAACCCATCTGGACAAGAGGAATACCTATGTGAGAATGCTGTTCATCGACTACAGCTCGGCATTTAACACCATAGTGCCCTCCAAGCTCGTCATCAAGCTCGAGACCCTGGGTCTCGACCCCGCCCTGTGCAACTGGGTACTGGACTTCCTGACGGGCCGCCCCCAGGTGGTGAGGGTAGGCAACAACATCTCCACCCCGCTGATCCTCAACACTGGGGCCCCACAAGGGTGCGTTCTGAGCCCTCTCCTGTACTCCCTGTTCACCCACGACTGCGTGGCCACGCACGCCTCCAACTCAATCATCAAGTTTGCGGACGACACAACAGTGGTAGGCTTGATTACCAACAACGACGAGACGGCCTACAGGGAGGAGGTGAGGGCCCTCGGAGTGTGGTGTCAGGAAAATAACCTCACACTCAACGTCAACAAAACTAAGGAGATGATTGCATAGGCTCAGGAGTATCCAACTCACCCGTAGTAGATTTACGAGAGCTCGGGTGGCTTCAACTCCTCTCGGAAGAGCTGCCTTCGGAAACTTCCAGATTCCATAGGAGGTGAACGCTCCATATCGGATACACGAGTGTGCCCTAGACCAAACCTCTCACTCTTACGTTCCCTTAGGCGTCCATCAATTTTAATGGTTAAGGCGATAAGGGAGTCGAGGTCCACCGGCAGTTCGCGAGCAGCTAGCTCATCCTTAACCTCCTCAGATAATCCGTGCAGAAAAGTATCGAAAAGAGACTCCGGATTCCAGGCACTCTAGGCGGCCAACATGCGAGAGTCCACTGCGTAGTCTGCCACACTACAGGAGTTGACGTAAGTCAAGCAGTTTGCTGGCCGCCTTTCTCCCGGATACTCAAAAACGTCTCACCTCTGCCATGAATTCCGCCAAATGCCCGCAAATGGCAGATTGTTGTTCCCAAACTGCCGTAGACTGACATTAGCGTAATTATATACGCCATCTTTGATGGGTCTGAAGTAAACGGAAATGGCTGTAGCTCAAAAATAAGCGAGGACTGGGAAAGAAAACCCGGGCAGGCACCAGGATTCCCTAAATATTGCTCTGGAGGTAAGCATGGTTCACAGGGAGTCGGGATAGGCTGTACCAACTCACCACAGATAAGGAAAAACATTACAGGGTGATTGATGTTTTTCAGAGGTGGCAGACAGTCTGAGCTAACTCCCTGATTTGCTCCATAACAGCCTGTAACCAAGGAACCGAGCCCTTCCAAAAGGCCCTGTAGCAACTCCCAATGGTGTTTCCCTGCAGGGAGACAGTGTGGCGAAGCTGGTCCAAGTCTGCTGGGTCTGTCATGGCCAGTTCGTAATATCAAGGCACAAGGCAAGACCCAAATGCAGACAGTAAGCAGAGGGTTGGAGTCTTACTGTCACGTAGCTAGGAGTGGTGGCTGCGGAGTCAGGCGCAGAGAGCAGAGGGTTTTGGGTTTCCGTAATTTATTTACGGAACGAACAAGGTCACATCAACAACAATAGGCGACAAATACTGACCTACCCAAAACAGGACACCAAAACAGTCCAACAAATAAACAAACGTAACCATCCACAAACAGAACAGCAAATAAGCCCGCACAAAAGCAAGCGGGCATTGACGGCTTAAATAGCTCTGAACAAAAACCCCAAACGAGAAACAGGTGAAACCAATAAAGACATAACCAACAGAAAAGGAAAAGGAAATCGGTGGCAGCTAGTAGACCGGTGACGACGACCGCCGAGCGCCGCACGAACAGGAAGAGTACCACCCCCCCACCTCCGACGCGCGGCTCCTGCAGAGCGCCGCCACCGGCCTCGAGGGCAACCCGGGGGACGAGGCACAGGGCAATCCGGTTGGAGGCAATGGAAATCCCTCAGCAGTGATGGATTCAAGATGTCTTCCACCGGTACCCAGCTCCTCTCCTCCGGAACGTAAACCCCTCCCAGTCCACGAGGTACTGTAGGCCCCTCACACGTCGTCTAGAGTACAGAATGGAATGTACTGTGTACGCCGGGGACCCCTCGATGTCCAGAGGGGGTGGAGGGACCTCCGGCACCTCACCTTCCTGCAGGGGACCAGCTACCACTGGCCTGAGGAGAGACACATGAAACGAGGGGTTAATACGGTAGTTAGAAGGGAGTTGTAACCTATAACACACCTTGTTTATCCTCCTCAGGACTTTAAATGGCCCCACACACTGCGGCCCCAGCTTCCGGCAGAGCAGGCGGAGGGGCAGGTTTCGGGTCGAGAGCCAGACCCGATCCCCCGGTGCGAACACGGGGGCCTCACTGCGGTGGTGGTCAGCGCTCCTCTTCTGCCGACCACCAGCTTGTTTGAGAGATTCCTGGACGGCTCTCCAGGTCTCCTGTGAGCGCTGCACCCACTCCTCCACCGCAGGAGCTTCGGTCTGGCTCTGATGCCACGGTGCCAGGACAGGCTGGTAGCCCAACACGCACTGGAAAGGTGACATGTTTGTGGAGGAGAGGCTGAGTGAGTTCTGAGCCAACCCCGCCCATGGGATCTACCTCACCCATTCTCCTGGCCGGTCCTGGCAATATGACCGCAGAAACCTACCCACATCCTGGTTCACTCTCTCCACCTGCCCATTACTCTCGGCGTGGAAACCTGAGGTCAGGCTGACCGAGACCCCCAGATGATCCATATACGCCCTCCAAACTCGGGACGTGAACTGGGGACCCCGATCAGAAACGATGTCCTCAGGCACCCCGTAGTGCCGGAAGACGTAGGTAAACAGGGCCTCCGCAGTCTGTAGGGCCCTAGGGAGACCGGGCAACGGGAGGAGACGGCAGGACTTAGAAAACCGATCCACAACGACCAAGATCGATCCCCTGAGACGGGAGAAGGTCAGTGTGAAAATCCACCGACAGATGAGACCACGGCCGTTGTGGAGCTGTAACTTCCCTCTAGGCAGGTGTCTAGGAGCCTTACTCTGAGCACACACCGAACAGGAGGAAACATAAAACCTCACGTCCTTAGCCAAGGTGGGCCACCAGTATTTCCCCCTAAGACCCCGCACTGTCCTCTTAATACCTGGATGACCCGAAGAGGGTAGGGTATGGGCCCACCGAATCAATTGGTCACGAACACCAAGCGGCAAGTACTGAAGACCCGCTGGACACTGTGGGGGAGCAGGTTCCAACCTTAACGACCGCTCGATGTCCACGTCCACCTCCCATACCACCGGTGCCACCAGACACGAAGCTGGAATCTTCGGTGTCATAGAGACGGGACAGCGCGTCGGCCTTAGTGTTAAGGGAACCTGGTCTATAAGAGATGGTGAACCTAAATCTGGTTAAAAAAACATGGCCCACCTTGCCTGATGATTCAGTCTCCTCGCTGCCCGGATATACTCCAGATTACGGTGGTCAGTCCAGATGAGGAAAGAGTGTTTAGCCCACTCAAGCCAGTGTCTCCACACCTTCAGAGCTTTTACCACAGCTAACAACTCCGGTCCCCCACTATGCCGGACTGAGCTTTGTGGAAAAGAAAGCAGGTGCCTTACAGAGTTAGCTTACAATTATAATATCAGTGGAGGCTGCTGAGGAGAGGATGGCTCATAATAATGGCTGGAACGGAGCAAATGGAATGGTATTTGATATTCCACCTATTCTACCACAGCCATTACCATCAGCCTGTCCTCCCCATTTAAGGTGTCACCAACCTACTGGGAATGAATTTGCATTGGATTTTTAACAGCCAAGTAATAGGGCATTTTTCTATTTTCATAATGAATAGGCTGGCAAATTACCGTACCTTGTGCTTTTCCATCTCCTCTCTCTTTCATTCCTTTCTCAAGAGTGCAGAGAGAGGGGCTGTCAACAGTTTAAGGAAATATGTTTCGCTGTGAAAACATCTAACTATCGATGTCGCTGAACAGATTTCATTTGGTTTCCCAAATTAAGCACTGGGTAGCTGCAGGAACAGGATTGGAGAGCCCCTGGTATACAGAGTTTGGGCGGAATATCACCTGTCGCGCAGCAATAGGCTGCATAGTCCTCAAGCAATGGTTGATGCTTGGAGTGAAATAGGCTAGGTGTTCTTATAAGCCCATACATTTCTATATGCAATCCCATATGAAAGCAGCTACTATATTTCATTTTCAGCTTTTAAAGAAAACCGGAATAGGCTACCCAGCACATTGAAAAACGAACTCCATTCACTATTTGAATGTATGCAGATTATGTATTTTTGCCCCTGTTCCTGCCCATTTGATAATCAGGCATTCTAAATCTAAACTATTTTTTTATTTTATTTTACAAGGTAAATTGACTGAGAACACATTCTCTCTAACAGCAACGATCTGGGGAATAGTTACAGGGGAGAGGAGAGGAGATGAATGAGCCAATTGTATTAGGTGGCAATAATGGTATGAAGGCAAGATTGGGAATTTAGCCAGGACACCAGTGTTAACACCCCTACTCTTACAATAAGTTCCATGGGATCTTTAGTGACCACAGAGAGTCAGGACAGCCATTTAATGCCCCATCCGAAAGACAGCACCCTACACAGGGCAATGTCCCCAATCACTGCCCTGGGGCATTGGGATATTTTTTTTAGACCAGAGGAAAGGGTGCCTCCTATTGGCCCTCCAACACCACTTCAACAGCATCTGGTCTCCCATCTAGGGACTGACCAGGACCAACCCTGCTTAGCTTCAGAAGCAGGCCAGCAGTGGGATGTAGGGTGGTATACTGCTGGCAAACGGTAGGGCATGCTGCTAGTAAAGACAAGATTAAATTGAGAATCGTCTGATGGGTGAAAATATGATCAGTTGATGAAAGAACAGAGTGTGCAGCCTGAGGCAAGGAACAGAGCTTTTTTTGTTTTGCAATTTTTCCAATCATCAATATCGTATAGTTGCATCATGCAGCCCATATATGTTTTGATTTCTAAGATATTCTAAGGTTTGTATCATTCACAACTAAAGTTGCCAAATAGGTTCTATATGCTAGATTTAGAGTTGTTTCAAATGGTCACTTTAATGCTCAACATAGCCACTTCATATGCGCAATTGCTACTGAATGGAAAAAATATCCTTTCTATTAAATGTAGGTGTAATGTTCGTCGTCTTCCTCTGATGAGGAGTAAGATAGATCGGACCAATTTGCTGCGTGGTAAGTGTCCATAATTTAATAAGAAAAACTGAACACTACAAAATACAAAATAACAAAACGAAACAAAGTGTGGCTCAAACTGTGAAACAAACGAAACAGTCCCGTGTGGCACAAACACAAACACAGAAAATAAACACCCACAACTCTAAAGTGAAACCAGGCTACCTAAGTATGATTCTCAATCAGGGTTAACGATTGACTGCTGCCTCTGATTGATAACCATACTAGGCCGAACACAGAAATCCCGGCGTTTCGCGGTCGACGTCACTGGCTTTCTAGACACCACCGATCCATGTTTCATTTTCATTTTGTTTTGTCTTAATCATACACACCTGATTTCCATTCCATTGATTATGTTCCTTATTTAACCCTCTGATTTCCCTCTCTGTTTTGTGCGTTATTGTTTGTCATGTTGGTTCTCGTTGTTTGTGCTATGGATTATTGTGTTTGTTCCTTGTTGGAATCGTACCTATTTTGGAGTAAATTTTGGAATCATTACTCAGAACTGTGTTCTGCGCCTGACTCTGCATTTTTGCTGACGACACAACGGTGGTAGGCCTGATCACCGATGATGATGAGACAGCCTATAGGGAGGGGGTCAGAGACCTCGCCGTGTGGTGCCAGGACAACAACCTCTCCCTCAACGTGAGCAAGACAAAGTAGATGATCGTGGACTACAGGAAAATGAGGGACGAACACGCCCAGATTCACATCAACGGGGCTGTAGTGGAGTGGGTCGAGAGTTTCAAGTTCCTTGGTGTCCACATCACCAACAAACTATCATGGTCCAAACACACCAAGAAGAGAGACTGAAAATATTTGGCATGGGTCCCCAGATCCTCAAAAAGTTCTACAGCTGCACCATCGGGAGCATCCAGAACAGTTGCATCACCACCTGGTATGGCAACTGCTCGGCAGTTGCTACACAGGGTAGTACATCAAGGTGCCAAGCTTCCTGCCATCAAGGACCTATATACTAGATGGTGTCAGAGGAAGGCCCAAAAAAATTTAAACGACTCCAGTCACCCAAGTCATAGACTGTTCTCTCTGCTACTGCACGGCAAGTGGTACTGGAGCACCAAGTCTAGGTCCAAAAGGCTCCTTAAAGCTTTGACCCCCAAGCCATAAGACTGCTGAACAATTAATCACATGGCTACCCAGACTATTTGCATTGACACCCATCCCCCTTGTTTTTACACTGCTGCTACTCGCTGTTTATCTATGCATAGTCACTTTACCCTTACCTACATGTACAAATTACTTCGAATAATCTGTACCCCACACAGACACGGTACTGGTACCCCCTGTATATAGCCTCATTGTTATTTTGTGCTACTTTTCATTAGATTTTTTATTTAGTTTGTTTAGTAAATATTTTCTTAACTCTATTTTCTTAAAACTGCATTGTTGGTTGAGGACTTGTAAGTACAGTGGGGAAAAAAAGTATTTAGTCAGCCACCAATTGTGCAAGTTCTCCCACTTAAAGGTGAGAGAGGCCTGTAATTTTCATCATAGGTACACTTCAACTATGACAGACAAAATTAGAAAAAAAAATCCAGAAAATCACATTGTAGGATTTTTAATGAATTTATTTGCAAATTATGGTGGGAAAAAAGTATTTGGTCAATAACAAAAGCTTATCTCCATACTTTGTTATATACCCTTTGTTGGCAATGACAGAGGTCAAACGTTTTCTGTAAGTCTTCACAAGGCTTTCACACACTGTTGCTGGTATTTTGGCCCATTCCTCCGTGCAGATCTCCTCTAGAGCAGTGATGTTTTGGGGCTGTTGCTGGGCAACACGGACTTTCAACTCCCTCCAAAGATTTTCTATGGGGTTGAGATCTGGAGACTGGCTAGGCCACTCCAGGACCTTGAAATGCTTCTTACGAAGCCACTCCTTCGTTGCCCGGGCGGTGTGTTTGGGATCATTGTCATGCTGAAAGACCCAGCCACGTTTCATCTTCAATGCCCTTGCTGATGGAAGGAGGTTTTCACTCAAAATCTCACGATACATGGCCCCATTTATTCTTTCCTTTACATGGATCAGTCGTCCTGGTCCCTTTGCAGAAAAACAGCCCCAAAGCATGATGTTTCCACCCCCATGCTTCACAGTAGGTATGGTGTTCTTTGGATGCAACTCAGCATTCTTTGTCTTCCAAACACGACGAGTTGAGTTTTTACCAAAAAGTTATATTTTGGTTTCATCTGACCATATGACATTCTCCCAATCTTCTTCTGGATCATCCAAATGCTCTCTAGCAAACTTCAGATGGGCCTGGACATGTACTGGCTTAAGCAGGGGGACACATCTGGCACTGCAGGATTTGAGTCCCTGGCGGCGTAGTGTGTTACTGATGGTAGGCTTTGTTACTTTGGTCCCAGCTCTCTGCAGGTCATTCACTAGGTCCCCCCGTGTAGTTCTGGGATTTTTGCTCACCGTTCTTGTGATCATTTTGACCTCACGGGGTGAGATCTTGCGTGGAGCCCCAGATCGAGGGAGATTATCAGTGGTCTTGTATGTCTTCCATTTCCTAATAATTGCTCCCACAGTTGATTTCTTCAAACCAAGCTGCTTAGCTATTGCAGATTCAGTCTTCCCAGCCTGGTGCAGGTCTACAATTTTGTTTCTGGTGTCCTTTGACAGCTCTTTGGTCTTGGCCATAGTGGAGTTTGGAGTGTGACTGTTTGAGGTTGTGGACAGGTGTCTTTTATACTGATAACAAGTTCAAACAGGTGCCATTAATACAGGTAACGAGTGGAGGACAGAGGAGCCTCTTAAAGAAGAAGTTACAGGTCTGTGAGAGCCAGAAATCTTGCTTGTTTGTAGGTGACCAAATACTTATTTTCCACCATAATTTGCAAATAAATTCATTAAAAATGTGATTTTCTGGGAAAAAAAATTATGTCATAGTTGAAGTGGACCTATGAAGAAAATTACAGGCCTCTCTCATCTTTTTAAGTGGGAGAAATTGCACAATTGGTGGCTGACTAAATACGTTTTTGCCCCACTGTAAGTGTTTCACCTGTTGTATTTGGCGCATGTGACAAATACAATTTTAAATTTGATTTTAATCAATGCTGTTTCCATGTCACTTTAACAAAAAAATGCAATGTGACGACATTGAATCAACGTTTTTTACCCAACTTTAAACTTAAATCCAATGACATGGTTTATATTTTTGTTGATTTGAAGTTGAAGTCACGTTAGTTGACAACTCTACAAAACTAGATGTTGAATGGATGTTTGTGCCCAGTGGGTTTGTCCAGACAAGTAGTCAATGTGAAGCACGTCCTGTAGTGTATTTAAAAATCAGTTAAAAAGAGGATTGCATTGAAACATATTTTATTAACATGATAAGGACACAGGATAAAGGAGACCAAAAATTTGACAATACATACATGTATGGAAAAAAAAGATTTATTCATAAAGCACTGTAACAAATGCCCTGTAAAAAAAATGTGGGGACTAACAGATCCTACAATAAATAAATAAAACCTTCTACAGTACTATTTAAATTAGTTAACATCTTCTGATGGCTGGAGTGTTAGCAAGATATTCTGCTGTTCTACATACAATGACACATCCTCCAGGAAACCAATGGTAAGTCAGACTCATGAGCTATATGGTTACCACAGTGACCACGTGGTCTATAGCACAAAGCTTTACTGTGTCACAATGTGGAGGAACACATTCAAATAAACAGGTCTGCTGGACAAGCTTCTGCAGGATGATTTTTGTTAATATAGTACGCTGAACATTTTTTTTCAGCAAAAAAATAACAATGAATTAATAATCTTGTCAACCATCCACCTCCAGTCCCGTGTCTCCCCTGTCCCACCCTCTGAGGCATCTGTATCCAAAGACTGTGGTTTTAACCTTTGCTCTGCTCTGCCCTGCCTGCCTACCCACATTTTGACGGGGAAACCACACATCTCCAACAACCATGGTCCATACCTCATTAAACCTTTACCGTACAAATCTCATCATCACACTTAAAAATGTAGAAATCCTTTTTTTGATAGTTGCTGACAGTAGTGACAACGTACAGTAGACACATGCAAGCAGAAACAGACACACTAAAACAATGAAATCATCTTTACAGCTGTGACCCTATTCTAAGACATATACACACCCACAATAGCCCATTCTAACCCAAAATTCTGAGGTTATTAGCCAGCCTTGTCACAGGTAAAAAGAAGTCACTGTGACAGTGTTCTTATTGGGGGCCTTGGTTAAAACCTGTCCTGTTTTAAAACTCTTCGACATAACAGTAGTTAATAGCAACAATACCCATGTGCATCTGATGATACCCACAAGATCATTGTGATCTAAGAACAAATGAAATCCTTGCTCGTAATGTATGTAGTCTGGATTGAGCTCAAGCAGGCAACTATTATGTTCACAAGTTTGTATTACATCAGCATTAAAAGAAACATGTTATATTTGTAAGATTTACAACCAGCTATATTATATTCCTGTGATACTGTAGGTCCACTGAGGTAAGACATGGTACAGTCGGAAGGCTACTGGTGATTTAATGACAAATCTACAGACAAGCAAAAGGGTCTCTGTAATTTGTATACTCGGAATAGTTGTAAAAATAACTATAATTATAATAATTATGTCCCATGCATGGTCTATTTGTGAACCAGAAATCTCACGGGAAACTAAGACGTCCTTGGATATACAAAAAAGTTAATTGACAGCATTAAAAAAAAGCTCCACTGCATCTACCTCATGAAAGTAGAAATTCATATCTACAAAGATTTAAAAAAATAACGGCCAAAGCAGGGATTTACAACATGGTGCACAGGGTGCAGTGAGCCAGTCTGATCTGCCGTAGATGGGGAGGGGTGCTATCATATAAGAATTATAACACTTACGCTCCAACCACTGTTACACGTCCATTTCCCTGTCTACCCTCAGTTTTCAGCTTCTCAGGGGTCAGATGAGTTCAAGTGTGTCTGTAGTCAGGGAACTGAATAGCCTTGGCTTTATCAGAGGCACTAGTATAATCAAATTGATATTTCGCTATCCTTTACAGATACATTAAACCTTTCCCCAAAAAAAGCTGAAAACAAAAGCATACAGAAAAACAAACACCCAGACTACAACACATAATGTCTGCGTTCAACAGCCTGTAAGCTGCTGAAATAGAAGCCATGGCAACAAACAGACACGATGCCCTTCTGGGAAGCAGTTGACTCACTAACTGGGTAATGGCAGAACTACTGTGAAACAGTGAGTCAGTGAATCTGAACAACAATTCTAGCTTTGGCCTACCAGGAATTAGCACCAAGCCAGGCCACACATCACAATTGACTGAAAGCACAGATTGCAACTATATGAACACAGGGATGCCAAACCTTCAGTGAAATAATAGTTTGAACGAGAGGACATTTTTCTGTAAACAGAAGTTACATAATCCTCATAAATACAACACTTGTGAGCCGTGGTTCGGTACAAAGACATTCAAAATCAACAAAATCTTGAAGACTGAAACAACGTTTGCAGTGAAAACCTGTCTGAAGGTATCCCAACAGCTACAGTATGTGCAGGGTAGAGGGGGACCGTGCTGGGCACAGCAGTCTAGCAGCATGGCTCTCCTGCACTAGAACACTAGGAGATCAGAAGGAATGATTAGACCTAAAAAACATTGATGGGGGCTGAGTGAGGGTGTAAACTGGGAGCAGGTGCCTCCAGGGGTGAGGGGGTAGATAAGTGGTCACTGGGGTTGTATGTCGAGGGGCTTCGCCGCTTTAGCTCCTCTTCAGGATTCCTGTGGTACCACCCCAATCAGCTTCTGGCAAAGCGCCGTGGAAGAGACTGGAGAGAGAAACACACCGTAAGTCACAATCACTGTATAATCAGAAACAGACTACAATCATGCAGATAGGTCCAGAGAGAGCATTGAAGCAATTCATAACAGAAACTTACAGATAAACTGAAGGAGCCATTTGGGCTTGTTTTGCCACCAAACGCCAATGTAGTAGACTGGCACTCCAGTGGCAATGATGCCAAAGCCAATGGCACACTCCACAGGTGTTTTCCAGATGGACACCACGATGAGGAACATACAAGCCAGGACAAAGCTGATAGGCAGCAGGATATTCACCTGGGGGAAACATTTAAATGTGACACTGAATAAATAAACCAGGACAGACAAACACACTGACACTACCGTTAACAAAACACACAGAGAATGACTGGATTCAAACTAAACCCATCTTGAGGGAATTAAAATAGGAAAATATTGTGAAATTGTATGACAGTAATTCACAAAGCATCTTCATCTACTAAATAGAATATTTAAAATAGAATATTTTAAAAGTAGAAGATAATACATAGCAAATGGGCCTCTCTCATCAGTCTTACTGAGGTAAACTCTGAGGAGGGTTAGATGTGAAATGCTGAGTGGAGAGGGAAGGAGAGTGTTTGTGCACTTTCGTCAAACTCTGATCAGAACACTGACTCACATCCAGCTGAATCTGGACCATCGGACCAATAACTGACATTTTCAGAGGCTGCCAAATGCAGTCTGATGTTGATCCACACTAACTAAATGAGTACCAGCAAGCGGGTATACGAGAGCGAAATATTCAAAGGCAGAGAGTTGAATGGTCAATGTTGAAGAACCCCTCCAGCCCCTCCTTTATTGTGGCATCTGTCCCAAACCCAGTCCCAACACAAACACACAGGACAGATTTATCTGTGATAGATAGAGATCTGAACTGTGCAGCGCTGGCCTCTTTCACTTCACTGCCTCTCTCGGCCACTCCCCTCATTAACACATCGCCATGTCAACCAGACAGATGGGTTCAGGCCATTATAGGTCCATTTTGGGGGCAGGCAGAGGACCCACAGTCACACAAAGGGTCTCTGTGTGTCCAACAGTCCTAAGGCGACTGTCTCAGTGCACATGCTGCTCTACCTTCTATAGCCAGCAGCTCATGCCAATGGCAGGTCACACTGCGGTCTACGCCGCCAAGTAACCAGTTCAAGCTCCTTCTTTTCTTTCTTCTTCTTCTATCGTCCTCCCCCTCTCTCTCTCTGGGCTCTATTGGGCGACGATGACATGGACATCGATTAAGGCAGCCCCCTGCACTGCTCTGATTCGGAGGGGCTGGGTTAAATGCGGAAGACACATTTTGGTTGAATGAATTCAGATTTGCAACTGACTAGGCATCCCCCTTCCCTTGCAATAGTAAATCTTACTGTTGGCAGTAGCTCTGTAGGTTTTGATGAATAAACAAGTTGTGGGTGTGTCGACGCTTGGCCCCTCACTGGCCAATCGAAGCGTGCTCCATGGCTAAATATGTGGTTGCTTCAAGTAGTGCATTTACAAATATTATTCTGCTATAGCATAGTCCGTTAAATAGCCTGCCCAATATCTGCTAAATATGTTGAACATTTTTGCAGTCTACATTTTTCTAATTGAATTGCTTCAATTTGGAAATACATAGTTAAACATAGGCTAGAGCAGTGGTTCCCAAACGTATTATAGTCCCGTACCCCTACAAACATTCAACCTCCAGCTGCGTACCCCTCTAGCACCAGGGTCAGCGCACTCTCAAATGTTGTTTTTGCCATCATTGTAAGCCTGCCACACACACACTATACGATACATTTATTAAACATAAGAATGAGTGTGAGTTTGTGTCACAACCCAGCTTGTGGGAAGTGACAAAGAGCTCTTATAGGACCAGGGAACAAATAATGTAATAATAATCAATAGTTTTGCTCTTTATTTAACCACCTTACATATAAAACCTTATTCGTTCATCAAACATTGTGAATAACTCACCACAAGTTAACGAAAAGGGTGTGCTTGAAAGGATGCACATAACTCTGCAATGTTGGGTTGTATTGGTGAGAGTCTCAGTCTTTTCCACACACAGTCTGTGCCTGTATTTAGTTTTCATGCTATTGAAGGCCGATAATCCACTCTCACATAGCTACGTGGTTGCGAAGGGCATCAGTGTCTTAACAGCACGATTTGCCAAGGCAGGATACTCGGAGCGCAGCCCAATCCAGAAATCTGGCAGAGGCTCTCTTGTTCAGATATGGGTAAGTGGACTGGAGGCAGGGCATGAAAGGGATAACGAATCCAGTTGTTTGTGTCATCCGTTTCAGGAAGTACCTGCGTAATTGTGCACCCAACTCACACAGGTGCTTCGCTGTATCACATTTGACATTGTCCGTAAGCTTGAGTTCATTTCCACACAAAAAAATCATACAATGATGGAAAGACCTGTGTGTTGTCCTTGTTAATGCAGACAGAGAAGAGCTCCAACTTCTTAAATCATAGCCTAAATTTTGTCCCGCACATTGAATATAGTTGCGGAGAGTCCCTGTCATCCTAGACTCAGATCATTCAGGTGAGAAAAAATATCACCCAGACAGGTCAGTCGTGTGAGAAACCTGTCATCATGCAAGCGGTCAGACAAGTGAAAATGATGGTCAGTAAAGAAAACTTGAAGCTTGTCTCTCAATTCAAAAAAACGTGTCAATAATTTGCCCCTTGATAACCAACGCACTTCGGTATGTTGTAAAAGTGTTACATGGTCACTGCCTATATCATTGTATGCTTTAACAAATTTAGCCATTTTCACTGTAGTGTCCAAAACGTCTTTCAAGCTGTCAGGCATTCCCTTGGCAGCAAGAGCCTCTTGGTGGATGCTGCAGTGTACCCAAGTGTTGTTGGGAGCAACTGCTTGCACGCACATTACCACTCCACTATGTCTCCCTGTCATGGCTTTTGCGCCATCAGTACAGATACCAACACATCTCAAAGTCCATTTGATGTCACAAAGCTGTCCAGTACTTTAAAAATATCCTCTCCTGTTGTCCGGGTTTCCAGAAGAGAATGTCTTCTTAAATTGACCCCCCATAAATGTACGGACATATACCAGGAGCTGAGCCAGGCCCTTCACGTCTGTTGACTCATCCAGCTGTAATGCAGAGAACTCACTGGCTTGTATGCGAAGCAGTAATTGTTTCAAAACATCTGCCATGTCACTGATGCATTGTGAAACAGTGTTGTTTGTACAGTTGTCATTGTCTGTACAGTTTTTTGTGCCTTTCCCCCCAGCATTGTCCCAGCCATATCCGTGGCAGCAGGAAGAATAAAGTCCTACACAATAGCATGGGGCTTGCCTGTCCTAGCCACTCGTTAGCTCACCATATAAGAAGCTTCTAGACCCTTTTTATTATTGGTATCTGTTGCTTTTATATGTCTTACTACTCGAAAGTCGTCTTAATTCTGGCTTATTTTTCAAATTGGCATATTTCAAAATGTCTGCACAAGAGTGAAGGATTCATCGAGTTGTGAGATAGTATTTTTGCACATATAATACACTGTGGCTGAGGAAAGGCACTACTCCCAATATAAGTGAACCCCAAATCAATGTAGTTCATCATATTTGCGCCTCTTCGATGGTACAACGTCCCTGTCTGTTGTTCGGTGCTTTCCCGGGTAAGGGGGCAGTAGCTCTTCGGCTGCATCAGATTCACAACTGTCAGTGTCAATGGTAGCTGGGTTATCAACAAATGTAGAATTACTGATGCTAGCATTGGATGTGCTTGTGGAAGCAGAACAATTGTGTCGTCGACAGGTGCAGTAGAGCTGGTATGTGTCGCTATGGACGCGGGCCTTACTTTTTTGAACCATTAATCTACTTTCGAGCAAACGGAAGGAGCAGCAGCTACGTTTTGCTACATTCGGACCGTTACTGGAATTCCCGCGAGAGAGTAACGGTTAATGTGATTGGATGTTAATTATTTGACTAGGTTACCTGTATTTGACATTGGGTTGTTATTTGGCTGAACACTAGATGGTTTCATTTTATTTTGGATAGTGAAACGAGGCTATTAAGGCGAGAAAAAAACCTCACCCAAATGTATAGCCCCGTTGGAAAATATAAATGTGATTTTTTTTAAATTTGGCGTACCCCCGAAGGCATTGTGTGTATATAGGGACTAGACCTACTTAAATTGCAGACATGGACAGGCAAAACGTAGTCAATAATCAGATTAAATTCACTAGTCTATTGATAAGATATGAATAATTATATTCAAATGAAAAAACGGTTTTAAATAAGCTATGTCTAAAAAAGGTTAGAGGCACCATAATTGCTCGCCGTGGGATACAGGGGCAACTTAGAGATAAGGTAAGGCAATTTCAAAGAAGCTGGATAAAGATTCAGCACGAAGTTACCATATTTGCACTTCTCCAGAAATAGCAGACGAAATTGCATTGTATTCGAGCCAAGTACATACTCACCAAAAACCCATGGACGGTGAATCTTTCTAATAAATTAGTTTAAATAAAATTTAAAAAATGTAAACCAACAACAATATTTTGAAATAGGATCGGGTCAGATGCATGATATCACAAATCGCTTATCTCGTTCCATGGCACTGTGCACACAAAGGTGTAAATGTCTTTGCGCGTATCATTCGCACATCTATACAAAATACTAGGCTCCTGTCAATTGTACCGTTGCCTATGTTCAAGGCAGATAAAAAAAATCGAATTGCAATTGATATGGCATTATAGGAAGATTGAATAGTTTGAAGGAGCGGGGGTGTCTTTGGTAATCGAACGAGTGGCTTTTGAAAATGAGGTTGGATAGCCTACTCGAACAAGAAAAATGAAGTACGCAGGTATGTGAATTATGAATAATGAAAACACAAGAAAAAAATTATAATAAATATATATTTCAAAGCACTCTCAGTAGACCATTTAAAAGCCCTTTATTCATAGGCTACCTGGTTAATGGCCAGCATTAAAAGACACACCTATGCGATGCTGCTAAACCAGCCTTGATTAAGGGGAGGGTAGGCATTCTTGTTTTTTAATCATATTAAACAAAATGACAGGAAACCAACAGTTTTTTATGTTTCTAAATACAAGATTCACCGGCACAAAATGCACATCTCTCTTCCATGGGCACTGTGTGTCATGTCTGGCCTCTGTTCCGCTCTCACCATCCATGCCATTATCAACTGAGTTACCGTTAAGACCTGCATTTTGTGGGTCTTAAAACTTCCAATTAGTGCTGCATGAAATTGTCACTTTTACACGTGTTTTTAAGGACATATTTCAAATATTGCCACCCCTCCCACCTCAGCGCAAGTGAGCCGATGTTAGACAAGTAAACTGCTGAACCTGGCATTAGGAGTGGAAAATTCCAGTGTGACAGTTTCGACATTACTAAATTAAAAATGAACGTGCATCAGCCGCAAACAAAGAGCTCTCTCTCTGGTGCCTGATCAGTTGAAAACAGGTTCGAGACATTACACATATTCTCACCTTAATTGGTCGTTCCAGCTCAGGTTTCTTGTAGCGCAGCCACATCATGCCGATTATCGCCATGGCAATACAGAGCCAGTTGAAGAAACTGAAGAAGTTGATGACAGAGAAGATGTCGTTGGAGAAGGCGTACAGCAGCGTCATGAGGCACTGTGAGGGAAGTATGAGAGAGAGATGTGAACGTAGCACACAGCAGTGACTATTGTAGACAGGCATGAAAAATTGCTAATAATAACCACAATACTGAGCCTCAATCCTCAGGCTCAATGTTTGACTACAAGTTCCAATATTATATTTTACTTTGCATATTGAATGATGAGAGCAGTTTTGTGGGGCAGTTTTGAGAAGCACCTGGTCAGAGAGAGGTTACGTACTGTGAAGATAAGTGACGGCAGAGGGGTCAGCAGGTCGGGGTGGATCATGGACAGCAGACTGGGGAGGTGGCCTTCTCTTGAGCCCACAAAGAACAACCTGACAAAGAGAACAGGGGTTATAGTATTTATACATACACACAAACCAAAAGAGCATACTTGTATATAGCTTTGGATTTTGTGTGTGAATTAATAAGTGTAAGTCAGAGGACTATGGTGGGAGGAGCTATAGGAGGACGGGCTCATCGTAATGTCTGGAATAGAGTCAAACATGGCTTTATATGTTTTATACCGTTCCATTAATTCCATTCCAGACATTACACTGAGCCCATCCTCCTATAGCTCCTCCCACCAGACTCCACTGGTGTAAGTGTGTGTGTGTTTGTGAGATACCTGGATGATGTAAAGAGAGAGCCATTAACAGAGCCGAAACAGGACAGTCCCACAAACACAGGGATGATCCAAGCCATGGGGCCCAGGTGGTAGTTTCCAAAGTCCTGAAGGACAGAAACACAAACAATATCAGCAAACAAAGTCTACCTACCTGTCACTGGGCTGTGTGTACTAAGACATACAGTGATGTACGTAACCTGATATTGAGTGTGTACCAGTGGAGAGACAGTTCTGTACTGTATGTACAGGCTAATCTCAACACCATAAGTCTGTGGTGAGACTAGTACAGGCTGGTTCAGTATGGGGGAGAAGTTGATGACAGAGAACTTACCACCGCCACAGCCTCGGAGCTCAGCATCTCTTCTGGACTCAGAGTGGTGAAGTAGGCCAGGTTAGTCAGTACGTACACCACAGTGACGATGGGCAAGGAGATGATGATAGCACGAGGCAGGTTCCTATGGGTGTGGGGGGGGGGGGGGGCAGTGAGTTATAGTTTAACACGCCACCTCTGACATAATACTTCCTTTGTTTACCTACGTCGGAAGAAAATCTGAAGGTAATTATAACTTTGAAACGGACTGACACAGGAATCGTGTTAACATAAAACATGCATGTACCAGTAATTATTTTCAAAATGCATAGGTAGTCATTCTTGACCTATAGTATGTTACAAGGAACATGGGCTGCGGTCCAAACTCTTAAAAGACACACCCTATCCCCTCAGCCCACAAATTCAGTTGACACTTCTGTGGACGTATCATGACGTCTGACGAGTTTACACTTGCAGGGCAAGGGGCGAGGGAGGAAGGAATTATTTTTAAGTAAACCACACAATCATCCTGCACTGATTGTGTTTTCAGCCACTGGTAGCTTGTGGGTGCTTTATATGCGCTACAGTCAATTATGAGTGCATGTCTACTTATATTAAATATATAATTATTAATATACGCCTACTGTATGATAGCTAGCAAATTAATTAGCTAACTAACATTAGCCTGCCTAGCTGGAACTTCTGAAGAAGGAACATTTTTTATTTCTACAATTTCCAAAAACATATGTACTTTTTACAGAGTAGCAAAATGTCTAACTTATTTGCATTCATTTTTACTTACACTTGCATGTTGACTTCTCCATTGTTATTTTTACGTTTTCACAGACTTTTCTTAGCAGAAGTACAATCGTCGTGGTTTGAATTATGGGGAGTTTCAGGCCCCGGAGTGAAGATAATTGTACACTCGCAAAGCCGACTAAAAACGAGGGCTGGGTCTTACGTTGCAAACATCCCTTGCTTGGCTGACCAGCCAAGATGGCAACGGGGATTCCCCCAAGGGCATAAGGCGAGGGTAAGTGGACGAGGGTGTGTCTTTTAAGTGTTTGGACCGTAGCCATGGACTAGTTTGGACACTCACTTGTAAGGTTCAATCATTTCTTCTGTAACAAAGTTCAAGTAATTCCTGCAAGATAAAGAAGACATGGTTTAGATACACAGAGAGACAATCAGAACAGAACACTTTGTGTAAATCTATTGTAATCATAGCTTTCATATACCATAGATGAACAAAACATAACACACAGTGGTAAAAAGACCAGACGGGAGAGGAAAGAGTGAGACTGTAACCAAGTTTCCATCCACAGTTTTTATGCAAGTAAAGTCATCATATTTAAAGAAAATATGACAGCTGTGATGGAAACAGGAAGTTTTGGTACAATTTGGTACAATGGCGGTGGAAATGCCTTTATGCGCAAATATTGATGTAAACACCACCATATCGAAGTCAACTTGAAACCACACTGGTGTGTGTTCCTCCCACTACGACTTGGGAAACCATGCAATTTAAAATAGGATGCGGATTAAACAAGTTATGACCTTTACAGGGTGGTGAAAGTGCAAGATATGAGCTTGATGCTCTTTTCTAATAACATATCAAGGGTCTTATTCTGGTGACATGATGATCAATGCTTGACTGCCATTTTGATAAATAAAAACATTCTCGCTCAAATCCATCATCAGGCTACAGGGGCGGCAGGTAGCCTAGTGGTTAGAGCATTGGGCCAGTACACGAAAGGTTGCTAGATTGAATCCCCGAGCTGACATGGTAAAAATCTGTCGTTCTGCACCTGAACAAGGCAGTTAACCTGCTGTTCCTAGGCCATCATTGTAAATAATAATTTGTTCTTAACTGACTTGCCTAGTTAAATAAAAATAAATTCATCATGTAGACTGGAGCTGTGTGCCAAGACCAGAGTAGGTGCATTTTCTATTTAAAACTATCGGTAGAGTTGAAAATACAAATGGAAACACATTGAACATTAGATTCAAGTTTGGTGGAAACATACCACTTGTGGGAAATTTGCACATTTCATTTATGCAGATTTGAGAATATTTGCATGCAAATGTTGCCAATTGGATGGAGGCCTAGCTAGTGAGGAGAAAGGGGGAGAGGGACGGAGAAAGAGGGAGTGAACACCAGGCATGGGGAGGATTAGTCTGAACAGACTTTTCAATTCACTTAGTAGAGTTCTTAATTAGTCAGTCCTCCTAAGAGGGGGTTTACAATGGGATTAGAATGGAGGACAAAATGCTGGCCTAGTGTTCAATAGTTCTGGATGTCAGTCAAGTTCTAGTTCTCTGTACTTACCAGCCCCCATACGCAAACAGACCACTGTACAGGGCCAGACCAATGTTCCCAAAGTCGTAGTTTGAATTCTTGAAAGAATTTTCTGGTAACAGGTTGACTGTGTCACCTGGAAGAAGGAGAGAAAGGGAGTTGGAAAGGTAAGTCCAAAGTTGACTGACTCATTGAACACAAAGTGGACAGAATCAGTATCCCTATGAATTGTGTCAGAGCAGGGTTCTGGAATGATACAACACTAGATAACAAATGCACCATGATCAACTTGAAACCATTGAAATAGCGCAGGGCTAGACAAATGTACCCAGACAAAATATCACTAATATAATTTAGAGCTTGTTCAAAAGGCTGTGAGCATCCGTGGTTTAAACTTTAATCTAGAGGTTGACCGATCAGCATGGCCGATTAGTTAGGGCCGATTTCAAGTTTTCATAACAATCGTAATCTGCATTTTTGGATGCCGATTATGGCCGATTACATTGCATTCCACGAGGAGACACATGAGTGCAGCAAGGAGCCAAAGTAAGTTGCTAGCTAGCATTAAACGTATATAAAAAACAATCAATCTTAACATAATCACTAGTTAACTACACATGGTTGATGATATTACTAGTTTAACTAGCTTGTCCTGCGTTGCATATAATCAATGTGGTGCCTGTTAATTTATCATCGAATCACAGCCTACTTCGCCAAACGGGTGATGATTTAACAAGAGCATTCGCGAAAAAAAGCACAATCGTTACACCAATATGTACCTAAACATAAACATCAATGCCTTTCTTAAAATCAATACACAAGTATATATTTTTAAACCTGCATATTTAGTTAAAAGAAATTCATGTTAGCAGGCAATATTAACTAGGGAAATTGTGTCACTTCTCTTGCGTTCAGTGCAAGCAGAGTCAGGGTATATGCAGCAGTTTGGGCCGCCTGGCTTGTTGCGAACTGCGTGAAGACCATTTCTTCCTAACAAAGACCGTTATTAATTTGCCAGAATTTTACATAATTATGACATACCATTGAAGGTTGTGCAATGTAACACCAATATTTAGACTTAGGGTTGCCGCCCGTTCAATAAAATACGGAACGGTTCCTTATTTCACTGAAAGAATAAACGTTTTGTTTTCAAAATGATCGTTTCCGGATTTGACGATATCAGGAAACAGCAGAGGGAACACCCCCCTATCCACATCGATGGAACAGTAGTGGAGAGGGTAGCAAGTTTTAAGTTCCTCGGCATACACATCACAGACAAACTGAATTGGTCCACTCACACAGACAGCATCGTGAAGAAGGCGCAGCAGCGCCTCTTCAACCTCAGGAGGCTGAAGAAATTCGGTTTGTCACCAAAAGCACTCACAAACTTCTACATATGCACAATCGAGAGCATCCTGGCGGGCTGTATCACCGCCTGGTACAGCAACTGCTCCTCCCACAACCGTAAGGCTCTCCAGAGGGTAGTGAGGTCTGCACAACGCATCACCGGGGGCAAACTACCTGCCCTCCAGGACACCTACACCACCCGATGTTACAGGAAGGCCATAAATATCATCAAGGACATCAACCACCCGAGCCACTGCCTGTTCACCCCGCTATCATCCAGAAGGCGAGGTCAGTACAGGTGCATCAAAGCTGGGACCGAGAGACTGAAAAACAGCTTCTATCTCAAGGCCATCAGACTGTTAAACAGCCACCACTAACATTGAGTGGCTGCTGCCAACACACTGACACTGACTCAACTCCAGCCACTTTAATAATGGGAATTGATGGGAAATGATGTAAATATATCACTAGCCACTTTAAACAATGCTACCTTATATAATATTACTTACCCTACATTATTCATCTCATATGCATACGTATATACTGTACTCTATATCATCGACTGCATCCTTATGTAATACATGTATCACTAGCCACTTTAACTATGCCACTTTGTTTACATACTCACCTCATGTATATACTGTATATACCATCTACTGTATCCTGCCTATGCTGCTCTGTACCATCACTCATTCATATATCCTTATGTACATATTCTTTATCCCCTTACACTGTGTATAAGACAGTAGTTTTGGAATTGTTAGTTAGATTACTTGTTGGTTATTACTGCATTGTCGGAACTAGAAGCACAAGCATTTCGCTACACTCGCATTAACATCTGCTAACCATGTGTATGTGACAAATAAAATTTGATTTGATTTGATTTAATGACCAAAGGCTCGTATTTCTGTGTTTTATTATATTATAATTAAGTCTATGATTTGATATTTGATAGAGCAGTCTGACTGAGCGATGGTAGGCAGCAGCAGGCTCGTAAGCATTAATTCAGACAGCACTTTCCTGCATTTGCCAGCAGCTCTTCGCAATGCTTGAAGCACATGACTTCAAGCCTATCAATTTCCGAGATTAGGCTGGCAATACTATAGTGCCTATAAGAACATCCAATAATCAAAGGTTAATGAAATATAAATGGTATAGAGAGAAATAGTCCTTTAATTCCTATAATAACTACAACCTAAAACTTCTTAACTGGGAATATTGAAGACTCATGTTAAAAGGAACCACCAGCTTTCATGTGTTCTCATGTTCTGAGCAAGGAACTTAAACGTTAGCTTTTTTACATGGCACATATTACACTTTTACTTTCTTCTCCAACACTGTGTTTTTGCATTATTTAAACCAAATTGAACAAGTTTCATTATTTATTTGATAATAAATGGATTTTTACGTATTATGTTAAGTTAAATAAAGTGTTCACTCGGTATTGTTGTAATTCTCATTATTACAAATATAAATATAAAAATCGTCTGATTAATCGGTATCGGCTTTTTTTGTCCTCCAATAATCGGTATCGGTCGACCTCTACTTTAATCCCCTACCATCAACAGTAATGGGGATTTCACTGATTCCACAACTCAGGGGCTACCTGTTTTAAAAAATTAAAAATAAAAACAAGGCAAATGTGAAGCGTATGCCTGAGGGAACACACCAGGGATGGACATTCCAACAGTACCAGCTGGCCCAAAGAGCCAGACATTCTCTGAACAAACAATTCCCAGAGTGTTGTTTCAGACAGGGGCCCATGATTAAACAGGACAAACACTGGGCCGTGAGAACCCCCATGTCCCTCTTCATGTAGGACCATGACCTTCCACCTTTATTGTCCCCCAACTCTAAGCCTAAAGCCTGCATGACGTTCCAACATGGTAAGGGTCTTCCCAAAGTTCTGCAACATCAGCTAGTCCACTGAAACTCTTATGACACAAATATATTGGTTGCGCGCCCTCCACTTCTTACCAGAATGAGTCAAGGTGCCAAAAAAGAATGTAATCATAATTGAAAAGGAAAATGCTCAACGCTCGCTCAGCATTAAGAATTAATTGTTTTATTTAAGCAAGGTTAAAATAAACTCTTCGGCCTTCAATGGCCTTCAGCAGAATAATCAGAACAAGGGAATGGACAAGTTCATAAAGGGCATGGGGAAGACAATTAGGAAGAAAACGCTATTCAGCTGGTGGTGCAAATGAAAGAGAGTGTGGTAGACTATACAGGTTGGTCCTCAGGGTGAGGGGTACTGTGGTCAATGTCTCCATCTGTTTTGTGGACGTGTACATTCAGGAAGTCAAGACCTCCCTCGTCATGTTCCATAGTGAAATGCAGGTGTCCCGAGTTGCAGGTTAGCGAAGTTTGGTACAATCCTTATGCCCATGGCGTTCATCTCTCCACTGCAGGAAGTAGGCATCGTCAAGGATGGCACCAAACTTCACAATTGAGTTCGTTGTCCGTAGCTTATGCCTGCCTGCCCATACCCCCACCATGGGGCACTGTGTTCACAACGTTGACATCAGCAAACCACTCGCCACACGACGCTATACATGCCAACTGCCTGGTACAGTTGAAACCGCGATTCATACGTGAAGAGCACGGTTCTCCAGGGTGCCAGCGGCCATCGAAGATGAGCATTTTCCCACTGCATTTTCCCATTTTCCCAAGTCGTTTATGATGCAGAACTGCAGTCAGGTCAGGTCCCTGGTTTCTGACAGTTTGTGTAGAAATTCTTTGGTTGTGCAAACCCACAGTCTCGGACGATCCCAAAGGTGAAGAAGCTGGATGTGGTCTTGAGCTGGTGTGGTTACGCGTGGTCTGCGGTTGTGAATCCGTTTGGACGTACTGCCAAATGGTTTTTCACTATTTACACCCACCTTTATCACTAGAAAAGGTACATCTACAAACCCCACTCAGATAAGGCTAACCTTGGAATCCTTTTTGTTTTCTTTGTCAAGAGAGATACTGGCTTGGCCCACAGCACTAGGTTCTCCTAGTTTGGAGCCAGCTGTATTATTTGGTCAAGATAAAACAGTGGCCTAGTAGTTTAAAACTTCTTAATACAATATCAGTGGATAGATAACAGCAACTTTTTATTGGTCACATACACATAAACTCAGCAAAAAAAAGAAACGTCACTTCACTGTCAACTGCGTTTATTTTCAGCAAACTTGACGTGTAAATATTTGTATGAACATAGCAAAATTCAAAAACTGAGACATAAACTGAACAAGTTCCACAGACATGTGGCTAACAGAAATGGAATAATATGTCCCTGAAAAAGGGAGGGTCAAAATCAAAAGTAACAGTCAGTATCTGGTGTGGCCACCAGCTGCATTAAGTACTGCAGTGCATCTCCTCCTCAAGGACTGCACCAGATTTGCCAGTTTTTGGTGTGAGATGTTACCCCACTCTTCCACTAAGGCACCTGCAAGTTCCCAGACATTTCTGGGGGGGAGGCCCTAGCCCTCACACTCCGATTCAACAGGTCCCAGACGTGCTCAATGGGATTGAGATCCAGGATCTTCGCTGGCCATGGCAGAGCACTGACATTCCTGTCTTGCAGGAAATTACGCATAGAACGAACAGTATGGCTGGTGGCATTGTCATGCTGGAGGGTCATGTCAGGATGAGCCTGCAGGAAGGGTACCAGGAAGGGAGGAGGATGTCTTCCTTGTAATGCTCCGCATTGAGATTGCCTGCAATGAAAACAAGCTCAGTCCGATGATGCTGTGACACACCGCCTCGGTGTAACGCTCATTCCTTCGACGATAAACGCGAATCCGACCATCACCCCTGGTGAGACAAAACCGCGACTCGTCAGTGAAGAGCACTTTTTACCAGTCCTGTCTGGTCCGGGAACCTGACTAGACACCAGCGCATACACACAGGAGACTTGTTTTCGAGTTGCTGTGCGTTTTGTTGCCAACCTGTTTTGCTACCTGACAAATTTACGGTTTTTACTTTTTAATTACCGTTTATATATACAGTGCCTTGCGAAAGTATTCGGCCCCCTTGAACTTTGCGACCTTTTGCCACATTTCAGGCTTCAAACATAAAGATATAAAACTGTATTTTTTTGTGAAGAATCAACAACAAGTGGGACACAATCATGAAGTGGAACGACATTTATTGGATATTTCAAACTTTTTTAACAAATCAAAAACTGAAAAATTGGGTGTGCAAAATTATTCAGCCCCCTTAAGTTAATAGTTTGTAGCGCCACCTTTTGCTGCGATTACAGCTGTAAGTCGCTTGGGGTAGCCTGCCTGCCAGCATAGTGGAGTCTGCCACTAGCACAGTCAGTGTAGTCAGCTCAGCTATCACCATTGAGACCGTGTCTATGCCTCGACCTAGGTTGGGCAAAACTAAACATGGCGGTGTTCGCCTTAGCAATCTCACTAGGATAAAGACCACCTCCATTCCTGTCATTATTGAAAGAGATCGTGATACCTCACATCTCAAAATAGGGCTACTTAATGTTAGTTCCCTTACTTCAAAGGCAATTATAGTCAATGAACTAATCACTGATCATAATCTTGATGTGATTGGCCTGATTGAAACATGGCTTAAGCCTGATGAATTTACTGTGTTAAATGAGGCCTCACCTCCTGGCTACACTAGTGACCATATCCCCCGTGCATCCCGCAAAGGCGGAGGTGTTGCTAACATTTACGATAGCAAATTTCAATTTACAAAAAAAAAAATGACGTTTTCGTCTTTTGAGCTTCTAGTCATGAAATCTATGCAGCCTACTCAATCACTTTTTATAGCTACTGTTTACAGGCCTCCTGGGCCATATACAGCGTTCCTCAATGAGTTCCCTGAATTCCTATCAGACCTTGTAGTCATAGCAGATAATATTCTAATCTTTGGTGACTTTAATATTCACATGGAAAAGTCCACAGACCCACTCCAAAAGGCTTTCGGAGCCATCATCGACTCAGTGGGTTTTGTCCAACATGTCTCTGGACCCACTCACTGTCACAGTCATACTCTGGACCTAGTTTTGTCCCATGGAATAAATGTTGTGGATCTTAATGTTTTTCCTCATAATCCTGGACTATCGGACCACCATTTTATTACGTTTGCAATTGCAACAAATAATCTGCTCAGACCCCAACCAAGGAACATCAAAAGTCGTGCTATAAATTCACAGACAACACAAAGATTCCTTGATGTCCTTCCAGATTCCCTCTGTCTACCCAAGGACGCCAGAGGACAAAAATCAGTTAACCACCTAACTGAGGAACTAAATTTAACCTTGCGCAATACCCTAGATGCAGTTGCACCACGAAAAATTAAAAACATTTCTCATAAGAAACTAGCTCCCTGGTACACAGAAAATACCCGAGCTCTGAAGCAAGCTTCCAGAAAATTGGAACGGAAATGGCGCCACACCAAACTGGAAGTCTTCCGACTAGCTTGGAAAGACAGTACTGTGCAGTACCGAAGAGCCCTTACTGCTGCTCGATCATCCTATTTTTCTAACTTAATTGAGGAAAATAAGAACAATCCGAAATTCCTTTTTGATACTGTCGCAAAGCTAACTAAAAAGCAGCATTCCCCAAGAGAGGATGACTTTCACTTTAGCAGTGATAAATTCATGAACTTCTTTGAGGAAAAGATTATGATTATTAGAAAGCAAATTACGGACTCCTCTTTAAATCTGCGTATTCCTTCAAAGCTCAGTTGTCCTGAGTCTGCACAACTCTGCCAGGACCTAGGATCAAGAGAGACGCTCAAGTGTTTTAGTACTATATCTCTTGACACAATGATGAAAATAATCATGGCCTCTAAATCTTCAAGCTGCATACTGGACCCTATTCCAACTAAACTACTGAAAGAGCTGCTTCCTGTGCTTGGCCCTCCTATGTTGAACATAATAAACTATCCACCGGATGTGTACCAAACTCACTAAAAGTGGCAGTAATAAAACCCCTTGAAAAAGCCAAACCTTGACCCAGAAAATATAAAAAACTATCGGCCTATATTGAATCTTCCATTCCTCTCAAAAATTTTAGAAAAAGGCTGTTGCGCAGCAACTCACTGCCTTCCTGAAGACAAACAATGTATACGAAATGCTTCAGTCTGGTTTTAGACCCCATCATAGCACTGAGACGGCACTTGTGAAGGTGGTAAATTACATTTTAATGGCATCGGACCGAGGCTCTGCATCTGTCCTCGTGCTCCTAGACCTTAGTGCTGCTTTTGATACCATCGATCACCACATTCTTTTGGAGAGATTGGAAACCCAAATTGGTCTACACGGACAAGTTCTGGCCTGGTTTAGATCTTATCTGTCGGAGAGATATCAGTTTGTCTCTGTGAATGGTTTGTCCTCTGACAAATCAACTGTAAATTTCGGTGTTCCTCAAGGTTCCGTTTTAGGACAACTATTGTTTTCACTATATATTTTACCTCTTGGGGATGTTATTCGAAAACATAATGTTAACTTTCACTGCTATGCGGATGACACACAGCTGTACATTTCAATGAAACATGGTGAAGCCCCAAAATTGCCCTTGCTAGAAGCATGTGTTTCAGACATAAGGAAGTGGATGGCTGCAAACGTTCTACTTTTAAACTCGGACAAAACAGAGATGCTTGTTCTAGGTCCCAAGAAACAAAGAGATCTTCTGTTGAATCTGACAATTAATCTTAAAGGTTGTACAGTCGTCTCAAATAAAACCGTGAAGTAACTCGGCGTTACTCTGGACCCTGATCTCTCGTTTGAAGAACATATCAAGACCATTTCAAGGACAGCTTTTTTCCATCTACGTAACATTGCAAAAATCAGAAACTTTCTGTCCAAAAATGCTTTTGTCACTTCTAGGTTAGACCACTGCAATGCTCTACTTTCCGGCTACCCGGATAAAGCACTAAATAAACTTCAGTTAGTGCTAAATAAGGCTGCTAGAATCCTGACTAGAACCAAAAAAATGTATCATATTACTCCAGTGCTAGCCTCTCTACACTGGCTTCCTGTCAAAGCAAGGGCTAAATTTCAAGGTTTTACTGCTAACCTACAAAGCACTACATGGGCTTGCTCCTACCTATCTCTCTGATTTGGTCCTGCCGTACATACCTACACGTACGCTACGGTCACAAGACGCAGGCCTCCTAATTGTCCCTAGAATTTCTAAGCAAACAGCTGGAGGCAGGGCTTTCTCCTATAGAGCTCCATTTTTATGGAACAGTCTGCCTACCCATGTCAGAGACGCAAACTCGGTCTCAACCTTTAAGTCTTTACTGAAGACTCATCTCTTCAGTGGGTCATATGATTGAGTGTAGTCTGGCCCAGGAGTGGGAAGGTGAACGGAAAGGCTCTGGAGCAACAAACCGCCCTTGCTGTCTCTGCCTGGCCGGTTCCCCTCTTTCCACTGGGATTCTCTGCCTCTAACCCTATTACAGGGGCTGAGTCACTGGCTTACTGGGGCTCTCTCATGCCGTCCCTGGAGGGGGTGCGTCACCTGAGTGGGTTGATTCCCTGATGTGGTCATCCTGTCTGGGTTGCCCCCCCCCCCCCTCCCCCCTTGGGTTGTGCCGTGGCGGAGGTCTTTGTGGGCTATACTCAGCCTTGTCTCAGGATGGTAAGTTGGTGGTTGAAGATATCCCTCTAGTGGTGTGGGGGCTGTGCTTTGGCAAAGTGGGTGGGGTTATATCCTTCCTGTTTGGCCCTGTCCGGGGGTGTCCTCGGATGGGGCCACAGTGTCTCCTGACCCCTCCTGTCTCAGGCTCCAGTATTTATGCTGCAGTAGTTTATGTGTTGGGGGGCTAGGGTCAGTTTGTTATATCTGGAGTACTTCTCCTGTCCTATTCGGTGTCCTGTGTGAATCTAAGTGTGCGTTCTCTAATTCTCTCCTTCTCTCTTTCTTTCTCTCTCTCGGAGGACCTGAGCCCTAGGACCATGCCCCAGGACTACCTGACATGATGACTCCTTGCTGTCCCCAGTCCACCTGGCCGTGCTGCTGCTCCAGTTTCAACTGACCTGAGCCCTAGGACCATGCCCCAGGACTACCTGACATGATGACTCCTTGCTGTCCCCAGTCCACCTGACCGTGCTGCTGCTCCAGTTTCAACTGTTCTGCCTTATTATTATTCGACCATGCTGGTATTTATGAACATTTGAACATCTTGGCCATGTTCTGTTATAATCTCCACCCGGCACAGCCAGAAGAGGACTGGCCACCCCACATAGCCTGGTTCCTCTCTAGGTTTCTTCCTAGGTTTTGGCCTTTCTAGGGAGTTTTTCCTAGCCACCGTGCTTCTGCACCTGCATTGCTTGCTGTTTGGGGTTTTAGGCTGGGTTTCTGTACAGCACTGAGATATCAACTGATGTACGAAGGGCTATATAAATATATTTGATTTGATTTGATTTGGTTTGTGCCCATAGGCGATATTGTTGCCAGTGATGTCTGGTGAGGACCTGCCTTACAACAGGCCTACAAGCCCTCAGTCCAGCCTCTCTCAGCCTATTGCGGACAGTCTGAACACTGATGGAGGGATTGTGCGTTCCTGGTGTAACTCGGGCAGTTGTTGTTGTCATCCTGTACCTGTCCCACAGGTGTGATGTTCGGATGTACCGATCATGTGCAGGTGTTGCTACACGTGGTCTGACACTGCGAGGAAAATCAGCTGTCCGTCCTGTCTCCCTGTAGCGCTGTCTCAGGCGTCTCACAGTACGGACGTTGCAATTTATTGCCCTGGCCACATCTGCAGTCCTCATGCCTCCTTGCAGCATACCTAAGGCACGTTCACGCAGATGAGCAGGGACCCAGGCATCGTTCTTTTAGTGTTTTTCAGTCAGAAGAAAGGCCTCTTTTGTTTCCTAAGTTTTCATGACTGACCTTAATTGCCTACCGTCTCTGTAAGCTGTTAGTGTCTTAATGACCGTTCCACAGGAGCATGTTCATTAATTGTTTATGGTTAATTGAACAAGCATGGGAAACATTGTTTAAACCCTTTACAATGAAGATTTGTGAAGTTATTTGGATTTGTACGAATTATCTTTGAAAGACAGTGTCCTGAAAAAGGGAAGTTTCTTTTTTTACTGAATTTATTTAGCAGATGTTATTGCGGGTGTAGCGAAATGCTTGTGTTCCTAACTACAACAGTGCAGTAGTATCTAACAATTCACAACAGTACACACAAATCTAAAAGTCAAATAATGGAATTAAGAAATATATAAATATTAGGAGGAGCAATGTCGGAGTGGCATGACAGGTAGGTACGATTGGCAGTTACGTGATTAGCCAGAGGGAGACTATGTGGGAATTTGATTTTGATTTAATACCTAGTCAGTTGTACAACTGAATGCATTCAACTGAAATGTGTCTTCTGCACTTAACCCAACCCCTCTGAATCAGAGAGGTGCGGGGGTCTGCCTTAAATCGACATCCACGTCATCGGCGCCTGGTGAACAGTGGGTTGGTTATCTGCCTTGCTCAGGGACAGAACAACCTATTTTTACCTTGTCAACTCGGGGATTCGATCCTGCAATCTTTCGGTTACTGGCCCATCGCTCCTTTCCGCCAGGAAGTGGGCGTATGTGTGTTGTATTTGGAGAGGGTTAAAGTTGGTCACAGCAGCACAATGAGCAGCTGGGTCAGGTTGTAAATAAACCATTAAGAGATCCCGTTACAATACTGACTACCGTTCCTTCAACTGAGCCAGCAGAAAGAAATGTGATGGCAAAACTATTGCAGGGCTGCCTATTTCATAAGCAGCCAAGGGGAGATGTACTGAGACAGAGATGTACACATGAAAAACACACATTAAAGACACCCAGACAAGGAATGTCCCTACAGAGCCTCCCGACTGGCTCCAAAAGACAAACAAAAACACTTTTGATTGAAAAGGAACTGGACTATTGCAGTAGCCTAATCAGATTAGTTTTTAACAATCCTGTTGCCATTAACCTGCTTGAGCCTATTGCCAAATGAAGGAATGACCCAGAATCTTATACTTAATCCGTTTACCCTAGGTGACTGCCCAGTATAGACAACAGGTGGTTTAAAATGCACTGAAGTGAGCATGTCTCTCAGTCAGGAAAAGAGAAAAAGGACAAGAGGAGCATTCATTCGACCTCTGTCATTAGATGTATCTCTCCAACCCAGTGGCGTCCCACCCAGATAAGACAAGACCAGACCAGAGCAGTCCAGCTCTGGAAGATCCTCCTCCATACCACAGCTATGAGCTGGCAGCAGGAGGACCATGATAATTTGATACATGCTATTTCACAACACTGAGTTTGTCACGGGGCAATAGAACTATCATACGCACACATCCTGACAGACAAAGAAATACAGATATAGACAAACTTAAGTAATTTAGCAGATGCTCTGACACATAGGGACTTACAACAAGTTCATTCAAGTAAAGACAACCACTACCATGATCATTGCAAGTAAAGCCTTAATCAAAAATGTCCTCTATTAGAAAGATCAGTCCGTGTAAGAATGAACAAGAAACAATTAAGTGTTTACAGTTGCTGTTTTTTGTGAAAACTTTTTGGCAGAGTCAGACAGGACCATGCAGATGGAGGGGGGAGAGTGGGGCTGCTGTTGAAGACAGAAGATAGAGAGCCGGGAAACGATATTTAACTCTGAATGATTGATAGTATTAACTCTACCTAGCCATATTATAGTGTCTGACAAAAATAGCTAAAAGTCCACCACCAATGTTACGATTGATTCAATCTAGTCTGGTGCTTTAAGCAAGAGCTCCCCCACTGGACAAGGATGTCAGTTCAACATCTAGTTTTGATTTACATTCGGTTGAGATGTCGTTGATTAAACCAGTTTTTGCCCAGTGCTCTGGCCTGCAAAGAAATTCTCTCTCATACACTTCACCCTTAACTTCATGTGCATCCAAATATACAACCAGGAGAGGGGAAAGAGGGAACAACAGGACCAGCCATGGTTACACAGCAGGCCATGACTACACATATTCACCCAACAGAGGGTATCTGGCCCCTAAGGGCACAGGGTTACCTGGGAAAGGTTAGCAGTCTCAGAAACGGTTCCCTGAGCAGCATTGCAAATGTATGCACCTTAGACATTGCAGTCTTGGTACACTGAAGGAGGGGGGGGTATGCCTCTGGTAAATAGGGTGGCACCTCTCTGTAAGCTGTTTAGTTAAGCTTGAATCACTAATTTGCTCCCATGCACTAACCACACACTTCTGTAAAGGAATTCTCATTTGCTAAATTGCTACAGTAAAACATCAGGTTACAAAATCTCAGGCATCTCCAGGACAAAGGTTTTAAAGAGTGCAATTCCTTGCACTTCAACAGTACCTTTTATTCTAACATAATTACTTTTACATAATATTAAATCAGTCTGACTGGAAGACTTGTTTGTTTTCCTTCAAGGTGGCCCATAAGCCCAGTCTGGGCACTGAATCAGTCCACACTGATCTCTCAATCAGTACT
Source organism: Oncorhynchus clarkii lewisi (assembly GCF_045791955.1). Taxonomy (NCBI): domain Eukaryota; kingdom Metazoa; phylum Chordata; class Actinopteri; order Salmoniformes; family Salmonidae; genus Oncorhynchus; species Oncorhynchus clarkii. The sequence goes on from NC_092147.1 coordinate 22,893,206, forward strand.
GACTGGCCCTCAGCTCTCCTTCCTCCCACAGGACAATGGAGTAGTGTTTTACTGTTGGAACATGATAACGTTGTTTTTTATGCCTCTCATTTGGGCTGAACATCTTAATTGGACCAAAACACTAGTGGATTGAATGGTGATGTCTGTTGGACTTATATCACTTAAAGTTAATGATCATAATCTTTCCTTAGGACCCCAGTTGGGACCCTTGAGTTGGGAACAGGATGGGTATAATATTATTTGTTTGCCATTTCTTTTATCCATTCTGTTCTTACATTGTGCAACATGAGGTGTTTTTCCTGGTTCTGTGATAGCAGCAGCTTCCTGTGCTCTCAAAGACTGACTCATGTTTAAGCTGCTGAGATATGAAGCTGCCTTTGTGCGTCTAGAAATTACAAGGCGTATTTGATACTGCTCATAATTTTTTTTTTACATAGCAAGTAATAAAATAATCATAGCAAGTACTTGCTATGATTATTTTGCATGCATGTCAATTGTATGTCATTTTGTTTCGTTTTTTTGTGCACATGATTCTTCAAGATAGTGTTTTATAAGCTCATATGAAACTGAAATAAAATCAATCATGATAATGCTTGATCCTGCTAGTCAAGAGGAAGAAGACTTCTATTCGCCAGCGCACAGTTACCTATCAGATAGGATTAAATGCATAACAATAGAATGAATAGAACAGATGAATCATTGACTTGAATGGGGACTCATGTTCTTTACATTCTATTTCTATACATCCAATCCGATAGCTGAAATCCGGATAGATAACTTTAGAAAAACTGGGCGCTGGGCTAAGACAGTTAGTTACTTCACTCTCTTGGGGACACCCTCCATCTATGGGGAAATACCTTATTGGCAATGAAGGCCACGCCAACTTCCTGCACTCGATCACCTGACATATCGTTATTGGGCCTGACTTATAATATATAACAATATATGCCATTTAGCAGACACTTTTATCTGAAGCAGGAATTGGACCCACTACCCTTGCATTACAAGTGCCATGCTCTACCAACTGAGCTACAAATGACCACTTCCTTTCCCGTCGCATGGCACTTTATGGCTTGTCTGTTTAGTTTTCACTGTGTACCTCCTCCTGTAAAGTGCATTATGATGAGTGTGTTAGTGATTTTGTGTGGCTGTATCTTACCTTTGCCAATCTTCACAAAACCAATAATAATGATGAGGCCCAAGGCAAAGAGCTTGGCAGCTGCAAAGGCATCCTGGACCCGCGTGGCTGCCTTCACACTGTAGCAGTTTATAGCAGTCAATAGCACTGGGGAAAGACAGAGAAAGAGACAGTGTGTGAGAGTTATGCCTTTTTATTACTGTCTACATGAATGAGCTAAAAAAAATCTTTACAAATTCTCCCACCTTTTATAAGCTCAGTAAGCTCAATAAATCCTTCTGAAGGTACTAATTGTTCACGTAGCATCCACTCAGCACGCACAGCGGGACCCTGAGACTAGGGTTGGGAAATCCCAGCACCCAGCCCACATTATATATGTGATCGGGCGGCAGGTAGCCTAGCGTTTAAGAGTGTTGGGCCAGTAAACCGAAAGGTCACTGGTTCGAACCCCCAGTGCCGACTAGATGAAAAATATGTTGAGGTGCCCTTGAGCAAGGCACTTCACCCTAATTGCTCCTGTAAGTCGCTCTGTATAAGAGCATCTGCTAAATAACTAAAATGTAAATGATCAGTGCGCTGGACCGCTGTGAGGTGTGTCATGTGGCACAGAGGGTGGAATAGTTCAGAGACCCAGTAAACAGATTCTTGTTGGAATAAAATCAAGGGCCTCCCCCTGTCCCTCTGACTCCCCATTAAAAAAAGATTAACTAACGAACACTTCAAAGAACCATAAATAAAATCAGCCTGGGCAACAATGGGGAACCAAACAGAACAAAGAGGGCCTGTGTGGGAGTACAGTATAGATTGGGAGGAATGGCACACACACACACACACGAAAACACACTCACACTGAGAGTGAGAATGAGAGAGCAGACCTGCTGCCACTGGGATCAGAGTAAAGGGACTACCAAGGCAAAAAGGCTTCAGTCTCAGCCTCCTAAACAAATGACATGGACTGAACCTGAGATTTCAACACACAACCAGCCAGGGGGCCACTGTGTTAAACCTCACCACTGTGGAAATATACATTAAACTAAAGCACGGCGACCTAATAACTACTAAACACCAAATCAATCACTGGAACAATAACACAGACAGTCAGACAAACATCCTTGCCTAGCACAACTCAATGGATTAGCAAAACTGCATGGAACAGTATTGTGGATAATAGAAGCTTAGCTATCCTGACTGACCATGTCAACTCTATCTCTAATCTATATATGTGCCCTGGCTTGGCTGCCCCTCTATCTCAGTCTCTATCATGTGGTCACTGTTGGGGATTACACGCTCAGAAAAGGGATTAGAGACTAGCGCAGGCACTATACCATATGACGTTCACACACACATTCCTGCACCTTAATCAGGCATTCATACCAGTGGAGGCTACTGAGGGGAGAAAGGCTCATAATAATGGCTGGAATGGAGTCAACGGAGTAGTATCAACCATATGGTTTTCATGCGTTCGATACCATTCACTCCATTCCATCCATTCTACTCCATTCCAACCTTCATTATGAGCCGTCCTCCCCTCAGCAGCCTCCACTGATTCATACCCCCAACAGAGAAATGTATGCTACAAGAGAGATGGGTCCAAAAGGGGCAAAAGTCTGTAACAGAGAGATGGAATTGGAGAGCAGAAAGAAAAGTCTGCTTGAGATAACTAGCAATCTCCACAATGTGAGAATGTTTTTGATTTGTTGGCTAATTAATGCAGAGCTCAAACTAATCCACCCATAATCCCAACGATAAGTGCTTTTTTCGGTTCATTATAAAAAAAAGGTCTTCTATTTCGGTTTTTATTATATGTGTTGAATGCTGTAACACAGAATGCAACAATACAACAAAGTCCCATGACTGCTCACCTCTGCTTATCACTTATTAACCATTATTTATTCACATTACTTTAATCAAATATTTCAGTTGTGTATATTGTGACATTTGTTTTATTTGATGACTTTCTTATTTCATTCCAAGTCATCATCTCATCCCTATAGAGCTGCTGCATATGCGGTTTGACAAAAATCACTATTTTGTAGTACTCCAAAGTAAATAAGGCATGCTTTTATGACGGCTGAATACCAACTATTAATCACTTAGATCATGTATGTTCAGGTAGAGATACTGTACCTTGCGAAGCAACAGCTGCCCTCTATATCCCCTCGTGGTCGTGCATTCTTCTGCCTCTTCCGTAGCAGGCATAAAATAAACACAGACTACAAATACGTTTTATGCGCAAAACTATGTAGAATATTGGCCTGTTGGAAACTACAACATCATACAGTTCAGGCTGGATCTGATTTATCTCTAGAGAAACTGTGCAATGTGTGCATTGAGCTCACAGAAAAAAAACGGAACACATTTCAAATAATTGAACCGATTTAGGTCAATTTATTGTTTAAAAAACGAAAAATAATCATCGTTCAGCGCAACACAACAGCCATGTCTGTTACAGACTAGCTAACATCTACGTGTTGAACTTCACAGTGCCACCTGACTCACAAAAACATTTATAGAACAACTCTTACTGAATGTATAGGCCTATAAACTGTCCAAATTGGTTCGTTGGAGAATACAATATTGTTAATTTGTATACCAAAGCATATGATATCAACAAAGTGATAAAGGATAGTGTCAAAACTTAATACATCCCTTCATCATATTGATATTGGACATAGTAAGTCACATCACACGCCTTCCTTTTGTTTTATTATTACTGTCGTTTATACCCCGCGCAATAAGGGTCCATGAGAATAATGTGCGCAAGATGTGTAACTGAATTAATGTTATTAGCATATTATGGGGAAACAATCATTTATTATTATGTTTTATATTTGTATTGTATTTACATTATTTTCCTTATTTTAATTTTAATTATTAATTATCTGGAGAGAAATAAAATGTCCATGTGAGTGTGATCAGACCATATGGCGCATGGGTAATGCTGCCAAAAAGCCGGCCTCTACCAACCAAGGATGATGAAATAACGCGCTATTTTTTCAACAGTTTCTTTCAACTACAGTAGACCTAGCCTACAGAGTTTCCGTTTGGGTGAGTGGCGAGCGCACTGCCAAGAGAACAGTGTCGCAGTGAGTAAACCTAGGCTACGTGTTTTAAAGATTTTGGCAACATATATCAACATAGTCCAGGAAATTACAAAATGAAGTTTAATTTTTTTTTAAATTATAAAACAGTGTCTGTTGGAAGAGACATTTGCATACTACGAAATCCTGACGTGGCGCCATGCGTAAAGGAGGATGCAACGTGTGTAACTACCACCCGATATAGTAGCACTGAGTTTGAGAATAGTAAATTGAATCAGAATGGCTACTTACAGATGCAAAGACAGGCGATCAGCTTCGCCCCATTCTCGGGTACAGGGCAGTCAGGGAAGATTGGCTTGAGAAGGTAGGTAGCGAAGACGTACGCGACAATGTACTGCGATGACGGGCGGATGATGAGCAACTCGATCCACAGTTTCAGGAAAGCCGGCAGGGAACCATACACTTCAAGGATGTAAGCATAGTCACCACCTGATTTGGAAATAGTGGTGCCCAGCTCAGCATAACACAGTGCACCTATGGTTGAGAATACCCCACACACTGCCCAAACGACAAGGGACAGTCCGACGGACCCGGCTTCCTTCACCACTCCAGTCGGGGTCACAAAGATACCCGAGCCGATAATGGTACCCACTATGATAGCTACGCCATTCACCAGGGTAATGGTTCTTTCTAGGACAACCTTCTCTTCCCCGGGTACCTTATCCGGGCTTGAGTTTCCATTCTCTCCTCCGACTGGAGAGAGCATCTTCTCCGTAACCTCCTTGTCTTCCACATCCCGTTCGGCTGACGAATTCGAATATCTTTTCTTTAAACTTGACATTGCTCGCTCCTGTGGGGACACGGCTTTTTGCTTGGTGTCTGTGTCTCTCCCTTTTTTCTTTCTTCTCCAGTTGAATGTTTATGATCCTGTCTGTCGCTCCTGAAGTGCAAAGACACGATGCTGACACAGAAACACGTGTTCTGTGCTGTGTCAACGGAACTCTGTGTATAAAGGATTTTAGTATAAAGCTTCATGGTCTGTCTAGGACAGCCTCTTCCATTTCTCCTTTCATGACAGCGTCACAAATCCACCCCACATACTGCTCAATGCGAGACCAAAGCTTTTGCGCCCTCTACTGATGCTTTGGCCTCAAAGGATGTCTCAGACAGGGCCAAACTGCCAAACTATCTGAACTGGTTTTATTGGTACTTTCAAGGCATTAGTGAATTGTAATACTAGAAAGGGCATTGTGGCGAATAAACAGTAGCTCACTATCTCCCGCCAATCCGTGCGAATTAATTATTCCATGGTGTGAATTGTTTGCCCTTTGTTTATTAATGTTTATCCAATATCCCGTTAATCCTTGCTATTTCCAGTAATTTCCCATAGTTCACATTATTACATTAATTTAGCCTACGGCTTTATTTATTTAAGTGGACACGTTATTTGGATAGCTCACAAACTGTGCTACACTTGTGTGAAAGGAGATAAGGTTTATTTAATTATATTTACCAGTTTTCTGTCCATTTCTTAATTGTCTTTGGTTTGGAGTGCTTCATGTGTGCATGATAGCCTATTTATTTATTTTAACTTTATTTTCAGTTTTATTGATAGGTAGGCTATTATTACTGCACTGTTGGAGTCAGAAACACAAGCATTTCGCTGCACCTGTGATAGCATCTGTAAATGTTTACATTTTTCTGGCTTCTCAGTCCGGTAGGCCTAATGTTGTGTGAACTCGCGCCGTTGCGTGCATAGAAGTACCTCCTGAGTTTATAGCAGGGGTTCCCAAACTTTTTTGTCCCAAGACCCCATTTTGATATCTGAACATTTTCTCAACCCCAACCATGTGGGGTTGAGAAAAAAGATAATTATATTTGGGGCTATGACAGTCAATTGAAAAACATTCAAACAGTATTCAAACATAATTTTAATGTGGGGCTATAACAGTCAATTGTAATTGAGTCTGACATAATGTATCTTTTCTCACCACCACTAATGTGTGTGCTTGATGCATGTGGCCTCAGAGATTCTCAAAGTCAGGGGGCGTGGTCAACAGTGTGCACCTCATCTCTGCTGTCACATCCAACCTGATTGATATCTGGTGTTAATGCAGATGAGAGCACTGAATCCAGCTTCACACAGATATGAGCTGGTGAAGGGTACCATGAGTTTTGAGGGTGCTTTCAAGACAAATGGGAACTCAGAAAATACAAAGTCAAATCATGATTTCAGTGATCTACTGGTCGGAAAGGTGAAGCTCTAGAAGGAGGAGGTCGCACAAAATGGCGACGAGAGCAGCAGCATCCCTGTGAACTCAGACAGTTATGGAGTACCACATGTTTCATTGATTTATTGAACCACAAACATATTTACATTATGGAGTACCACATGTTTCATTGATTTATTGAACCACAAACATATTTACATTATGAAAGGAATTTAACAATGTGACTTTTGAACCAAAATCAATAAGATGTAAGTGCTGGTTGAGACCCAAAAGCAAACTTTCTCTGTGCATGTTGTCTAGCCAGTCTGGTTAGATAGATAGCTAACTAGATAGCTAAATTACTGCCTGTACTATAAAAAAAACTAGATAGCTAAATTACTGCCTGTACTATAAAAAAAACTAGATAGCTAAATTACTGCCTGTACTATAAAAAAAAAAGTTTGTTTAGCTAACGTTAGCTATTTGTTTAGTTAACGTTGGCTTTGCGAGTGATGATGCCAAAGAGGGATTCTAGTAAGGTCAGAAAAGCTGCTTTTGAAGGACTTTGTACTCCTTTAACTGACACACCTATCTAGAGTCCTAACCCAAAGAAAGTGCACTGCACTAGGGAGAAGGGCGAGATTATGAAGGATACCGTTTCAAATGCTGACATCCTGAAAGCGATCACGGCGCTGTTGACCCATTTTACAGCCCTCAAACAAAAGATATCAAAGAACAGAGGCTATTACCAACATATGTGATGAGCTGAAAGGGGTGGAAATTAAAGTTAATATAAATGAGGATAATGTGAAGAAAATGACATGCCGGGTTACAGAGTTGCAAGAAAGAAGTGAGGAGGCTGAAAGGTACAGTAGGAGGTGGAATTTACGGCTCTACAGCCTTCCTAAGACCCGCAATGAAGATGTGAAGAAATACTTTTTCAATGTTTTGGCCAAGATCGCTCCAAAGACAGGGAAAAACTTGGATTCCTGGTGGACACGGTGCACAGAGTCGGATAACCCCGAAACGACAAGACAACCCGACCAGTTATCATGCAATACACCATGAGCACATTCAGAAACAAGATATGGAGAGCATTCCGTGACGCAGAAGTCCTGCGATCTCGAGAGGCAGCTAAGGCACAAACTATGGCCACTGGTCAATAAAGCACGTAAGGAAGGGAAAAGGGCTGGATACGCCTATAATCGTTGGGAAGAACGTGATAATTTGACGACCTCAGCAATAGATCCAACCAACCCAGGGTGACCTAAAAGGCGCAGACAGGCAAGATTCACATTGATAATGACCATTTTGTTACATGGTTAACTTTTGGTCTATATGTGGTACCTCGTTTTGTTCAGAGTTTTTTCTATTCTCGCAAGTGCCTTTACTCTCAGATTATCTCAGAGTTACAATCCTTCATTTGTTGTACAGACATATAATTCAATCATATTTTGTTAATCTATGACAGAAATGATTAGGGCAACTAGGGAAAAAGGAGGTTTGGAGTTATGTGATTTTGTCGATATGAATCATATCTTTAAGATTAAGTGTTTGAAAAATGCATAGAATCTCCAGAATCTTTATGGTTCATTATTCCTCGTTATATTTGTAAGAAAATTGGGGGTTCACAATTTAGTTGTCTTGAAATTACAACATAACCAAACTGCCACTAATGTTATCAAAATGTAATCAGCAAGCCTTTATGGCATGGAAATTATTTTTCAATTACTTATATCATCTTTGTAGGTGACATGTTTGATAGTGGTGGCCAAATGTTATGTTACAAGGTCTTTTTAAGAGTCAAAGCCTTTCCTGTTACATAAAAATAATATCGCTCTGTGGTTAATGCTATGCCCTCAGCTATTTCCCAGCTAATGAAAAGTCATATGTGTTCTCAAGATACACATAGAATAGAACCTAGTCTATTGATTAATGGTATTGAACTCAAAAGTCCCAAGTGTACAAATAAACACAAAAGATAATATTTTTTTCTAGCAAAAGAAAGATCACACATAAGAGGGAAACCCTTTTGGAATTTACAACTATCAGACATTTCATGGCAAAAGGCTTTGTATCTTCATTTATTTTTATTTATATTAAGAAAGGGGCACCTAAAGATTTTGCACAATATATACCCCTCCAACACAATGGTGTTAAGGTTTACAGACATGACATGTACTTTCTACAATGATGGACCTGAAACGCTGATACATTTGTTATACAGTTGTTTGTACACTATTAGATTTTGGAGAGAAATGGAAGAGTACATATTGAGTAAAACTGGTCACACTATTGATATTAAATGCAATGATGTTATGAACTTATTTTTTTTTTACTGTACTCTGAAATGTATAACTAATGTCATGATTTTGGTTGGTACATTTTTATATCCACAAAAAATACAAATAAAATCCCTGCTTTAAAGTGTTTTTGAGAGTTTGTTTCTAATTGAGTCTCTGAAATTACTATATAAGAAAAGCTTGTCTATGGTTGTATTATATAATTAATTATTTTCTGAATAAGTCACATTGTTGCATTCTCTTATGCTGTCATAACACATTTTTCTGTTTTTGTTTGTCCTTTCGGTTCTTGTTAATTATTGACTCCATGATGTCAGATCATCTGTTATATTTGATTCAATAAAAATAAATACAATTTTTAAAAAGCTTTAGAAAGAGGCCCGAGTTCCAGAGTTGGAATTCCGAGTTGGATGACCGTTCAAATGGATTTTTCCTAGTTGGAGCTCGTTTTTTCCGAATTCCCAGGTGTCTTGAACGCACTGGAGTCGGAGATTTCCCAGTTCCTAGTTGTTCTGAACGCTGCATTAATGCTCAGAGGGAGACGTATGTAATTCCCTTCCGAGTCATGAACCGAGTTACGGTCCAGACACTTAAAAGACACACCCTCGTCTTATGCCCCTGGGGGATCCCCGTTGCCATCTTGGCTGGCGGTCCAAATGATCTGCCAAGCAAGGGATGTTGGCAACGTAAGCCCCTCAGCCCTCGTTTTTAGTCGGATTTGCGAATGTACAATGATGGTCACTCCGGGGCCTGAAACTCCCCATAATTCAATTCCCGACGATTGTACATCCGCTAAGAAAAATCCGCGAAAACTTTCTAAACAACACCAATGGAGAAGTCAATATACAATGGGAAAGTAAAAATGAATGCAAATTATTTGAAAATTGTGCTACTAATGCACATGACGGCACAAACACGTATCGTAAAAAGTAAATATGCTTTTTGGGGTTATTTTTTTGGAAATTGTATAAATAAATAAAAAGTTCCAGCTAGGCAGGCTAACGTTAGTTAGCTAATAAATGTGCTAGCTATCATACAGTAGACGTATATTAATACTTATAGATGTAATATAAGTAGATATGCGCTCGTAATTGACTGTAGCGCATATAAAGCACCCACAAGCTACCGGTGGCTGAAAACATCAATCATTGCTGGATGAACTAGTGACGAATTTCCGGTGTTGTGCGGAAAATCTCCCCCCTGCCAGAATTTTGCGTTCTTCATTGCTGCGACTTGCTTGCTCGTTGAGATTTCTGATCTTCACCCCGTTGTTAGTTTAGCCTACATGTCACTGATCTTAGTAGCAAAAAGCATTTCTGTCTACAGTTTTCGGTTTGGCTATTTGTTTCAAGTGTATGTGGCGGTTCTAGCTGGTATGGCGCCCTGGGCGAACCCCCCCTTCAGCGCCCGCACCCGGCAAGATGCCGCCCTGGGTGGCTGCCCTTGTCGCCGGTACCTAAATCCGTTACTGATTTTGTATTAGTCTATAAATACATCTCTTTGTCAAAATTCGTCATCTCCCCCATGTCTTATTCGACTAGTGTTTTTGAAAATGTAAGGATAATAATTCAGTCATAGTTGTTCTGAAATGTTTATTGCTTGCCATAATGTTATTCCCTCTATGTTTAATATAACACACATACATTAATTATTAATTTCGGTTGCCTATGTGAAGTTTGTTCTATAGAAAGTATTTGATTCTGATGTGTGTCACAGAAAGTATTTGACTATAGCCACAAAATGAAGGAAATTAGAAGGGGGAGATTTTCGGGGTGGTCCATTTAAAAATCATTCCTTACTCCCTCGCCCTGCAAGTGTATACTCGTCAGACGTCATGAAACGTCATCAGAAGTTTCCACTTAATTTGAATGCTGAGGGGATAGGGTGTGTATTTTAAGTATTTGGACCACATGACGCATCCTTAGTGACCCGTGAATGCGTTGTCTGCAGCTCGATCAGCTGTTAGATTTCCCTTAACGGCATGTTAACTGAGCCAGGATCACAGGCAAGTAGGTCCCAAAGTGCTCTTCCAAGCTTTGGAGGTAAGCAGTCATCACTCATGTGGGATATTTACTGAGGCTGTTTTCTTTTCGAAACATGTACTGCAGGAGGAAGGGAGCATGGTTAGCTTTTGAAAACAACTATCCAATAAGAATTACACTGCTCAAAAAAATAAAGGGAACACTAAAATAACACATCCTAGATCTGAATGAATGAAATATTCTTATTAAATACTTTTTTCTTTACATAGTTGAATGTGCTGACAACAAAATCACACAAAAATTATCAATGGAAATCAAATTTATCAACCCATGGAGGCCTGGATTTGGAGTCACACTCAAAATTAAAGTGGAAAACCACGCTACAGGCTGATCCAACTTTGATGTACTGTCTCAGCCTGCAGTATTTATGCTGCAGTAGTTTATGTGTCGGGGGGCTAGGGTCAGTTTGTTATATCTGGAGTACTTCTCCTGTCCTATTCAGTGTCCTGTGTGAATTTAAGTGTGCTCTCTCTAATTCTCTCTTTCTCTCTTTCTTTCGCTCTCTCGGAGGACCTGAGCCCTAGGACCATGCCTGACATGATGACTCCTTGCTGTCCCCAGTCCACCTGGCCGTGCTGCTGCTCCAGTTTCAACTGTTCTGCCTTATTATTATTAGACCATGCTGGTCATTTATGAACATTTGAACATCTTGGCCATGTTCTGTTATAATCTCCACCCGGCACAGCCAGAAGAGGACTGGCCACCCCTCATAGCCTGGTTCCTCTCTAGGTTTCTTCCTAGGTTTTGGCCTTTCTAGGGAGTTTTTCCTAGCCACCGTGCTTCTACACCTGCATTGCTTGCTGTTTGGGGTTTTAGGCTGGGTTTCTGTACAGTACTTTGAGATATCAGCTGATGTACGAAGGGCTATATAAATACATTTGATTTGATGTAATGTCCTTAAAACATGTCAAAATGAGGCTCAGTAGTGTGTGTGGCCTCCACGTGCCCGTATGACCTCCCTACAACGCCTGGGCATACTCCTGATGAGGTGGCGGATGGTCTCCTGAGGGATCTCCTCCCAGACCTGGACTAAAGCATCCGCCGACTCCTGGACAGTCTGTGGTGCAACGTGGCGTTGGTGGATGGAGCGAGACATGATGTCCCAGATGTGCTCAATTGGATTCAGGTCTGGGGAACGGGCGGGCCAGTCCATAGCATTAATGCCTTCCTCTTGCAGGAACTGCTGACACACTCCAGCCACATGAGGTCTAGCATTGCCTTGCATTAGGAGGAACCCAGGGCCAACCGCACCAGCATATGGTCTCACAAGGGGTCTGAGGATCTCATCTCGGTACCTAATGGCAGTCAGGCTACCTCTGGCGAGCACATGGAGGGCTGTGCGGCCCCCCAAAGAAATGCCACCCCACACCATGACTGACACACCGCCAAACCGGTCATGCTGGAGGATGTTGCAGGCAGCAGAACGTTCTCCACGGCGTCTCCAGTCTGTCACATGTGCTCAGTGTGAACCTGCTTTCATCTGTGAAGAGCACAGGGCGCCAGTGGCGAATTTGCCAATCTTGGTGTTCTCTGGCCAATGCCAAACGTCCTGCACGGTGTTGGGCTGTAAGCACAACCCCCACCTGTGGACTTCGGGCACTCATACCACCCTCATGGAGTATGTTTCTGACCGTTTGAGCAGACACGTGCACATTTGTGGCCTGCTGGAGGTAATTTTGCAGGGCTCTGGCAGTGCTCCTCCTGCTCCTCCTTGCACAAAGGCGGAGGTAGCGGTCCTGCTGCTGGGTTGATGCCCTCCTACGGCCTCCTCCACGTCACTTGATGTACTGGCCTGTCTCCTGGTAGCGCCTCCATGCTCTGGACACTACGCTGACAGACACAGCAAACCTTCTTGCCACAGCTCGCATTGATGTGCCATCCTGGATGAGCTGCACTACCTGAGCCACTTGTGTGGGTTGTAGACTCCGTCTCATGCTACCACTAGAGTGAAAGCACCGCCAGCATTCAAAAGTGACCAAAACATCAGCCAGGAAGCATAGGAATTGAGAAGTGGTCTGTGGTTATCACCTGCAGAACCACTCCTTTATTGGGGGTGTCTTGCTAATTGCCTATAATTTCCACCTGTTGTCTATTCCATTTGCACAACAGCATGTCAAAATTATTGTCAATCAGTGTTGCTTCCTAAGTGGACAGTTTAATTTCACAGAAGTGTGATTGACTTGGAGTTACATTGTGTTGTTTAAGTGTTCCCTTTATTTTTTTGAGCAGTGTATTTCCGCTGAATCGGTCATATCTCCAAATAGATGTGAACAGGCGTGTACGTAGTGGATGTGGATTAATGTAGTTTACAATCAAATTTAACTGCTCCCGTATATCCCCGATGTATGTGCTCAGCTCTTTTTCCGACAGTTGCTCTCGGCATATCATACAACGCGTCCATATGGCAGAGGGAGACACATTCATAACTAGAGTGCAAACGCCTGCATGTCGTCCCGCCATGGATGGAGCCCAATCTGTGCAAAAGCCCAGGTCATGTACAGCAAACAACAGCCAATGCATAGGCGTCTTGGCCCTCACAGCTAACATCCATTTGGAGAGCATAAGCTGGATAATATTTGAGTCATTCAGTCAGTTTCCTCGTGATTACTAGCAATAGCATTCATTATTTTTTAACAGTGTATCTGACAAATGTATTAATGTACATTTCTGTGCTTATGCCTCCTCACACATTGTTTTCATAATATCAATTTTAGCTGGTAATATCAAAGTCTGCAATAGTGTGTGGTTTCATAGCGTAGCGGACCAAGTCATTCACCGTGTGAACGATTCAAGTGTAATGGTAAAGTTAGGCCTTTTCCCATGATCTAATTTTCTTTTAGATTTGATTAATTGTAATTTGGATTTAAGGTTAACCACATTACAATGATTTGTGATTTATTTATATTATGACCCTTTTTTGTATATTCAGGATTTTGTCAAATTTCCCTCGACCCCATTTTCAAATTAGGCGACCCCATATGGGGTCACGATCCCCCTATTTTGGGAACCGCTGGCATATAGCCTATTACTAAGCACACTATTGCAGTGAGGTAACTTTGGTTAACTGAGTCCAACTCGGGGTAACTGGTCATACAAGTTTCTATGGCATCAAATCCTTCTGAACTAACCTGCTCATGGGCAGGCTAACTCACATTCCACATTTAGTAATGGCAGGATGAATTTGAAAGTTCACGCACAGTAAAACTTTTGTGATGATTGCATTGATAACCATGCCAAAGTAATATAGTAATGGTCTGTGTGGCCTTGAGAGGGAGTGGAAAGGTATTGACTACTCTGGCATGTTGCCATAATGTTTCAGGGCAGTCGCAGCACTATGAGGGTAAGAGAATAGAACCCTACCGGCTGAAATCACTGCCATGGAATGAGGGGGAGTGGAGAAGTGTTGATTAGGCTACTCTCTGTCTGTGGCCTTCAGTGGAAGTCGGCTACTGTAAAAGTCTATTTCACACGATAGCCAGGTTGAATTTGCAAGATAACTTTTCTTTCATTTTTGGCACAAATGAAAATGTGGCACTGACTTGCCCATGGGTTGATGTTTTAGCATTGTCTCAATGAAGAGTTTGGTGTTAGACTAGCCATGTGTGACATGCACATGTAGTTAAGCCTGCAGGCGGATGACCAATATCCGCTGTTGTAATACGGATGAAGCCTGAGCTGGAATGTGAAGCTAACTGAAGTTCTCTAGCTTTAGATCTACTCAGGGTTTTCTATCTTGCTTTGCAGTATACCCCTCTGGTCTGCGCACCACGTGTTGCCTAAATGCCCATTTGGGGATGTTATCATTAGTTCTGTTTTAGTAAAGGGAGGGTGCATTTGACCCTGCTTACACCCCACCTGTGTCTTGTATGGTTAAGAACAGGTTTAGCCTGTTATAGACTTTTTTCTTTTGAAGACTGAAATATTCAACGGAAGTTTGTATGTCATTGTAAATATATTCACATTCTTGGAAACTCACCAGCGCTGTGTAAATAAAATTAACACGTTCACATACAGTAGACCTATTTGCATTTCTACCTGGCTGCCTCCCCCAAATCCTACCCCATAGGGTTAATGCACAGGAAGGGTTAAGAAAATAAGATGAAAAAAGCCCCACCTTCAGGGCTTTGCAGGGATGTGCCCTGCAAGGAATGTCATTTGTCTGGAGCTCAGAGGGACAAATATTACCCCACTCAGACAATTTCCTGCCGTTTTCCTCCGAAGAGGAGGACATGGGAAAATAATAGTGGACAAATTTACCTCCTAAGGTCTTCAAGTTTTTGGCTCCTCATTCAACACAGCAAAAAAAAGCTATTTCAGACATACACAAGCTTAGTTTTTCATCTATAGTCGGAATAGTTGTTTTTTTCCTAAATACCAAACCCGGGTCACTGCAGAGAGCATGGTGAAGAAATACACTAGATATACAAAAGTATGTGGACACCCTTTTAAATTAGTGGATTCGGCTATTTCGGCCACAACCGTTGCTGACAGGTGTATAGAATCGAGCAGGCCACCATGCAATCTCCACAGACAAACATTGGCAGTAGAATGGCCTTACTGAAGAGCTCAATGACATTCAACGTGACACCGTCATACGATGTCACCTTTCCAACAAGTCAGTTTGTCAAATTTCTGCCTTACTAGAGCTGCCCCAGTCAACTGTAGGTGCTGTTATTGTGAAGTGGAAACGTCTAGGATCAACAACATCTCAGCCGCGAAGTGGTAGGCCGCACAAGCTCACTCACTACCAAGTTCTAAACTGCTCTCTGGAAGCAACGTCAGCATCAGGACTCTTCGTCGGGAGCTTAATGAATGGCTTTCCATGGCCGAGCAGCCGCACACAATCCTAAGAGCACTATGCTCAATGCCAAGCGTTGGCTGGAGTGGTGTGAAGCTCGCCGCCATTGGACTCTGGAGCAGTGGAAACACGTTCTCTGCAGTCCGACGGACAAATCTGGGTTTGGCGGATGCCAGAAACATTCTACCTGCCCGAATGCTTAGTGCCAACTGTAAAGTTTGGTGAAGGAGGAAAAATGGCCTGTGGCTGTTTTTCATGGTTTGGGCCAGGCCCCTTAGTTCCAGTGAAGGCAATTTTAACGCTACCTTTCCTGTTGCAGCATGACAATACCCCTGTGCACAAAGCGAGATCCATACAGAAAGGGTTTGTTGAGATTGGTGTGGAAGAACTTGACTGGTCTGCACAGAGCCCCAACCTCAACCCCATCGAACACCTTTCGGATGAATTGGAACACCGACTCCGAGCCAGGCCTAATCGCCCGACCTCTCATTAGTGAATGGAAGCAAGTCCCAGCAGGAATGCTAAAACATCCAGTGGAAAGCCTTCCCAGAAGAGTGGAGGCTGTTACCGTAGCAAAGGGGGGACCAACTCCATATTGATGCCCATGATATTGGAATGAGATGTTTGACGAGCAGATGTCCACATACTTTTGATCATGTAGTGTACCTTGGTGTCTGACTATACCCTCTACTTGTGTAACTCCTGATCATTTATTTAGAATCCGGCCCTACGATTCAGTGGCGGTCGGTGCCATTTAAGATGAGGGAGGACGATACATTTTTTATTTCAAATTACAGCATATTGGATGACTGTCATTCATATTCCATTCACTCAACTCAATATAACATCTAAGTTTAGGCTACTACATGATTCTCACATTTTCCCTATACCCATCATGCGGTTGCTACAACCTAGCCTATATATGAAAGTGCACAAAGTATGTCCACAAAGTATGTCCACAGTTCGAGAGAAATGTACATATTCAATACCGCCTTTACAGACTTTTGCCTGCATCTAGCTGATCTAGGGTGTAATCATTAGCCCATCAGTTGCAAACAAGAGTTTCTATTGGACAAATTCAGATATGTTTATATTTTTTTCATTTATTTCCGTTTTGAGAAACGTTTTTCAACAGATTACAGCAATTGGTGACGTGAATATATTTAGTATAGTTTTATCTATAAAGGATAACTTTTTAAATGTTTAACTTTTTATGAAATTTACTGAGGATGGTCCTCCCCATCCTCCTCTGAGGAGCTTCCACTGCTACGATCTCATATTGCACAATATGACATTCCACACCCTTAGTTTAGTCAGTCACCAGAACACAAATGTTAACGCACATGGGGAGACTTATTTCCCCTAATTTATTTCCCAGTTCTCTATTTGTCTTCTTCCCTCATGATGTCCAGATGTTTTAATACCTACTGATATACTCCACTGAATCACTGGTTTGTGGGACTCATCACTCGTTAACCCAGGTATCAGAGTACTAAGCACGATGGTGGTTGGGCAGTTTGTGTGCATCGTGGCAAGGTGAAGTGGTGATCATCATTGACAGAGTGATGAAGGTACTGCTGCCTCCAGATGTGGAGGTTCTGCTTTCTCTCCCGGCAGGTGATCTAAGGGTGGGACTGACCTCTAATACAGGGCTGGTCAACATAAGGAAGTTAAAACAATCAACCATCCTCTGAATGGAGCCCACAGAGGGCCTGCCAGCGGGGGTGCAGGGAGGATCTGAGGCTGTTGCTGAGATTGCATGGAACATATGTTTGTACATAGTGTGGCTATTAGGATAAGGAGTCCCTTGAACAGCAATCCTTAAAACAATGAGGATAAGTAAATACAGTGACACAACAAAATTAATGCTATACAAGCTCTGGGATGTAGGCTCACATTGTCTGAGGTGAGAAACTTACTCAGAAGTAGCCTAACATTCACTGCATCTTTAAAAATTCAGCAAGTCCATTGAAAAATCAAGAGAACAGAAGTCCCTATGATCTCTGTGTGATGTGATTTGGACTGAGATCAATAAAGACATTTGACATTGCATTTTCTGATTGACAAAACAATGAACACAGGTTATTTTCTTCAGTTCAAAACAACATCTGAAGATCCTGTGAACAAAACATACTGGCATAAGAAGTGCCCAATCTACTGCCAACCATTCTCATAACCAAAGAACCTGGACAATCCTCCTTTCATGTTTCAAGGAGCCAATTTCAGTTGAAGCTTCCATTCACATCAGAGGGGACTTCTAGTTCTCAAACCCTATTTATGAGAAACAGATTGAAATATCTGATAAACTAAACACACTTTTGAGTTGAGGGGGAGAAAGAGCAGCTGGATGGAAGTTCTGAGAATGTCCTGAAGCTGCAAGTTCCTGTTTACAGTCCTAGTATGTGGGCTTTGGGAGACTGGTGGCTCATCTTTTGTTCTAAAAATATCCTCTTCAAACAAAGAACAAAAACCAAGAGTAGAAATTCTTTAATTAGACATTTTCTTTCATCTTCTAACTGCCATTCATCTTGTAACTTAAGGTCAGTGGAAAGAGGTCAGCTCGAGCATGAGGACCACAGACGGACATGACGCTTATTCCCATACTCTGAATGATAGCCATGTAGTCACAGAAATATTCACTCTGATCGCCTGTTCGTTTAACTTTGCCATTTGTTTTTACACCGTTCAAAGAACAGCTTCTCAAACTCTCCCACACAATAATGGGAAACCATGCAGCCTTTTGGGAGATATCACATCCCACTTGTATATCCCCTGTGGCGAACCATAATAAACACGAATAGGGGTCTGTTTGAATCAAGTTGAGACAACTCAAACCAGGTTTTCTAACATTTATAAACACCCACACCCCATTCTCTGTTGTCTTCAAAGGTGCCGTTTAGCTCTTCTGTGGCGTTATCAGCCCTGGTCCAGGTCCTTATTGAATGTCTGGGCCTAGGCTCTTGTCTGATAGGGAACAATGGAGTGCAGCACAGTTATTGTGGACAAACCTTTAAGAACCCAGAGCTCTGTGACATTGTTTCTGTTGCAGACCCTCAACTTAGTTCATGTGTAGTGTGTTCTGGCTTCAAATTGCAGCGAAGCATTACATGCGTGCATAACAGTGAAGAGGAACCTTCATGTACAGTAATTGTCTCTGGCCCCCTGCCAATTAGGGGGAGTGATGAGCTCTATAGCAGTCTCACAACTCAATCGCTGGTTGAAAACTGTTTTCTGCCCCTCCCAAAATATAGTATTTGTAGATAATTGGCACTCTTTCTGGGACTCACCCACAAACAGGACCAAGCCTGGCTTGCTGAGGAGTGACGGACTCCATCCTAGCTGGAGGGGTGCTCTCATCTTATCTACCAACATAGACAGGTCTCTAACTCCTCTAGCTCCACAATGAAATAGGGTGCAGGCCAGGCAGCAGGCTGTTAGCCAGCCTGCCAGCTTAGTGGTGTCTGCCACTAGCACAGTCAGTGTAGTCAGCTCAGCTATCCCCATTGAGACCGTGTCTGTGCCTCGACCTAGGTTGGGAAAAACAAAACATGGCGGTGTTCGCCTTAGCAATCTCACTAGGATATAGACCTTCTCCATTCCTGCCATTATTGAAAGAGATCGTGATACCTGACATCTCAAAATAGGGCTACTTAATGTTAGATCCCTCACTTCAAAGGCAGTTATAGTCAATGAACTAATCACTGATCATAATCTTGATGTGATTGGACTGACTGAAACATGGCTTAAGCCTGATGAATTTGCTGTGTTAAATGAGGCCTCACCTCCTGGTTACACTAGTGACCACACGGTGACCACCGTGCATCCCGCAAAGGCGGAGGTTTTGCTAACATTTACAACACAAAAAATGACTTTCGTCTTTTGAGCTTCTAGTCATGAAATCTATGCAACCTACTCAATCACTTTTTATAGCTACTGTTTACAGGCCTCCTCCATATACTGAGTTCATAATAAACAGTTGAACATAATAAACAGCTCTCTATCCACCGGATGTGTACCAAACTCACTAAAAGTGGCAGTAATAAAGCCTCTTGAAAAAGCCAAACCTTGACCCAGAATATATAAAAAACTATTGGCCTATATTGAATCTTCCATTCCTCTCAAAAAATTGAGAGAAAGCTGTTGCAGCAACTCACTGCCTTCCTGAAGACAAACAATGTATACGAAATGCTTCAGTCTGGTTTTAGACCCCATCATGGCACTGAGACTGCACTTGTGAAGGTGGTAAATTACCTTTTAATAGCGTCAGACCGAGGCTCTGCATCTGTCCTCATGCTCCTAGATCTTAGTGCTGCTTTTGATACCATCAACTACCACATTATTTAGGAGAGATTGGAAACCAAAATTGGTCTACACTGACAAATTCTGGCCTGGTTTAGATCTTATCTGTCAGAGAGATATCAGTTTGTCTCTGAATAGTTTGTCCTCTGACAAATCAACTGTAAATTTCGGTGTTCCTCAAGGTTCTGTTTTAGGACAACTATTTTTTTCACTATATATTTTACCTCTTGGGGATGTCATTTGAAAACATAATGTTAACTTTCACTGCTATGCGGATGACACACAGCTGTACATTTCAATGAAACATGGTGAAGCCCCAAAATTGCCCTCACTAGAAGCCTGTGTTTCAGACATAAGGAAGTGGATGGCTGCAAACGTTCTACTTTTAAACTCGGACAAAACAGAGATGCTTGTTCAAGTTCCTAAGAAACAAAGAGACCTCTGTTGATTCTGACAATTCATCTTGACGGTTGTACAGTCGTCTCAAATAAAACTGTGAAGGACCTCGGCGTTACACTGGACCCTGATATCTCTTTTGACCAACATATCAAGACTGTTTCAAGGACAGCTTTTTTTCCATCTACGTAACATTGCAAAAATCAGAAACTTTCTATCCAAACATTATGCTGAAAAATTAATCCATGCTTTTGTTACTTCTAGGTTAGACTACTGCAATGCTCTACTTTCCGGCTACCCGGATAAAGCACTAAATAAACTTCAGTTAGTGCTAAATACGGCTGCTAGAATCCTGACGAGAACCAACATTTTTTATCATATTACTCCAGTGCTAGCCTCCTTACACTGGCTTCCTGTTAAGGCAAGGGCTGATTTCAAGGTTTTACTGCTAACCTACAAAGCATTACATGGGCTTGCTCTTACCTATTTTTCCGATTTGGTCCTGCCGTACATACCTACACGTACGCTACGGTCACAAGACGCAGGCCTCCTGATTGTCCCTAGAATTTCTAAGCAAACAGCCGGAGGCAGGGCTTTCTCCTATAGAGCTCCATTTTTATGGAATGGTCTGCCTACCCATGTGAGAGACATAGACTCGGTCTCAACCTTTAAGTCTTTATTGAAGACTCATCTCTTCAGTGGGTCCTGTGATTGAGTGTAGTCTGGCCCAGGAGTGTGAAGGTGAACGGAAAGGCTCTGGAGCAACGAACCGCCCTTGCTGTCTCTGCCTGGCCGGTTCCCCTCTCTCAACTGGGATTCTCAGCCTCTAACCCTATTACAGGGGCTGAGTCACTGGCTTACTGTTGCTCTTCCATGCCGTCCCTAGGAGGGGTGCGTCACTTGAGTGGGTTGAGTCACTGACGTGATCTTCCTGTCTGGGTTGCCCCCCCCCGCTATACTCAGCCTTGTCTCAGGATGGTAAGTTGGTGGTTGAAGATAACCCTCCAGTGGTGTGGGGGCTGTGCTCTGGCAAAATGGGTGGGGGCATATCCTACCTGTTTGGCCCTGTCCGGGGGTATCATCGGACGGAGCCACAGTGTCTCCCGACCCCTCCTGTCTCAGCCTCCAGTATTTATGCTGCAGTAGTTTGTGTTTGGGGGCTAGGGTCAGTCTGTTATATCTGGAGTACTTCTCCTGTCTTATCCGGTGTCCTGTGTGAATTTAAGTATGCTCTCTCTAATTCTCTCTTTCTTTCCCTCTCTCGGAGGACCAGAGCCCTAGGACCATGCCTCAGGACTACCTGGCACGATGACTCCTTGCTGTCCCCAGTCCACCTGGCCGTGCTGCTGCTCCAGTTTCACCTGTTCTGCCTGCGGCTATGGAACCCTGACCTGTTCACCGAACGTGCTACCTGTCCCAGACCTGCTGTTTTCAACTCTCTAGAGACAGCAGGAGCGGTAGAGATACTCTTAATGATCGGCTATGAAAAGCCAACTGATATTTACTCCTGAGGTGCTGACTTGCTGCACCCTCGACAACTACTGTGATTATTATTATTTGACCATGCTGGTCATTTATGAACATTTGAACATCTTGGCCATGTTCTGTTATAATCTCCACCCGGCACAGCCAGAAGAGGACTGGCCACCCCTCATAGCCTTCCTCTCTAGGTTTCTTCCTAGGTTTTGGCCTTTCTAGGGAGTTTTTCCTAAGCACTGTGCTTCTACACCTACATTGCTTATTGTTTGGGGTTTTAGGCTGGGTTTCTGTACAGCACTTTGAGATATCAGCTGATTTAAGAAGGGCTATATAAATACATTTGAAATTTGATTTGATGTAATTCAAAGTGTTTGGTGTATTGAAGTGCTTCATAGGTACAAGCCCTGTAACTTCAGCATATTCTGCTACTTCAGTGCCTACTACTGCCCCGCATACCTCATATCATGACAAGCCCAATGCTGAGTAACGACTAAAGACAAGTACCTTGTTCCACAGACAAACCATCCTTCTGCAATATTGACTATTGTACCCTCTCTCCTTTTCCCACCCTATTGAGGATATCATAAGAGACACATTCAACACGCCCCAATATGACCATCCTATAACATTGCGGGCCGGGCGCAGTGTGCGCTAACCAAGGTTGCCAGGTGCACGGTGTTTCCTCCGACACATTGGCTTCTGGGTTGGATGGCGCTGTGTTAAGAAGCAGTGCGGCTTGGTTGGGTTGTGTATCGGAGGACGCATGACTTTCAACCTTTGTCTCTCCCGGGCCCGTACAGGAGTTGTAGCGATGAGACAAGATAGTAGCTACTAAAACAATTGGATACCATGAAATTGGGGAGAAGGGGTAAAATTCATAAAACATTTAAATGATGTGTTTCGGCTGCATGGACTTCATCAGGGAGTACAAAATACAATGTCCTCTTTTGAACAGCTTTTCCAATTAGCCCTAATTGAAAGGAGTGGTTACATTCCTAGTAAGCAATATACACATTAAAAGGTGAAATGCTGTAGCTATGTTATCATAAAGATACAACTCCAGGGCCTCCCCACGAGGTCCGTGGGGCGACGCACAATTAGCCTAGTGTTACACTGTGAAACGCTAGCTTAGTTAGCGGGGGTGCGCGCTAAATAGTGTTTCTTATCCAGTTAAACCACAGGGAAAGTTTTTGGATTTACAAACTACAGGCCACTAAATACCCTGGTTTAAATGAAGATATGGATTTCTCACCCTTCCTGTAGGGTCGTGATGGGTCCATTTGCTGTCATCTAGTGGACATTTTGCTCAATTGCCCTCAGCTATGTTTAGACTGTTGTTGTTCATGTTTTGCTGTGTTCTAGTGTACTATGGAATATATAGCTTTCTTATTCTTGACACTTCTCCCAGTCATATTTAAGGTTAGAACTACCTTTCTAAGTGTTCTGATACTTCTAGCTTGGAGTTGTATCTTTATGATAACATAGCTACAGCATTTCACCTTTTAATGTGTATATTATTGCTTACTAGGTGTGTCCAATCAATTTTGTAACCACTCCTTCTTTCAATTAGGGCTAATTGGAAAAGCTGTTCAAAAGAGGACATTGTATTCTTTTATTTTGGTACTCCCTCATGAAGGCCATGCACCCGAAACGCACCGGTTTTAAAAAAACGTTGTTTCTATTGAACATTCCATATTAAAGGCATTTTAATTAATTATATGAAGTGCCTTGGTCCTCCTTTCTTTTTTGATGACCAATTTACCCCTTTTACCAAGGAGCACCTTCTATCTACCAAAATGTACTATTGTGTACCTTAGTAGCATTTCCCTTTCTTCCATTCCATAGTTATTTTTAATAGCACCTGCAAATCAAAATAAAATAGGCGTTTCTTTATTATTAATCTTATATATAAACATTCTGTCAGCAAAGGATGTAAGGTCCATCCCTGTGGTGTTTTAGGCCTGTGGGACATGATAGTAGCACCACTTCCTGGTTGCCCAGCTGGACTGGGCCAATCCGGCACCTGGTGCAATAACAGGCCTGTTGGAAGAGGGGCCCCAACTTATCCCTTGAACCACAGCTCCTCAAGGCCCATGGGGCAGGAATGTGGCTGCCCGACGATCAAACAAATACAACATGTACTACAGCATACTCCTCTAGCCTCAGGAAAACACCTGCCAAGTAGCAAACAAAGAAAGGGGAAGTACTGCAAGTCGTATTTATGTAAAACATGTACACAGTGTACAAAACATTAAGAACACATGCTCTTTCCATGACAGACTGACCAGGTGAATGATAGGATCCCTAATTGATGTCACTTGACAAATCCACTTCAAATCAGTGTAGATGAAGGGGAGGAGACAGGGATGAAGGGGAGGAGACATTTTTAAGCCTTGACACATGGATTGTGTGTGTGTCAGAGGGTGAATGGGCTAGACAAAAGATTGAAGTATCTTTGAACAGGGTATGGTAGTATGTGCCAGGCGCACCGGTTTGCATCAAGAACTGCAACGCTGCTGGGTTTTTCACAGTTTCCCTTGTATCAAGAATGGTCCACTACCCAAAGGACGTCCAGCCAACTTCACACAACTGTGGGAAGCATTGGCATCAACATCGGCCAGCAATATTAGGAAGGTGCTAATGTTTTGTACACATTGTATATCGATTGAGATCATTGTGCATACTAACTTTTACACGTTTAAAACAGGCATTGATGGCAGACACATTAAAATACAGCAGTTCACCAGAGGACATATTAACCAAGAATAATGATCAATTTTTAAAGTACATAGTCATTATAGTACAACAACTTTTGTGTCCATTTAGTATTTATCGTTTGAAAACTATAAAAATACAGTTAAACGAATGGAAACCTCCCACTGGAGAGTATTATTTCAAATATTTAAAAAGGCAGATCATAACTAAACAGACCAAGACAAATGGAAGCTTGAAAAATAGGCCCCATACCAGTTACAACAGAAAATAAAATCTCTCTACTTACCATCAAACCAATCAGCACCCATAAAAATGCCCACATGAAATGTATAACCATTCAGAACTGTGTTCAAATCCTCCCTGTACCCCAACATTGTTCCCCAACATTGTTCCCCTAAACTCTGGTGTAACAAAATGCCATCTTTAATTTCATAGGGAACGCAGTGAAACAGGCAAGTGTCATTTGGGTATAGAGGGCAAGAGTCTTACGGTTCCTGTGTTTGGACAGTGCTGTACAGTTTTCATAACAGGTTAGTGTCAAGCTACTTCTTCTCTGCAATTGACCTAGTGGGGAGAGGGCCAGGTGGCTCTTTCAAGGGAGAGGCCCCACAAGGGACAGTTTATACAGGAACATTGTTATTGAATGATCACAAAGACAACCATTCACTCACGTAATGCTTTATAGAACAAACAATACCAATGTTGCCTCAATGTCTGCTCCCTTTTCATTCCCTGTTTATAGAACAAACCAATCAATCCCTTTCTCCTCCAATCTTTTTAGCACCTACTTCGCATTCTCTGAACACTGCAAACATAAGACCCCCCCCCCCCTCTCTTTATTCAATCACTCCCTTTCTTTGATGAAAATAGTGAAGCACTGGAAGGCACACCCAGAATACTGCAACTAGAAGTAGGCTAATGGAAAATAGGCAGCAAGGTATTACAATTGCTGTATCACGTTTCATGGTTTTCTATCAACATGGGGAATAGCAGTGCTTATATTACAGTTAACCTTTTGGAACGCGATTAAAGCATAACATTAAGTGTAGTTATGTTTTAAAGTTGATGCATGTAGTTGGTTCCACTGTAATCCCTGTCCAGTTCTGCTGGGAACTTTAAAATCTCAAATTTTATATATAGAGAGAGATATAAAGTACAGAAAAAGCTTAAGTCTCAAGAAATGAAGTATCAGGAGAATGATTCCTGTCTGTGTGCTTCTAAAAAGGCAAGTAAAAACCTACTGACCTCCACCAATAAATAAATACAGAACCAACAAGATAACAGGTTAATGATGCATGATGTGATACCCTCTCTTAACTCTCCCAGCGCCTAAACCACAAACTGGCAAACATACAAATTGACCGACTGTTAAGCTTGGTAGGGGCAGAATATTATTGATATGCGTTAGACCAGCAAGCCCCAACAGAATAGACACACTGCCATGAGCAATTGATCTATGAGAACAGAGGTGACCGCCATGTGTCAGTATGATGCATAAAATAGAAGGCACTATGGTAGATTCCTGTTTAGTAGAACAGAACAATTTGATTACAAGAGGAAATATGCTTAGACACCCATGCTAAAATACAGATGTTTGCTATATCAACAAAATAGTTCTGCATATTAGTTGTAACAAATGCCTGTGTCCCTGTGCTTATTAGGCCTTATAAAAGATGTCGATCCTACACATGACTTTTACCTCTAAGTTACAGATAGTGAGATGTACATTCTAGTCCACTCAATAGACTATGTAATAAAATCAATCACAAATGCATCTAAAACATCTTTCAAAGCAATGAGCAACACTCATTTGTGCAGTTTGGAGCCCTAGCTAGGCCCAAATAAAATTAACCAAATCTCTTCGGCTGTGTGCAGTAAACAAGTTCAGAGCTTAAACCTTCAAACTAAACCCCACATCCATATATGGAGCCCCTTCACCTCAAAGAACAATTACTGCAAGAGTACTGCTCATACGCAAGGGGGATATTCTTATGCTTTAGATTATTAAATCGATGATAGTATAAAAGTGCAGGTAACTGCCAAAATAATGGAAACAGTAAATGAGGGAGTAAATGAGGGAAACAAAGTATATTGAAAGCAGATGCTTCCACAGGTGCACTTCCTGAGTTAATTAAGCAGGTAACAGCCCATCATGCTTACTTAGGGTGATGTATTATTTTGGCTACGCCCCCATAGGATGACAATAACCCCATCCACAGGGCACGAGTGGTCACTGAATATTTTGAGCATAAAAACGATGTAAGCCATATGCCATCTCAGTAACCAGATCTCAACTCAATTAAACACTTATGGGAGATCCTGGAGGAAAAAAAAAAAAATCTGGAATTTCTCATGGAAGAATGGTGTCGCATCCCTCCAAGACTTCCAGACACTTGTACATTAAAGCTGTGGTGGCCCAACACCCTCTTAAAGACAATACATGTTGGTGTTTTCCTTTATTTTGACAGTTACCTGTATTTCAGCATAATCCCTCATTGGTTTCTGGAAGCATTTCAAGTGGGACTGTTAAGGACTGAATAAAAAAAAGGTTTACAACTTAAACATTCAGAGCATCTAGAAGAAAGAAAAATTCACCTAAGAGACAGGGGTTTAAAAAATCTGTTAGCATAGACTACAGCAATACACCTGCCCTGTGTTGATGATGCCTTTCACTTATTGATAGGACAGCAGGCAGTGAGACAGCTGTCTAGTGCCAAGGATGGTCAACAAAACAGCTTTTAGATGGTGACATTGGAATTATAAAATCCCTGGCACTTAAGTAAAATCAGAGTGCTTTCTGAATGCATAAGCGTTTGGAAAGATGCCAGCAGTATGACTTCTGTAGAGTCAAACGTAAGCAGTATGACTTCTGTAGAGTCAAACGTAAGACTTTGTTAGCCAAAATTGTGCTTCCCAGGGTATTGCATTATTTTGGTTTGAAGGGTCCAAGTGAGTCTCTGAGTAAAGGTCAGTGGCCTGTGTGTGGACCCTTTGCTGGTTGCTCCTCCTTCAGGAAAGGGGTAAACGAAGAACGCACAGTGCGGCCCTGCAGCGACTGCTGCACACGGAAGTTGTTGACCATGCTCTTCTGCACCTCCTCCTCTACTGAGGTGAAGAGAAGGCTCCGAAACACAGCCAGCTAAGGAAGAGACCGGACAGGGAGAGAATGTGTTAAGCAGACATGGAACAGCCGAGTGAAGTCACTAAAGTGTAGTCCACCAGTAGTTCTAACATTCCTTCCCTTTTTACCACACACATGCACACGCTCTCACTCACACACTAACCTGGTCATGGCTGACTTCGATGTGCTGCTTCATGATAATCCAGGTCACTGCTTCGGTCAGAGGAGGCGTGGTCAGTGACCCTGCATACGTCCAGTAATCATCAATGTTAGTGGGCAGTAGGCAGGCTGGGTCAAACCTAGTGAACTCAACAACACTGTCCTAAGGTGTAAAAAGGGAAAGAGGAAAGGGTTACATGGTGCTGCCAACCGTGTCATAAGTTATAATAATAATTGCCATTTCCCAACCTTAATGTGTGATGTATTGTTGTCTACCTTCTTGACCTTTGTGCTGTTGACTGTGCCCTGTTTTGTGCTGCTACCATGCTGTGTTGTCATGTGTTGCTGCCTTGCTATGTTGTCGTCTTAGGTCTCTCTTTATGTAGTGTCGCTTGTGATGTGTGTTTTGTCCTAGATTTATATTGTATTTATTTATTTTAATCCCAGGCCCCGTCCCTGCAGGAGGCCTTTTGGTAGGCCGTCATTGTAAATAAGAATTTGTTCTTAACTGACTTGCCTAGTTAAATAAAGGTACAAAAAAAAAAAAAAAGAAATTGTAGAGGCATGTAATTTGACTCATGGCCACTAGACAGCAGTTAAAGTTGACAGTCTCCCCATCTCAGATCATACAGTAAATTCCTTTGCAGTAATACTTCTGGAAAGTAACAAGGGGTGTGTGTGTGTGGGGGGGGCTCTAAATAATGCCAATTTAACCATTCTCCTATTTGTTTAAAATGCAGTGGTAAATATGAAACGTACACCCCCCAACTATGTCATGGTGCTGTCCATCCAGTAGGCTAGTGCTGAATTTCATCTTCAGCCGAGCTCCTTTCATTTTTCGCCATTTGTTTGCCATGCAGCCTTGATAAAAAATAGCCTATGTCTTTATTCCAATGCATTAGATTTATCCATTGATTTATCCTTGTTTGTTTTGTCAGTCAGCTGTTTAAAGCACTCATTGCTGTTTTTTAGGTGTTCTCCCTGCCAACCGTGGCCAGAAGTACCAGGCCATTTATTATTTTCTATCAATATTGTTTTTCTTTACTGGATCACCTGATGGTCGACAATATCACTAGGCAACTAGCCTACAGCTAGACACCAATGCGCATCCAATCCAGCCAACAAGTTTACCTTAATAACAGTAGTTGACTCTTTCGGTTAAAAGCATTCGGTTTTGCAATGGCATAGGCCTACATTACTTTTGATTTGTGTGCCCATGAGAACTGTTTTCACTGCGAAACATCATAATAATGAAATGTTAGACTTAGTGGACTTTCCCAGATCTCCAAGATCCATTATTTGTACAGGGTTTAAGTTCAATATTCTAATTCAATTGTTAAATACTTAATAAATAACAACACTGTCAAATGTCATTAACATAAGGAAAGAAAGGTACTGTTTTATGTCCCATTATCTGTGAAGACTCCAAACATTAACTCATGACAATTCATGAACTAGGGTGCAAAACATGTTTTGATTCAACTGTATTATATTGAATGTAAGCTACCTATTCTGCGTGTGTTTGAAATGGCCTTGGCTGAGGGGGTAGGCTACCGGTAGGGGTGTAGGCCTAGTGAAGGATAAACGCAAGTAAATGTTGTTTACCCACCTTTTTTTTTAATGCATTGAAAGTGGTACTTTTTTTCATTTTAAAAACACTACATCACTGACTACTGGTAGGACTATTTGAAAATCATGCTAATACACATTACATTGTAGGCTAGTCTAGTAAGTTGACCATGTGTGTTAGGGTGTCCATCCCGTTTTTCCCGGGACAGTTTCAGCCCCATTTCAAGTGTCCCAACTTTTCAGGCTACAAAAAAATATAAATTTGTCAGCAAGACGCATCAATTAATGTAAGAATAATCAATGGAAATTGCAGAATGACACTAGGAACAATTTTGGTGCTTTGTAACAAATCTATTAACAGTCAAACAGCACAAGTATACATGCAGTTTGGATTAGAGGTCGACCGATTAATCGGAATGGCCGATTAATTTGGGCCGATTTCAAGTTTTCATAACAATCGGAAATTTTTGGACACCGATTATTATTATTTAATTTTTTTTACACCTTTATTTAATCTTTATTTAACTAGGCAAGTCAGTTAAGAACACTGCCTTGTTCAGGGGCAGAACGACAGATGTTTACGTTATCAGCTCGGGGATTCAATCTTGCAACCTTACAGTTAACTAGTCCAACGCTCTAGCCACCTGCCTCTCATTGCACTCCACGAGGAGCCTGCCTGTTATGCGAATGCAGTAAGCCAAGGTAAGTTGCTAGATAGCGTTAAACTTATCTTGTAAAAAAAACAATCAAAATCACTAGTTAACTACACATGGTTGATGATATTACTAGTTTATCTAGCGTGTCCTGCGTTGCATATAATCGATGCGGTGCGTATTCGCGAAAAAGGACTGTCCTTGCTCCAATGTGTACCACACCATAAACATCAATGCCTTTCTTAAAATCAATACGCAGAAGTATATATTTTTTAAACCTGCATATTTAGCTTAAAGAAATCCAGGTTAGCAGGCAATATTAACCAGGTGAAATTGTGTCACTTCTCTTGCATTCATTGCACGCAGAGTCAGGGTATATGCAACAGTTTGGGCCGCCTAATTTGCCAGAATTTTACGTAATTTTGATATAACATTGAGGGTTGTGCAATGTAACAGGAATATTTAGACTTATGGATGCCACCCGCTAGATAAAATACGGAACGGTTCCATATTTCACTGAAAGAATAAACGTCTTGTTTTCGAGATGATAGTTTCCAGATTCGACCATATTAATGACCTATTTCTGTGTGTTATTATGTTATAACTAAGTCTATGATTTGATAGAGCAGTCTAACTGAGCGATAGGTAGGCACCAGCAGGCTCGTAAGCATTCATTCAAACAGCACTTTTGTGCGTTTTTGCCAGCAGCTCGTTGCTGTGCTTCAAGCATTGCGCTGTTTATGACTTCAAGCCCATCAACTCCCGAGGTAAGGCTGGTGTAACCAATGTGAAATGGCTAGCTAGTTAGCGGGGTGCGCGCTAATAGCGTTTCAAACGTCACTCGCTCTGAAACTTGGAGTGGTTGTTCCCCTTGCTCTGCATGGGTAACGCTGCTTCGAGGGTGGCTGTTGTCGATGTGTTCCTGGTTCAAGCCCAGGTAGGGGCGAGGAGAAGGACGGAAGCTATACTGTTACACTGGCAATACTAAAGTGCCTATAAGAACATCCAATAGTCAAAGGTGTATGAAATACAAAGAAATAGTTCTATAATTTCTAGAATAACTACAACCTAAAACCTCGTACCTGGGAATGTTGACGACTCATGTTAAAAGGACCCACCAGCTTTCATATGTTCTCATGTTCTGAGCAAGGAACTTAAACGTTAGCTTTCTTACATGGCACATATTGCACTTTTACTTTCTTCTCCAACACTTCGTTTTTGCATTATTTTAACCAAATTGAACATGTTTCATTATTTATTTGAGGCTAAATTGATGTATTAAGTTAAAATAAGTGTTTATTCAGTATTGTTGTAATTGTCATTATTACAAATACATTTAAAAAATAATAACAAACAATAATAAAAAATAATAAAAAAAATAATAAATTTGTTGTTATTTTTTTTATTTTTTTTATTGTTTGTTTATTTATTTATTTATTTTTAAAATCGGCCGATTAACCGGTATCGGCTTTTTTTGGTCCTCCAATAATCGGTATCGGCGTTGAAAAATCATAATCGGTCGACCTCTAGTTTGGATGCTGGAATTATTTTGGAGTGGACCAACATGCCTACTTTTTGAAGTGATTTGTTTGACAATCAGATGAAAATATGACTGGTTGTGTTCATGCCACATTAAAAGGTCATTAAAAGGTAATTTATTAGGCCGATATATTTGATAGAGAATCCCCCAAATAGCATGGTGTAATTCGCACTCCAATAGTCACACAAATGTCATGTATGCGCCACCGGAGAGAGGCTTGTCTAGAATACCAACCTGAGTCATACAGCACTGACTACTTATGTTCTTAAGCTTTGGGCGGCCTTCTCAGAAACTCAGCGACATATAACCCCTGCTTGAAACGTTCTCTCTGAAACCTTGGCAACAAAAATCACCTGCATGGTTGAAGTGGTCAATCATTGAACTCACCTTGTGTCTGACAGCAGGTAGGACATCTACTAGTTTCTGCAGTCCCTCGTGTCTCTTCCCTATCTGAGGAGGAAAATAATCTGTGTCTGAGCACTGAGTCCTTCTGTCAGGCATGTGCTGTGTGTTTACATTCACTGCATGGGGTGTTTACATTTCAATGTCAGTAAATATTGAAATGGTGTGTATATGACGTGTACAGCTGAAGTCGGAAGTTTACATAAACCTTAGCCAAATACATTTAAACTCAGTTTTTCACAATTCCTGACATTTAATCATAGTAAAAATTCCCTGTCTTAGGTCAGTTAGGATCACCACTTTATTTTAAGAATGTGAAATGTCAGAATAATAGTAGAGTGATTTATTTAAGCTTTTATTTCATTCATCACATTCCCAGTGGGTCAGAAGATTACATACACTCAATTAGTATTTGGTAGCACACACTTCTTCAGTTCTGCCCACAAATTTTCATTAGGATTGAAGTCAGGGCTTTGTGATGGCCACTCCAATACCTTGAATTTGTTGTCCTTAAGCCATTTTGCAACAACTTTGGAAGTATGCTTGGGGTCATTGTCCATTTGGAAGACCCATTTGCGACCAAGCTTTAACTTCCTGTCTTGAAATGTTGCTTCAATATATACACATAATTTTCCTACCTCATGATGCCATCTATTTTGTGAAGTGCACCAGTCCCTCCTGCAGCAAAGCACCCCCACAAAATTATGCAACCACCCCCGTGCTTCACGGTTGGGATGGTGTTCTTCGGCTTGCAAGCCTTCCCCTTTTTCCTCCAAACATAATGATGGTCATTATGGCCAAACAGTTCTATTTTTGTTTCATCAGACTAGAGGACATTTCTCCAAAAAAGTACGATCTTTGTCCCCATGCGCAGTTGCAAACCGTAGTCTGGCTTTTTAAATGGCGTATTTTGAGCAGTGGCTTCTTTCTTGCTGAGCAGCCTTTCAGGTTATGTCGATATAGGACTTGTTTTACTGTGGATATAGATACTTTTGTACCGGTTTCCTCCAGCATCTTCACAAGGTCCTTTGCAGTTTTTCTGGGATTGATTTGCACTTTTCGCACCAAAGTACGTTCATCTCTAGGAGACAGAACACGTCCCCTTCCTGAGCGGTATGACGGCTACGTGGTCCCATTGTGTTTATACTTGCAAACTATTGTTTGTACAGATGAACGTGGTACCCACAGGCATTTGGAAATTCCTACCAAGGATTAACCAGATTTGTGGAGGTCTACAATTTATTTTCCTGAGGTCTTGGCTGATGTCTTTTGATTTTCCCATGATGTCAAGCAAAGAGGCACTGAGTTTGAAGGTAGGCCTTGAAATACATCCACAGGTACACCTCCAATTGACTCAAATTATGTCAATCAGCCTAACAGAAGCTTCTAAAGTCATTACATAATTTTCTGGAATTTTCCAAACTGTTTAAAGGCATAGTCAACTTTGTGTATGTAAACTTCTGACCCACTGGAATTGTGATACAGTGAATTATAAGTGAAATAATCTGTCTGTAAACAATTGTTGGAAAAATTACTTGTGCCATGCACAAAGTAGATGTCCTAACCGACTTGCCAAAACTATAGTTTGTTAACAATAAATTTGTGGAGTGGTTGGAAAATGAGTTTTAATGACTCCAAACTAAGTGTGTGTAAACTTCCGACTTCAACTGTATGTATGACAGTGGTGGTGGGTTGCATGTGGTAGGGATGCTTCGCTATGTTAACAAGAAGCATGAAGTTACCTTGAGGAAAACCCCGATAACAGCCAGTCCATTCTCCTCCATCACCGCCTCCTCAAACCGGCTGTACTTATCAGAGTTCCAGTGGACCATGTGGAGCTATCAACAGAAAAGGCAACGCCATACATTAATTAGAACCTATTTATCCACACACCCAGAGAATTCAAATGGAATGTGTCACAGATTATATTTGCTTCTGGATAATTATGAATCTTTAATATCATTCTCAAGATAAACGGTTACCTTTGTGGTAGAACAATCAATTATCAAAACTGTAACAACAAAAAATTTGCAGATTCTGAATGAAAATCCACCCCAAAATCCTCCATCCTGAACAGACGGGTATCAGTAGCTATTAAACCAAACGGAGCATCGTCTGACCCTGAGGTCACATGCAGCTGCTCTTTGTTTTACTCCATCGGAGTGTCCAACCCAACCCTACCCATACTCACACCACAGATCCCTATTCACCCTGGGATCTGGGGAGATTTCTATAAAGAATGGTACAACCCAATAAGTAAACTGAGAAGGATCCATTATCTCTGTTACCCACTGTGGTGTGCTCCTATTAGGCACACAGAGTGAGTTGTGTGCTGTAATCGTAACTTGAGCCTCTGTACACACACTGCACCTGGGGAGTGTTGAGAACCCTGACATGGTCAGATTCTCACAGCCACTAACGCCAGCTTGGCATGGCATCCTCCCCCAAACATACAGTAGTACTCCCTCTATTGCATAAGTATGCTTTAGGTGAGTGGAAAAATATGAAAATAGATCACACATTAAAAGGTGGGCCTTAAGGATAGAACAGAATGCATTCTGCTTCTATACGTAGAGGTTTCCAACAGCACAATCCCGTCACAGAAATTGCATGCCAATGTCGTCATGGATTGGCTAGGGCATCAGTATTGACTTGATGACTAAGCAGTCCCTACTATCTACCGTTCCATGCCACAGTCTCCTGAAGACTATGACCCTATTAGACTTGACATGTTAGGAGGTTCTTACTATAGCATAGCTAGAGTCATTCAACAAAGTTAACAGAGAGTGTCTATTTAAATGTTAAGTAAGAGGACGTGCAGTAGCTACCTCAGCAGGGAAGAGGCGGCGGTCCACTGTGTGCTCAGAGCCCCATGCGTTGCTCTCCCCCCAATGGAAGTGGAACTGACACAGCCGGAAGTTGTCCTCCAGAGGACCCCCTTTAAGTGCTGAGAGGGAGAGAGCGACGAGAAGAAATCGACCACTCATCAATGTTGTGTTAGAGACGCATACAATATTGAGAAGAAACCGTAATTAATACACAACAGCTGTGGAGAGTTAAACATTATTATTTAAACATACTTGTTAAAACATATGTATCCTCTTCTCACACAAACACACATTAAAAGCAGAACTAAGAATTAAATTACAGAATAATTAGCCTACTGTTACAAATGTTTTGCCTCTTGGTATAAATATTTATGTAAAGTCTAGCGGTTAATAAAATATACATTTCTGAAATAATATTGGATTGAAAATTAAAGTAATTAGACTGTCTAAACAATAAGTTAAGACCATGATGTTGAGAAATAAGCCAAGAGCAGGGATACCTAAATGTAAATCAAAGTCATGTTCCACGTGGCAGGCATTGCAGTTTTAAATCAGGAGGTCACACAGCAGAACAGAAACTGCTTACTGGATTTGTCGGTGGTGTCATCGTACTCAACCAGGAATGAGTACCCGTTGTTCCATATCTGTGAACATGTCCTGGGGTCGTAATCCGGGGTCAGCGGCTTGAGATGCGGATCAAAGACACTCTTGCACACCCGAATATCGATCGGAGATTGTCTGTTGCCCCCAGGAGCAACAAGTGGTCCCTGCCACATAGGATGCACTGGAGTCAAAGCATGAGAGAGGGGATTTAAATCTAATCTGATAGTAAAATGTAAAACAGCAGCTTGTCTTTAGTAAATCACATTAGGTCCTATTCCTTAGCCTACTGTAAGAAATGCTGACACTTACTTTTCATAGTGTACTCTCCAGCTTCCTGCATTCTAAAATAGGCAATAAGTCAAATTCCCAAATAACATAAGAGCAAATGTCTCAAAGTAGACAAGCAATTCTGAAAACTTTGTGAGACCAGTAGTCTAAGCCTCCTCCGTTGATTCCGTTTAAGAAATTAAAAAAGCAGGAGGAAAAAGTGACACTTCCTTCAGTAACTCCTATTGAAAGGAAATTACAGGATAAGCAAAATGTGGGTAGGCTACAGAAACAGACTCGCGGAATGTATTGGCAGCCCACCAGGTCTACTCCGCAGCAGGAATGGGAGACACTAGTTCAACTCTGAATGGAACGTTTCATAGATGTACATCTTCTGCCGTTAAAATAAATCTACTACGACTTCCTGGTTTTGCCATTGGGCTGCAAAACAATAACTGCCTATGATGCAATTTACATCAGTCACTGACCGCTCTGCCAATGGGACTGTGAATGCTTAACCTATGTGAATGCTTAACCTACGACAAAGGTCGTTTGGAAAAGGTATTTAATGGAAAAATGTATTAACAATTATCCATTTTGCTACTGTACCTGAAAAAAAAGGGCCTATCCTTACTAGCATTTTCTAAATTCGAACGAACCACCTGCAACTGAACACAGACCTATTAGAAGATATGTTTGACCGAATCGAGGACGAAGATAGTGTCGCTAAGTTAAAGTTGATTGAAAATTCTCTGTGATACGCCAAACAGTAGCTATCCTGCAATGACTAATAGATCACATTACGCGTTACAATCTGCTAGATATTCATGAAGTAAGTATGTGGACGGGTGTGGCTATTTCAGCCACACCCGTTGCCGACAGGTGTATAAAATTGAGCACACACCCATGCAATCTCCATAGACAAACATTGTGTAAAACTTGCCGCCATTGGATTCTGGAGCAGTGGAAACACTTTATCTGGGGTAATGAGTCACGCTTCACCATCTGGCAGTCCGACAGACGAATCTGGGTTTGGTGAATGCCAAGAGAATACTACCTGCTCCAATGCATAGTGCCAACTGTAAAGTTTGGTGGAGGAGGAATAATGGTCTGGTGCTGTTATTCATGGTTCGGGCTAGGCCCTTTCGTTCCAGTTGTGAAATCTTAACCCTACAGTATACAATGACATTCTAGACGATTCTGTGCATCCAACTTTGTGGCAATAGTTTAGGGAAGGCCTTTTCCTGTTTCAGCATGACAATGCCCCACTGCACAAAGCGAGGTTCATACAGAAATGATTTGTCAGGATCGTTGTGGAAGAAGCCCAGCGAACACCTTTGTTAATGCTTGTTTACGGAAGACAGAGGCGACCACCTGTGCTAAGCGTAACTGGGGAGAAAGGTGTAGCGGAAGTGTAGTTTGTCAGCTGGATGCACACACAGCCATATGGATCTGTGCAAATCTGCTACATTAAGTGAATATATTTTTAAATATTATTTATCGCTTATACAGTATGAAATAAATTCCATATATTTCAAAAACCGTAATGCAAGCAATGATTGATGGTTCTAAACATTAAAACAGAGCGCTGGGATTTTAGTTCACATGTTCCCACCGGTATGCAGTGCTTATATCTGAGAACCCTTGGAATAATGCATAATGCCCTGGGTTCTGGAGAGAAAGGTCAGGCCTTATGAATGTCTTGAGTAAAGACAAGACCATAAACCAAACATGCAGTGTACAATAGGCCAAGTTAAAAAATAAAATACAAAAGATAAACATAAATTGTGATCACAGTTATGATCAAATTGACATGTGTATGTACACACCATAGTTACAATCAAAACCAGTACCCGGCCAGAAGTTTAGAATGAACTAATTTCCCCTGAAAATGTGACGCCAATTCACTCATGCAGAAATCCAGTCCTTGGTTTCCATGTATTCTTTGTGCACCCGTTGCGATCAAAACAACGCCATTAATTAACCCTTTAGTAATGTAGTCATTGTGGATTTCGATTACAACTTTACAGTGTAGCCATTTATGCTACTATTGCTTGAGCGATTGAAACGGTCTTATTTCTCATGTAATCTCAGCGGCCAGCTGGACTGAACATTAATGTCATTGTTCTAGTCTTATGAAATGAAGAGCAAACAGCTAGCGAATTCAACTGCAACTAATGATAATTCAGCTGTAATATGATGAAAGCTACCGTACTTTTAAAGTTTCGACACTTACACGCTGAAAGCACATATTTGCTTGAACATGCAGTGAGGTTGCATCTTCTCACAGGTATCAACCGTTGACCTTTAGTTTGCTTGATGACATGTCTCTGCAGATGCCGGGCAAGTGGGTTTACGATCGATGAGAGAGCCACCATGACCACGGTTCTTCAAATAGGCTACTCGAAGTTTGCGAGAGTCAAAATGAGCTGTTGTGTTATCTTTTCAGGTAAGGCAAAACGTCGAATTAAAACTGCTCCCGTCTCCCGAGTCGTTCGGTTTCATATGTTTTCAATCAGAAACAACAACGGGAGTTGCGTTATGGCCCCTCTTCTTCCACACTGACAGTTTCGGATGGCTGCCGGCTGGCTCTCTCCACACTATCGCTTGATTGATCTGGAAAATAGACAAGCTTTCACACGATTGAACCATTCACGTAAATTCCAAAGGTTTACACTTGACCTGTTGATGCGTGCTTACTTTAACACCGCGGCGATTTATATTGGCTACCTACTGCTATCGCACGCTCCGAATCAATGAAGGTGAAATATTGTTTGTAAAGTGTTTGCGATAATGTGGTTCCAAAAGGAAGAGATCGTTGAGTGGGGCTCGTGTAAGACTCTCGACCAATCGGCTTTATCCTCTGAGAGGCGTTTCAAACAACATGCGCTAGATCTAGACCCGTGACATAGATATTTGGTGTACTTTTTGCTTAGTTTTGTTGAAATGTCTGTGTGGTTCTTGTCATATGTCATAACTTCACAATTCATCTGAGCCTCATGATCTTCAATACGATACATTGTCAAATGTGCAGTGCTTTCTCTATAACAAAAACTCACTCATTGACTGTGTCGTTTCCAATTGTGGATGAACACACATGCATCTTTACAAACAGCCCAAGTATTCTATTCTGATTTAATGTAAATTGAATAAGGTTATTTTGAATAACATGGAAGTCTTGCAAATGTTGTGCTACTATGGGACTGAGAATATGTTCAGCTAAAGCTCCTTAGGAATGTCATGTTTATTGTAAACATGCTTATGTTATGGCTTTTCTTGTGTACTCCATTTACTGACAGGGCTGAGATGACTCTTTTGGACTTTAATCCCTACACACACCTTCAGTTAGAAAATATTTGCTCTGAAAAATGTTTTTCCTTCAGTCCCAGGACTTTGGAAGACAAACATTAAAGGGATGTTATGAAGCTCTTTCGGCAAACTTGTAATTGCTATAATGAGGCCTTTTCTCAGTCTGAACCCTTTAGAAGACAACTGTGGCAAAAACAGAATTTATTGTCAAACCAAAACCAAGCAATGAAAGGGCTTCATAAGCCCCCCCCCCCCCAAAAAAAAGCACCACAAATAAGTTAGCAAAATGAAATTTGGTGGTGTGTCCAGTAAAAGCAAGCCAAAGTACTGATGTTCCAAACAAATACTGTATACCAGTAATAATGTGTATGCTAAAGCTTAAGAAAACAATTTTGGGGTCATTAGATGTGTAAGTGTTTGTGTCATTATCTATTTGGTCCAAAGGGAGGTTGAGACCTGGATATGATGGCTCCAACTATAAACCACATGAAAGATTTATAAATAAAGTAACAAACTCCAGAACAATTTCTTTTTTAACCAGCTGTGACAAAGCAACTCACCCTGCAAGTGGTCAATGGTTAACAATTACAAAGAAAAATTCAGTCAACGCTTGACTCAAAGAAATGATTGGGTTTGATAACTTTTTTTTACATTCCTTCAATGGAGGTGTAAGTTTACTGGATGAAATACACTGAAAAAACATTTGCTATTAATTGTTTCTTTCAGTCTCCCTACAAACCACACCCTGACTTGTGACATGACAAATACATTATAAAAAATACAAAAAGCTAAAAGTATTTTATCCATCTGTGATGGACCAAAATAAAAAAAACTGGCACACAACAGTTTTTGTACATTTATATTTACACATGTTTGGTAAGAGGAACAGCGTATGAAAACACAAACACAGAGTTTCATCCTTCTGAAGAGGGGAGGGGCCAGGAGAGACATACTAGTCTAGTGCAATGATGTCATCATCTTCCTCATCGGCAGCCAAAGGCTGATCCAGGCGTTGGCGC
The DNA here is from genome assembly GCF_045791955.1 of Oncorhynchus clarkii lewisi. Taxonomy (NCBI): domain Eukaryota; kingdom Metazoa; phylum Chordata; class Actinopteri; order Salmoniformes; family Salmonidae; genus Oncorhynchus; species Oncorhynchus clarkii. The sequence goes on from NC_092147.1 coordinate 22,933,097, forward strand.
TTGGCTGAAGCCTCGCCTGTCTCAGCATCATGGAGCTTCCTCTTGTGGCCTCCTGACTCCATGCGGACATCCATAGTACTGGAGGACGGCCCCTCCTCGTCCGAATCAAGTATCAGAACATCGTCCTGCTCAGCAGGGGCTAAGAGGAGAAAGGAAATCAAGAGAAAGTCAGACGAGAGACGATCGACATGAACCATTTTAGAGTTTACGTTCAGCTACAAAATAAACATAGCTGCACATGATTCTCAGTACAGGTGACTTCTGACCAGGATTTTTGATTATTAGACAGTCTATAAACAGTCCATCTCTGTAATCAATGTCAGTTTTGCTCACCTTTGGAAGAGGTGGACGGTTCTGCAGAGTCTTTGTTGCCGTTGGCAACATTCTTGTCCTCTTGTGCGCTGGGTGGGGTTGGGGCTTTGTCAGGGGCGTCACCCACCACCTCAAACTCCACATCCTTCGCCAAGTCCTCACTTTTACAGACAAGCGCAGAAATACATTTACGTTAAGGAAACTCATTTTCATTAGTCATGCAAATGCAAAGGCCTATACAGCACACAGAGAAATACATCCTCTCTTACCAGTGAATCACGTTAACCAGGAGTGTGTAATCCTGCAGAAAGTCATCCACTTGCAGACGGCTACCATGTCGTATCCCAAAGTCAGACAGAAACTTGCTGTTGTTTGCTATAAGAAGAGAATGGTGCATGATCATAAATATGTATACCTGATAAGAGTATACCGTTGAGTACAATACAGGGTTTAGCGATATTATGATAGACGATACTATCGACGATGATCGACAACCATTGCCAATGGTGACAACATTGTGATGTCACAAACAACATTTTTGCCCAGGGGTCTCAAACCCTGTTTCTGGAGAGTTACGCCAACCCTAATACTTGGTTGATAACCTGAACCAGGTTAGTTACAACTGGGGTTGGAGAGAAAAGGACAGTGGCTCTCCAGGAACAGGGTTGGAGACCCCTGGTTTAGCGTATTTGAACTTGACTAGCGCCACGCAATAAATAACGCAGTCGGGCAGGGCTGCTCAGTGACATTGAGTAATTTGTCTATTCCTATTTGCTATAATCTTGTTTTATGAAAGGCTTCATATTAAAAAAGGCTGGCCTGTTTCAATAAATATGTTATACAGAACGCAAGAGGAATGTAGGCTAGACAGAGCAGAGTAGTACACCAAAGCAGCGCGAATTGGCCATTCAGAAAATATTGTCTCTCCCCCCTCTCGCTGTCGGATGCTTGGGCCTTACGGCCTAAACCAAATGTTATTTTTTATACAGTGCCTTCAGAAAGTATTCATCCCGCATGACTTATTTCACATTTTGTTGTTTTTGATTTATTTAACCAGGTAGGCTAGTTAAGAACAAGTTCTCATTTACAACTTCGACCTGGCCAAAATAAAGCAAAGCAGTACGACACAAATAAGAGTTACACATGGAGTAAACAAACATACAGTCAATAATACAATAGAGAAAGTCTATATACAGTGTGTGCAAATGAGGTAGGATAAGGGGGGGGGGCAATAAATAGGCCATAGTAGCAAAATTACACTGGGGTGATAGATGTGCAGAAGATCAGTGTGCAAGTAGCGGTACAAAGGAGCAAAATAAAACAAATAAATAACAATATGGTGATGAGGTAGTTGGATGGGCTATTTACAGATTGGCTATGTACAGGTGCAGTGATCTGTGAGCTGCTCTGACAGCTGGTGCTTAAAGCTAGTGAGGGAGATACGACTCTCCAGCTTCAGTGATAATTTGCAGTTCGTTGCAGTCATTGGCAGCAGAGAACTGTAAGGAAAGGCGGCTGAAGGAGGAATTAGTTTTGCGGGTGACCAGTGAAATATACCTGTTGGAGCAGGCGATGTGGGTGGGTGCTGTTATGGTGACCAGCGAGCTGAGATAAGGTGGGGCTTTACCTAGCAACGACTTACAGATGACCTGGGGCCAGTGGGTTTGGCAAGGGATATAAAGTGAGGGCCAGCCAACGAGAGCATACAGGCCACAGTGGTGGGTAGTATATGGGGCTTTGGTGACAAAACGGATGGTACTGTGATAGCAAATTGGATGCAGTCTAAGTAGAGTGTTGGAGGCCATTTTGTAAATGACATCGCCGAAGTCAAGGATCGGTAGGATAGTCAGTTTTACGAGGTTATGTTTAGCAATATGAGTGAAGGATGCTTTGTTGCGAAATAGGAAGCCAATTCTAGATTTAACTTTGGATTGGAGATGTTTGATGTGAGTCTGGAAGGAGAGTTTACAGTCTAACCAGACACCTAGAATATGTGGACAACTACAAATACCTAAGTCAGAACCGTCCAGGGTAGTGATGCTGGACGGGTGGGTAGGTGTGGGCAGCGATCAGTTGAAGAGCATGCATTACATTTGCATTTAAGAGCAGTTGGAGGCTATGGAAGGAGAGTTGTATGGCATTGAAGCTCGTTTGGAGGTTACTTAACTCAGTGTCCAAAGAAGGGCCAGAAGTATACATAATGGTGTCGTCTGCGTATAGATGGATCAGACAATCACCAGCAGCAAGAGCGACATCATTAATGAATACAGAGGAAAGAGTCGGCCCAAGGATTGAACCCTGTGGCACCCCCATAGACTGCCAGAGGTCCGGACAACAGGCTCTCCAATTTAACACACTGAACTCGGTCAGGGAAGTAGTTGGTGAACCAGGCGAGGCAGTCATTTGAGAAACCAAGGCTGATGCGTCTGTCGATAAGAATGTGGTGATTGAGAGTCGAAAGCCTTGGACAGGTCGATGAATACAGCTGCACAGTACTGTCTTTAATAGATGGCGGTTATGTCGTTTAGGACCTTGAGCGTGGCTGAGGTGCACCCATGACCATCTCGGAAACCAGATTGCATAGCGGAGAAGGTACGGTGGGATTCGAAATGGTCGGTGATCGGTTTGTTTAACTTGGTTTTCAAAGACCTTAGAAAGACAGAGGAGGATAGATATGTCTGTAGCAGTTTGGGTCTAGAGTGTCTCCCCCTTCCAATCTTTGGGGATCTCAGACGATTCGAGAGGTTTGACAAGCTAGTAATAGGAGTTGCAACAATTTCAGCAGATAATTTTAGGAAGAGAGGGTCCAGATTGTCCAGCCTTGCTGATTTGTAGGGGTCCAGATTTTGCAGCTCTTTCAGAACCTCAGGTATCTCTATTTGGGTGAAGGAGAAATGGGGGGGGCTAGGGTAAGTTGCAGTGAGGGGTGCAGGGCTGTTGACTGGGGTAGCCAGGTGGAAAGCATAGCCAGCCGTAGAAAAATGCTTATTGAAATTCTCTATCACGGATTTATCGGTGGTGACAGGGTTTCCTAGCCTCAGTGCAGTGGGCAGCTGGGAAGTGCTGCTCTTATTCTCCATGGACTTTAGTGTCCCAGAACTTTTTGGACTTAGCGCTACAGGATGCAAATTTCTGTTTGAAAAAGCTAGCCTTAACTTTCCTAACTGACTGTGTATGTTGGTTCCTGACTTAACTGAAAAGTTGCATATCGCGGGGGCTATTCAATGCAGTACGTATTACAGCCCGAATTCAAAATTGATTAAAAATATTTTTTCCCTCCCACTCATCTATACATAATAACCCATAATGACAAGGTGAAAACATGTTTTTAGAAATGTTAGCAAGTGTATTGAAAATTAAATATATCTTATTACATAAGTAGTCACACCCCTGAATCTATATTTTGCAGAAGCAACTTTGTCGGTGATTACAGCCTTGAGTCGTCTTGGGTTTATCTGTATCAGCTATGTACATCTGAATTTGGGGATTTCTCCCATTCTTCCGGTGAACAGCATTATTAAGTCTGGGTTTTGGTTGGACCACAAGTAATTTCACATTCTTGTTCTGATGCCATTCCAGCATTGCTTTGGCTGTATGCTTGGGCTCATTCGCCCAACCGAAGGTCGTTTGCACTCTGAAGCAGGTTCTCATCTAGGATTTGCCTGTATTTGGCTCCATTCATGTTCCTTCTATCCTTACCAGTCTCACAGTTCCTACCGCTGAAAAGCATCCCCATAGCATGATGCTGCAACCACCATGCTTCACGGTAGGGATTATATTCGACGGGTGATGAGCTGTGGCCTAGTTCTCCCCAGACGGCGCTCTGCATTCAGGCCAAATATATTGAACAAAAATATGAACCGCAACATGTGTTGGTCCCATCTTTCATGAGCTAAAAAAAAAAGATCCCATAAATGTTTCATGCGCACAAAAAGCTTATTTCTCTAAAATGTTGTGCATAAGTTTGTTTACATCCCTGTTAGTGAGCATTTCTCCTTTGCCAAGATTATCCATCCACCTGACATAAAGAAGTCGATTAAACAGCATCTTGTGCTGGGGACAATAAAAGGCAACTCAAGTTGAGGGAGCGTGCAACGGGCATGCTGACTGCAGGAATGTCAAACTGTGTGACCTTATATAGACTGGTGTTTTCCTAAATCATGTCCATGCAATTGAATTGGCCACAGGTGGACTCCAATTTAGTTGTATTGGCATGTCAAGGATGATCAACGGAAATCGGATGCCCTTGACCTCATTTGGAGTGACATAGCAAAGGGGTGTGAATACCAATGTAAATAAGATTTCTGTATTTCATTTTCAATGTGTAGAAATGTCTAAAGACATGTTTTCCCTTAGTCACTATGGGGTATTGTGTGTAGATGGGTTAGATTTAAAAAACATTTAATCAATTTTGTATTCAGGCTGTAACACAAATGTAGAATAAGTCAAGGTGTATGAATACTTTCAGAAGGCACTGTAAATACGGACAGTCCTTAACCATCTTGTGGCTAGGCGTTTTAAAAAACGTAGGCTATATTCCCTTCTCTCTCTCCATTCGATAGGCTATTAATATGACTTTGGGTTAGGCCATGCTTTCATCGTTTTATGCATGCATTCCGTTCTCCTGATCAAACAATGAATGCTGAATGCTAGCTGAGTTACATCACAAAGTAGTTTGAATAGCCTAAAAATGTAAGGTAGCCAGGGGACTAATGAGAGAACAAACATCATCAATAGAAACATTGAATGACAAGTTTAAGCTTATTATGAAATAAATCCCTCCATGTGAATCTGAATGGCCAATAACCTAAACTCAGCAAAAAAAGAAACATCCTCATCCTCCTCAACTGCGTTTATTTTCAGCAAACTTGTATGAACATAAGATTCAACTGAGACAAACTGAACAAGTTCCACAGACACGTGACTAACATAAATTGAATAATGTGTCCCTAAACAAAGGGGGAGGGTCAAAATTAAGTGTCGGTATCTGGTGTGGCCACCAGCTGCATTAAGTACTGCAGTGCATCTCCTCCTCATAGACTGCACCAGATTTGCCAGTTCTTGCTGTGAGATGTTACCCCACTCTTCCACCAAGGCACCTGCAAGTTCCCGGACATTTCTGGGGGGGGAATGGTCCTAGCCCTCACACTCCGATCCAACAGGTCCCAGACGTGCTCAATGGGATAGAGAGCCGGGCTCTTTGCTGGCCATGGCAGAGCACTGACATTCCTGTCTTGCAGGAAATCACGAACAGAACAAGCAGTATGGCTGGTGGCATTGTCATGCTGGAGGGTCATGTCAGGATGAGCCTGCAGGAAGGGTACCACATGAGGGAGGAGGATGTATTCCCTGTAATGCACAGCGTTGAGATTGCCTGCAATGACAACAAGCTCAGTCCAATGATGCTGTGACACACCGCCCCAGACCATGACGGACCCTCCACCTCGATCCCGCTCCAGAATACAGGCCTCGGTGTAACGCTCATTCCTTCGACGATAAATGCAAATCCTACCATCACCCCCAGTGAGACAAAACCGCAACTCGTCAGTTAAGAGCACTTTTTGCCAGTCCTGTCTGGTCCAGCGATGGTGGGTTTGTGCCCATAGGCGACGTTGTTGCCGGTGATGTCTGGTGAGGACCTGCCTTACAACAGACCTACAAGCCCTCAGTCCAGCCTCTCTCAGCCTATTGCGGACAGTCTGAGAACTGATGGAGGGATTGTGCGTTCCTGGTGTAACTCATGCAGTTGTTGTTGCCATCACACCCGTGGGACAGGTACAGGATGTTCAGATGTCCCGATCCGGTGCAGGTGTTGTTACGTGGTCTGCCACTGCGAGGACGATCAGCTGTCCGTTCCGTCTCCCTGTTGTGCCGTCTTCGGCGTCTCACAGTACAGACGTTGCAATTTATTGCCCTGGCCACACCTGCAGTCCTCATGCCCCCTTGCAGCATGCCTAAGGCACATTCACACAGATGAGCAGGGATCCTGGGCATCTTTCTTTTGGTGTTTTTCAGAGTCAGTAGAAAGGCCTCTTCAGTGTCCTAAATTTTCATAACTGTGAACTTAATTGCCTACCGTCTGTAAGCTGTTAGTGTCTTAATGACCGTTCCACAGGTGCATGTTCATTAATTGTTTATGGTTCATTGAACAAGCAATGAACCATAATGAAGATCTGTGAAGATCTGTGAATTTATTTGGATTTTTACGAATTATCTTTGAAAGACAGGGTCCTGAAAAAGTCGAGAACATTATCACTTTTATACAAACAGGTTACCAACATATTCAAATAATGATTGCCATATTTTAATTTAAAAGGTTTTGATTTATTTATTCATACCATTTCATCCTTCCAAAAGATATAGTCCCGACACAAATCTAGGGTTGCTACCCAACCGGCTGGTCGTTCGTTCTATTGGTTCGGTTGCTAGAGACACGACCAAGTCATTCAGTCATTTTGTTCTGTATCTATGGACACGACTCAGTCATTCGTTATAAATGTTCCATTGCCATACTGGCTGGCAATGTTCTTATCCGCATTTGCATTCGTTTAAGCTGTTTTCCAGTGACATTTATTTGGATACATCCATAACAATGAGCTAATGAGGCACGATTTCGTCTGGCATAGAAAATGTGCTCACTCGTTAGGACACTGTTGTTCAGAGGAGCTAGTCAACACAATCACTTCAAACGGAAGCTGGAAAGACTGCAAACTAGCTGCGCTTCGTTTCACCTTTTTTCAATTGACATCTTTGTATAAATACAAAAATGATGCCAGCTGATTCATGATTTCAACTGGCTGAGAAACGCTACCTGATTGTCTCGTCCCGACACGTTCATTACTATGGGAATGCTGAAGATAGAATTTCAATATTGAGACAATGTTGCAAATGTCAGAGACAAACAGCAAGATTAATACAAATCTGCTCTGTTGAAAACTAAAATGTTAGTCTAAAAGAAATGGGAGATATTGTCTAGATGCTTTTTATAGTAGAGATCAAGTTTATAAATTGTCTGGCTGGGCTGATGAGACAGTGGATTGTGCAGTCAGATGGAACAGAGTAAATAGGCATTTTAACATCATAGATTTAGCCGGTGGGAACTTGTGGAATAGACACCGGCTGGGAATTCTGTTTTAACCAATCAGCATTCAGGATTAGACCATTGCCATATATATAGATCTGTGCCATTCACTTTGAACTGGACTTTTTGCAGCATCAGCAGTCGAGAATAGATGCACTTGTTTTCTAATCAAAGCAAGAGCTTCATGTAGGGACGTGTGTACATTTGTTCATATCCTTTGCTAGTTAGTGAGTTATTAGCCCAGTTATAGATCATTTGTAGTCAGCAATGGGGGAAGTGACTGATTCCAAAAAGAGCACAAATGTGTGCATTTCAAGACATATTTGAAACGCCAGTCAGGTAAAGAGCTTTTTTTGTCTTAAAGGGGCAACGTATTTTGAGACAGGCTTGAATAAGCTAAGTGGCCAATAGGCAGAGGGTAGAATAATGTCTGATTCACTGTAATAATGGTATGGGAATAATGATGCATTTTATATTGTAAAGTGGTTTCTTGCATCAAACAACATGTTCAGTCACCTTGTCTGAAGGTCACGTGGATAAACAGTTTCTCAATTTTTTTAATTGAACCTTTAACTCTTGCACTGAGATGCAGTGCCGTAGACCGCTGCACCACTCGGGAGTGGCACCACCCTGGTTAATGTTTTTTTTTCTCCAAAAGTCTCAATGTAGGCCTACATCGAACACAACACATTGGCTGCTACTGTAGGCTGAACGATAGAACAGCTATTTCCATGTTAAAATGTTATTGGATGCATTTTCTTCATTGTTTTTGATGGTAGGCTACTCTGTTAGGACTACATTATGATCAAATAGCCACAGTAGACTACTGTTAGTTTTAACTTAAAAGTGAGTGTTTTCCCACTAATTGAATTTTGGAACATTTGTACGTAGCCTACAGCCATGAGCGCATTGTTGAGCTTATAATATGGACACTGTTAACAACCCTCCAGACGAGCTTCGATGCCATACAACTCTCCTTCCGTGGCCTCCAATTGCTCTTAAATACAAGTAAAACTAAATGCATGCTCTTCAACCAATCGCTGCCTGCACCTGCCTGCCCGCCCGTCCAACATCACTACTCTGGACAGGTAGTTGTCCACATATTCTAGCTGTCTGGTTAGACTGTAAACTCTCCTTCCAGACTCACATCAAACATCTCCAATCCAAAGTTAAATCTAGAATTGGCTTCCTATTTAGCCAGAAAGCATCCTTCACTCATGCTACCAAACATACTCTTGTAAAACTGACCATCCTACCAATCCTCGACTTCGGCGATGTCATTTATAAAATAGCCTCCAATACCCTACTCAATAAATTGGATGCAGTCTATCACAGTGCCATCCGTTTTGTCACCAAAGCCCCATATACTAACCACCACTGCGACCTGTACGCTCTCGTTGGCTGGCCCTCGCTTCATACTCGTCGCCAAACCCACTGGCTCCAGGCCATCTACAAGACCCTGCTAAGTCCCCCCTTATCTCAGCTCGCTGGTCACCATAGCAGCACCCACCTGTAGCACACGCTCCAGCAGGTATATCTCTCTGGTCACCCCCAAAACCAATTCTTCCTTTGGCCACCTCTCCTTCCAGTTCTCTGCTGCCAATGACTGGAACGAACTACAAAAATCTCTGAAACTGGAAACACTTATCTCCCTCACTAGCTTTAAGCACCAGCTGTCAGAGCAGCTCACGGATTACTGCACCTGTACATAGCCCATCTATAATTTAGCACAAACTACCTCTCCCCCTACTGTATTCATTTTGCTCCTTTGCACCCCATTATTTATCTCTACTTTGCACATTCCTCCACTGCAAATCTACCATTCCAGTGTTTTACTATATTGTATTTACTTTGCCACCATGGCCTTTTTTTTGCTTTTACCTCCCTTATCTCACCTCATTTGCTTACATTGTATATAGACTTATTTTTCTACTGTATTATTGACTGTATGTTTGTTTTACTCCATGTGTAACTCTGTGTTGTTGTATGTGTGCTGTATGTGTAACTGCTTTGCTTTATCTTGGCCAGGTCGCAGTTGTAAATGAGAACTTGTTCTCAACTTGCCTACCTGGTTAAATAAAGGTGAAATCATTTTTTTACTTGATCAACATTTTAAGCTAAACGGTCTGATCTGTTGCACCGAACTCATTGCTTTTCGGATTTTGCTACTCCCACAATAACATCAGCTAAATAAGTGTATGTGACCAATAAAACGTGATTTGATTTTTTTTTTTAAACATTTTTGAACCGTAGACATTGTTTATTCCCCGGACTGAATTATTTTATAAACCAAAAAAGTATTTGGTTTTACCTTCGTACCAGGCTACGAAGGGTGGCCAACCATTTTTCAGGAGAGCCTTAAAGAGGCAGAGTGTAGGCTTGACTATGCAAAGAAGCCAATAAGCAGAGTGTAGCTAGCCTACCTTTTTGTCTGATTCTCGAGGGTAAAAAAAGATAGTAATGCATTTTATTTGTAAAGTGGCTAAAAATGTTAATGTCAAGGCCTACAGTCACCATGGGAACAGGTTGGCATCCTCTACTGGTCTCATTGGGAACAGTCTGATATTATTCTGTGATTGTCTTATACCTTCAGTTTCACCCTCCTCAGAGGAGATGAGGATTGTCCCTTTCCCATCCTCGATCTGCACATCTGGCGCCACCATCCCAAACTTCTCCTTTAATATCTAACAAAGAAACAAGAATCTTTAGCGGAACACATAGATATGCTGATCACTTTTCACTGTGTTGTGGTGGTTGCAACAAACAAGCAAACCAGATTGGTGTTGTATAGATCAACATGCAACTCTCTAAGCAGTCAATATCCATCTGGCTTCATCTCTGCCTCTATGGTCAAAAATGTCTTCATCACTGACCAACAACGTCCGTCCGTACCAGTCTGTGTGTTTGTCTTTATCAGTCTGATTGCAAGCATGGTCACATGCATACAGGAGCCAGAGGCATACATTACCTTGTCTTGAAGGGCCAGCACAAGAGTTTTGTGCACATTCAGTTTGACTGTAACCTCTGGCTTGCTGGCGCACACATAACAGTTGGCACTGGGTGGGTCCAAAGCACATGGAACAAGCAGCTTTTTCCTGGGGTTAGGCTGCTTGTTCAGGAAGATCTAAGAAGACCATAAAGGAAGGAACATTGGAAAATGTTTCAGAGCACAGTAGGCATACACCAAACACTCATAATCTATTAAATTATTTACAACCATCATGGCTACAATTAGTGAATGAAATGCTGGGCCAAGTAAGTGATATGCTGAATTTTGAAAATAGTGCCCCATTCATACTGTCAAAGATTTCCCGAATGTGCAGACTAGGGGCAGATGATCAAAGGTAGAGTACCACCCTCTAAGAGTAGAAGGGATCACTCCTGATTTCTCACCGTGCGACACTGCTCCACATCTCCAGACAGGATCTTCAGAGCCTCCAGCACAATGAGGCCAGCAATGACTGCATTGGTTGTGGCGATTGCTGGGATGATGTTTCCTGCCATGGCTGCAAGGAACAATTTACAAAATCAAAACACCTTAATAGGTATCAGACTTAGAAACATTTAAATGCCCAGTGCAGTCAAAAACATGATTTATATACATTTCCACAATATGAAGGTGGAATAATACTGTGAAATTATGAAAATGATCATGCTCTTTTTAGTGTAAGAGCTGTTTGAAAAGACTGCCTAAAATTTCTGCCTGTTTTGGTGGGATGGAGTTTTGGCCTGCCTTGTGACATCAAGTGGTACATTAGTTAACAGACCAATAACAAAGAGTTCCAAACCTCTCAGCCAATAACATATAGTTTTCAGTTTCCCCCTGCCCACTCAGACCACTCCCATACAGTCCTAGCCATATTCTTCCTTGAGAAATTGACCATTTTAATTAAAAACAAACAATCACAGTAAGGTACTTAATTGTTCTTAATTGTTAAGCCGAAATTATTTGATATCGAGATAAAAAAACAGCAGCATTGGAACTTTAAAGCAAGAAAGTAAAATCAATTGTATGAATCTGTATCAATAATAAATTGTCACAATAAGAACTTAACAACTCGACATCTTTCACCCAAAATACCCACACTTGATGTCAAAACGGCTCTTCATGTTCATGCTAAAGATATGCATGCGCAAGTTGGCGGCTGCTGTCACAAAGTCCATCGCTGGAGGGTCATCCTAGCAAAAGGAGGAAAATGTTAATCAAATGCAATGCCAAAAAAGCATATTCTTCCCAGGTCTATTTTCTATCTCCACCAAAATAGTTTGTTCCAGTGGGGCAGTGTTGACTCTGCAATGTCCCATCCTTAGGTCCTCACCTTGTCCCACACAAGTTCTGCTCCATCCCCTTTGTCAGCCAGCATGGAGCGCAGGGTTTCCACGCTGCGGGAGAAGAGCTGGGAGTAACCTGCCACACCCAACACCTGTTGGTCCTTCAGTCCCGTCCCAGTCACCTCCTGGGGACACGCTATCGCACAACCAGAAAGAGAGAGAGAGACAATGACAAAACTAAACTACCACAACAAAATCTTCTAAATCAAATTGGTCCACTGCACTCTCCAGAAGCTTGGAGCAATATAATATATACTGAACAAAAATATAAACTCAACCATTTCAAAGATTTTACTGAGTTACAGTTCATATAAGGAAATCAGTAATTTGAAATAAATTAATTAGGCCCTAATCTATGGATTTCACATGACTGGGAATACAGACATGCATTTGTTGGTAGGGGCGTCGATCAGAAAACCAGTCAGTATCTAGTGTGACCCCCATTTGCCTCATACAGTTCGACATCTCCTTCACAGAGTTGATCAAGCTGTTGATTGTGGTCCCACTCCTCTTCAATGGGTGTGCTTAGTTGCTGGATATTGGCGGGAACTGGAAAACGCTGTCGTACACATCAATCCAGAGTAGAATTCGACCGATTAATCGGCATGGCCGATTTCAAGTTTTCATAACAATCGGTAATCTGCATTTTTGGATGCTGATTATGGCCGATTACATTACATTCCACGAGGAAACTGCGTTGCAGGCCGACCAACTGTTACGCGAGTGCAGCAAGGAGCCAATGTAAGCTGCTAGCATTAAACTTATCGTATACAAAACAATCAATCTTAACATAATCACTAGTTAACTACACATGGTTGATGATATTACAAGGCTAACTAGCTTGTCCTGCGTTGCATATAATCAATGCGGTGCCTGTTAATTTATCATTGAGTCACAGCCTACAGTGCCTTGCGAAAGTATTCGGCCCCCTTGAACTTTGCGACCTTTTGCCACATTTCAGGCTGAATAAGGGGCTGAATAATTTTGCACGACCAACTTTTCAGTTTTTGATTTGTTAAAAAAGTTTGAAATATTCAATAAATGTCATTCCACTTCATGATTGTGTCCCACTTGTTGTTGATTCTTCACAAAAAAATACATTTTATATCTTTATGTTTGAAGCCTGAAATGTGGCAAAAGGTCGCAAAGTTCAAGGGGGCCGAATACTTTCGCAAGGCACTGTACTTCACCAAACGGGTGATGATTTAACAAAAGCGTATTCATGAAAAAAGCACAATCGTTGCACGAATATACCTAACCATAAACATCAATGTCTTTCTTAACATCAATACACAAGTATATATATTTTTTATTTAGTTAAAAGAAATTCATGTTAGCAGGCAATATTAAGTAGGGAAATTGTGTCACTTCTCTTGCGTTCATTCAGAGTCAGGTTAAATGCAACAGTTTGGGCCGTCTTGCTCGTTGCGAACTGTGAACTAATTTGCCAGAGTATTACATAATTATGACATAACATTGAAGGTTGTGCAATGTAACAGCAATATTTAGACTTATGGTTGCTGCCCGTTTCATAAAACGACCACAATGACCAACGGCTCGTATTTCTGTGTTTATTATATTATAATTAAGTCTATGATTTGATAGAGCAGTCTGACTGAGCGGTAGTAGGCGGCAGCAGGCTCGTAAGCATTCATTCAAACTTTAATGTATTTGTCAGCAGCTCTTAGCAATGCTTGCATCACAGCGCTGTTTATGACTTCAAGCCGGTCAACTCCTGAGATTAGGCTGGAAATACTAAAGTGTCTATTAGAACATCCAATAGTCAAAGGTATATGAAATACAAATGGTATAGCGAGAAATAGTCTTATAATTCCTATAATAACTACAAACCTAAAATAACTACAATACCTGAGCAAGGAACTTAAACTTCTACATGGCACGTAGAGCACTCGTAACATCTGCAAATCGCTCTCCCACACGACGCCATGCACATGGTCTGCAGTTGTGAGGCCAGTTGGACGTACTGCCAAATTATCTAAAACGACGTTGGAGACGGATTATGGTAGAGAAATGAACATTAAAATCTCAGAGCTGGTAGGCATTCCTTCAGTCAGTATGCCGATTGCATAATCCCTCAACTTGAGACTTCTGTGGCATTTGTGACAAAACTGCACATTTTAGAGAGGCCTTTTATTGTTCCTAGCACACGGTGTACCTGTGTAATGATCATGCTGTTTAATCAGCTTCTTGATATGCCACACCTGTCAGGTGGATGGGTTATCTTGGCAAAGGAGAAATTCTCACCAACAGAGATTTAAACAAATTTGTACACAAAATTTGAGAGAAATAAGCTTTAATTGTATTTCTGCTCATGAAACATGGGACCAACATAATACACAATGCGTTTATATTTTTTGTTCTGTGTAGGATGCTAATGTCTTACCAAGTTTCTGAATCTCAAGCCAATCCAGAGGGAGTGGCGCTTTCCTCTTCTTCCACAGCTTGTCCATGGTCAGGAGGTACTGGATGTCATCTTTGAAAAGCTGGAGGACCACACAAAGCAAATGGCTATTAGCCAAAGTCGAGGGGCTAATAAGCGTGTTGACAACAAGACAAGGGGACACTTTCACTTAAGCAGTCCTTTAGTGAATGCTTGTTCACACTAAAGCCTACCTTGTTGAAGAGTTTGACTGCGTCATAGCCTGTGGATCGTGCCCAGTCCTTGGTGGACACCCGTTTGATGTCTCCATCCTGATCAGATGCTGTGGCTCGGGCTTCAGTGTCTGCAGGGTTCCCTGAGAAAAGGAGACAAGAGACCTCAATGAAAACCAGTGTACACAGCAGCCTTTTACTGCATACGTGTCAGTGCATCTCACCCCTCTGGTCTATGGAGGGCAGGGAGGTGGCAGTATTAGAATTCTCTAGTGTTGCGCTCTACTCACATGAAAGCTCTGGGTCAGCGGTGTCAGGGGACACCTCCTGATCTGCATCCTCCTCTCCAAAGAGCTGGCTGAGGTGGAGATTAAAATAAAACCGGATTGTCATTATCATGGGCTTAATCTCAACCTCCCAGCAATAAAACATATCTCTGCAAGCAACACCAACTTAGGATGAAGATAACAATCATGACCTATTCCTCATTGGTTTACAACTAGTGAGATAAATAAAAGTTATCTTCCAAGATGGCACAGCAGTAAGACGCGTTTGTTTTCGGCTCATGTAAATATTCAATATTTTTTCTGGGCTTGTGTGTACAAATCAAATCTCTTTTTTCCCATTTCGAATTAAATATACCTTCATGCAACCCGCCTCACACAAGGTGGTACGGATCTGCTATTTTTTAGACCTTATAACTGGAACATCCATCAGCAGCTAGCCAGCTAATTAGCTACTAGCTTTTTAGTCATTGTTAGCCACTGTTAGCGGTCTTTACCTTTAGCTCGGACTCCAGACGCTTTAGCCCTGGATAATACCTGCCAGTCTGCACAGCGCAATATCAGCCCTGAGCATATCGGACTGCTTTTTTCCCCACTACATCCCCGGATTCCTGACGCAAGCTCTGGACCATTACACCAGATCTTCGCAGCTAGCTAGTTGCTACCGAGTGGCTATCGCCCTTGTCCAGAAGCATGCACCAGTTAGCCTCAAGCTAGGCCCATCTCCCGGCTAGCAAACGAAGTACATCAACCACAATACCTCTCTTGCCAATTGGCCTGGACCCTTTGTCGACATGGAGCCCCGCCGATCCATCACGACTGGTCTGCTGATGTAATTCGGCCCCTGCGCTCTCAACCCGGCCTCTGCATCATGGATGTTGGTGATGATCCATCTGCTAGCCCCGGGCCCGCTAGCTTCCTAAACGCCATCTCTCCCGCTCGCCTAGCATAGTAATCGACTACTGAGCGGCTCCCTGTTTCATCTATTGCTGCTCATTGGACCTTTGTTTATCTGTCGGCCCCAGCCTCGAACTCAGGCCCTGTGTGTAGCTAACTGACCCTCCCTGCCTATTTATCGCCATTTACCCGTTGTCATTGTCCTAGCTGTTTACCCATTGTTGTCTCACCCTTTGTTGTCTTAGCTCTCCCAATCAACACCTGTGATTGCTTTATGCCTTTCTCTAATGTCAATATGCCTTGTATATTGTTGTTTAGGGCAGCTCTCATTGTTTTATTTTACTGCAGAGCCCCTAGTCCTGCTCAACATGCCCTCGGATAGCCCCCTTGTCCCACCCCCAACACATGCGGAGACCGCACCTAGCTTAACTGGCACCTCCAGAGATGCAACCTCTCTCATCCCCACTGTACTCGCACCCTACCATACCCTTGTCTGTACACTATGCGCTGAATCTATCCTACCATGCCCAGAAATCTGCTCCTTTTATTCTCTGTTCCCAAAGCACTAGATGACCAGTTCTTATAGCTTTTAGCCGTACCCTCATCCTACCCCTCCTCTGGTGATGTAGAGGTTAACCCAGGCCCCGTGTGTCCCCAGGCGCTCTCATTTGCTGACTTCTGCAACAGTAAAAGCCTTGGGTTCATGCATGTTAACATCAGAAGCCTCTTCCCTAAGTTTGCTTTATTCACTGCTTTAGCACACGTCGCCAACCCTGATGTCCTAGCCGTGTCTGAAACTTGGCTTAGAAAGGCCACCAAAAATTCTGAAATTTCGATCCCCAATTACAACATTTTCCGTCAAGACAGAACTGCTAAAGTGGGCGGAATTGCAATCTACTGTAGAGATAGCCTGCATAGTTCGGTCATACCATCCAGGTCTATGCCCAAACAGTTTGAGCTTCTACTTTTAAAGATCCATCTCTCCAGAAATAAGTGCCTCACTGTTGCCGCTTGTTATAGACCCCCCCTCAGCTCCCAGCTGTGCTCTGGACACCATATGTGAATTGATTGCACCCCATCTATCGTCAGTGTTCGTACTGCTGGGTGACCTAAATTGGGATATGCTTAACACCCCAGCCATCCTACAATCTAAGCTAGATGCCCTCAATCTCACACAAATTATCAAGGAACCTACCAGGTACAACCCCAAATCCGTAAACATGGGCACCCTCATAGACATCATCCTGACCAACTTTCCTTCTAAATACACCTCTGCTGTCTTCAACCAGGATCTCAGCGATCACTGCCTGCGTACGTTATGGGTCCGCGGTCAAACGACCACTCCTTATCACTATCAAATGCTCACTAAAACACTTCTGCGAGCAGGCCTTTCTAATCGACCTGGCCCAGGTATCCCGGAAGGATAATGACCTCGTCCCGTCAGTAGAGGATGCCTGGTTGTTCTTTAAAAGTGCCTTCCTCACCATCTTAAATAAGCATGCCCCTTTCAAAAAATGTTGAACTAAGAACAGATATAGCCCTTGGTTCACTCCAGGCTTGACTGCCCTTGACCAGCACAAAAACACCCTGTGACGTACTGCAGTAGCTTCGAATAGTCCCCGCGATATGTAACTGTTCAGGGAAGTCAGGAACCAATAAACACAGTCAGTTAGGAAAGCAAACAGAACTTTGCATCCTGCAGCACTAAGTCCAAACAGTTTTGGGGCACTGTAAAGTCCATGGGGAATAAGAGTACCTCCTCCCAGCTGCCCACTGCACTGAGACTAGGAAACACTGTCACCACTGATAAATCCACAATAATTGAGAATTTCATTAAGCATTTCTCTATGGCTGGCCATGCTTTCCACCTGGCTACCCCAACCCCGGCCAACAGCTCTGTACCCTCCGCAGCAACTGTCCCCCCCCCCCCCCCCCCGGCTTCTCCTTCACCCAAATTCAGACAACTGATGTTCTGAAAGAGCTGCAAAATCTGGATCCCAACAAATCAGCTGGGCTAGACAATGTGGACCCTCTCTTCCTAAAATTATCTGCCACCATTGTTGCAACCCCTATTACTAGTCTGTTCAACAACTAATTCATATCGTCTGAGATTCCTAAAGATTGGAAAGCGGCCGCAGTCATCCCCTCTTCAAAGGGGAAGACACTCCAGACCCAAACTGTTACATACCTATATCCATCCTGCCCTGCCTTTCTGAAGTCTTCGAAAGCCAAGTGAACAAACAGATCACTGACCATTTCAAATCCCACCGTACCTTCTCCGCTATGCAATCTGGTTTCCGAGCTGGTCACGGGTGCACCTCAGCCACGCTCAAGGTCCTAAACGATATCATAACCGCCATCGATAAAAGACAGTACTGTGCAGCCGTCTTCATCGACCTGGCCAATGCTTTCGACTCTGTCAATCACCACATTCTTATCGGCAGGCTCAACAGCCTTGGTTTCTCTAATGACTGCCTCGCCTGGTTCACGAACTACTTCTCAGATAGAGTTCAGTGTTTCAAATCAGAGGGCCTGTTGTACAGACCTCTGGCAGTCTATGGGGGTTCTTCTTTGGACACTATTTATCAAACATCCAAACAAGCTTCAATGCCATACAACACTCCTTCCGTGGCCTCCAACTGCTCTTAAATGCTAGTAAAATGAAAGGCATGCTCTTCAACCAATCGCTGGCCGCACACGCTCACCCAGCATCACTACTCTAGACGGTTCTGACTTAGAATATGTGGACAACTATAAATACCTAGGTGTCTGGCTAGACTGTAAACTCTCCTTCCAGACTCATATTAAGCATCTCCAATCCAAAATTAAATCTAGAATTGGCTTCCTATTTCGAACAAAGCCTCCTTCCCTCATGCTGCCAAACATATCCTCATAAAACTGACTATCCTACCGATCCTCGACGATGTAATTTACAAAATAGCCTCCAACACTCTACTCAGCAAATTGGATGCAGTCCATCACAGTGCCACCCGTTTTGTCACCAAAGCCCCATATACTACCCACCACTGCGACCTGTATGCGCTCATCGGCTGGCCGTCACTACATATTCGTTGCCAAACCCACTGGCTCCAGGTCATCTATAAGTCTTTGCTAGGTAAAGTTCCACCGTATCTCAGCTCACTGGTCATCCCCAAAGCCAACACCTCTTTGGCCGCCTTTCCTTCCAGTTCTCTGCTGCCAATGACTGGAATTAATTGCAAAAATCATCGAAGCTGGAGGTTCTTATCTTCCTCACTAACTGGAACGTCAGCTGTCAGAGCAGCTTACCGATCGCTGCAGCTGTACACAGCCCATCCAACCAACTACCTACCTCATCCCCATATTTGTTTTTCTGCTCTTTTGCACACCAGTATTTCTACTTGCAAATCCTCATCTGCACATATATCACTCCAGTGTAAATTGCTAAATTGTAATTACTTCGCCACTATTGGCCTATTTATTGCCTTACCTCCTTTGCAGATACTGTATACAGAATTTTATATTGTGTTATTGACTGTACATTTGTTTATTCAATGTGTAACTCTGTCGCACTGCTTTGCTTTATCTTGGCCAGGTCGCAGTTGTAAATGAGAACTTGTTCTCAACTGGCCTACCTGGTTAAATAAAGGTGATATAAATAAAAAATAAATTTAAAAAAGCACTTCAACAACACTTACTTGAACAGGTACTTGGCCCACACAATGCAGTGTATAGGCTCAGAGGGGGTGTTGCGAATGGTACAACCAG
The DNA here is from genome assembly GCF_045791955.1 of Oncorhynchus clarkii lewisi. Taxonomy (NCBI): domain Eukaryota; kingdom Metazoa; phylum Chordata; class Actinopteri; order Salmoniformes; family Salmonidae; genus Oncorhynchus; species Oncorhynchus clarkii. Next base: position 22,952,363 of record NC_092147.1, read on the forward strand.
GGAAGGTTTTCTGTGTGGGTTTGGGCTGGCACTCATAACACTCAGTAAGACCCTATAGTGTGGGAAATCAAGGAGAGGGAGGTGATTATTTCACTCTGTATCTAATGAATTTTTACTGCACTGAACATGACCATGCATCTAATTGGCATCCACAGGTTGTTTTCATCCGTGTCTTACCTTCTTAATAACGGTCACCTGCCCAAGGTAGCCAGCTGTGCCACTCTCAATAAGGGGAATGTCAGCTGCAAGACACATCCTGTTCACATGGTTACGAGCCGCTGCACGGAAGAAAAGATTCAGCTGGCGCTAAGACCAGGACCACACCAGGGAAAAGATACCAAACGTACTCTACAGACAAACTAGGGGTAGGGAAAGAGGGTGTAATTAGGGGGAAGTAGATATTACTATACCTCGATTGTCCAAAGCATTCATGACAAGCATGAAGTTCCTGAAGAATTCCACATTGTACTCTGGGCTGTGAAGGACAAACATACCAAACATTAAACAGGATCAAGGACTTTAAGTTCTCACACCGGCAACTCACAACACTAGTTGACTTACTTCATGATGCTGTCATGATAGGCTGTAATGTTGGCAGTGGGACAGAATTGCAGCACACTCTCTTTTGCCACCTGCAAGACAGACAGCCGTAAGTTCACAAATAGTATTTAGATTGTGTACAGCATACACTAAGTGTACAAAACATTAGGAACATCTCCTCTTTCCAGGTGAAAGCTATGATCCCTTATTGATGTCACTTGTTTAATCCACTTCAAATCAGTGTAGATGGAGACAGGTGAATGAAGGATCTTTAAGCTTTGAGACATGAATTGTGTATGTGTGCCATTCAGAGAGTGAATGGGCAAGAAAAAAATATTTAAGTGCCTTTGAATTGGCTATGGTTGTAGGTGCCAGGCGCACCTGTTTGAGTGTGTCAAGAACTGCAACGCTGCCGGGTTTTTCACACAACAGTTTCCAGTGTATATCAAGAATGGTCCACAAGGCCTCCCGGGTGGCGCAGTGGTTAAGGGTGCTGTACTGCAGCGCCAGCTGTGCCATCAGAGTCCCTGGGTTCGCGCCCAGGCTCTGTCGTAACCGGGAGGTCCGCGGGGCGACGCACAATTGGCCTAGCGTCGTCCGGGTTAGGGAGGGCTTGGTCGGTAGGGATGTCCCTGTCTCATCGCGCACCAGCGACTCCTGTGGCGGGCCGAGCGCAGTGCGCGCTAGCCAAGGTTGCCAGGTGCCTCCGACACTGGCTTCCGGGTTGGATGCGCGCTGTGTTAAGAAGCAGTGTGGCTGGTTGGGTTGTGTATCGGAGGACGCATGACTTTACCAACCCGTACGGGAGTTGTAGCGATGAGACAAGATAGTAGCTACTTCAACAATTGGATACCACAAAATTGGGGAGAAAAAGGGGTAAAATAAAAAAAAATAAGAATGGTCCACAATCCAAATGACATCCAGCCAACTTGGCACAACTGTGGAAAGCATTGGAGTCAACAACAGCCTCAGGGAAAAAGTGGGTGCAACTTCATATTAGGAAGGTGTTCCTAATGTTTTGTAAACTCAGTGTATTTTAGAATGATCTCATGTTTGTGAAAGAACAACAAAGCATCTGTCCCCTACCTGCGCCTTGGACTTCCCCACATGTTTCTTCTGGAACAGGAACTGTCTGTTCAGGTTGCTCACATCAATAGTGTCCAGATCAATCTATAAAAGAGACACAGCAAATCGAAGTTAAAACACAATTACGGATACAAAAAAATGCAATTAATAAGATCAAGACAGGTTCACAAAAAAGTTGGACGTGGTATGAAAGATTTTGCTACAAACTGTATAACGTTAGCTACCTACGTTATTATATATCTAGCTAGCTGCATTGTAGTTTACATTGCTTATCACAAATCACCAGCATTGCTAGCAGCTAGCTAATTAGCCTTCAAGCATACCGGTATGGACAGCTTAGCATTGTCTAGCTAACGTTAGCAGACCACAAAGAGGTCGGGACAACATGGCGCGCAATTGAAATTCTGGACGAAGTGACCTAAATGTTGTGTTTTTATATACATGCATGTAACTAGCTAGCTATATAACTACATTGCTAACTCCACCACTTACATATAGCCAGGCTCATGTGAAAATGTTCTCATATATACACTTATTTCAGACTAGCTAGCATGCCAGGCCTTTCACACTTCAGCCTGTAGGCTGCACAAAGACCCAGCAAATGTCCGCCCCCTGCACGACTTACCACTTCTATATTTTTGAAGCCGGTGAGTACAAGATTTTTCAAGAGCTCGCAACCAATTCCTCCAGCTCCGACCACCAGCACCCGGCAAGCGGATAAGGAATCAGCGAGCTCTTTTCGGAGAGACCCCACTAGTTGTACCATTGTTGATCAGAAAAATACAGAAACTGCAGTAGACCAGAAGAGAGAGGAGCTAGCTATGTGGCTAGCAGCAAGCACCACCTCCTTACTCCGATAAGGGGGCCCTTCGATATAAGCGCACAAAGACTGATCAAACACTTTGCCTATAGTGCCGCCTTCTGGAGAGGCGGGGTTTAGGCTTTTGAGTTGAGTTCGTTGAGTTTCCTTCTCTGACAGTACAGTGCTGAACTGCACACCAAAACCATGACCAAAATAGGCTTTGTTTCTGCCTTTCTCACTATGTGGGTGGGAAAATATTGTGGGATACCAGTTTTGATAATATAGCTAGTTCAAGATAGTGCAGTGGCAAATTAATTCCATTCAGATTGACAAAAACATCCAGTCAAGCTAAAAATCAAATCAAATCAAATCAAATCAAATTTTATTTGTCACATACACATGGTTAGCAGATGTTAATGCGAGTGTACAAAAACAATGCAGTAATAACAAGTAATCTAACTAACAATTCCAAAACTACTGTCTTGTACACTAAATGTACATGAGTGATGGTACAGAGCAGCATAGGCAAGATACAGTAGATGGTATCGGGTACAGTATGTACAAATGAGATGAGTATGTAAACAAAGTGGCATAGTATAGTATAAAGTGGCTAGTGATACATGTATTACACTGACAGTATATACGTATGCTAAGTAACATTTATATAAGGTAGCATTGTTTAAAGTGGCTAGTGGTGGTAAATCATGGCAGCAGCCACTCATAGTGGTGGCTGAAGTCTGTCCACTTTCTAAAACAAGTAGTCACTAACTAAAACTAGTTTATTGCTTTGAGTGGTGGTAAATATATATATTGAAGTCCACTTTTGCACTAACTCTCTTGCACTGACTATGCACACCCACTAGACTCTACCCACATACTCACACTGACACCCCAACACACACACACACTCACACACACAATTCACACTCACCATATATGCCGCTGCTACTGTCTATTATCTACCCTGTTGCCTAGGCACTTTCATTGAATCAGATGACTCATTCATCACAAAGCCCACTGATATTGCAAACTACTTTATTGACTTTTTAATTGGCAAGATAAGAAAACTTAGGGATGACATGCCAGCAACAAATGCTGACACTACACATCCAAGTATATCGGACCAAATTATGAAAGACAAGATTTGTACTTCAGTGTGGAAGAGGTGAAAAACGTATTGTTGTCTATCAACAATGACAAGCCACTGGGGTCTAACAATCTGGATGGAAAATTACTGAGGATAATAGCATACGATATTGCCACTCCTATTTGCCACATCTTCAATTTAAGCCTACTTGAGAGAGTGTGCCCTCAAGCCTGGAAGGAAGCTAAAGTCATTCCACTAACCAGGAATAGTAAAGCCCCCTTTACTGGCTCAAATAGCCGACCAATCAGCCTGTTACAAACCCTTAGTAAACTTCTGGGGAAAAATTGTTTGACCAGATACAATGCTATTTCACAGTAAACAAATTGACAACAGACTTTCAGCATGCTTATAGGGATGGACACTCAACAAGCACAACACTTACACAAATGACTGATGATTGGCTGAGAGAAATTGATGATAAAATGCTTGTGGGGGCTGTCATGTTAGACTTCAGTGCAGCTTTTGACATTATCGATCATAGTCTGCTGCTGGAAAAACGTATGTGTTATGGCTTTACACCCCCTGCTATAATGTGGATAAAGAGTTACCTGTCTAACAGAACACAGAGGGTGTTCTTTAATGGAAGCCTGTCAAATATAATCCAGTTAGAATCAGTAATTCGCCAGGGTAGCTGTTCAGGCCCCTTGATTTTTTCAATTTTTACTAACTACATGCCACTGACTTTGAGTAAAGCCAGAGTGTCTATGTATGTGGATGACTCAACACTATACACGTCAGCTACTACAGCGACTGAAATGACTGCAACACTCAACAAAGAGCTGCAGTTAGTTTCAGAGTGGGTGGCAAGGAATAAGTTAGCCCTAAATATTTCCAAAACTTAAAGCATTGTATTTGGAACAAAACACTCACTAAACCCTAAACCTCAACTAAAGCTTGTAATAAATAATGTGGAAATTGAGCAAGTTGACATGACTAAACTGCTTGGAGTAACCCTAGATTGTAAACTGTCATGGTCAAAACATATTGAGGCAGCAGTAGCTAAGATGGGGAGAAGTCTGTCTATAATAAAGCAATGCTCTGCCTTCTTAACAACACTATCAACAAGGCAGGTCCTACAGGCACAAGTTTTGTTGCACCTTGACTACTGTTCAGTCTAAGGTGCCACAAAAAAGGACTTAGGAAAATTGCAATTGGCTCAGAACAGGGCAGCACGGCTGGCCCTTGGATGTACACAGAGAGCTAATATTAATAATATGCATGTCAATCTCTCCTGGCTGAAAGTGGAACTTCATCACTACTTTTATTTATGATAGGACATGTTGAATGCACCGAGCTGTCTGTCTAAACTACTGGCACACAGCTCGGACACCCATGCATCAAGACATGCCACAAGAGGTCTCTTCACAGTCCCCAAGTCCAGAACAGACTATGGGAGGCATGGGAGCCATACAGTACTACATAGAGGCATGACAACATGGAACTTCTACACCTGCATTGCTTGCTGTTTGGGGTTTTAGGCTGGGTTTCTGTACAGCACTTTGAGATATCAGCTGATGTAAGAAGGGCTTTATAAATAAATTTGATTTGAAATTTGATTTGAACTATTTTCCACATCAAGTAACTGACGCAAGCAGTAAAATTAGACTTAAAAAAACAGATTAAAAAAACACCTTATGGAACAGCGGGGACTGTGAAGCAACACAAACATTGGCACAGACACACGCGCACTCAACCCGGCCCCTGCGCACACACACACACACACACACGATAACATACATACATACACATGGATTTAGTAATGTAGATATGTGGTAGTATTGGAGTAGGGGCCTGAGGGCACACAGTGTGTTGTGAAATCTGTGAATGTATTGTAATGTTTTTAAAATGGTATAAACTGCCTTAATTTTGCTGGACCTCAGGAAGAGTCGCTGCTGTTTTGGCATACACCCAGTCACTACAAAGACAACTCAGTTAGTAAACTGCATGAGGTCAATGATGACTTTAAAACTGTTATAGAGTTTAATAGCTGTTTGCTAAAGTAAAACTGCAAAAAAAATGGACTGAATACAAAGTGTGTTGTATTTGGGGCAAATCCAATACAACACATTACTGAGTAACACCATATTTTCAAGCATAATGCTGGCTGCATCATGTTATGTGTATGCTTATAATTGTTCAGGACTGGGGAATTTTTCAGGGTAAAAAATTAACAACATGGAGCTAAGCGCTGGCAAAATCCTAGAGGAAAACCTGGTTCAGTCTGCTTTCCACCAGACACTGGGAGATGAATTCAACTTTCAGCAGGACAATAACCTAAAACACAAGGCCAAATCTACACTGTACTCTTAGAAAACTGCTAGGATAACCCTTTTTGGTTTTAACCATGTGAAATAATTCTCTACCATTAATCAAGCCTTTACAGTGCTTTACCTGCTCAAACACAGTTTGAGAATATGTATCGTGCACATGTCATCAGAGCAGTAAGCAAGGTATTCATCTTCATCCTCCTTGGTCATAGTGGGCTGTTTTTTCTGCAGCACTGCTGTTTCTACTGAAGGTCCTGGGTCTCCTACAGATATATTATGTATTACATTATACTGTATAACAGCAATACAGACCAACATTAGAAAAATACAGACATATCTATCAAAAGTAAAACATCTTTTATAAATGTATGAACTAAGTAATACTACATCTTTGTTTGTTTTTGTCAACGACACATTTTTATGACACAGTTATTGTCTGTAAAGAACCCTTTAGTTCTTTAGATTTTATCCTATGTTTATCTGATTATGGTATGTTTTGAAGTACCCTCTCAAAACGAGCATGTATGAGGTTGGCCTTATCGACAAGCCACTTCTTCAGTTCAGCTGTATAGCAGCCTGTCTGGTCAGGTTCTCTGGGTCACCCAGCTGGGCCTGAAACGGTGCTAAGATGTCCAGCTTCTTCACTGCCTGTCGAAGACGCTCCTCTTTGGCCATCCTCTCCTGGACATGACATGAGGTAGAGAGGAAATACTGTAGGGTAAGAAGGCGGCACCGAGTATCAGTCAGCCTTCTGTGATGAGAGGGTGAGTGTAATTCTTACTAGTGCCTCTCAGTGACAGCGTACTCTCTCATTCCTCACTGTGTTGTAGATGGAGATGTAAAGCTCAGTACTGCCCTCTTCTTGTTCTCTTACACCCAGTATTTCCCTCACCTGAGCAAAAATACTAACTGTTTATTACTTTGATATTTCTCTAATTTGAAGACATGCAGGAAAAGGTCTAGTAATTCATGCCAAAGTACATACACAACACATGCACACCTCTTTCTCAGACTCCTTGATTGTACCACATTCTCCTCCTCCTTCATCATATGGACTAACATTTCATACAGATTCTTACTTGGCTTCTAAAATGGATCTACTTGAAAGCACATACATAAAGACCATTGGACAAACACCATAGTTACTTAACCCACATAACGGAATAACATTTTATCTCAAATTGCTGGTGGCACCAAATACATGATCTAAGCCAGGTGTAAATTCTGTAGATTGTTTAGCTACTGTTTATTGCCCCTGAAGATTACACCTGAAAGGTGGATGCCAGGTGGATAGGTGGGAGCCATCTGAAGGGTGAAGGAGTGTGGGTTCTGGGAATCCCCTGAATCCCTGGGCTTGAAGTTTCTCCAAGCAGGAATAACCCGGTCATCCTCCCCTTGGTATGTCACTTGGATCCTGTCCTCAGACACCAGGAAGATCCATTCTGCTACATCCTCCCCAGCTGTCTTGGACTCGTATCGATTGAACCACTCCACCACCTGCTGCTCATAACCTGTACAGCCTGAATTTAAAATGGATTCAATTGAGATTGTGTTACTGGCCTACACACAATACCTCATAATGTCAAAGTGGAATATTTATTTGTAATTTTTACATGGACTCACTCTGTGACCAATAATCGTGTTTAACATGATTTTTTGAATGACCACCTCATCTCTGTACCCCACACAATTATCTGTAAGGTCCCTCATTCGAGAAGTGAATTTTAAACACAGCTTCAAACACAAAGAGCGTGTTGAGAGCGGGTCGAGAGCAGGTCAAGAGTTTCAAGTTCCTTGGTGTCCATACCACCAACAAACTATCATGGTCCAAACATACCAAGACAGTCGTGAAGAGGGCACAATAAAACCTTTTCCCCCTCAGGAGACTGAAAAGATTGTGCATGGGTCCCCAGATCCTCAAAATGTTCTACAGCTGCACCATTGAGAGCATCCTGACCGGGTTGCATCACCGCCTGGTATGGCAACTGCTCGGCATCTGACCGTAAGGTGCTACAGAGGGTAGTGCAAATGGCCCAGTACATCACTGGGGCCAAGCTTCCTGCCATCCAGGCGGTTTCAGCCCATAAAATTGTCAGAGACTCCAGTCACCTAAGTTAGCGCCAAGTCTAGGACCAACAGGCTCCTCAACAGCTTCTACCCCCAAGCCATTAGACTGCTGAACAATTCATACAAATCGCCACCGGACAATTTACATTTTCAATTGCTAGATTAATGGTCATGAGCACTCAGCTAAATTGAGGTAACACTTCCCAGCCTAATTGTAACCAAATATCCAAACGGAGATTCAGTGAAAACAATAATCTGACATTGATGGATTTTGTCAAGACCAGATCCCATGCTTTTCTCAAAGCAGGACAATGGCGCTGTCCCAATCAAAACTGTGCTAAAATTATAGTTGACACACACAGCGATTGCTTTATTTTTATTAGAGTGGTGGATAACTTTGGGAGTTTCACGTAACCACAGCTTTGAACTAAGCTGCACATTCAGTTGACTACAATTTTTTTTGCACCAGCGCAAAAGATTTGAGTCTGACCCAAAATACTTTGATCAATGGAGTTGATCAAGAATGGTTCACAAAGGCCACTATCTCACAGTCATGTCCCAGCCACCATTCACGATCACACTTATCTTTGTCTAAGTTTGACCATCCTAAGGTGCTTCTTGTTTGATATATATGGCATGTCCTTATAGGGAAATTGGGATTAAGGAACAGTTTGATGATAAGTAGGTGACATTATAGCCCAATTCTGTAGGCTAAGTTATATTCCACAGTGGGGGCAAGCTGTAAAGCGAGGGAGCGGGTGTCCGAGTCCATGGTTGTATTCTCTTTCCTTTCTTTGGAGCCTCATCGTTGCCTCATTGATCCTCAAAGAGGCTTGTGAATTGAAATATTGGTGTTGCCATGCCAGGCAGTCTGCTGCCTTTTAAATACACAGGCAAAGGTGTTTGAGTAATTATGGTGGGGATATTGGATTCCCAACATACACTACTTGACCAAAAGTATGTGGACAACTGCTCGTCGAACATCTCATTCCAAAATTATGGGTGTTAATGTGGAGTTGGTCCCACCTTTGCTGCTATAAAAGCCTCCACTCTTCTGGGAAGGCTTTCCACTAGATGTTGGAACATTGCTGCAGCAACTTGCTTCCATTCAACCACAAGAGAACTAGTGTGGTCGGGCACTGATGTTGGGCGATTAGGCCTGGCTTACAATTCATCCTAAAGGTGTTTGATGAGGTTTAGGTCAGGGCTCTGTGCAGGCCAGTCAAGTTCTTCCACACCGATCTTGACAAAAAAAAATATTTATAGACCTTGCTTTGTGCACTGTAGCATTTTCCCTGCACTGGAACTAAGGGGCCTAGCCCGAACCATGAAAAACAGCCCCAGACCATTATTCATCCTCCACCTAATTTTACAGTTGGCACTATGCCTTGGCATCTGCCAAACCCAGATTTGTCTGTTGGACTGCCAAACTGTGAAGCGTGATTCATCATGCCAGAGAATGGGTTTACACTGAGCTTTACACCACTCCAGCCGACCCTTGGCATTGCGCATGGTGATCTTAGGCTTTTGTATGGCTACTCGGCCATGGAAACCGGTTTCATGAAGCTCCCAACGAACAGTTGTTGTGCTGATGTTGCTTCCAGAGGCAGTTTGGAACTCTGTAGTGGGTGTTGCAACCGAGGACAGACAATTTTTACACGCTATGTGCTTCAGTATTCGGCCGTCCGTTCTGTGAGCTTGTGTGGACTACCACTTCGTGGCTGAGCTGATGTTGCTCCTAGATGTTTCCACTTCACAATAACAGCACTTACAGTTGACCAGGGCAGCTCTAGCAGGTCAGACATTTAACGAACTGACTTGTTGGAAAGGTGGCATCCTATGACGTTGCCACGTTGAAAGTCACTGAGCTCTTCAGTAAGGCTATTCTACTGCCAATGTTTGTTGATGGAGATTGCATGGCTGTGTGCTCGATTTTATACACCAGTCAGCAAAGGGAGTAGCTGAAGTAGCCAAATCCGCTAATTGGAAGGGGTGTCACATACTCATGTATATATAATGTACTTCCATTCATTTTTTAAAACCGATACCGTTTACCTCAGACAAGTCCTGTGAGACTTGTGGGGGTCGTAGATCAAAATGGAGAACACCATCATGTGCGTGAGAATCTCCCCTTTCCACCATGGGGTTAGTTTGTAGCCCAAATGGTTTGGATGCTACAGATGTTTTCGGGATGTCTCATGGTCTGACAAACACCATTCTAGCTCTAACACCTTTCACCGCATATGCGGAAGTGATAGGCAGATGTGGTGGATTGAGATGAATTCAATGGAAAAAACATATCTCCAACTTAACCTGACAGATTTTTACGAGGATTTTTCTTTACGTTACCTATTGGTACGTCAAGCAACTCTAGGAGGTTAATCAGCTACCAGAAAGTAAAGCTTACATTCATCGTAAATATTCATAGTTGATATTTCCACCTATTATATCTCTGTCTATATTTCCAAGATGAATTAAGAGATCTTAATTATTTTTGTTTATGTAGGGCAGACAACTGAATACTTGTATTCCAAATGTTAGCAATATTCGAACTTGCAATATTTGGTTACATGAGCTTATGTGGGCCATCCCCACTCCATCCAGGCATTATTCTGCACTTTGAGTTTAGGGGGTGTGATGATGCACAGAAATACAACAATACTATCACGACTCAGGATATGACCCAGATGAAAACACGGAAGGCGGATAGGACAGTTCTCAGATGATTTATTAGAAACACAGGGCAGGCAAAGGGCAGGTAGAGGTTCGTAATCAGGTCAGAGTCAGACAGGTACAGGACAGCAGGAAGGCTCAGGGTCAGGGCAGGTAGAGGTTCGTAATCAGGTCAGAGTCAGACAGGTACAGGACAGCAGGAAGGCTCAGGGTCAGGGCAGGTAGAGGTTCGTAATCAGGTCAGAGTCAGACAGGTACAGGACAGCAGGAAGGCTCAGGGTCAGGGCAGGCAGAGGTTCATAATCAGGTCAGAGTCAGACAGGTACAGGACGGCAGGCAGGCAGAATGGTCAGAACCGGGAAAAACTAGGAAACAGAACTAGCGCAACAGGAAGGCGGGAAAGAACCCTGGTAAGACCTGACAAGACAAGACGAACTGGCAAAAGACAAACAGAGAAATACACAGGGGATAATGGGGAAGATGGGCGACACAAGCACAAAGACAGGTGAAACAGATCAGGGTGTGACACAATACATCACAAAACAACAAACACGGTGTCTTTCAATTCTGAACTGCATTTAAAAAAAATATTTTTCTTATTGTTTTATTATAAACATTTTAATATTTTTCTAGTGATTTAGCAATATCAGAACTTGCAATATTTGGTTAGATGACCTTATGTGAACCATCCAATCAGGCATTATTATGCAATTTTTTAGTTTAGGGGGTGTGTCACAATATCTATCAATTTAACCACTTTCAGTAAAACATTTTTCCACAACCACTTTTTCAGTAAAATATGTTTACCCAACCATCCATTTCATAAATGGGAGACATTAGAGATATAGAAAAACATGGTTATACTTCGTTATCCCTCGGGTAGGGGTATCTCAAAATCTAAAGCCCTTTTCTGAGGATTGGCCACTAGTCTATAAAGCAACAAAGTAACCAAACTTGTGGTCCTCTCCACGAAAAAGGACAGCATAGCTGCATTTTCCAGAAACGTTTTTTTTTTTTTTTACATCACATGGGAATAAATATCACAAAAAAACGTTGACAACACAATAATAAGGTTATAATAAAGGCTCATTGTAAAAGAACTGGCTTCTGCATTTGGCAAAGTTTGACTGTCATTATATTTATACAACATAAGCAAAAACATGTATTGCAAGATTAACACAATGCTGGTGATATTTAGCAAACTATATGGTTTTTTTCACCTAGATTTTTCGTTGGTAACTAATATTTTGACATCTCTAAATGTTGGATTGTTAATCATTTACCTTGGTACCATTGTGCAAACAGCCTGGACGGAATGGAATTTATACAACAATCAATAGGTCAATGGGTAGGTAGGTAGGTAGGTAGGTGGTACACATCGTGTTTGTCCCCCTACTGTATGTGTGTGTTGTTTACATTTTCATATAAATGCAGGTAAACTACTGCAACAAGTATTACTTATACTCGGTAGAAGCACACAGATGCGCTTATAGCAGGACATAATATGTGCATCTTTATCATGTTGACTATTTCTCCTGTGCGGGAGAGAGGTGGGACGCGAAATCAGAGGGAAAACGTGAGGTTAGTTGTTCGTTGTCTGAACGCACTTCGCTCCGACAACGAATAACTAACCTCACGTTTCCCTTCTGATTTCGCGTCCCATCTCTCTCCCGCACAGGATTAATAGACCAGTTCTCCTTCTGATCCAGTGAGACAAGACAACACTGAGCTTTAAGAAAGATTTGGTCAAGATTTGGACATAATGGCATACGCATACTGCTGTACCGTGCTCGTTATAGGACACCTTGCTACATCAATCTACTGGATTTTGGCTCTTCGATGTGGTCTTCCCATCAAGTGTCAAACTTCAAAACAAAGTGGCAAACAATAGCACTCCGCCGGTTCTTATAGGTGAGCGTTTCTATTTCTTGATAGAGAAATAGATCATAATTAAGTTTGCTGTGATCTGAAAAGCCTATATTGGGGATTGTGTCATTAGATTATGTTCATGTATTTTATGATTGTAATATTGTCCTAGGACCCCAAGAACACAGTGGCCTCCATCATTCTTAAATGGAAGAAGTTTGGAACCAAAGTCTCTTTCTAGAGCTGGCCTCCTGGCCAAACTGAGCAATCGGGGGAGAAGGGCCTTGGTCAGGGAGGTGACCAAGAACCCGATGGTCACTCTGATAGAGCACCAGAGTTTCTCTATGGAGATGGGAGAACCTTCCAGAAGGACGACCATCTCTGCAGAACTCCACCAATCAGGCCTTATGGTAGAGGGGCTAGACAGAAGCCTCTTCTCAGTAAAAGGCACAGGACAGCCCACTTGGAGTTTGCCAAAAGGCACCTAAAGACTCTCAGACCTTGAGAAACAAGATTCTCTAGTCTGATGAAACCAAGATTGAACTCTTTAGCCTGAATGCCCAGCGCCACGTCTGGAGGAAACCTGGCACCATCTCTACTGTGAAGCATGGTGGTGGCAGCATCATGCTGTGGGGATGTTTTTCAGCAGCAGGGACTGGGAGACTAGTTAGGATCGAGGGAAAGATTAACGGAGCAAAAATAAATCCTGCTCCAGAGCACTCAGGACCTCAGACTGGGACGAAGGTTCACCTTACAATAGGGCAATGACCCTAAGCACACAGCCAGGACAACGCAGGTGTGGCTTTAGGAAAAGTCTCAGAATGTCCTGGAGTGTCCCAGCTAGTGCCAGGACTTGAACCCAATCAAACATCTCTGGAAAGACCTGAAAATAACAGAGTTTCAGAGGATTTGAAGAGAAAAATGGGAGAAGCTCCCCAAATATAGGTGTGCCAAGCTTGTAGTGTCATACCCAAGAAGACTCAAGGCAGTAATCGTTGCTCAACAAAGTACAGAGTAAAGGGTCTGAATACTAAATGTGACATTTCCTTTTTTTTTGTCAAAAATGGGGTATTGTGTGTAGATTGTTTTTTTTCTTCAATTTAATAAATTTATTAATAAGGGTTTAACGTAACAAAATGTGGTTAAGGTTAAGAAGTCTGAATACTTTCCAAATGCACTGTATATTTACATTATTTAGTAGACCAGAGCAACTTACTTTTATATGAATACTAGTCCCCTTTGGGAATCAAACCCACAACCCTGGCGTTGCAAGCGCCATGCTCAACCAACGGAACCACACAGGATTCCTAATGCCATTTGCTGAGAGTTGGACTGGGGTGAAGAGCGTACTGGTATTCCTTTGTCAGCATTTGTGGGGCTAATCAGCATATCTGCCTGGAGAGGAGAAAGTGTTGGGTTAATAAATGTTTTGTGGGGGCAGTAATGCCACACATGATGTCCTAGGAGGTGCTGTGTTACGGAACTGGTAGGGTTTGGATTAGGGTTGGGGCTCGTGTGTGTTATATATATTTATATATGGGATTGGTCAATGTCTTGAGTCTGTTTGATGGGACAAATCACACAATCCTGTCATCCTCTTCTTTCTCATCTACCATTGTTGTATGCTCTTTTTCAAATACTTCAATTCAATCTGTGCTGATTGAACAAGTTGGAGACAAAGCTCTAAAGGTTTAGCACTTTTCACCAGTGCCAGGGAACCTAGGAAACCAATTTGAGGCCAAGATTGACAAGCCAAGTCTTGTGCATTGGATGTGCTACAAAAATACATTACTTTTCACACTCTGGATTGACCTAAATATGTTCATGCCAATTGGGATTAACTGTTGGATTGATAATACAAGGTGAGGGTGAGAATTCTGTTTAGATTAATGAATTAATTTCAACTTAATGTTTGAGCATTTGCTAATTGTATCAATAAATAATGCACTGTAAGAGAGCAGCATATAACCACAACTATTTTCATGATTTTTTGAATGTTTTAGTGGTTGGGATCATTTCCTTATGCAATAACATTCTGTACATACTGCATATTTCCTGCTACAGAATTGAACAACAGGACAACTGGCAAGGCCTCCAATTCTGCAGGGGTGAGAGTGAGAGTGCCTGGTTTTGGACAAACATATAGTGTTGAGTTCTTAGACACCAACAAGCTGGCAGGTGAGAATAACCATAATGAGGCCATCTTTTCCTGTAAATGTTTTCTTTTTAATTATGATTTCATTAAATTTGTCTTACCAGGTTATTTTCATACTATGGTTACTCATTTGGTCAACATTGGATATGTCCGCAATGAGACCATCCGAGCCGCACCATACGACTGGAGGATAGCTCCAAGTAAGTAACATCATGGACACAAACACACACACAAACCATCCAACTGACAATCAATTTCCTGTCAGCAAAATTACAAGTACAACTCATTCATTGTTTGTGCAAACATGGTTACACATCATGTGACTGTCTATTTGTCTCTACTAACCAGATGAGCAGGATGAATACTTTGCACGACTGAAGAAGCTGGTTGAGGATATGTATGAGGAGTATCAACAACCAATTTACCTCCTGGGACACAGCATGGGAAGCAATTATGTCCTCTACTTCTTATATCAGCAGACCCAGGCCTGGAAAGACCAGTACATCAAAGGCTTCATTTCACTCTGTGCACCCTGGAGTGGTGCAGTCAAGCCCCTTCCAGTGCTAGCATCAGGTACTCGGTCACAATCCGGTGGACAGATTGAAACATCACCCATAGTAGAAACATAACCGAAAACAATCTGAAACCGTGCTGAAGTACTTCTTATTGTCCCACAGATCACATTGACAGTAAATCACTACATATTGCAAAATCATTTTATTTGAGATGCCCACATCTTAATTTTCTTGAAAGGGTGGTAAGACTGGTTTGTTTAGATTACTTTGGTGAGTCACACATTGGCTGGAGATTGAAAAATATACATTTGTCTCCGCAGGTGAAAATGATGGCATCCCAATGGTGTCTAACATCAAGATCCGGGAGGAGTAACGAATGACCACCACAAACCCCTGGATGCTTCCATTTGAAGAGGCATGGCCTGCAGACCACACCTTCATCTCCACACCCTCATTCAAGTATACCCACCAGGACTACCAACGCTTCTTCAAAGAAATCGACTTTGAGGATGGCTGGTTCATATGGGAAGACACCAGAAACCTGACCGCAGGTCTGCCCCCTCCTGATGTTGAGAGATACTGCTTCTATGGTGTGGGGCTGCCAACACCAGTTACCTATATTTATGATGAGCAGTTCCCAAATGTAGACCCTATAGACTATGTGTATGCTGATGTGGATGATAGTGGATAGTCTTAGCATGGGTCAATGTAAGCACTGAATAGGGATGCAAGCACAACCTGTCCATGTCAAGGAATTCAGGGCCATGCCCCACTTTGAAATAGTATTAAATAGCAAGGTGCTCAACGTGGTCCAGAGTATCCTGGAAGGAAGATATGAGGAAGAGGATTATGAATGCCATGAGACTGATGAACTTCCTGTTGACCCCACTGTCATGCAAGACCGGCCCCTGTTGGATCAGCCTCCCAAAGTTCTGGTTTAACAGTACAAAACACTTACCATTTAATATCTACAGTGCCTTCAAAGTATTCACACCCTTTTGACTTGTTCACATTTTGTTATATTACTGTCTGAATTTAAAAAGTATAACATTGTTCCACTTTGACAATGTTTTTCAAAAATGTTTACTAATTAATAAAAAAATGAATGTTTTGAGTCATTAAGTATTCAACCCCTTTGTTATGGAAATTCTAAAAAAGTTCAAGAGTAAAAATGTGCTTAACAAGTCACATAATAAGTTGTGTGGACTCACTGTGTGCAATAGTGTTTAACATGATTTTTGAACAACTACCTCATCTCTGTACACCACACGTACAGCTAATTGTAAGGTCCCTCAGTCTAGCAATGAATTTCAACCACAGAGGCCAGGGAGGTTTTCCAATACCTCGTAAAAAAAGGGCACACATTCGTAAATGGGTAAAAAAAAAAAAAAGAAAAAAAAAAAAGAAAGCAGACATTGAATATCCCTTTGAGCATGGTGAAGTTATTAATGACACTTTGGATGGTGTATCAATACACCCCGTCACTACAAAGATACAGGTGTCCTTCCTAACTCAGTTGCCGGAGAGGAAGGAAACCGCTCAGGGATTTCACCATGAGGACAATGGTGACTTTAAAACAGTTACAGAAGTTAATGGCTGTAATAGGAGAAAATTGAAGATGGCTCAACATTGTCATTGTGAGGTAATTCATTTTGAATTCAGACTGTAAGGCAAAATGTGGAATCAAGGGGTATGAATCGTTTGACGGCACAATTGTTCTACAAACATTTCAAGAAAAATGTAGTAGTTAGTCCTGAGAAACTTCAATTAACAATCCTCCATGTTCCAACACAAACTCTGGACATCACAAACTTGTTAGTTTTATAAAGAGGAATGACAAACTACACACATGCAAAGAACTCTGAGCCCTGTGTTTAGTAAGTACCTTATTGTCATACTTGAGTAAAAGTAAAGATACCTTAATAGAAAAATAAGAGTCACCCAGTAAAATACTACTTTAGTAAAAGTATTTGGTTTGAAATATACTTCAGTATCAAAAGTAAAAGTTAAAAGTATAAATAATTTCAAGATCCTTATTTTAAGCAAACCAGATGGCACAATTTTAGTGTTTTTAAAAAATATATATTTACGGATAGTCAGGGGCACACGCCATCACTCAGACATAATTAACAAACAGAGAATTTAGCCAGATCAGAGGCAGTAGGGATGTTCTATTGATAAGTTAGTGAATTGGGCCATTTTCTGTCATGCTTAGTGTAACAGGATAACTTTAGACCGTCCCCTCGCCCATACCCGGGCACGAACCAGGGACCCTCTGCACACAACAACAACAGTCACCCACGAAGCATCGTTACCCATCGCTCCACAAAAGCCGCGGCCCTTGCAGAGCAAGGGGAACTACTACTTCAAGGTCTCAGAGCAGGTGACGTCACCAATTGAAACGCGATTTAGCGCGCACCACCGCTAACTAAGCTAGCCGTTTCACATCCATTACATTAGCATTTAAAATGTAACAAGTACTTTTGTGTTTCAGGGAAAATGTAAGGAGTAAAATGTACATCATTTTTTGGTAAGGTAGTGAAGTAAAAATTGTCAAATAGAAAATGGTAACGTAAAGTACAGATACCCCAAAAAACTTAAACATTTTTACTTCACACCACTGGTGGTGGCTGAAGAGGCGGGTGTCGACTGCTGTGGCCATCTGCTACGCCCCACATGGGAGACTTCCTTAAAAAGGGTGAAGGGGCTCTCACTGCTCTTCTAGCAGTCACTGAACACTTCTAGAGAGAGGAAGGGGTTAACACGCAATCTGACAAAAATGCTGTAGCACATATCAGTAGTATGCATTACCCTGTAACAAAGAAAAAGGCTAACCTACCTTTGGCCAGGTGGCAAACTTCTGAGCAAACTCCTTCATGGTAAGCTTGGTCTCCGTCTCACTTTCCATGAGAGTGAGATGGAGAGAGAACTAACTTAGGCTCTTGAAACGCATCCGTGCTTTGTTTTGCTTTGAGTGAGCATGTGGTTTTCATTATTACAATCTCCCAGAAGTAGCCAGCCATCTACACTGAACAAAAATAAACGCAACATCAAATCTAAATTTGTCGCATGCGCCGAATCCCCCACAAAAGGGACTCCTCAGCACCAATGGGATCGTTTATGTCAGCTCATGAAACATGGGACCAACACTTTACATGTTGCATATATCTCTCTCGCTGCGGTCCTTCAGCACAACACAGATGAACAGAGGCTCAGGGAGAAAGACAGAGCTGCTTCCTGTACAGACACTCTGCTGAGAGGTGGGGAGAGTGGGGGAAGAGAGGGAGAGAGTGAATAAAGTTAGCACAGCAGTAACAGTTACCAATGCATTATTGGCCTTAGCATGTATCACCATGGCAGTATTGATAAATATGTAGGAGGCCGGAGGATGTGGCTGCCGTTTTATGGGCTCTTAACTAACCGTGCCATTTTGTTAGTAACTTATTTTGTACATAATGTTGCTACTACCGTCTCTTATGACCTGAGGGGTGTGGTATATGGCCAATATACCACAGCTAATCGCTGTTCTAATGCACCAGCCAATGCGGAGTGCCTGTATACAGGCCTTAGCTGTGGTATATTGGCCATATAGTACAAACCCCCAAGGTGCCTTATTGCTATTATAAACTGGTTATCAACATAATTAGAACAGTGAACAAGTAATTTTGAGTCATAAATGTAGTATACCATAGCTTTCAGCCCATCAGCACCCAGGAGCCAAACTACTCTGTTTATAGTAAGGTTTTAACTGATGGTTGATAGGGATGTCCCACAGCCAGGGGAGCCGCCAGGGATTTTGGGACTCATGAAAAGATATCACATTGGGCCCCACCACCACAGGTCACATCAACCCTGCGCAATTGCTGTAGCCACACACCTCCAGAACCCAATCGGCCCATTCAAAGCTTTAAATAACTCTACCTTTGCAGGCTTGCAGGCTCTTGTAGTCCAATATTTACTGACATTGAGCTGTGAAAATATAACACTGTGCAGACATGCACGCAACATTCTGCATACAGTGAAATTCACTATTTGATGCAAGATTGATACCCATTATATGAAATGTGCCCAAGGTAATCTTTTACAGTCTAAATGTAATTGTAAATGGTAAAAATCTTGAATGGAAAATTCTCTTAACATAAATGAATAACTTAAAATAAATATAGCTTATATAACCTCCCTCTTATATTAACCTCTTCAATTAAAATAAATTAACATTATCATCTTTGAATGATATAACAAACAAAATTGGCAGCAGATTTTTGAACTAAGTATATATACCAACTAGAAGATAAGCAGCTGTAAAAGTGGAAATGGAAAACAAAATGAAAAGGCCTGATGGTGGCGCTAGAGGAACAGTCAAGTGGTCACAAAATCAATAGGTTTCTTCCACTTGAGGTCTTGATTGTGCACAACAATTTTTTGGGCAATCCGACTATTACTTTGAGCTATATCTTGTTCTCAGCCTGTGGATATCATGTGTGTAGTGATCCAATATCCATGCCAATCAACAGTTATCACTGGCTCTTGCTCAGCCTTACTCACCATTTGGACTTTACAGCCCAAGTGTTACAGGGAATACTGAATGAAGAGGTTCCCCCTCCCAGGTATCTGAGCCGGTGTAGTGATCTGAAAACACATTTGAATCCGACTGAAGGAGTATAGTGGTTTACTTTTAAATATTAGAAGTACTGTATATTTTTTTCACCTTTCCCTTGTCCCAATTGTGCGTTCAAGTTAAACCGTTTTCATCCCATCCAGTAGGTGGCGGAGCGCACATTTAGTGTTGTTTGCGGACCGTCAAAATACCATAGAAGAAGGTCAATAGATTGATAAATTATCTGTTGCACCCCTGCTTTCAACATCTGCGCAGTTTTGTTTTCATGTTATGAAATGTGTGTCAGCAAAGGGATTTATTCGTGTTGATAAACACCCACATTTCCTCATCAGGGGAAACAGCGTTATGAATGGGAGAAATGGTATCCTGTGGTTTGACTATCCCAGTGCTCTTTCAGCTGTGTTTGTTGTTTTTGGCACCATACATCAACGGCAGAACATTTGAGAATTGTCTCACGGGCAAGTCATGTCGATCGGAAAGACCTCCCGTAGTCCTAAGTAAGTGGCAATTGTTTATATTTGTTGGAGCTAACGTTAGCTAGATAGCGCACCTATTTTTATGTAGTCAATACTGTGCAACAGATTGTGTAACAGATTGCCTCGCCAGCTTCTTGGCTAACGTCAGACAGGTGACGTTAGGCTAGTTAGCAGAAACTCTCGACCAGTTACTCAGCATCAGATTTGTTTTGAGATGTCCCTCGAACAGCAAGGCATAGTTTATTTGCTTGATTAGAGAGCGGGTAAAACTAGCTAATATACATACCGTCGTTAACTTAGTCAATAATCTATCCCTGTGCACATTACATTTATTACTCCAATTTTACAATGCAGTTCGGTCTCCAATTGTTTACTCATGAGCAGAGTGATTCAGGCACGCTAGGTTCGAGCGACTGGTCATATGACGGTCATATGACTACCAAATGGAACAAAATGTGACCGACACTTTGTTTGCCAACATGTTTCCCCACGCGCTGTAATGCATCTTACTATTTGACCAACTTGTAAATTCCCTAATGCCGTTTCTTATGTCACCTTTACTTTCACAGCTTTTTAATACACCCTGAGAATAAAAATACATATTGCAAGCATAGAAATGAGTCTGTTCTGTGTTCCAACAAATGGTATCTTCTGTTTGGCAAGTTACAACCCTAGCAGTAGGCTATTTGTTTGACGCCATACATGGCAGTGATAGTAATCAGTGAAGTTTGCTCTAAGGTCTCTTTTCTGGTTACGGCTTTTAACTTGGTTGCCTCAGTCACTCAAGGTTGTATGTAGTCACTGCCTCACATGTTGAAATTTAAGTCCAGCCGGAGTAAACACTAATCTCACCATTCTAAAGACCCCACAAACTGAGTTGTCATTAGTTAATAAATGTTAACTCATTGATTGTATCACACTCAATTGATAGTGTTCTGCCTTTGGTCAGTCTGATTGGCCATCCTCAACCTATTGTATTGTCCCACAGTTCCTGGAGACCTAGGGAATCAGTTGGAGGCCAAGCTGGACAAGCCCAGCGTGGTTCACTACATATGTTACAAGAAGACGGATGTCTATTTCACATTATGGCTCAACCTGGAACTGCTGGTGCCGGTGGCCATCGACTGCTGGATCGATAACATAAGGTTAGCGCTTAGTTCTATGTGAGGAGGAAAAGCATGGTGTTGGTTAATGAGCTCGGTAGAAAGCTACTGATAACATCTCTACTACTGGCAACTTAATAAAATACTAGTTTAATACTACTAAGTAGCTGGTTGAGTAGGCATGCGCTAGAACTGTTTCTGTAGCCTAGGTTGAATAGGTTATCTTCTGACCATTGTACAAATTGACCTTTGAATCCCCTTTAATCAATCAATGTTTTCAACAATTAGTCTCTGAGCTTAGTGTATTTAATAGAAGGCGTAGTGTACAACCAGTTGCGAGTTCAAATCTCGTCAGACATTAACTACGTTTTAGCTACTTATCTAACCTTAGCACATTTAGCTAACCCTTCCCCTAAACGTTTAAACTACTAAACTTAACCCTAAGCTAACATTAACCACCTAGATAGAATGTAACCTATTTAGCAACAGTACTTTTTGCAATTTCGTAACACTAGTATGTTTAGCAAATACAAATTAATACATACCATAAGAAATGTAACATCCTAAATGGAGTGTCCCGGGTTTACATACAGAATACAAAATGCGCTGAGACCAGGTTTTTTACAAGGACGAGTTGCAGATAAATGAATGGGTAATCAATATTTATTGAAAATGACAAGGCGCAACACTCGCTTACCATGGTTGCCTTCAATGATCAAATTGATTGCACCTCAACTCCCGTTGGTTGAGCACCCTCCACTTTCATTAAACATTTAGACACTAGTCTAATTATTTAATTTACTAGGAAAGATAACAAACGTGATTCTATACATGCATAGGCAGCCTATTCGATTTCATTGAGACCACACATACAGCGCATTCAAAGTATTCTGATCCCTTGACTTCCCATATTTTCTTATGTTACAGCCTTATTATAAAATTGTTCTCATTGGCACACCTGTATTTGGAGTTGCTCTCATTCCTCTGCAGATCATCTCAAGCTCTGTCAGGTTTGCTGGGGAGTGTTGCTGTACAGCGATTTTCAGGTCTCTCCATGTTCAATTTTGTTCAAGTCCGGGCTCTGGCTGGGCCACTCAAGAACATTCAGACTTGTCCCAAAGCCACTCCTGCGTTGTCCTGTTGGAAGGTGAACCTTCAAGCTGAGGTCCTGAGCGCCCTGGAGCAGGTTTTCATCTGTACCCCTACAAAAAATCCGGTCTCAGAGCTCATTTCCTTCGACCTCATGGCTTGGTTTTTGCTCTGGCATGCACTGTCAACTGTGGGACCTTATATAGACAGGTGTGTGCTTTTCCAAATCATGTCCAATTAATTGAATATGCCACAGGTGGACTCCAATCAAGTTGTAGAAACACCTCAAGGATGATCAATGGAAACAGGATGCACCTGAGCTCAATTTTGAGTCTCGTGGCAAAGGGTCTGAATACTTATGTAAATAAGGTATCTGTTATTTGTAATGAATTAGCAAAAATATCTAGCCATGTTTTCACTTTGTCATTATGGGGTATTGTTTGTAAATTGCAGAATGTATTTATTTAATCCATTTTAGAATACGGCTGTAACGTAACAAAATGTGGAAAAAGTCAAGGGGTCTGAATACTTTCTGAAGGCACTGTATACTAGGCGCACTTGATCTCGCACGCCCAACTAGTAGAGGAGAGGTAGGCTACTTAACTTGTATGCGTTAGCCACGCTCAGAATTCACAAGGCAGAAAGACGTCCATTTCCAAATAATCTGTGGGACAACAAAAATATTTTATTTCTGTCTGACCGCCCGCTCCCAACCACAGCATGAAGAATGCTTCCCGTTCCACAATGATCTCTGTAGGGACCCGCAGGTGCAGCCCTCTATACGGAAATTAATTGAAACCGGTGTTGCTTGTGGGGTCTCTAACCAAAATAACCACGTCAGTGTGCTGTGGGTTTATTTCAGGAACAACTCATGAATTAAATGAAGTGAAAGTTTCCAGTTCTATCCAATGTTATCTTCATAATACTTGGAATGTATACTGTAATGAACTTTTCTAATATTCTGGCATCTGTCTGTGTATTAGACTGATTTACAACCGCACAACAAGGCAGACAGAAGCTCCTCCGGGGGTAGATGTCAGAGTGCCTGGCTTTGGACAGACCTTTTCTCTGGAATACCTTGACCCCAGCAAGCGCGATGTTGGTGAGTGGGCCCATCGTAGCGTGCCTGAAGTATTTATTCAACGGTCTAATAGTGTTAGTATCTCAGTCATTGCTTGTGTGTGGGTTTGACTAAGCTACTACTGGGTGTATTGCAGGTATGTATTTCGTCACCATAGTGCAGTCGCTGGTAGAATGGGGATATACAAGAGATGATGATGTTCGAGGGGCTCCGTATGACTGGCGTAAGGCTCCAAGTAAGTAGCCTACACCCCTTACAGTCCATTGCTTTCTGTTACATTTGCGGTCTGATGAACCGAGCTTGTTGGCAACAGGTCTTTGGATGAATTGCATGTCCTTGTGTTAGGAGCTAGCTATGTGTTATTGCCGCCAACCTTTATAGTGTTGTTGGGTAGATTTTAGCCTGTAAGTTGTATTACTTTGTATCTAGTCATTGGAATTATGATCAACATTTTAATACAGAAACAGAATGTCAATTTAGACCTTTTAGATGTATTGTTTGCTTTAAAATATTGTTATAGGAATCGCAGTCGTTTAGAATGACCAGTCTCATGTAAGTGTTCTTGCTTTTATATGATTTTGACAGATGAGAACAAGGCCTACTTTTTGAGTCTGCAACAGATGATTGAAGAGATGGCAGAGAAGGCTGGATGTCCAGTTGTACTGATTGCCCACAGCATGGGGAACATGTACACCTTGTATTTCCTAAACCATCAGCCCCAGGCCTGGAAGGATCGCTACATCAAGGCCTTTGTGTCTTTGGGTGCTCCTTGGGCTGGAGTGGCCAAAACCATGAGAGTTGTGGCTTCTGGTAAGAGTCTGAGTAGGCTTTTTGGCATGAAGTTACATAGGAGTCAGACACAATAGTGGAGTTACTGTGGGCTGCATACCAATCATAATGTCTAGCAACTATGTACTTTATATTAACTATTGCAGTGGTTTATATTGGGTCTTTCCTTGTAGGTGATAATAACCGTATTCCAGTCATCAGTTCACTAAAAATCCGCTCACAGCAGCGCTCTGCAGTCTCAACCACATGGCTGTTCCCATATGCACATTCCTGGCCCGCTGACCAGGTCCTGATCCAAACACCCACCACCAACTACACCGTCAAGGACTACCAGCGCTTCTTCAAGGATATTGATTTCGAAGACGGCTGGGAGATGCGTCAAGACACTGCGCCACTGGTCAGTGCACTGGAGCCCCCTGGGGTGGCCATACACTGTCTGTACGGCAGTGGAGTTCCCACAGCGGAGGGTTTCCTCTACACCAACTTTCCTGATACAGACCCCACACTGATTCTTGGAGATGGGGATGGGACAGTCAACCTGCTGAGTGCCACCCAGTGCAAGCGTTGGATAGGCCACCAAAATCAGCCTGTCCATATGCTTGAGCTGGAAGGGAATGAGCATGTGGCAATGCTGCTTAACTTTACGACGGTCGCCTACATCAAGACTGTCCTTTTTGACCCTTGAGCGACCAACTAGATCTGATCTTAAGAGAGTCACAAACATGAAAAACTGTGATAGTACAAAGAAGATGAACCATAGGCTTGTGGATAGATTATGACCTCGGAGCCTGATGAGGAAATGTTTTACCCTATTCCTGATTTTTATTATAAATTATCCCCTCAGCAGACATTGTTTTTTCCCCCATAGTGTCAATCCAAATGTGACATTTAATTGATATTTTAAGTAATGATTCAGTTTTCTAAGATATTTTCCAATCCATTTAACTCCGATTACCAGATTGTTTCCTGTTGTGCTAAACCAAAATGCGTTGTGATTTTATATACGGATTTTACCACATTATATTTAAAGCATTGGGGGCATAGCTACAATAAGATAGTAGTATTTGTACCATTAACATCAGTGATTTTACTGTACACATTAGCCATGTGAACACAAATAATAACTTTCGTATTCATTTTTTTTTATTCAGACCTTTTCTGCTGTTACAAAGCGTTACATTTTGTTTTGTTCTGTAGGTCACCGTATGTATAGTATACCGGTTCATATTCTGTATGTATAACATAAGGAAATAAATGACAGTAATGCCTGTAATTTTGTTCCTAAAACATGTCAGCTATTATTAACATTTTTTTAACACTTCCAATCTAAATCAAACCAGGTTAACTGTTTAATATGTGATCCTCAGAAGTAGCAGTATGTCCAGTATTGAGCTGTGATTAATGCATAAATTCAGGTCCTTTTGTCAAGGCTAGATTGTTTACTGGGACAGCACAGGAAGATGCTGTCCGATCAGCTAGATTGTAACTATGCCATTGCGCTATGGTTGAGCTTGACCAATATGTTATTGCTGGAACTATCAGGATCTGTTTGTGTGCTGCCCTGTGACGATTAAGTAAAATGTAATGTTGAACATTGCATTAAGCTGGCCTTCTGTGGGAGCTCTGTTAAAGTAAGAGGGAGTGAAAATTGGAACTCTGTTTCATCAGCCTCAGAGGTTCCTCTTCCCTAGTCTCTTCTCACAGCTGCCGTGGAGCGTGCGTGCAGCGCGCCCATTGTCTGGCGAAAGAGACTACCTCTTCCCCTCAGATGTCTTAACACATCTACTTCAGTACTTTCACGGATCAAACAGGACCTACCATATGCACCTGCAACACGTAATCAGGGTTTCTGAACTCATCAGAAAGCCACGAGTGATTGCGCCATAAGTCATTGGGTCCTGTCGTCTGGAGTGTTAGTTCAGGATTATTATATCCTCTTTAATCAAAAAGGTTCATTAATGAATTATATCCTTCTAGTTCACAAGTCACACTTTAAAAATGGATTTAGGCCTGTAAGGCTTAATCTAACGAAAGCTTTAGTTGACAACTACTGTTTCATTCTGTAGGTCAATTATGAACATTTGTCAGGTTTCACAACATTACAGTTGACCACAGAATGAATGAGAACTGGTTGTCAGTGTAGCGGAAAGGAAAAGGTCTTGTTCCCAAACTAACGTTGCAACTCTTGAACGTCCAGTCTCAACAGGAAGGCTCCATCCTCATGGGAGTCAACCAAACCCTGACGGGGGAGAGAACAAGACGTTAGTCTCTGTGAGACACTGGGGCTGTTTCATTTACTTGCACATTAACATCTATCACTCCAGTGTTAATGCTAAATTGTCATTATTTCGCCACTATGGTCTATTTATTACCTAATCTTACTACATTTGCACACACTGTGTATAGATTTTTCTATTGTGTTATTGACTGTATATCTGTTTATCCCATGTGTAACTGTGTTGTTTTTGTCGCTTTGCTTTATCTTGGCCAGGTTGCAGTTGTAAATGAGAACTTGTTCTCAACTGGCCTACCTGGTTAAATAAAGGTCAAATAAAATAAATAAATTCCCCTGATAGGATTAGATAGCTGGTGAGATCAATATGGCAGAAACTACATGAAGTTAGCCTATTGCTTGCATTTATGATTTTTAATAGGATCCCCATTAGCCGACGCCAATGGCGACAGCTAGTCTTCCTGGAGTTTAACAAAAAAAGACTACATAAATATTTGACAATTTACATACAGTTGAAGTCAGAAGTTTACATACGCCTTAGCTAAATACATTTAAACTCAGTTTTTCACAATTTCTGACATTAATTCTAGGAAAAATTCCCTGTATTAATTAGGTCAGTTAGGATCACCACTTTATTTTAAGAATGTGAAGTGTCAGAATAAAATGTAAAATGTCAGTGTAATAGTAGAGAGAATGATTTATTTCAGCTTTTATTTCTTTCATCACATTCCCAGTAGGTCATAAGTTTACATACACTCAATTAGTATTTGGTAGCATTGCCTTTACATTGTTTATCTTGGGTCAAATGTTACAGGTAGCCTTCCACAAGCTTCCCACAATAAGTTGGGTGAATTTTGGCCCATTCCTCCTGACAGAGCTGTAACTGAGTCAGGTTTGTAGGCCTTCTTGCTCACACACGCTTTTTCAATTCTGCCCACAAATTTTCTATAGGATTTAGGTCAGGGCTTTGTGATGGCCACTCCAATACCTTGACTTTGTTGTCCTTAAGCCATTTTGCCACAACTTTGGAAGTATGCATGGGGTCATTGTCAATTTGGAAGACCCATTTGCGACCAAGCTTTAACTTCCTGACTGTCTTGAAATGTTGCTTCAATATATCCACATCATTTTCCTTCCTCATGATGCCATCTATTTTGTGAATTGCAACAGTCCCTCCTGCAGCAAAGCACCCCCACAACATGATGCTGCCATCCCTGTGCTTCACGGTTGGGATGGTGTTCTTCGGCTTGCAAGCCTCCATTTTTCCTCCAAACATAACAATGGTCATTATGGCCAAACAGTTCTATTTTTGTTTCATCAGACATTTCTCCAAAAAGTACGATCTTGTCCCCATGTGCAGTTGCAAACCGTAGTCTGGCTTTTTTAAGGCGGATTTGGAGCAGTGGCTTCTTCCTTCCTGAGTGGTCTTTCAGGTTATGTCAATATAGGACTTGTTTTACTGTGGATATAGATACTTTGGTACCTGTTTCCTCCAGCATCTTCACAAGGTCCTTTGCTGTTGTTCTGGGATTGATTTGCACTTTTCGCACCAAAGTACGTTCATCTCTAGGAGACAGAACGCGTCTCCTTCCTGAGCGGTATGACGGCTGCGTGGTCCCATGGTGTTTATACTTGCGTACTATTGTTTGTACAGATGAACGTGGTACCTTCAGGCGTTTGGAAATTGCTCCCAAGGATGAACCAGACTTGTGGAGGTCTACAGGTCTTGGCTGATATCTTTTGATTTTCCCATGATCTCAAGCAAAGAGGTACTGAGTTTGAAGGTAGGCCTTGAAATACATCCACAGGTACACCTCCAATTGACTCAAATGATGTCAATTAGCCTATCAGAAGCTTTTCCAAGCTGTTTAAAAGGCACAGTCAACTTAGTGTATGTAAACTTCTGACCCACTGGAATTGTGATACAGTGAATAAGTGAAATATTCTGTCTGTAAACAATTGTTGGAAAAATGACTTGTGTTATGCACAAAGTAGGTGTCCTAACCGACTTGCCAAAACTATAGTTTGTTAACAAGAAATTTGTGGAGTGGTTGAAAAATTAGTTTTAATGACTCCAACCTAAGTGTATGTAAACTTCCGACTTCAACTGTACATTTAAAACAGACAGGACGGAGACACATATATACATACAATCTATACACATATACAATGAATTCTGAAAGTATTCAGACCCCTTGACTTTTTCCACATTTTGTTAAGTTACAGCTTTATTCTAAAATGGATTGAATAAAAACAATACCCTCATCAATCTACATACAATACCCCATAATGACAAACCATAATGACAAAGCGAAAACAGGTTTTTGCAGCAACAGCTACTCTTCCTGGGGTCCAAACACACCAAAGCTTCCACATTACATTTAAAACAAAAGATAAAACTGAACTGTTTGTACTGAATGAGCTAAAGATAAAACAGTACATCATAACACCTACACCACCACATATCCACAACACAATATGTTCAATACCACCATACAACAATATCACAATGTGTGCGTATGCATGTGTCTGTGCCTTCATCAAACACTGTTTCATGACGCATCAGTGACATAGCAGGAGATGTTTTGAAACAATTACTGCTTCACAGTCAACAGCTCCAGGTATATGTCCGCTACGTTTATGGGGGGTCAATTAAGGAAGACATCCTCTTCTGCAAACCACTGGAAACCCGGACAACAGGAGAGGATATTTTTAAAGTACTGGACAGCTTTGTGACATCAAATGGACTTTGAGATGTGTTGGTATCTGTACTGGTGGTGCAAAAGCCATGACGGAGATATGAGTGGAGTGCTAATGCACGTGCAAGCAGTTGTTCCCGACACCTCTTGGGTACACTGCAGCATCCACCGAGAGGCTCTTGCGGCCAAGGGAAGGCCTGACAGCTTGAAAGACGTTTTGGACACTACAGTGAAAATGGTTAACTTTGTTAAAGCAAGGCCCCTGAACTCTCGTGTATTTTCTGCACTATGCAATGATATGGGCAGAGTCCATGTAACACTTTTACAACATACAGAAGTGCGCTGGTTGCACAGTATTGCACAGTATTGAGGTGCACAGTATTGAGAGACGTATTGAGAGACGAGCTTAAAGTTTCCTTTACTGACCATAATTTTTCACTTGTCTGACCGCTTGCATGATGACAATATTTTTTTTATTTTCGCCTGAATGATCTGAATCTAGGATTACAGGGACTCTTCGCAACTATATTCAATGTGCGGGACAAAATTTAGGCTATGATTAAGAAGTTGGAGCTCCTCTCTGTCTGCATTAACAAGAACAACACAGGTCTTTCCATCATTGTATGATTTTTATGTGTGGAAATGAACTGAAGTTTACGAACAATGTCAAACGTGATATACAGTGCCTTGCGAAAGTATTCGGCCCCCTTGAACTTTGCGACCTTTTGCCACATTTCAGGCTTCAAACATAAAGATATAAAACTGTATTTTTTTGTGAAGAATCAACAACAAGTGGGACACAATCATGAAGTGGAACGACCTTTATTGGATATTTCAAACTTTTTTAACAAATCAAAAACTGAAAAATTGGGCGTGCAAAATTATTCAGCCCCCTTAAGTTAATACTTTGTAGCGCCACCTTTTGCTGCGATTACAGCTGTAAGTCGCTTGGGGTATGTCTCTATCAGTTTTGCACATCAAGAGACTGACATTTTTTCCCATTCCTCCTTGCAAAACAGCTCGAGCTCAGTGAGGTTGGATGGAGAGCATTTGTGAACAGCAGTTTTCAGTTCTTTCCACAGATTCTCGATTGGATTCAGGTCTGGACTTTGACTTGGCCATTCTAACACCTGGATATGTTTATTTTTGAACCATTCCATTGTAGATTTTGCTTTATGTTTTGGATCATTGTCTTGTTGGAAGACAAATCTCCGTCCCAGTCTCAGGTCTTTTGGAAACTCCATCAGGTTTTCTTCCAGAATGGTCCTGTATTTGGCTCCATCCATCTTCCCATCAATTTTAACCATCTTCCCTGTCCCTGCTGAAGAAAAGCAGGCCCAAACCATGATGCTGCCACCACCATGTTTGACAGTGGGGATGGTGTGTTCAGGGTGATGAGCTGTGTTGCTTTTATGCCAAACATAACGTTTTGCATTGTTGCCAAAAAGTTCAATTTTGGTTTCATCTGACCAGAGCACCTTCTTCCACATGTTTGGTGTGTCTCCCAGGTGGCTTGTGGCAAACTTTAAACAACACTTTTTATGGATATCTTTAAGAAATGGCTTTCTTCTTGCCACTCTTCCATAAAGGCCAGATTTGTGCAATATACGACTGATTGTTGTCCTATGGACAGAGTCTCCCACCTCAGCTGTAGATCTCTGCAGTTCATCCAGAGTGATCATGGGCCTCTTGGCTGCATCTCTGATCAGTCTTCTCCTTGTATGAGCTGAAAGTTTAGAGGGACGGCCAGGTCTTGGTAGATTTGCAGTGGTCTGATACTCCTTCCATTTCAATATTATCGCTTGCACAGTGCTACTTGGGATGTTTAAAGCTTGGGAAATCTTTTTGTATCCAAATCCGGCTTTAAACTTCTTCACAACAGTATCTCGGACCTGCCTGGTGTGTTCCTTGTTCTTCATGATGCTCTCTGCACTTTTAACGGACCTCTGAGACTATCACAGTGCAGGTGCATTTATACGGAGACTTGATTACACACAGGTGGATTGTATTTATCATCATTAGTCATTTAGGTCAACATTGGATCATTCAGAGATCCTCACTGAACTTCTGGAGAGAGTTTGCTGCACTGAAAGTAAAGGGGCTGAATAATTTTGCACGCCCAATTTTTCAGTTTTTGATATGTTAAAAAAGTTTGAAATATCCAATAAATGTCGTTCCACTTCATGATTGTGTCCCACTTGTTGTTGATTCTTCACAAAAAAATACAGTTTTATATCTTTATGTTTGAAGCCTGAAATGTGGCAAAAGGTCGCAAAGTTCAAGGGGGCCGAATACTTTCGCAAGGCACTGTAGCAAAGCAGCTGAGTGAGTTGGTTGCACAATTACTTAGGTACTTTCCTGAAACGGATGGCACAAACAACTGGATTCATGCCCTGCCTCCAGTCCACTTACCGTTATCTGAACCTCATTGAAATTGTAACAAGCGGTTCTGTGAAAATTTAATTTAATCAGAAGCCACTGCCAGATTTCTGGATTGGGCTGCGCTCAAAGTATCCTGCCTTGGCAAATCATGCTGTAATGACACTGATGCCCTTTGCAACCACCTACCTATGTGAGAGTGGATTCTCGGTAGGGCTGGGCGATATGGCCAAAATATCATATGGTATTTTTCAAATTTTTGACGGTATGATGGTATTTGACGATATTTTATGTTTTTGATTCATAAAAGTTCTACATTTGCTTTATGAGTAGTGCGTGACCCTAGGGTGGCAACACATATATTCTAAATGATTTCAATGGGTCTTTCTCCATTATAATTGTTTTATACTGTTCAATTCAACTTCAACCTAAAATAATTTCCTGCATTCGTTTGAGATCATTTCCACACTGCCACGATACGGGGAAAAACTAGGCCTTATTTTTAACCAAAAGTTGCAATTGCGATTTAGATAAAAACACTTGGGTTAACTTTTAGAATAATGGAAATAGAATGTTTATTCTAATTCTATAGTTAGAATATAAATAATAGTAGGCACTTTGAATACAGTGTTTGACATGACAACGAATGGAAATGCCATGGACAAGTTATTGTGGCAGGGTAGGAACCAAAGTGATGCTCAGTGTTTCCTAGGGGACCCTATAATCTTTGGCTACATTCAATCTTTATTCATGTAGCCAACATATTCATTCTTAGATTTAGAAGATACTTTTGCATAAACAACATGCTGATTTAGGCCTCCACCTTGACTGGTATTAGGCTGTATTAGCTGGCTACGTTAGCACTGACTTAGTACTTTTATAAACTAGCGATTAGCATTAGTGGCTAACACAATTTAGCTTAACCTGCTAAGAAAATACAAACTAGCTGTTTGCAGATGTAAGAAACACAAACTAATATTGTAATCATAGAACGCTTGTGGATTTAAATTAAGATCAAAGTGTAAACAACATCGTTGTCATCAACATTGTTGCATGAGCTGCATTGAACAAAAGTGTCTTGTGGTAAAGCAACAACACATTGAGTGACTGGGTGGGACTAGGTCTGTATATAAAGTGACATGGAGTTGCACACGGCGTAACACATTTAACAAACCAAACATTAAAATACCGTTATAGAAGGTAAAGTAAAAACCCAAACCGGTCCGTGCATCAATACCGGTATATAGTAAAATACAGTATACTGCCCAGCCCTAATTCTCAGCCCTCACTAGCATGAAAACTAAATACAGGTACAGATTGTGTGTGGAAAATGATTTAAGGCAGACTCTCCAATACAACCCAACATTGCAGAGTTATGTGCATCCTTTCAAGCACACCCTTCTAATTAACATGTGGTGAGTTATTCACAATTTTTGATAAAAAAATCAAGTTTATATGTAAGATGGCTAAATAAAGAGCTAAATTATTAGTGAGTGTTGCAACCGAGGACAGACGATTGTATGCACTCGGCGGTCCCGTTCTTCGAGCTTGTGTGGTCTACCACTTCGTGGCTGAGCCGTTGTTGCTCCTAGATATTTCCACTTCACAATAACACTTACAGTTGACCGGGGCAGCTCTAGCAGGGCAGACATTTGACGAACTGACTTGTTGGAAAGGTGGCATCCTATGAGGGTGCAACATTGAAAGTTACTGAGTTCTTCAGTAAGGCCATTCTACTGCCAATATGTGTCCACATATTTTTGTATATCTAGTGTAGTCCGCTACCATCCTCAGTTGCTTTATCTTAAGTCGTGTTATGGGATTTTTATGAATAATGACTAAATTATGTATACATTTAACTTAGAACTATAACTAAACAGAATACTACTATGTTACTGTATGAATGTATGAATCTTATTATAATCATAATACTGAATATAATATGTGTAGTTTTAGTCAAGAATTAGAACAAGGACTTTCTGTTCCTTGTTAGAAACTAATGGAGCAATCGTCAGACCGGCTGGAATACTGTGTTCCTTACAGGACATTCTGTCCCTACCCAGGGAGGGGAGAGAACTTGGGCTTGTAGTAGATTGTTTAACAGGTGGCAGACAATGTGAGAAGGCTTGTGAACTATATTGCCATTGTATCTGAGAGGAGGAGAGACATTTATGACGAAATGTGAGGTATATAAACCAATGTACATGGTATGACCAGAGCTTATGACCAATTTGCATCTATCAAGTCACAGGTGAAGAATCCAGCTTTCTGTGATGGGTTTCACAGCCATGGATGCTATCAATAAATTAGATTACCAAATGAATAGACAATTAGACAGAATAAACAAATAGGAAGAGGTCAAACCTGCAACTCCTGCAGACACTCTTCAACACACCAGGTCAGACTTACATGGAAGGAAGGATTCTAGAAGAAAAGTTCAAGTTCAGTATTCACTCTTCATCTCATACAACAGTGTAACGGTTTATTAACCATTCTTTGCTAAACAGTAGTGTTGTCACGATACCAGAAGTTTTACTTTGACACCAGGTTTAGTATCACGATACTGAATACCATCACAATACTCGATACCAACGATACCACAGCAAAAAACATAGACATAAGAGCCAAAGTCATAGAATGGCATTTGATCCAGACAGATAAACTCAGCTATCACTCTGTTCAATCGTTTGGGCATCTTTTGATTTCATTATCATTACATTTTAAATGTTTTACGTCAGAATTTTCCTGAGACAGCCATTTATGCATTAATGAACCAATTATACAATCGACCAACATAATGGTAATCATTTATTTGAATAGTAAATCTCTATTGATAAACTGGGTAAATCAAGATGTACCCTAGGTCTATTCATAATACAAGTGAATGCATATTTAATAGGAGTGTGTGCATGCATTGACATATTGAGCTTCTTTTGGCTAATTTCATGGGGCTACAGATGACAATCTGTTTCCCTTCCATGTGGCACTTATTTTATTGTACTGATCAATAACATTTGTATAGAAGTTGCTTATTTTATTAAAGTGGGCTGTCGCTTTAACCAGTAATGACGTCATTCACAGAGGGGTTCGGCATGTCGGAGCCAATGATGTATATAAACCCTTGATTGCTGATGCTACTATGTATTGGTCATTGAGGTACTTTGACGCCACCGGTTGGCAATATTGGCAGTCCTCCATAGGAATGAATGGCATTCTACAGTACTTCAATAAAATGTTTAAAGGAAAAAATGACATGTATTTAAGTATCGTTGTTGTCGTGGGGACAGTAACATTAGTAATCTAAAACAAATACACTAAGAAATGTTTTTATATCATTTTTATTTGTATAGTACGCATAATAATTTAAAAGTATGCATTAAGGTGTCTGTAATAGAATAAACATTGCAGAAACAAATGAATAAATGCATTTCTATAGCTTTTACAATGGTGAGGGAGTGCCAGGATGAAGGCACGGTGGCTCCAACATCTAGTGTATATATAAATTATTGGTCGGAGCTGATGGGGTCACCTTAGGGTCATGATAGGGGCTGCACCAAATTATTGACGTATTATAATAATTGATTATGCTTATGTTGTATTAATAGAAGGGGAAGGGCTATAAGACAACCCCACCCCCCCACTACATTTTATAGGGTCCTGGACCACAGATTAGCAATATGCATTATAAGCTTTAATACTGTTCCACAGTTCTTTTCTAGTCTCTGCCTCTTATAAGAAACGGTCTGAGAGATGTGTGAGTTATTGCAGTCAAAACAGGGTGTCGGTGAGAAAGCACCTCAAGGCTAAAAGAGATTCATAGACACAGAACCCAGCAGGGGAGTGGTAGAGATAAGAGTCAAGTCAGAAATACCACTGTAAGCCACACGGGAGTGGAAAATTACTGCTGAGCCCTTAGAAAACAATATACTATTGTTCTCTCCTGCACGTTGGTATAACTGTATATACATGGGTTGGTATAACTGTATATACATGGGCTTCGTCTCACGAGTAGAAGGTGTTGACGTAGGCAGTTACATCACTAGGGGTTGACTGCAAGCATATTAAAGCAACTTGGACTTTTTTTATTTTGAAGAACTTACTCGGAAACATGCGTGCTATTGTCAACTTCTGTCTGCAATTGCATTAATAAAGGTTTGATTGATTTACTTAAAGATATTGTCTGATTGCTGATTTCACCAATAAGCCAATGATTGACAAGGAACAAGGAACCTACCGCAACAGAGCCCTCAGTTCGCTGAGGTAATAGAAACTTTGGCTGAGGGAAAGACCAATTAAGTGAATGAATAGCGTTTTTGGTGGCAACAAGCTTTGATATTAGCATGTTTTGCATCACAAACAAAGTACTTGGGTTGTGCATTGATGTTAGTTTCAGCTGAAAACTAGCAAGGAAGTTAGCCTACAAAGCTGGAAGCTACCGGTAACTTATTGCATTGTAAAGTTATTGTAGCCTGTATAGACATTGCTTTGCGAACAGTAAGTTACAGTTTCAACATTTCTACATGCCGTGTCGCATTATTCAAGTGTGTTAACTTCTTCGCAGCATGACGGGGAGATAAACATGATCCATCCCAGACTCCCAGTGCAGGTTAGCAATGAGTATGTGGAGCAGGCACGGTGCACTCGGTGAGGGACATCGGCTGCGCTGATGGACAGACTTGTTCCGTGAGACACAATTGACATAAGTACTGAAAGTAACAAATTCTAGGACCGAACCGTTTTCATGCGCTACTAGCGTCTGAAACATGCTCCTGCAGCGACATAAAACCAGTGCACCTAACAAAAGAGAGGGCTATAAGATAAGAACAAAGATGTTTGGGAGATGTCATTTCTATTTATTATTACCTTTATTTAACTAGGCAAGTCAGTTAAGAACAAATTTGTATTTACAATGACAGCCTACATGAGGTGTCAGAAGAAATTGGTGAAAGAGAACAGTGATGGGTTGGAATTGAATAGTGTATTTGTAATACGCTATATGGTTTTGTGTTCAGACCTTGTAAAAAGTGTCAAGGGTGAACTCCTCCATGGTGCCGTCCACTGCTTTCATAAGCTCTAGTAGCTGAGCCTGTCCTGTGGAAACTTCCATAGCCAGTAATGTCCTGTAGGGGAGAGCAGAATACTAGATCGTAAGACTATGATCTTGTACATGATCATGCTGTCAAATCAAGAAAATAAAAATAGGTGTTGACTACCGTGAAATGCTTACTGACAAGCCCCTTCCCAACAATGCAGAGTTAAAGTAACCTAAATTTGCTAAGTATAAAAGGAAATAGTGACAAAATAACAAGGCTGTATACAAGGAGTACCAGTACTGAGTCAATGTGCAGGGGTACGAGGGAGTTGAGGTAATATTTACATGTAGGTAGGGGTAAAAGTGACTGGGCAATCAGGATAGATAATAAACATAGTACCAGCTGCGTATGTGAAGATTGTGAAAGTGTGTCTGTGTGAGTGGCGTCAATATGCATGTCTGTGTGAGTGTATGTAGTGTGTGTTGGAATGTCAGTGTAGTATGTGTGAGTAGAGCCAGTGAAATGCAAATAGTCCAGGTAGCCATTTGATTAACTGTTCAGCAGTCTTCTGGCTTTGGGCTAGAAACTGATCAGGAGCCTCTTGGACCCAGATTTGGCGCTCCGGTACTGCTTGCCGAGAGGTAGCAGAGAAAACAGTCTATGACGGGTGGCTGGAGTCAATTTTTAGGGCTTTCCTCTGACACAGCCTGGTATAGAGGTCCTGTATAGTAGGGAGCACAGCCCCAGTGATGTACTAGACCGTACGCGCTACCCTTTGTATGCCAAGCAGTTGCCATAACAAGTGGTGGTGCAGCCAGTCATGATGCTCTCAATGGTGCAGCTGTATAACTTTTTGAGGATCTGAGAGCCCATGCTAAATTTTTCCAGCTTCCTGAGGAGAAATTGAAGTTGTCATGCCCTCTTCACGACTGTGTTGGTGTGTTTGGCCCATGATAGATCCTTAATGATGTGGACACTGAGGAACTTGAAGCTCTTGAACCGCTCCACTACAGCCGCGTCGATGTGAATGGGGGCATGCTCGGAACAGGCTTGGCACATGGCAGGAGGTCTGTCTCACTCATCGTGATAAGAGATCCTACTATACCTGGTTTTATCATCATTAGAGTAGACCTTCAGCTTCTCAGCCAAAGAAATTAACCTATAAAAAAGATTGCAATCACTTTACCTCATTCAGACTATTTAGCAGAGTATTTGTTTCCTGCCAGTATACCTCTGGTGACATGCATCCTCTTACCAAAATATAACAGAGAATAGTAACACCAATTCCACAAACAAAAGGGACAAAACACAAATGTTGGTTGTACTATAGCAGACCTCCTGCCATGTGCCAAGCCTGTTCTGAGGGACTGTATGAAAGGCTGGATCCAATGATGCCTCAGAACCACTGTCTTAGACTGAGGTGAAACTCGTCTGTATGAGTGAGGGAGATGTCATGGAATCCTGCTACTTTAGTCATCTCATCAAGCAGCTCCAAGAACCCTTCCTCTGGGATGTCCAAGGAGGGACATAAGAAGTAGTGGGATGTTAAGACAGAGAGCAAACAACTCTTCAAGACAAAAACATTGTGCATGTGATGTGAGTGTATGCAGCTCTGAAGATAAGGCATTTACGTCGAAAGTACACTTAAGTGGCCCAGTTTCCCCTCTCATCTCATGTTTTAAAAAGGGTGAATCCGTCGACAATGTTGTATGTTGTCCAGTCTGTGGGTCATCATCTTCCTCTGTAAACATGTCCAGCACACTGCCAGGAAGAGGCAGTCTGGACTTGAAGTCATCTTCTTCCCTATGCACAGAGACACTTGCTGAGATGGGATTGTGATTGCAGATACACATGCATGAAATAATTTAGGACAATGCAAGTTAAATCAATGAGACAGCCTACTATGAAATTGCTCAAACTAGTATATCTAATTGATAACAAAGAATAGTTTAAACAATGTTCGGGAAAGGATGCTACCTTGTTTTGGTGGTGTGTTCCTCTGATTTGTGCTTCTTCCTTAATGAGTTGTCATCTCTGTGCCAGTATCGTAGCCTTTTTGTTACATCCTCTAATAGCACATTTTCTATTTCCTCTTCAGAGCTGTTACTGTAACTGACTAACATTCTAATATGTAAAGCTTTCAATTACAAATTCATAAATAAACTTTCTTGATTTATGTCATAAAAATAAGAAATGGGAACATTGATTTTTTTTTTGTTTGAGGGAACACATGTATATATAGATTATACAAT
Source organism: Oncorhynchus clarkii lewisi (assembly GCF_045791955.1). Taxonomy (NCBI): domain Eukaryota; kingdom Metazoa; phylum Chordata; class Actinopteri; order Salmoniformes; family Salmonidae; genus Oncorhynchus; species Oncorhynchus clarkii. The sequence continues at coordinate 22,991,233 of NC_092147.1, forward strand.
GGACAATCGAGCTTGGGGGTACAATATCACATTACAATTACACAAGGACCTTAAGGGACATACATACACTTACAATTCTAACAGCTTTTTTGTTAGTAGAACATTGGACCAATGAACGGATTGCGCAGGCTTGCGATATACTTCCGATAAAAACAAACCGTTGCTGTGGTCATTTATGTCCCCCTGAAACAAAGTACCGTTCAAATTTGTTCCATATTCAGTGACGTTCTGAAAACATTTTCACAGTAGACTATATTGAATCATAATTTACATAATGGTAGTAGAATTTAAGTAGCTGCTTGTGTGGTATATTTTTATTTAAACGTGATTATCAGAACACAAGTGATTATCTGAAACAACCTCTTCATATCAGCATCTTCATGGGTTACAAAACATAGCAAGGCACCACACATTTATATAGCTTTCCCTTACTTACAATCAATAACATTATTTGCGAAAATACACAACAATATTACTGTAATGCATAGCTATAAAAAATATATTCATTGAAGAAAGATAAAAGCTATTCGTTGCAGGTTCCGGGTGTATGTGAGCGTGCCAATTAAACCTTGATTATTCATGTTCCCGTGCCTGGGAAGGAACTCTGAGGCTAGTCAGTTAGCTAGCTAGCGTTTTATTTAAAAACATAAATCGCCTTTTTAAGCGGGAGGAGTATGGCCTAGTGATCACATTCTCTGGGCGTTGACAAAGTTAACCATTCTGGGAAAAATAGAATATTACACATTTAGTTGGGTCATTTAGAACGACACAAAAGCTCTGAATTTTTCGGCCCTGGTGCCAAACCCGGTTGACAAGAGAGCGGACAGATATTCGACTGACCGAGGCTGAATGCGGATATGAAAGGAGGTATTATTGGGCCTACGAATACTTTTTCTGTCAAAATCGTCAGACGCTACAAAAAACTCCGCAAAACGTTAAAGGTATGTTACCAGCAATAATGTCCCAAATATGTTACTCATTTATTTACTGCGTCTATAGATCAGTTTAATAAAATAGCTGAATATTTTCCAATCGCAACATTACAAGCAAACGCAACGTTAGCTAGCTCGCCATACAGATGTATGCAGCTATGCTTCTGCAAAATGAGACAGCGACTGCCGCCCGGCTCCGTTAACAAATTATGGGCCGTTTGCTTTTCTCTCTCGTGTGGAAAATGCAATGGCGTAACTAGCTAGGTAAATCGAGTTGTTTTTCTTCGGTTTACATTCGTGCGCAAACACCGACCAAATGGATGCTTATTGATTGCGCACGCTGTGGATGATTTGAATATGCATGTCACCAATAGTGTAATCTTGGAACACCGATCGTAAATCAACCCAAACCAATATGATTGACATATTCTGAAAGGAGTAACGTTAAGAGCATTACTAGGCATTAGTGCTCACCCGATAGAATGTTTTGAAAAATAGCCTGATGTACTCGGACGCACCAGTTTAAATATTGTCTGTCTCCCTATAATACATATAAATAACAACCTGGACTCAGTGGAAGACGGAATATAGTACATTTAACGTGTTTCCCTCCATTTAGTATGATATGGAGGGAAATGGTATGTATGTATTAATTTGTGGATGTCCAAGTATGTATGATGTTACAAATAACAATTCATATGTTACGAATTCCAATTTGTAAAATATGTTACAAATTTGTAAATAGGTATGATACGTTAGCTAGGTGGCTACTTTTAGCTAGGCTAGGGGTTAGTTGTTGTTTTTTTTTTACATTTATTTAACTTGGCAAGTCAGTTAAGAACTTAAGAACAAATTCTGATGGCATACCGGGGAACAGTGGGTTGTTAAGGGGCCTTGTTAAGGGGCAGATTGTCAGCTCAGGGTTTCAATCCAGCAACATTTCAGTTACTGGCCCAACGCTCTAACCACTAGGCTACCTGCCGGGTTAAGGTTAGATGAAGGGTTAACAAACTTGCTAAGTAGTTGGAAAATAGCAACCCAGCTAGCAATGAGGAATCGGCCCAGAAGCGCCCTCTTCCGGGGAGCTGGAACTGATTGCATCGACCCGGAATTGGGTGTCGGACTCTGTCCGGAATCAAAATGAATGACTGCCCAGAATCGGATCAAGTACATTGAGCCATTTCCGTCTACCAACTTTGCCGGCATCTTACCAGAATCGCCCCAAAGCAAATTTAAATTAATGTATTACAAAATTACCCAATTTAGTAATTTTAAATATTACTATTATATATTTTATACATACAAATTATACCCATCCACAAAAAAAACCCATTTTGTCTTGGTGGAAACACCACACACCTGGTGACCGTGTCAGCGTGCATGCGCCTAGCCTGCCACAGGAGTCTCTACAGCGCAATGGGACAAGACCATCCCTCCCCTACCTCGTGCCGACGCTGAGACAATTGTGCGCCCCCTCATGGGTCTAATGGTCACGGACGGGAAGGGTCTCGAACCAGCGTCTGTAGAAACGCAGTTTGCACTACGATGCAGTGTTTTAGACCGCTGCGCCACTCGGGAAGTTCCAGCCACAAAGTTTAATGCTTATCAATTGCCTTGCACAAAGTATCAAAATACTACACAGGACTCTTAAAGCATTTAATTTAAATGTTAATTTTATTTTTTTAATCACAGAAACAATGAGGGGGGAAATTAAATAAATAATGAAATGTTAATTATATATAGCAGCCTGAGTAATCATCTGCCAGGGAGCAGCCCCGATCGGCCGAGCCCCAAGTAATATATTTGGGCCAGATAACTCACACTGGAATTGGCCCAAGCTCAATCCCTGCATCCTAGCCATAAGTAATACTGCTGAAGGCGGCCCAGACTCTGACTCTCAGCTAAGTGCCCCGACTCTCATCTGGAATTGGCCCAGATCCACTGTGCTAGCTGGGTACAAAGTAGTAAGTAAAGTTGTCCGAGATGAGATTCGAACATGCCGCCTTTGGGTTGCCAGACGTTTGCGTTTTATATGCCCACCCATCCTCCCAGACCAATCAACCTCCTTTAGTTTTTGCCTGAAGTAACCTATCTTATGTAACCATACCAAACCTAACATATCATAGTAATTTGAGTGTAGCGGATTTACATTTTACTATGTTATGTCTAGTCTATGAGACCAGGTTGAAAATAAGGGGTTTTGATTGTTTGGATATGGCTATCTTGTTGTGTGTTTGATGGATCATTAGACAAGTAAGCAGGAATGAAGTAGCCCTCTACAGCTGCTTTTAATCTGATAGAAGGATATAGTAGTAGCAGTGTTGTTTTCTGACCTGCTTCCTCTGAAGTCTGGGGCGGCAGGTAGGCTAGTGGTTAGAGTGTTGGACTAGTAAACTGAAAGGTTGCTAGATCGAATCCCCGAGCTGACAAGGTAAAAGTCTGTCATTCTGCCCCTTGAACAAGGCAGTTAACCCACTTTTACTAGTCCGTCATTGTAAAAAATTATTTGTTCTTAACTGACTTGCCTAGTTAAATATTTTTTTTAATTTTTTTTAAGTCTATCCTTTTGGGCTCTGATAATTATTCTGTTGTCTCAGGGAAAGTCTCTGAAACTGAGATATTGCACTTCTTCTAGGATGCCATACCGCACACAGTACTAGTGAATAGTTTAATAATAATTGTTCCCTTTTTCTGCAGTCATCAGAAGAGGACTGAAGACTCATGGAGACAGTGGGTTAAATTTTTCTAAATTTAAATGTCTTTGCAGCAGGTGTTCTTCCTCTGCATATAATTTTCAGACACCCAATTTATTGCATCCTAAAAACAAGCCCTTTTTTATATATGTATATATTTTTATATTTAGTGATGTTCTCCACCGAAATGGCAGACTAAATTACTGACTTTCCACCCTACCCACCCGTCCACCAATCAATCTACCTTTGATTTTTCTTCATAAAAGCCCCCACTACGATACAAAACTGAATCCCTACACAAGAGCCAGGATGAGTGAGGCGTGGCAGCAGCATGCTGTTGCTCCCCCTCCAGTGGTGCACACCATACCACCGGGGGCGGAGAATGCGTTGGGCTGTGCCGTCTATGGTATCGTCCTGCAGCCTGACCCCGCTCTGCAGCAGTCGCAGCAGCAGCACCAGCATGGCCAGCAGCACAGCCAGCAGCACAGCCAGCAGCAACACCCTACCCAGGTACAGCAGCCCTCTCTGCAGGTAGTGGGCGAGGGCGGTCACAAGTGTGGAGCATGCGGCCACGACATCTCCCACCTGGCCAACCCACATGAGCACCAGTGTATGGTGAGCCAGGACCGCTCCTTCCAATGCACCCAGTGCATGAAGATCTTCCACCAGGCCACTGATCTGCTGGAGCACCAGTGTGTGCAGGTGGAGCAGAAGCCCTTTGTGTGTGGTGTGTGTAAGATGGGCTTCTCCCTGCTCACCTCGCTGGCACAGCACCACACCTCGCACAACAGCACCAACCCCATGAAATGCTCCATCTGTGAGAAGACCTACCGACCGGGCTCCTCTGGGAACACCACACCTTCCTCCTCTGCCACCAACCCTCAGCAGCCGTCTGCTGATGGAGCCTCTTCCAGTGGGAGTGTGGCAGTGGGATCCTCTTCCTCAATTACATTTCCATCGGCCCGTGACAGGCCCTACAAGTGTTCCGTCTGTCAGAAGGGTTTCAGGCACCTGTCAGAGCTGGCACGCCACGAGCGTGTGCACACTGGAGAGAAGCCCTTCAAGTGTGACACGTGTGACAAGAGCTTCAGCCAGTCCTCTCACCTGGCCCATCACCAGCGTACCCACAGCTCTGAGCGCCCATACAAATGTGCTGTGTGTGACAAGAGCTTCAAGCACCGCTCCCACCTGGTGCGCCACATGTACGCCCATTCCGGAGAGCACCTGTTTAAGTGCAACCTGTGTGAACTGCACTTCAAGGAGTCTTCGGAGCTGCTGCATCATCCATGCCACCCACAAGGGGCACGCCCCTTCCGCTGTGCAACCTGTGGAAAGGGCTTCAAGCGTCCATCAGACCTGCGGCAGCATGAGCGCACTCACTCTGAGGAGCGTCCCTTCCACTGTGAGGAGTGCCAGATGAGTTTCAAACAGCAGTATGCCCTGGTGCGCCATAGGCGCACGCACAAAAACCCATCTGACCGCCCCTTCAAGTGCAACCTTTGTGACAAAGGCTTCTTGCAGCCATCCCATCTGCTGTACCACCAGCACGTCCACGGCATGGAGAACCTGTTCAAGTGTGCATCCTGCCAGAAGGAATTCAGTCAGTCAGGAGAGCTGCTGCGCCACAAATGCGGTGAGTCGTCCTCTTCATCTAGGGAGACAGACAAGCCTTACAAATGTGACGTGTGCGGCAAGGGATACAAGAAGAGTTCGACACTGCAGCGACATCAGAACTCGCACTGTCAAGAGAAGCCCCTAAAGTGCTCCCTATGTGACCGCCGCTTCCTGTCATCCTCAGAGTTCGTGCAGCACCGCTGCGACCCGTCCCGAGAGAAGCCCTTAAAGTGTCCCGAATGCGAGAAGCGCTTCAAGTACTCGTCTGACCTGAATAGGCACAAGCGTGTCCACACCGGGGAGAAGCCCTATAAGTGTGCTAGCTGTGATAAAGGCTTCAAGCAACGGGAGCACCTGGCCAAGCATCAGAGTGTGCATTCCAGAGATGCCCAGTTCAAGTGTGTTTGGTGTGGAGAGCGCTTTGGAGACCTGGGAGCTTTGCAGGAGCACACAGTCCAGCACACAGCTGAAGGAGGGGGTTACCCTGTGCCACCTTGCATATAGTCACGCCCCTCCGCTCTGTACAAGTTCATAGCAAACGTCCCTGTCTACCATTAATTTGCAGCACCCAGCTTAACACACTTGAACTGGGCATCTCTGGAGTGCACACTCTGGTGCTTTCCAGAGATACCCAGTTCAAATGCTTTGGAGACCTGGGAGCCTTGCAGGAGCACACAGTCCAGCACAAATCTAAAGGGAGGGTTACCCGATGGTAGGTTACTCTGTGACACTTCTTATCCAGTCCATAGCAAATGTCCCTGCCTACTCTTAATTTGCCCCCAGCATATACAATCCATACCCTCACTTCCCATCTGAAAACTGATACCAGTCCACTTCCCCACCCTAAGAAACCCATACAATTTATAATTGTTAAAAACAAAAAATAGAAGTCACTGCCAAGTGTCACTGCTTTAGGGCTACTGTCTGAAGGACAAAGGAGACACCAACAAGGATATGTCTTTCACTTCAAACACTAGGGTGGATGTTCTAGCCCAGGTCATTTACTCTTATCTATCCTTACCTTCTTGAATCAACTTCCTTGCAAGTGGGGAAAAAAATAAATGTAAATCACCACATTCGCCTACATTTCTGTCTATGAAAAGCTTTGCATTTGTACATAAATTACCTTGTAGATTAAAAAGAAAAAAAGGCGATGTGGACCAGTTCCCCTTGTGATGACCTGCTTGACCGGTGTGTTGCACCATGACCCAGAACTATTCTCTTGCCAACAGTGGTTGTCACTATAGAATGCATCTACAGAGATCCTGCATGCATTAATGTTCCATTCTCTTACCCAGGATACTCAAGACTTTTATGATTGCTAAGTTTCAGCAGCTGCTACAGTCTACTGATGGCCTCTTGCTTTTTTTATTTTGGAATCAATGACGCTGTATCAACTCTGATATAAAATGTTTTGTTTGGTGGGTGGAGGGTTGAAATTATTGTGTATTGGTTACTTTTCCACAACCTAATCACTGTAGTAGCAGTGTATGCATATCAGGAAATGGAACCGGTTCAGGGAACAGAACCAGAAATATCACTAAAACAAAAATGATGATCAGAACCGGGAACGGAAGTGATCTATACTGTTCTGGAACAGAACCGTTATTTTAAAAGCACGGGAACCGGGTAATAATGTTATTTTACATTCCAGGTATTTTTTTTACAGTCCCACAAACGCAACAATGCGCCTATGCAAAGCCCTCACTCTGTCACTCAGAACATCTTTGTGTGTGTGTAGTTTACCTGTCCCTCCCCCTCCGAAGCACTGTAGCCTACTGACGTTACATGCGTGATTCAGAAATTTATAGATTTTTTTATTAGAGTAGAATCGATTAACTTTATCAATGCTGGTTAACTATAGTATCCTTATCACGTTTCTCATTGGATTTATTAACTACAAAAAGGTAAGATGTGTTTTTTATTTTAATTCTGATGCCGCTCTGCACACAAGTTTGTTAGTTAGCTCTCGTCCAACTTTTAAGCCAACTCTTTTCAAGTTCAAAGACATTCAGTTCCTTCATATAAGCCGCTCCTCCGTAGGTATAATTCTGTGGGCCTAGTTCAGATAATGCATGTCATCACAAGATGCCCAGCACTTCAAGCCTCTTCCTCCAACCTCTCAATCTTTCCCCACCTGGAAAATTTCAATCGCATCTCGCGCCCTACACTTGTTTACCCATGCAGTAGATGTCAGACAACTATTGCTTGCCCGTGCCATAGCAAGCTGCTCTATCCTCACTGATTGGTGAAGTAATTTAATGTTGAGCTAAATGTAGAGGTTAAAAAAGGAATGATATAAATCATTACTTTCTTGGGTTTGAACCGGTTCAGAACATTAATTTGGCTGGTGGAACAGTGCAACATAATGTAAAAAATAATGGTTCTGTTCTTCAGAATGAAACAATTGGAAAATAATTTTGCTTCCAACCTCTGATGCATATACAATAAAATCATACACCTCTACTCTTTGCTTAAGTATTTGTATGATTTTTTTTTATGTACACGAATCAACTCCAATTAGAAGTGGTTTATTTTTTACATTGTTTTTGTGCTATTGTGAAATATTACAAAAGTTTGTGACTGTATGTGGACGTATATGTGGCCATCATTGTGGCAACTATAGTTTGTACCAAAAACACCATTGTACTGCAGCAAATCCCAAAGGTGTGGAGATTAACCAGCTGAAGTATCAAGACATCTCACTGGTATATAGAAATATATATTTCACACATATACAGTTCATATTCCTACAGAGATCAGTGAAGAGTATCTGTGCTGAAAATGTCTAAAACCTGATCAAGCTTCCTCTTACATATGTAGTACAATATGTATGTGAGTATGTTTACCAGTTTGGTTACAAAAGTTGCATAACTATTGTTTCTAAAACTGCATTGGCTGTTTTGTATGTTACAACTTTTTATCATATGAGGACTTTAATTGTTTTTCATATTTTCAAGTCATAGTTATGATAGTGGTATATGTTGCAAGTTTCCAAGGAGAACATTCTGTCTCTAAGCTCTACAAGGATTCTGACCCCTGGTGCTCCTTTGTGTTTATTTGATGAATGATTGTTGAATCATGTCTGTGAAAATGGAATCCTGACTGTGAAGTGGATTGTATAAAACATACATCTGGTGTAGAATTTTGTCAGGTGTGTATAGTTTAACCCCAGTTATGTCAAACTTATCTGCAGTAGATTTGTGCAGATCATTTTAACTTCTGGATTTTATAGCCTTATTTTTTTTATAGCATCCTTACCAAAATGGGCTGCTTAAGCTTGATTGCAAAAGTTATGGATTGACTCTTTATAGTCTGTAAGTGGTAAGACAACTAATAAGGCAAAAATCTGTGTCAACTTTGAGGGCAAATCAATGTGGCTCAAAGTGTTTTTTTTGTTTGGGGGGGGTCTTTTTTTCAAAGGAAGTATTTCAAGGGGATGTATTTGGTTGTGGTTTGAGTGCAGTATTGAAAAACTATTTTATGATAAGGTAATGCTAACTTTGAGGAAGGTTATTTTTTTATAATCAGTTTCAGTAGACTGTTAAACTGGGGTCAGGGTTATTTAGAAACCCATTCTACTCCAGAACTGACTGCCTCAACGTTGTTGCTCTGTTTCTTGTACTGTGCTGTGTTTTTTGTTTCCTCCATCGTCACCTGAGGCGGGCTAACAGTTTGTCATTTGTCTGTCGTCATTCGTCTTTCATCTGGCATTAAGACCACATCAAAAAGCAGTTGCGACTTGAATTAAAAAGAAAAGTACTGTATATGTTTAGTTTATATACATTTTTAAAAATTATTTTAATCTATATGAATATTTCCATTCTTGGGAGGAGGTAACAGGGCCTTTTAGGATGTAATGGGAGGAGATGTTTGATTGATGGAAGGGTCATTAGGACTGTGATTGACATTACTTTTCATCCGGTGTAGTGTATAACAGTTAGCCCCAATTGACCCTGCTTTCTCTGTTCTGTGCATGCCTGCTGTGTTAGTTCCTGTAATCTGTCCTAGGTATTAGTGCTTCAGATGGCACTTATTCCACATAGCTTTTTTTCAAATTGTTATGTGAAAAAATATTTGTGACAATGTACAGTATGTGTACATTCATGCTAAAATATCTGTATGTAGCATTCATTACACACAGCACTAACAAATAAACTTTTTATAAAGGGGGGGGGTGTCATGTATGTTTTAATTGCAGAGGGGACTGGCATGTATTCTTTCAGGGTTTTTAAGTATGTAGATTAGGTAGTTAAACAATATGACAAGATGTGTACATTCACTTAAATCAAATGTTCTAATTTGTAATGGGGTGTGTAATGCTTGCTTAAATATAGACTGTAACATGTCCTTTATGCCGCCCAGAAGAAATACACTGCACTTACCATTGATAATGTAATGTACAAATATAACACTCATGTAGTTAATTGTAATCTCTGTTAACCCAGAACCAAAATCTTGTATAATTTGGTCAGATGCTATTTGTTTATATAGTCTGTCAACAGTAGAGTGGTTATGCTGCAAAATGTTACTCAAGCGTTCACTAAAAGCAATATATACCCTGTATACCCTGAAAATATTTAGATATGGAGCCACTGCAGGGGGGGAGGGGGGGGCAGCAGCAGCCATTTTTCAAAGTGGCCTCTGACTGTATTACTTAATATACAATTTATATAGAGGACTGCTTTGTGGTAAAGGAACCAAATTAGTCAGAGCTGAAAAGATTTAGATATTGAGTCACCCCAGATTTGGGCCATCTCACAACATGGCTGCCAACTAACAATTTTACAGTTCAGAAGGACTATTTGAGAACTGCATTTGGTAGAGAAGTAGATTTACGTAGCCTGAAAATATTTTGATGCGGAGCCACCACAGATTTGGCCCCTGGGGGCTGTGGCAGCCATCTTTGAAAATTACTGCCTAACAGTACCAATATTTTACAATGACTATTTCAAGAGAAAGGCTCCAAATTTAAGACTTAGGCTTAGAGCCACTACATATTTGGCCCCTGGGGCTGTGATGGCATCTCACAAAATGGCCACTATCGGTAGTAATTTACAGTTTTGATGGCTTTATTTGTTAGAGAAACAACAAATTTAGTACAGAGATGAATGTATGTACAATGAAAAGATCTGGCAGCATTCTTAAATTCATTTTACCCCAATTAGGCAAGAGGAGGAGTCCAATCAAGTTGTAAAAACATCTTAAGGATGTGACTGAGCTCAATTTCAAGTCTCATAGGAAAGGGTCTGAATACTTATGTAAATATAAGGTATTAATGTTGTTTTAATTTTTTTTAATATAAATTGGCAATCATTTCTACAAACCTGTTTTCACTTTGTCATTATGGGGTATTGTGTGTAGATTGAGGGGGGGAAATAATTTAATACATTTTAGAATAAGGCTGTAACGTAACAAAATGTGGAAAAAGTCAAGGGGTCTGAATACTTTCCGAATGCACTGTAATTATCTTAAAATATAGCTGCAAGCAGAAATTAATGGGGTTCCCAGGATAACAAAGGACACGAGACCAGTTGGATAACAAAGCAAGCACTATCATGTAGGAACTATCTTCCTTTATGTGCATTCATGAGTCTAAATAAAAAATGTGCTAATATTCATCTACTTGTATAGTTTGGCCGTCTTTGAATGCATCAACATTATTTTTTTCAATCTCTTCAGGAACCATTGTGATGAGACCAAATTTGGAGTGAATCAGACTTATTCCATGACAAGATTATTTTAAGCAATAGTGTAACATTGTAAAAAAAAAAACAACTGAATTGTTAATATACTGAACAAAAATATAAACGCAAAAGTGTTGGTCCCATGTTTCATGAGATGAAATAAAAGATCCTGAATTTTTCCATACTCACAAAAAGCTTATTTTTGTGCCCCAATTTGTTTACATCCCTGTTAGTGAGCATTTTGCCTTTGCCAAGATAATCCATCCACCTGACAGGTGTGGCATATCAAGAAGCTGATTAAATAGCATGATCATTACACAGGTGCACCTTGTGCATGGGACATTAAAAGGCCACTCTAAAATGTGTCGTTTTGTCACACAGCACAATGCCAGCAGCATACCACTGCTGGCTTGCTTCTGAAGCTAAGCATGGTTGGTCCTGTTCAGTCCTTGGATGGGAGACCAGATGGTGTTGGAGGGCCAGTAGGAGGCACTCTTTTTTTTTTAAATATCCCAATGCCCGAGGGCAGTGATTGGCAGTGACACTGCCCTGTGTAGGGTGCCGTCTTTTGGATGGGACATTAAACGGGTGTCCTGACTCTGCGGTGTCCTGACTCTGCGGTGTCCTGACTCTGCGGTCATTAAAGATCCCATGGCACTTATCGTAAGAGTAGGGGTGTTAACCCTGGTGTCCTGGCTAAATCCCCAATCTGGCCATCAAACCATCACGGTCACCTAATAATCCCCCTCCTCTCCCCTGTAACTATTCCCCAGGTCGTTGCTGCAAATGAGAATGTGTTCTCAGTCAATTTACCTGGTAAAATAACAGATAAAATGCCACAGATGTCTCAGGTTTTGAGGGAGCATGCAATTTACATGCTGACTGCAGGAATGTCCACCAGAGCTGTTGCCAGAGAATTGAATGTTAAATTCTCTACCATAAGCTACCTCCAACATCGTTTTAGAGAAGTTGAGAGTAAGTCCAACCGGCCTCACAACCGCAGACCAATTGAAACCACGCCAGCCAAGGACCTCCACATCCGGCTTCTTTACCTGTGGGATTGTCTAAGGCCAGCCACCTGGACAGCTGATGAAACTGAGGAGCATTTCTATCTGTAATAAAGCCCTTTTCTATGGAAAAACTCATTCTGATTGTCAGGGCCTGGCTCCCCATTAGGTGGGCCTATGCCCCTGCCCGGTCATGTGAAGTCCATAGGTTAGGGCCTAATTAATTTATTTCAATTGATTGATTTTCTTATGTGAACTGTAACTCAGTAAAATGTTACATGTTGCGTTTTTATATTTTTGTTCAGGATAGTTTCCTTATTTTTTAAGATATCAATGCCAAAAGTAACATGGTTCATCATGGTAATGTCTCTGATGACCCTAAAATAAAGGTTCAAGTTAATAGGCCATTGTGAAGTGGATGTACAAAGGATTGAAAAGAACACATAAAATCAGATTTCTGGATTTATCAATAACTCCGCCATATCTTATTAACCAATCCCTTAGCTTTTCTCAAATAAAGCAAAGAGATGTACCATGGGCCTACGAATTTGGTGTTATTTGGACATAGTTCATGAGAAGAAGATTTCTAAGATGGAGGAAAATCTATCCTGATGGGTTCTCGAGCCAAATTTGTTCAGCATGAGGAAAGATGCCCACATTCAAAGTTAAGGCCAATCAGTGCCATTCATTTTGACCAAGTTACTTATTGCCTCTAGTTTCTGTGTGTCAAATTAGAAAAAAAGTTGCCAATCTATGTATAAGTTATTTGACCAAGTCAAGGAATGTTTTAAAATCTAAGAATAACAATAGTTTTCACAACTTTGCTGTGAACCCCTAATGATGGTTTTGGAGGTCTCTCGGATCAACAATCACCACCAAAAGTCCATGGTTTACTAAACTGTTGCATAGCCTTTACTTTGATGAAATAGCAGAAAATGATATTAAACTGCAAGTAGAAAAAGTAGTGTCATACTTTTGTTAATGAAACAGTTTTAAAAGGAAAAGATTATGTGTGCCAGCTAAAGCTCTTGTCTGACTGAGAAAATTGTCCACAACAATTGTGAACTATTCCAACTTAATGGCTGGGATATTTCCCAGGTACAACTTTTTTTTGACCCCTCCCAAGTTTTCTGAGCGAAAAAAAAAAAAGTTGTATTTTTATTGTTGGACAAAAGACTAAAAACACCAGCAAATTAGCTATTTTTTAATTTTTGAAATCTGTTCCATAGTATTCCCACACATAATAGAGAGATGTATGTGATCGTGTACAAATGTAAGAAAGATTTGAAATGATGTTTTAGTTATATCTGTTTGGGCTTCTTGCGGTCAATTTGCAAATGATTTGTAATTATGTTCCGGCCCCTTGACCATTCGCTCAATAAAAAATAGTTTGCAGCTTAATCTAGTTGATCCCTGTATTATACTGTGTGTAACTGTTAAACCTTTTGTGTTTCAGGAGATCCAGGCCAAGAAGTATAGGCCATGACATTTTGTAGATTAATGGTTTGCAAAATAGTGGTACAGTCTGGGGACATTTAGTAAGATGGCTGCCAGGGCCAAATCTGCAGTGGCGCCACATCTAAATATTTTAAGGGTATCTAAGGCTACCATAGTGTTACCATTGGCAACCATTTTGTAAGATGGCCTCCACAGCCCCCAGGGGCCTAATCTGTGGTGGCTCCATATCTAGATCTTTTCAGGCACCATAAATCTAGGGTCTATGACACATTTGGTGCCTTTACCTCAAAGCAGTCCTTCTGAATTGTAAAATGTTGTTAGTTGGGGGCCATTTAAAAAAATGGCTGCCACACCCCCCAGAGGTCAAATCTGGGGTGGCTCCATATTGAAATCTTTTCAGGGTACATATTTTGTGTTTTTATCAAAAAATGAACGATTTATCAGCTTAACCACCCTACTACAAGCGATAAGTTCAATTGTGACTTAAAACATGATTGTTCAACCATTCAACAAATGTTCCATATACTGAAAGTTAAAAACAGCTAAAACACGAGTTACTTTATAAGGGCATATCTCCGCTAGTTTACAAAAGAGACTGATGGATTTTTGACTGCTTTGGATGATTGAATATTTGCAGAGAATAGATTTATTAGGAAGCATGTGCGGATTCACCGGGCTGTGACTGGTCCTGCTCCTGCAGCTTCCTTCAGCTTGTTCCAGGTCTTGGTGTGTGTCTTCAGAGCCATCTGTATGGATGGCATGGAAATCAGGAACTTTCTGGTTCTATAATGATAATTTCAGAACTGCATGTCCCTTACCCAACATGATAACATTACTTAAAAAGGGTACCTATGTAAGGACTTCGTAACATTTACGAATTCATAAGCAGAACAGAAGCCAATTGCAAAACAACATGAACATATTATTATCAATGTGTTATGAAGTATGTACTTACCTTCTGTAGGTACCCTTCGTAAGTAAAGTTATATCTAACCTACAACTTTGACTCTCACCTCAGATATCTCAACTTTTCGCTCCCAGGCTCGGACACTCTGCTCGAGCTGGCTATGGGAGGCCTTAGCTGTGATGTATTGCAGCACGTGGGGAACACGGAAATCTGCCAGCTGGCCTCGCAGCTTCCTGTTAAGAGTCTCTGCCTTGGCTCGCTCCTGCCCAAGAAGGACACAAAGAGGGGGATATTTATTAGCCTACCCACCAGCAGTGTTGCAAACATAGCTGAATAGTTGGCTACAAAAATCGTATGATTTTGGTTAAAAACTAAACAGGTGAATGTTAAATTGACCTCTTCTGCCTGCAGTGTCTCCTCCTCGATCTTCACCAGCATCTCCTTACGGGAGGTGATGTCACTACTAAGCAGCTTTGACTCACATGTCATGCTCTGCAGCTTCTTCTACAATGGGAAAAACAACACATTTCCTTATCAAAGTCCCAAACCCCCACGTACGTACTAACACAACAAAGGTCAAGTACCTTAGTTGGGCCTGGGTGATGAAAATAAGCCTAGAGTTTTATCAGTTTATCTCAAGGGATCTACCTCTCAAGTTCAGATTCCCCAACCAGGAATATATAATTCCGCTCTCCTGAACCTGATCACACCCCTGCACAAGAAAAGAGATGTACAGTGGGGCAAAAAAGTATTTGTGGTGTGTTTGGGATCATTGTCATGCTGAAAGACCCAGCCACGTTTCATCTTCAATGCCCTTGCTGATGGAAGGAGGTATTCACTCAAAACCTCACGATACATGGCCCCATTCATTCTTTCCTTTACACGGATCAGTCGTCCTGGTCCCTTTGCAGAAAAACAGCCCCAAAGCATGATGTTTCCACCCCCATGCTTCACAGTTAGTATGGTGTTCTTTGGATGCAACTCAATATTCTTTGTCCTCCAAACACAACGAGTTGAGTTTTTACCAAAAAGTTATATTTTGGTTTCATCTGACCATATGGCATTTTCCCAATCTTCTTCTGGATCATCCAAATGCTCTCTAGCAAACTTCAGATGGGCCTGGACATGTACTGGCTTAAGCAGGGGGACACGTCTGGCACTGCAGGATTTGAGTCCCTGGCGGCGTAGTGTGTTACTGATGGTAGGCTTTGTTACTTTGGTCCCAGCTCTCTGCAGGTCATTCACTAGGTCCCCCTGTGTGGTTCTGGGATTTTTGCTCACCGTTCTTGTGATTATTTTGCCCCCACGGGGTGAGATCTTGCGTGGAGCCCCAGATCGAGGGAGATTATCAGTGGTCTTGTATGTCTTCCATCTCCTAATAATTGCTCCCACAGTTTATCTATTCAAACCAAGCTGCTTACCTATTGCAGATTCAGTCTTCCCAGCCTGGTGCAGGTCTACAATTTTGTTTCTGGTGTCCTTTGACAGCTCTTTGGTCTTGGCCATAGTGGAGTTTGGAGTGTGACTGTTTGAGGTTGTGGACAGGTGTCTTTTATACTGATAACAAGTTCAAACAGATGCCATTAATACAGGTAACGAGTGGAGGACAGAGGAGCCTCTTAAAGAAGTTACAGGTCTGTGAGAGACAGAAATCTTGCTTGTTTGTAGGTGACCAAATACTTATTTTCCACCATAATTTGCAAATAAATTCATAAAAAATCCTACAATGTGATTTTCTGGATTTATTTTCTCCATTTTGTCTGTCATAGTTGAAGTGTACCTATGATGAAAATGACAGGCCTCTCTCATCTTTTTAAGTGGGAGAACTTGCACAATTGGTGGCTGACTAAATACTTTTTTGCCCCACTGTACATACAATAGTGTTCAAATAGGAATCAAACCTTGTAGGAGTTGAGAACCTGTAGGGTGTTTCCTGCCAGGAGTTTTAGGCGCAGAAGGTCCTGGTTTCTTTCATCAATGCGTTCGAGATACTGGCTGTTCTCGATCTTCAGCTGCTGGAAATCCACCTCGTGCAGGGCTTCACCCATTTCCTCTTTCTGCCGTAGCTGTAACTGCAACTTCCTCTTCTGCACATGGAGAGCTGCATTCTTCAACCGCAACTTCTCAACCAGTGTGTCCTGTAGGATGATGTAAAAGTAGCAGCAGGATGAGACAAATAGGTGATGAGGTCAGAGAAACAGGGCAGCAGTCGGTAACAGTGAATGCTGATATTGAAGCTTGCATTACTTCCAAGATTTGTAATAAAACTCAGGAACCAAATGTGATTTAAGAACTCTGACCTGACCACCCTGCCTGACATGCAGCTTGCTTACCTTTGCTCTCATCCTGTCCTCAAAATAACGAATGACCTTCTCTGCACCCATCATGACACCTCTCTTCTCCCTCAACACCTTAGCGACATCACGGTCAAACTCATAACTTGCTTTCTTGACCTCCACAAGTCGAATATCTGCTTCCTCCAGAGTTGCCTAATATGGGGAAGGGCCCAGAAATGATTGGTTATCAAGCTTTTAATACAATGTACAGTACCAGTCAAAGGTTTGGACACACCTACTCATTCAAGGGTTTTTCTTTATTTTTTTTTACTATTTTCTACATTGTAGAATAATAGTGAAGACATCAAAACTATGAAATAAAACATATGGAATCATGTAGTAAACAAAAAAGTGTTAAGCAAACCAAAATATAATTTATGTTGAAGATTCTTCAAAGTAGCCTTTTGCCTTGAGGACAGCTTTGCACACTCTTGGCATTCTCTCAACCAGCTTCACTGGGAATGCTTTTCCAACAGTCTTGAAGGAGTTCCCACATATGCTAAGCATTTGTTGGCAGCTTTTCACTCTGCAGTCCAACTCATCCCAAACTATCTCAATTTGGTTGAGGTCGGGTGATTGTGGATGCCAGGTCATCTTATGCAGCACTCCATCACTCTCCTTCTTGGTCAAATAGCCCTTACACATCCTGGAGGTGTGCTGGGTCATTGTTCTGTTGAAAAATAAATTATAGTCACACTTAGCGCAAACCAGATGGGATGGTGTATCGATGCAGAATGCTGTGGTAACCATGCTGGTTAAGTGTGCCTTGAATTCTAAATATATCACTGACAGTGTCACCAGCAAAGCACCATCACACCACCTCATCCATGCTTCACGGTGGGAACCACACATGCAGAGATCATGCGTTCACTTACTCTGCGTTTCACAAAGTCACGCCGGTTGAAACCAAAATCCTCAAATTAGGACTCATCAGACCAAAGGACAGATTTCCACCGGTCTAATGTCCATTGCTCGTGTTTCTTGGCCCAAGCATGTCTCTTTGCTGCAATTTCTGAGGCTTGTAACTCAAAGGAACTTCTGCAGCAGAGGTAACTCTTGAGTATTCCTTTCCTGTGGCGGTCCTCATGAGAGCCAGTTTCATCATAGTGCTTGATGGTTTTTGAGACTGCACTTGAAGAAACTGTGATGGAAATGTTATACATGTGCTTTTCTAATAACCAATTTCTGTGTTCATGCAAGTGAGTGATTGAACGAATCCTCATTTATCAGTATCTGCAATTTTGCAGTATGCCCAGACCTTGTTTTGAGAACAAAAGATATCTCAGTTTCAAGTTCTCAGCTTAGAGAGAAGAAGCCTCGTGAAGTATTGGTCTGTCACATGTTATGAACCAGTATTGGTAGGTCACATGAATGAAAAACGGTAATGCTGAATGGATTATGCAAATAAATTATGCAAATAAATAAATCATGCAAATATAACTTGTCTGTATATAGCTGTATATAAGACAACTGCTGGGACTGCCGCAGCAGAGCTCCTAACAGACATTCACTATGGCGCATCGGGTTTGTTGGAACCTCTCCAGCGCTCTGATAATAAACAATGATTCATTTATGATTGACTTTGAGTGTCCCTGTATAAGAATTTCCACAACAAAACTTTCAAAGTTCTTGAAATTTTCCGGATTGATTGACCTTCATGTCTTAAAGTAATGATGGACTGTCGTTTCTCTTTGCTTATTTGAGCTGTTCTTGCCATAATATAGACTAGGTATCCTACCAAATAAGGCTATCTTCTGTATACCACCCCTACCTTGTCACAACACAACTGATTGGCTCAAATGCATAAAGAAGGAAAGAAATTCCACAAATTAACTTTTGACAAGGCACACCTGTTAATTGAAATGCATTCCAGGTGACTACCTCACAAAGCTGGTTGAGAGAATGCCAAGAGTGTGCAAAACTGTCATCAAGGCAAAAGGTGGCTACTTTGAAGAATCTCAAATATTAAATATTTTGGGATTTGTTTTTAAAAAATGGGTTACTACATGATTCCATGTGTTATTTTATAGTTTGATGTCTTCACTGTTATTCTACAATGTAGAAAATAGTAAAAAATAAAGACAAATCCTGGAATGAGTAGGTGTGTCAACACTTTTGACTGGTACTGTAATAATGCCAGAAATCTGAATGGGTTTCAATGCATCTTAACTACATAGACCACAACTAAACCAAATCACATATTCCTCTGCAGGTTACACAGATCCAGAATAGTCTTTCTCTATCCATTCTCTCTCTGTTTGTATATTGTGTTTACCTTATAGTTGTGGAGCACTCTTTCTGAGCTCTCCTTCAGTTTCTCCAGGTCCTCCTTGGTTTCATCTAACTCTCTCTGTGCCACGTCACACTTTTGCTCCAATGTCAGACGTTGTAACTGCTCCAGAGCCATTGTCCGTGTTTTTATCTTTCTCCCACGGCCCTAAAGCCACAGAAATACAAGCATTCAAACATGCAGTAAAAACCCTTATTTTTCTATGGTAATAACACACACATTTTGTATTTCCCACCCAAGCCTTAGCCAACCATCTCCTCATTGGTTTATAGAAGCAGGTACCCACGTGCCATCTCCTCATTGGTTATACCCAGGTGGGTGATTGAAAGACGAACTTTGTTGCTGGTTGTCGTGGTAATACAATAGAAGTTTAGATGCAATCACCATATAAGTTCAAAGATGAAAAAGCCTGGAAGGAGGAGAGATGACTAGAAACGATTCGGTTGGCCGTTTATGTGTGGATTAATTTGTCGGAGTAGAGGACCTTGTGCAGTTCAGGTAAAATAACAACTCAGAGTTTATATCCCAGGACAAAACTAGCAACAGCAAGCTAGCTAAATAGGACAAATTTGCTAGCAAGTGCAAGCTAACTAGCTAAATTGCCATACATGTTTAATGCTTTCCGACCTGTCCCCAAATTAATTGTTTTGATATATTAACCTGCATGTCGTGATCGCGTTTGGTGTAGGGGGACAAAATACATTTATGCACGATAGTGCACGCGCGCAGCCGGTTTGGGATCCTGTTAGCAATTGGTGACGCAGACGCTCGTTGGCGCGCGCGAGCAGTACGGATGGAATATTTGAAAAACATGGATTTCTAAATTTATTTTTGCGACGCTCGCGCACGCGACGTGTCCGGTCTGGTCAGCATGTTAAACCTACGAGGTTATAGTGGACGACGAGACTATGGTGCATGAGTCAATCACGAGAGGTCAAAGAACATATAGGGTAGGGAAATCCATTTCATTCAACACATTAAGTTTGTGGAAGTTGTGCAAGATGCTTTCTCATACCCCTCCAATCTCCAACTGTGATGCTGCAGCTGCCCCCAGAGAATCTGATAAAGGCTGAGGAACCAAGTCCCTGGGGTCCAAGCGGCTTATATACCGCTCATACATATCAGTTTCTGCCCGTAGCACCGCATTGGAGCGTCTGGAAAAAGAGGCAGTGAGGGACAAGGCCTTTTGTTTTTTTGCGGCCACAAATTGCTACTCTATGTAGCAAATCTATGAGTTAAGACAAGAGTTAAGAAGTGTTGAAACTGAAAAATATCTTTATACCTGAGTTCTTTGACGAGTTCAACGAGATGTCGCTTATCTGCTTCAGCAACATCTTGAACCGTCTCTGCCATGGTTGCTAAGGTAAACAAACAGGTGGGAAGGCGGTTGCTGCGTCTGCTCAGACCAGCCATGGACGGATAGAGTTCTAAATTACGTGACTAGCACACGTAAAATCTGAAAATTTATAAAAGGAAATTGTTGCAGATTTTAGAAAATCTGTGCCAATTGGATGGAAACCAATTATATAAATATATATATAGTAGATATGTTTCCATCCAATCAGCGATCGATTTTCATGCAAATATTCTCAAATCTGCATAAAGAAAACACACGTATTTTCCCACCAGTGGTGTTTCCACCAAACAGATTTGTTGCAGATTAAAGTAAGTGCATGATGAGGTAGTGCACATAAAACAATTTCGCTAAAGTTTTAATGTACAGACAAAAAAATCTAAAGTTCAATGTCTTTCCATCATAGTAATGAAACAGACAGGAAGCAGGTCTCGAACCCTCGACCTTCGAGCCCGAGGTCCGGCGCGCTATCGACTGTGCCGCAAAAGCGTGCAGGCAGGGTCGATTTCCGCGCATATAAACCCTGGGTCGATTTCCGCGCATATAAACCCAGGGTCGTTACAATATGTTCAACTCTACGGTTAGTTTTGTCACAAAAACGGTTGCGTTAAATAGTATACTGCCTACTCGGGTTTCGGCAGATGGCTGAAACCAACAGTTTGCAGATGCAGTGCGGGTTGGCTAGTCTGCATGATAAGATTATTATGGATAACAGCGATAATATTTGAGTTTGTCAAACGGCAGTCAAGCAACTATCATCACGTCACAAGAATAAGACTTTCGATATTTTTTGGAAAGGAGCATCAAGATAACCGTGCACTTTCACCACCCCGTGAAGTTAATCATAATTGTATTAAATCTGTAGACTAATAACTGCATGGTCATAGTGGGAGGACCACACACCAATCGCGTGACTCCAAATGTACTTTGATATGATGGCTATTATATTAATATTTGCGCATAAAGGCGTTTCCATCACATAATTAATTTTACCGACACAAATAGACCCCACCATGTCAAATGAACAAATGATCTGTTGCCATTTATACAATTTTACAGAAACTACCTGTTTCCACCACAGCTGTGGTGATTTTTTTTTTTAAGTGTATGATTTTCATCGCATAAAAACTGGATGTGAACGTGGTGAGTGATGGAACAATTGTTTCCAATGCATTTGTATACCCTACACACTAGAAGGCGCTGCAGCCTTGGCTGAACCTGGAGCCATGTGGCCACAGAGTTTCTAAACGTAGAAGTGCAACATCGCGAGACTTCCGGGAACGTTTGCGAAACAGAACAAACAGGCCAGGGTCTGGGATTTTGAGAAGTCAATGAGAGAAGTGAAAATGTCTTCCTTTGTTTTTTTTAATCGAATTCTAAAGGCACAACCTAGATTCGAGTCAATGTCTAAAGTAGATTAACATGTTACCACTCCAACCTCGTGAAAGTGACAAACTGAAACGTTTTCATTTTTGTCTTTATATCAAAGAGTGTCTTTGATACGACTGTGTGCACACGCGCAGTTTGGCGCGAGACGACCATTAGACCCTATAACGTGTCTCTACGCATGAGCTTTGCTAGCCAACGTCGCACCGACATCGCCTACAAACGTGATCGGGGATTTAAATTCGAGAAGCAGTTTTAGCCTATCTTCATACTGTACTGTCTTTGATATGGCCATTCCACAAGCGTATCTAGATGATGTTCGTTTCCGGGTGCGCCTTATATCGCAATCCGGTTCCCTGCGGTTCGGAATAAGGACCGGGGCGTTTCTAAAAGAAAGCCTCAAAACCCGACCTCCAACGGGCTTTTCAAGGGATTTTGAAGCGGCGTTCCCTCCGCTTTCATATGCTACGCGCCCCGGCGAGGGTGCACTGCACCGGCGCTCAATGGTGGTGCAATTCTCTCTGCGTTAGCATACTAGCTAACAACATCGATTTCTACTCCACCCCCTCTCTAACCGGCTGTAGCTACTAGGCAATACCCAGTAGCTAGGGGTGAGCTGTAAAACCCAATTTGCCCATTCAATTCCTCCTCATCACATCCATCCACAGCGCTAGAAGATTGTTGACTTGGGAGGGCCATCGCAAGACTATTCTTGAAGGATCCCTGCATCGGATTCGGGATTTAAGGCCCTCGGGGGTTTAACCCGCAATCATTTCATTCATAAACTCCCCAAAGCCTGGCATCTCGGTCAATGTTTTGGTCAGTTTTAATACAATGTTTAAACTTATTTTACGTAAATAGTACCAGTTCGTGATTTTTCCTTTCTACCTCAACACTTCATTTTAATTCTCCTCCCAGCCGTCTTAGTTAACACTAGCTATATCTGACGGCCCCTTTCCTCCCCATCAACCTTGGAGCCCAATTAGGTTTAGCTGCTTCTGGCAATCTGTGCAACGATCGCTGCTCAGTGGTAACTGCTCGCAGCACACTGGTCATCTCTCGTGGGGAAGATATCAGATAATAGGACGCCTCCTACTCGGACAGTGCGAGACCTCGGGCTCCGACACGAATACGGTGGTCTGTGTTGACAGCAATAGAGCTCTGTGGAAATCGAATCCTCCACACAGACGGTGCTCAGGTGCTCGCAATGCCCGGCCCGGCGGCCGGCAGTAAATCTCGGGTGTACGCCGATGTCAACACTTTGAAGAGCAGGGAATATTGGGACTATGAAGCCCACGTGCCTAGCTGGAGGTGAGATGTTTATATATTCAAGACCAAGATATTAAAACATCATAATGCACTATTTAGTATTTTATTGTCAAATGCTTTATCAATGATAACACCGTTGATGTCGATACGTGTATTCTATTTGTCTTTTGTTTTATTGTATGTCTAAATACTCAGCGATTTCCAGCTACTACAACGACGACACATAATATTTTACTACTTACTGGATTATGTTCCAATGGCCATAATATTGTTCGATTGCTTTTGGATCTTTGTGGGCGGATGCAATATTGATATATTATATATCATAATAATAAATTAGTATCAATAAGGCGTATTTTGAAAACGACCTAATTTGGAGAATAATATGTATTTTTGGAGACCTAAAGTTTTGTCGGGAACGTGCATGGTTATGTCACTCTTGATTGGGATGGGAAAGTCATCAATCTGCGGGATCGAGCAGGCCTAGCTGGCAGTTGACGCTGACAAGGCAGTGCCGAATGACGCTTGTGAATTTTACTACTGTAGCTACTTCCTATGTTCTACTTTTCGATATTTCCACATAAGCAACATGTGAACTTCGTAGGGGCATATCAAATTGGTTGTAAAATGAAAGCTAAATATGTTTTGTAGAAATTAAAGGCATAGATAGATACACTTGTCTGGATTAACAGATGGAAAAGGGGTCGTAGAATTCATCTACCAGAAAAAGTCTTAAAAGGTATCAGAAATGCATCAAAACACAATGTTGTCATAAACACCCCTGCCAACTAATATCAACACTTTAGTTTCAGAGAAATTGTTTACCTGTAAGTTTATGAAATATTGCCTTGTGCCTTGAAATTCCGTTACCAAAAACCCACATATCTTTAAGATATTTCCAAATAGGATAATAGGAGGATAATGAAGGTTAAAATCAAATTTTATTTGTCACGTGCTGAATACAATGGATGAAGAGTAGACCTTACCAAGAAAATATTTACAAAATAAACTATGGTAAAAAATAAATACCACAAAATAACAATTATGGCATACTGGTACCGAGTCAATGTGTGGAGGTACAGGTTAGTTGAGGTCATTTGTCCATGTAGGTAGGGGTTCAGCATCCTTATGGCTTGGGAGTAGAAGCTGTTAAAGAGCCATTTGGACCTAGACTTGGCACTCTGGTACCACTTACCATGCGGTTGCATAGAGAGCAGTTTATGACTTGGGTAACTAGAGGCATTGTCGTGCCCTCTTCACAACTTTCTTGGTGTGTTTGGACCAGGATAGTTTGTTGGTGATGTGGACACCAAGGAAGTGAAACTCTCGACCCGCTCCACTACAGCCCCGTCAATGTGAATGGGGACGTGTTCGGCCCTCCTTTTCCTGTAGTGCTCGATCATTTCCTTTGTCTTGCTCACGTTGAGGGACAGGTTGTTGTCCTGGTGTAACGGATGTGAAACGGCTCGCTTTGTTAGCGGTGCGCGCTAAATAGCGTTTCAATCAGTGACGTCACTTGCTCTGAGACCTTGAAGTAGTAGTTCCCCTTGCTCTGCAAGGGCCGCGGCTTTTGTGGAGCGATGGGTAACGATGCTTCGTGGGTGACTGTTGTTGATGTGTGCAGAGGGTCCCTGGTTCGCGCCCGGGTATGGGCGAGGGGACGGTCTAAAGTTATACTGTTACACTGGCACCACACTGCCAGGCCTCTGACCTCCTTCCTATAGGCTCTCCCATCGTTGGCAGTGAGAAATTGCGTAGCGCGATTTCTTGTAAGTATATGGATTTAGTGTCCCGCTCCTTGAAAGTGACAGCTCTAGCCTTTAACTCTGTGCGGATGTTGCCTGTAATCCATGGCTTCTGGTTGGGATATGTACGTCGGTCACTGTGAGGACGACATCGTCGATGCACTTATTGATGAAGCCGGTGACTGAGCTGATATACTCCTTAATGCCATTGGATGAATCATGGAATATATTCCAGTCTGTGCTAGCAAAACAGTCCCGTAGCGTAGCATCCGCATCAACTGACCACTTCCGTATTGAGCGAGTCACTGGTACTTCCTGATTTCGTTTTTGCTTGTAAGCAGGAATCAGGAGGACAAAATTATGGACAGATTTGCCAAATTGGTCGGGCAGGTAGCCTAGTGGTTAGAGCGTTGGACTACTAACCGAAAGGTTGCAAGAACAAATCCCCGAGCTGACAAGGTAAACATCTGTCATTCTGCCCCTGAACAAGGCAGTTAACCCACTGTTCCTAAGCCGTCATTGAAAATAAGACATGCCTAGTTAAATAAAGGTTTAAAAAATTGTGTGTGGAGTGAAGATGGTCTAGAGTTTTTTTATTTGATTTATTTTTAATATCCTCTGCTTGCCCATGTGACATGCTGGTAGAAATGAGGTAAAACAGATTTAAATTTGCCTGCATTAAAGTCCTCGGGCCACTAGAAGCGCCGCTTCTCGATGAGCGTTTTCTTATGGCCTCATACAGCTCGTTGAGTGTGGTCTTAGTGCCAGCATCGGTTTGTGGTGGTAAATAGATGGCTACAAAAAAATATAGATAGCTTATCATGAGGTATTCTACCTCCGGCTAGCAATACCTCGAGACTACCTTAATATTAGACATTGCACACCAGCTGTTATTGACAAATAGACACACACCCTTACCCCTTGTCTTATCAGACATACAGTGGGGAGAACAGTACGTACTTATGAACTTTTTATCATAAGTACGCTTCAATTTAAGTGGACCTTAAACAAAAATCCAGAAAATCACATTGTATGATTTTTAAGTAATTAATTTGCATTTTATTGCATGACATAAGTATTTGATACATCAGAAAAGCAGACCTTAATATTTGGTACAGAAACCTTTGTTTGCAATTACAGAGATCATACGTTTCCTGTAGTTCTTGACCAGGTTTGCACACACTGCAACAGGGATTTTGGCCCACTCCTCCATACAGACCTTCTCCAGATCCTTCAGGTTTCGGGGCTGTCGTTGGGCAATATGGACTTTTTGCTTTCTCCAAAGATTTTCTATTGGGTTCAGGTCTGGAGACTGGCTAGGCCATTCCAGGACCTTGAGATGCTTCTTACGGAGCCACTCCTTAGTTGCCCTGGCTGTGTGTTTCAGGTTGTTGTCATGCTGGAAGACCCAGCCACGACCCATCTTCAATACTCTTACTGAGAGAAGGAGGTTGTTGGCCAAGATCTCGCGATACATGGCCCCATCCATCCTCCCCTCAATACGGTGCAGTCGTCCTGTCCCCTTTGCAGAAAAGCATCCCCATAGAATGATGTTTCCACCTCCATGCTTCACGGTTGGGATGGTGTTCTTGGGGTTGTACTCATCCTTCTTCTTCCTCCAAACAAGGCGAGTGCAGTTTAGACCAAAAAGCTCTATTTTTGTCTCATCAGACCACATGACCTTCTCCCATTCCTCCTCTGGATCATCCAGATGGTCATTGGCAAACTTCAGACGGGCCTGGACATGCGCTGGCTTGAGCAGGATGACCTTGCGTGCGCTGCAGGATTTTAATCCATGACGGCGTAGTGTGTTACTAATGGTTTTCTTTGAGACTGTGGTCACAGCTCTCTTCAGGTCATTGACCAGGTCCTGCCGTGTAGTTCTGGGCTGATCCCTCACCTTCCTCATGATCATTGATGCCCCACGAGGTGAGATTTTGCATGGAGCACCAGCCTGAGGGTGATTGACCGTCATCTAGAACTTCTTCCATTTTCTAATAATTGCGCCAACAGTTGTTGCCTTCTCACCAAGCTGCTTGCCTATTGTCCTGTAGCCCATCCCAGCCTTGTGCAGGTCTACAATTTTATCCCTGATGTCCGTACACAGCTCTCTGGTCTTGGCCATTGTGGAGAGGTTGGAGTCTGTTTGATTGAGTGTGTGGACAGGTGTCTTTTATACAGGTAACGAGTTCAAACAGGTGCAGTTAATTCAGGTAATGAGTGGAGAACAGGAGGGCTTCTTAAAGAAAAATTAACAGGTCTGTGAGAGCTGGAATTCCTACTGGTTGGTAGGTGGTCAAATACTTATGTCATGCAATAAAATGCAAATTAATTACTTAAAAATCATACAATGTGATTTTCTGGAAAAAATTACAGACCTCTACATGCTTTGTAAGTTGGAAAACCTGCAAATCAAATACTTGTTCTCCCCACTGTAGCTGTTCTGTCCTGCCGATGTACGGAAACCCCAGCCAGCTGTATATTATCCGTGTCATCGTTCAGCCACGACTCTGTAAATCATAAGATATTACAGTTTTTAATGTCCCGTTGGTAGGATAGTCTCAAACGGGAGCTCATCCAGTTTATTCTTCAGTGATTGCAAGTTGGCTAATAGAACGGATGGTAGAGGCGGATTACCCACTCGCCGACAAATTCTCACAAGGCACCCTGATCTCCGCCCCCTGTATTTCCTTATTTTCTTCATGCGAATTACAGGATTTGGGACTTGTCTGGGAGCAACATTATGTCCTTCGCGTCCGACTCATTAAAGAAAATATTTGTCCAGTTCTAGGTGAGTAATCGCTGTTCTGATATCCAGAAGCTCTTTTCGGTCATAAGAGACGGTAGCATCAACATTATGTACAAAATAAGTTACAAACAAATTGGTTAGGGTCCCGTAAAATGGCAACCATCCCCTCAGGCGCCATTCCGTAACAAGTAATAGTAGACCTACCAATTAGTTATATTGATTTTTACTGATATATATTTTGTTTATGAATTATTAAGTGATTAAAACTCAAAATTCCGTTATCAAATATGTAACAGAATTACCAAAGAATCTGTAACGGAATTACTGCAGCTGAATTGGCTACAATGGGAAATCACAATAGTCACAAACCACAGTTGGTTCACCTGCTACTGTCCTCCCTTCCACTGGCATATTGTTATGTTCAGCTCATAGCAGTTTTCTTTGTCTTTCTGTTGTCTTATGGTCAAACCAAGACTGTTTTAACAGTCTGGAAACCTCTCCCTCGCTCTGCCTTTCTCTAATTCTCCAGTTAATGTCACATCTTCCAGCTCTTACTAACACCTACCCATGCGTAGGGCTGTTGCAGTGACCGTATTATCACCACTCCAGCAGTCACGAGTCATGAAAGCAGCCAAATTTCACACGACTGTTCTGTCACGGTAATTAGGCTTCTCCAAGCTCTGATGGTGCTGATGGTCATTAGCCTACCAAACTTGCTAACTGCCTGTTACTCAACACTCTATTGTCACTCTAATCACCCTGACATCCATCCATGCAAATGTGTTTTTGAAAATCTAATCAAATACTTAATCAGAGCCCATGAGCTCATGTTGCGCAACATTTCAATAGGCTATGCAATTGCGCAAGAAACCGAGTGATGGCCTCTACTACAAAGTGGAGGATTCGCTTTCTACAGGCTAGTCCTACTCTGTTTATTTCTTAACTTTCCTAACATTAAGCACATTGCTTATATTTACAGCAGGAGTATAACCTACCTGGTTGGCATGAAAATTAACCACGGGGAAAAGCGTCCTCCATTTGCTATTTAAGTGCATAGATGACTTATTTTTCCCCGTTGTCCCTGTTTCGATACAGGTGCATGATAATGTTCCATTCTTAATCAAAACAAATTTCACACATATATTATTTAGTATATGTAAATGCAAAATTTAATCAAGAATATGGGTGACAATATTGCTTATCACTTGTGAATGATGCCCAGCATAAGAAACAAAGCCGTTTCTTACTACGTTTTTGAATCATAGCCGCACACCTCATGTAGCCTAGCCCATAGGCCTATATGTTTTAATAAGCTTTGTATCACATCTAAAGTGGCCAAATAACTTCTTAAAATTAAGCACGTTGGGCTCAACACGCCTTGTAAAGCAGATTAACTGGAATACATGAACGGCACGTGAGTTTCAAATTTGGGGAAGATAATTTTCACCATAAAAATGCACCTTTATAATAAAAGCATTACATGCATAATCACATTTGCGGTCACTTTTGATAATGTTTTTTCCCGCTAATGGAACGTTTGCGTTTATAGCCTACTACCATGTGCGCATTGCTGCGCTTATAATGTGAAGATATAGCCTAATAGTTTATCAAAATGTTAAGCTAAATGTTCTGATCTGTTGTGTAAGCCACATTGCGTAAAAGTTTTTTTTTAATGCTAGTGGTTGTATTAATTTGGAATCTATCTCATTCCACAACTGTCCCATACTATGTTTGGAATATGTATTTCTCGCACAGAGTAGAATAGGTTGACCTTTGTACTATGGGGGATAGTAGGTTGACATAGGCTAGTGCTTTTGCTGTTCGTTAGGCCTACTCATCTTGTTAGCTGATGAAAAGAAAATGTGGACAGTTCTTCCAATATCTTCAATATGCACCTCGGAATATGATAAGGACACGCGCAGTTGCGTCCCCGATGTGTCTGTTTTCACTTGTAGCCTGTGAGAAAGACCTGATCATGTGTTGGAGCGTGCAGCACTCAGGGGAAGGGGCACAACGGCCACTGGCTGCAAACGCCATGAATTCTTTTAGGATGCATTACTGCACACAAACGGGATGCCGCCGTTAAATTCTAGGCATTATCAAGTGCTTGTCAAATTGTGAATGAGTGACTGATATAGTGTGTACAGCCTGTGCAAAAAACTAAGCAGAGCTCATGCCTTTCAAGTGACTTGTTTTCAAATCCTCATTAGTCGCATCATGCAGACTGACAATGTATTAAAAATAAAAACATAGCCCAATGTTTGTGGAACAACTAAAGTTATATTAACTCTAAATTAATCATATAGGAATTAGTGATGCACCAATATTACATTTTTGGCCAATATCCAATATTTTCCTTGCGAAAAAAAAACCCGATACTGATAACCGATATTTAGAATTTTAGCAGCGTTTTAAGCATTCTAGTACAGTTAAATAGTTAACACACAATGGACACAGCAGTCTAAGGCTCTGCATCTCAGTGCAAGAGGCGTCACTACAGTCCCTGGTTCGAATCCTGGCTGTATTATATCCGGCCGTGATTGGGAGTCCTATAGGGCGGTGCACAATTGGCCCAGCGTCGTCCGGGTTTGGCCGGGGTAGGCCATCATTGTAAATAATAATTTGTTCTTAACTGACTTGCCTAGTTAAATAAAGGTTACACACAAACCATACTGACCAAAAAGTTAGTTTGTTGGCATTTATGTAGGTCCCCATTACCAGTAAAACAATCCAAACCAACTTCTTTCACTTACTTGCTGTGCTGTTTCGTTGTCCATTAGTTCAGTCGTTTCATTCTCAACCAGAATTTCTATGGAACGCCGTTTGGGTCTTTGCGTGTCAAATAACACTATTTGACATGTCAAATAAGCCTGTTGACCAATCAGGACTTGAATTTGACTGCACGTCACATAATAATTTAATGTGTTCATAATTCTTCACGTAGTTATTACACATAGATTACACTATCACTCGTCATAACATTCATAGATACGTATGCTATAAAGTTGTCTTGCGCACTTACAGCGCTGGTCATAAATAAAAAGCTAGCTATCTCATGGATGCAAACCATTTAAGTTATTGTTTTTTATTAAAAAAAATATTAACTAATATCAACAAACAAAAGAAGAATAGTCACATGCAAACAAGCATACAAACAAACTATTTACATTGCCAGGAATCCTAAACAAACAAATCATATTAATTAATAATACAACAAGTTTTAATTGCCTTTTTGTTTTTCATTTTAGTTAAAGTGGTGCCATTATTGTTTAAACTCATTTATAAAGTGATATAAAGTGAATAAAGTTAGGTTTTGAATTAGAACATTTGCATTTGTGAATGTGAAATTTACCTAGTATTATTAGCAATTGGATTAAATATACTACATCTTTATCTATGTCAGAATTTCTAAAATAAATCATTATATCAAAACCATTAAATAGTACAACCGGTCCTATTTTTTTTTTGTAACGAAATTCTGTATGTCAATCCAAAACATTCTACGATAAATACAGGCAAAAAAACAAATGCAAAATGGTCTCCTTCTCCATTCCACAGAAATAACAGTTATATTCAATATTCAGCTTGAATCTTTCCAAAACATGTTTTACAGGATAAATTCTATTGAACATTTTAAATGAAACTTCCCTTACTTTGTTACTGATACAATATTTGTTAGCAATTTTCCATGCTTTCCCCTATTGTATATCACCATAGATATTTGACCAAAATAATCTTGCTGAGGGAATTGTAGTAGCACAAACAATATTCCTAATCTGTTTATAGCTACATTTATCATTGATGTTAATATTGCCAATTAATATATTTTCATGTAAATCTATGTTACTTACATCAACCACAGAGGAATTGAATAGAGATACTACCCCCCCTTGGAACCGCATCAAAAACAATTGCCTATTCTTTCTAGGTTATTGGAATTTATCAAGAAATTCCCCATATGAGAGTAGATACCCATCCTTATTCAGGAACTGACCAACCAAAATAATTTTATTCTCAAACCAGTTATGAAAAGAGAGATTTATACGATTTAAAAATATCTTTGTTGTTCCATAAAAAGTATCTGTGAGGGGGAAAAATTGTGTTTATACGCTAACATCTAAGCTAGAATTGCCTGTTTATGGAATTTGACCAACTTTACTGGGGTTTTATCAAAATTACATCGAAGCAAAAATTCTAAACCACCAACAATCAAATAATTCTATACTTAGGGAAGATATTCTAAATACTGTTCTGGTTCTTAATATCAGAATCCAATTTATTTTAAAAGCATTATTTAGACTATTGAAATCTAAAACCTCAAGAACTCCTTGTTCATGGATGCAAACAATGTTCTTCCCCAAAAACATAGCAAACCGTCATAATCTAGGTGTCGTCATCTTAAACAACCCTAATTTATAAAACCGTTCTTATTTGATTAATGGTGGTCGGACCCATCTATGTGTTGCGGTTAGCCTTCAAAATAAAAGTATGTATGGCATTGTACTATTTGTGTCACTGTCAATTACATACTTTTATTTTGAAGGCAAACCGCAAATTCCTCTATTGTGCCTAATCCTTATTGTGGCTAGCTTCACAACACATAACCCGGTCTGGTCGCGCCTCACGAGCCAGATGAGGCTAGCTGGCTGCTTATAACGTTAGCTTTGGGCAACAAGGTTAAATTGCTGGCTAGCTATTTATTTCCATTTACTGAAGTTCAATTTCAATAGGTAAACAACAAGTGGCAACTTAGCTAATACTTATGTATTTTATAATGTATTTTACCTTTTATTTAACAAAGTCAGTTAAGAATAAATTCTTATTTTCAATGACGGCCTAGGAACAGTGGGAATTGATCTTGTAACCTTTCGGTTACTAGTCCAACGCTCTAACCACTAGGCTGCCTGCCACCACAAGGATTCCTAAATTATTGCTAAGAACAATGAAAATGACTGCAGTTTCTACTGGTCATTGTTTTCAGGCTGGTTGTAATGGTGCTAGCTAGGTACCAAGCTAAAGCTAGCTACCCCAGAAGTTGCGGTCGAACATGTGATGCTTTATTACCAACGCGGTATTTTAAACACATCTTTAGTGGCCGGTGTTTGCTCGTTTGCAGACTTACTTTGTACAGCTTTGACAGTGCTACTGTATCTTTTTTGACACGCAAAGACCCTAAACGGCGTTCCATAATATGTATGTCGTGAAGCTAATAGCAGTTACGCTATTACAATGTAACAGAGAACGGTTGATTTTCAAGGGCAATGAATTCCATTATCTTGGCTTTAATGGATTTCTCCTTTGCGTTGTCTCGCTGAAATGTTCTTACTCTTTCAAATGACTACTCGACTTGTTGACTGCTCGATCCTCCCAGGTTAGGAATTCTGCGTTGACGTGTAGCGCAACATTTTAAGTGGCGTCATTGCATCATGTACCTATGTTATATACAGTGCCTTGCGAAAGTATTCAGCCCCCTTGAACTTTGCGACCTTTTGCCACATTTCAGGCTTCAAACATAAAGATATAAAACTGTATTTTTTTGTGAAGAAATCAACAACAAGTGGGACACAATCATTTAAGTGGAACGACATTTATTGGATATTTCAAACTTTTTTAACAAATCAAAAACTGAAAAATTGGGCGTGCAAAATTATTCAGCCCCCTTAAGTTAATACTTTGTAGCGCCACCTTTTGCTGCGATTACAGCTGTAAGTCGCTTGGGGTATGTCTCTATCAGTTTTGCACATCGAGAGACTGACATTTTTTCCCATTCCTCCTTGCAAAACAGCTCGAGCTCAGTGAGGTTGGATGGAGAGCATTTGTGAACAGCAGTTTTCAGTTCTTTCCACAGATTCTCGATTGGATTCAGGTCTGGACTTTGACTTGGCCATTCTAACACCTGGATATGTTTATTTTTGAACCATTCCATTGTAGATTTTGCTTTATGTTTTGGATCATTGTCTTGTTGGAAGACAAATCTCCGTCCCAGTCTCAGGTCTTTTGCAGACTCCATCAGGTTTTCTTCCAGAATGGTCCTGTATTTGGCTCCATCCATCTTCCCATCAATTTTAACCATCTTCCCTGTCCCTGCTGAAGAAAAGCAGGCCCAAACCATGATGCTGCCACCACCATGTTTGACAGTGGGGATGGTGTGTTCAGGGTGATGAGCTGTGTTGCTTTTACGCCAAACATAACGTTTTGCATTGTTGCCAAAAAGTTCAATTTTGGTTTCATCTGACCAGAGCACCTTCTTCCACATGTTTGGTGTGTCTCCCAGGTGGCTTGTGGCAAACTTTAAGCGACACTTTTTATGGATATCTTTAAGAAATTGCTTTCTTCTTGCCACTCTTCCATAAAGGCCAGATTTGTGCAATATACGACTGATTGTTGTCCTATGGACAGAGTCTCCCACCTCAGCTGTAGATCTCTGCAGTTCATCCAGAGTGATCATGGGCCTCTTGGCTGCATCTCTGATCAGTCTTCTCCTTGTATGAGCTGAAAGTTTAGAGGGACGGCCAGGTCTT
Organism: Oncorhynchus clarkii lewisi; assembly: GCF_045791955.1. Taxonomy (NCBI): domain Eukaryota; kingdom Metazoa; phylum Chordata; class Actinopteri; order Salmoniformes; family Salmonidae; genus Oncorhynchus; species Oncorhynchus clarkii. The sequence continues at coordinate 23,025,181 of NC_092147.1, forward strand.
GGTAGATTTGCAGTGGTCTGATACTCCTTCCATTTCAATATTATCGCTTGCACAGTGCTCCTTGGGATGTTTAAATCTTGGGAAATCTTTTTGTATCCAAATCCGGCTTTAAACTTCTTCACAACAGTATCTCGGACCTGCCTGGTGTGTTCCTTGTTCTTCATGATGCTCTCTGCGCTTTTAACGGACCTCTGAGACTATCACAGTGCAGGTGCATTTATACGGAGACTTGATTACACACAGGTGGATTGTATTTATCATCATTAGTCATTTAGGTCAACATTGGATCATTCAGAGATCCTCACTGAACTTCTGGAGAGAGTTTGCTGCACTGAAAGTAAAGGGGCTGAATAATTTTGCACGCCCAATTTTTCAGTTTTTGATATGTTAAAAAAGTTTGAAATATCCAATAAATGTCGTTCCACTTCATGATTGTGTCCCACTTGTTGTTGATTCTTCACAAAAAAATACAGTTTTATATCTTTATGTTTGAAGCCTGAAATGTGGCAAAAGGTCGCAAAGTTCAAGGGGGCCGAATACTTTCGCAAGGCACTGTAGGTATGCAGTCAGGTTTGACATCGGTTTTGCACATATCGGCCGATACCGATGTTGGTATTTTTATTAGAATATTTTCACTGATATATCGTGCATCCCTAATAGGAATACCTATTTCTTTGTTAACAGCTGAACACAGAATGTGTGCGCACTCCCTCAAATCGTTTGGAGGAAATATCCTTTTTTATTCAGCTTTGTTCAATTGCATTCTTCATGCTATAAAATTATACCATGGAATTCTAAGCAAATATTGTCTGCTGAATGAACTAGTGTAGCCCACAGCCATTTGGCATTGCCAGATCAGGACATCTCAGAGTATGCTTTTCTGTTCTTCTGAAATAGACTACATTTCCTCATATCATCCTTTGTGGGATGTTCCCCAATGCTGGAAGGGGGGACCTGAGTGAAAAAGTTTGGGAACCCCTGCAGTATTGTACAGTGAGTAGAGCACAGAGTACAGTAGGACAGTACAATACAGTGAAACATGAGGAGAATGACATTCATATTAATAGTTATGCATTTCTGTGTAGTACTGATCATGGACCAATGATGTAATTCCGTTTCCCGGTTGTAAATCCACTTCACTTATTGTAGTACAATAACCAAAATAGATTTGTTCAAACTCAAGGTACCATGTCCTAGCTGACACCCCATTCTTTCTGCAGATATCTTTGAGTTAGGGTTGGGTGATATGTCAAATTAATTCAAATGTATGTTTTTGTGTGATTCCAAATGCCTGTATCTCAAGAATCAATGTTATTAATTGTTTGGTATTTAAAAAAAAAAAAGTGTTTATGCCCACTTGTTCTCATGTCTTTTTGACTTCTGTGCTGTGTGCAATGATTTTGGGCCAAGGATCATCAACTAGATTCAGCCTTGAATTACACTTTGGGTAGGGTATCAATACACCCAGTCACTACAATGATACAGGTGTCCTTCCTAACAAAGTTGCAGGAGAGGAGGGAAATCGCCCAGGAATTTCCCCATGACTTTAAAACAGTTAAAGTTTAATGGCTGTGATAGGAGAGAACTGAGGATGGATCGACAACATTGTAGTTACCCTACAATACTAACCTAATTGACAGAATGAAAAGGACACCTGTACAGAATACAAATATTCCAAAACATGCATCCTGTTTGGAACAAGGTACTAAAGTAATACTGCAAAAAGCAATTACCTTTGTCCTGAATACAGTGTGTTATGTTTGGGGCAAATCCAATGCAACACATTACTGAGTACCACTCTCCATATTTTCAAGTATAGTGGTGGCTGCATCATGTTATGGGTATGCTAGTAATCGTTAAAGACGAGAGATTTTCAGGATAAAAAAGTAAATGGAATGGAGCTAAGCACAGGCAAAATCCTGGAGGAAAACCTGGTTTAGTTTGCCTTCCACCAGACACTGGGAGATTAATTCACCTTTCAGCAAGACAATAACCTAAAACACAAAGCCAGATCTACACTGGAGCTGCTTACCAAGAATACCGTGTCTGTTCCTGAGTGGCCAAGTTACAGTTTGGACTTAAATCTACTTGAAAATCTATGGCAAGACCTGAAAATGGTTGTCTAGCAATGATCAACAACCAATTTGACAGAGCTTGAATAATTTTGAAAAGAATAATGGACAAATGTTGCGCAATCCAGGTGTGGAAAGGTCTTAGAGACATAGCCAGCAAGACTCACCAATACCCCATAATGACAAAGCGAAAACAGGTTTTTAGAAATGTTTGCAAATTTATTAAAAACAAAAAATAGAAATACCTTATTTACATAAGTATTCAGACCCTTTGCTATGAGACTCGAAATGATGCTCAGGTGCATCCTGTTTCCAATGATCATCCTTGAGACGTTTCTATAACTTGATTGGAGTAAACCTGTGGTAAATTCAGTTGATTGGATATGATTTGGAAAGGCACACACCTACTATATAAGGTCCCACAGTTTACAGTGCATGTCAGAGCAAAAACCAAGCCATACGGTCGAAGGAATTGTCCGTAGAGCTCCGAGACAGAATTGTGTCGAGGCACAGATCTTGGGAAAGGTACCAACAAAATTATGCAGCTTTGAAGGTCCCCAAGAACACAGTGGCTCCCATCCTTCTTAAATGAAAGACGTTTGGAACCATCAAGAACCTTCGTTGAGCTGGCCCCTGGCCAAACTGAACAATCGGGGGAGAAGGGCCTTTTAAAAAAAATAAAAATAAATGTATTTCACCTTTATTTAACCAGGTAAGCTAGTTGAGAACAAGTTCTCATTTGCAACTGCGACCTGGCCAAGATAAAGCATAGCAATTCGACACATACAACAACACAGAGTTACACATGGAATAAACAAACATTCAGTCAATAATACAGCAGGAAAAAAAAGAAAAAGTCTATATACAGTGAGTGCAAATAAGGGAGTTAAGGCAATAAATAGGCCATGGTGGCGAAGTAATTACAATATGGCAATTAAATACTGGAATGGTAGATGTGCAAAAGATGGATGTGCAAGTAGAGATACTGTGATGCAAATGGAGCAAAATATATAAATACAGTATGGGAATGAGGTAGATAGATAGATGGGCTGTATACAGATGGGCTATGAACAGGTGCAGTGATCTGTGAGCTGCTCTGACAGCTGGTTCTTAAAGCTAGTGAGGGAGATGGGAATCTCCAGCTTCAGTGATTTTTGCAGTTCGTTCCAGTCAGTGGCAGCAGAGAACTGACTGGAAGGAAAGGCGACCAAAGGAGGAATTGGCTTTGGGGGTGACCAGTGAGATATACCTGCTGGAGTGGGTGCTGCTATTGTGACCAGCGAGCTGAGATAGGGCGGGGCTTTATCTAGCAGAGACTTGTAGATAACCTGTAGCCAGTGGGTTTGGCGACGAGTATGAAGCGAGGGCCAGCCAACGAGAGCGTAAAGGTCGCAGTGGTGGGTAGTATATGTGGCTTTGGTGACAAAATGGATGGCACTGTGATAGATGACATCCAGTTTGCTGAGTAGAGTGTTGGAGGCTATTTTATAGATGACATCGCTGAAGTCAAGGATCGGTAGGATGGTCAGTTTTACGAGGGTATGTTTGGCAGCATGAGTGAAGGAAGCTTTGTTGCGAAATAGGAAGCCAAATCTGGATACAATTTTTGATTGAAGATGCTTAATGTGAGTCTGGAAGGAGAGTTTACAGTCTAGCCAGACACCTATAATACGTGGATAACTACAAATACCTAAGTCGGAGCCGTCCAGAGTAGTGATGCTGGATGGTCGGGCAGGTGCGGGCAATGATCGGTTGAATAGCATGCATTTAGTTTTATTTGCGTTTAAGAACAGTTGGAGGCCACGGAAGGACAGTTGTATGGCATTGAAGCTCGTCTGGAGGTTAGTTAACACAGTGTCCAAAGAAGGGCCAGAAGTATACAGAATGGTGTTGTCTGCGTAGAGGTGGATTACAGATTCACCAGCAGCAAGAGCGACATCATTGATGTATACAGAGAAGAGAGTCGGCCCGAGAATTGAACCCTGTAGCACCCCCATAGAGGCCTTGGTCAAGCAACCCGATGGTCACTCTGACAGAGCTCTAGAGTTCCTCTGTGGAGATGGGAGAACCTTCCAGAAGGGAAACCATCTCTGCATTACTCCATCAATCAGGCCTTTATGGTAGAGTGGCCAGACGGAAGCCACTCCTCAGTAAAAGGCACATGACGTTTGCCACATGACACATAAACGACTCTCACACCATGAAAAACAAGATTCTCCTCTCTGATTAAACAAAGATTGAATTCTTTGGTCTGAATGCCAAGTGTCACGTCTGGAGGAAACGGTGAAGCATGGTGGTGGCAGCATCATGCTGAGGGTATGCTCCAGAGAGCTCAAGACCTCAGACTGTGGTGACAGTTCACCTTAAAACAGGACAACGACCCTAAGCACACAGCCAAGACGACGGTCCTTCGCGGCCCAGCCAGAGCCCGGACTTTAACCCGATCGAACATATCTTGAGAGACCTGAAAATAGCTGTGCAGCTACGCTCCCCATCCAACCTGACAGCTTGAGAGGGTCTGCAGAGAAGAATGAGAGAAACTCCCCAAATACAGGTGTGCCAAGCTTGTAGCTTCATACCTAAGAAGACTCGATGCTGTAATCGCTGCCGAAGTAAAGGTTCTGAATACTTATATAAATGTGATATTTCAGTTTTGTTTTTTAAATGAATTTGCATTTACGGGGTATTGAGTGTAGATTGAGGGGGGGGAAACTATTTAATACATTTTAGAATAATTCTGTAATGTAACAAAATGTTGAATACTTTCCGAATCCACTGTCTGTATTTCATTTTCAACTATTTTGCAAAAACATTTTTAAACATGTTTTCACTTTGTCATTATGGGGTGTTGTGTGTGTGTGTACATGGGTGAAGGGGACACAACAAAATGTGGAATAAGTCAAGGAGTATGAATACTTTCTGTATCTGTTCCCCTATTCTCTCTCATCTAGTAACCAGGAAGACTACCAGTTGGTGCGGAAGCTCGGCAGGGGGAAGTACAGTGAGGTGTTTGAGGCCATCAACATCAACAACAATGAGAAGGTGGTGGTCAAGATCCTCAAGGTAAGTTGTTCAAGGGCTGCTTTGTTTGTCTGTATGCCCCAGTAGAGGTGGATTTGTGGTCGGTTTTCTTTAAACACCTAGTCTAAGTAAGAATCAACCAGGAAAACATCTAAGTATCTAGGTAAGGTGGATACCTGGATGATGCTGTCACCATTAGTTAGGCTATATGTTGTTATAAATGAAGTTACATCCTGCATGGTCAAACGTTTAGGCTACATCCTGGTCTGATTGTATGTCTGTTATTATGACCCTGATTAGCCTGTCAAGAAAAAGAAAATCAAGCGGGAAATCAAGATCCTGGAGAATCTGCGAGGGGGAACCAACATCATCCGATTGGTGGACACCGTGAAAGACCCTGTGGTATGTCTTACAGCTCTGCTTTCTTCTAGCCATGGGGTAGTTCTTAGTCACCTGATTACATGGCCACTTCCTTACCCCTTCAAAGATCAGATTTGTTTGTTTATATTGTGAATTCCTTTTGTGAATGTTCTTATACATATAATGGCTGTTGAATTAACATTCTTACACTTTATAATATCAGTACAAATAACTTTACAGATGGTGAACGTGTTTGATATTCTTTTAGTGGGGTTCACTTGACTCTTTCAAAGTTCTGCAAACTAGTCATCTACTCACATATGAAGTCTTAGACTAACTAAATGAACTGACTAATGATCTAGAAGCAGGCGAAACAGGACTCCACCTTTCTCACATTTTGGCAGGGTTATTTTAAGAATGTTTATGGATGCAAGGGAGACACAATTACCTCATCAAATAATATCTTCACATGTTCACTATGCTGATACCTACAATAACAGAAATGGGAATTTTGATCATGGGAATGAATAAGGCTAATATTAACATGGCTTTATCTTTAATTACAAAACACATGATTTCAATAGTAGCCGGGACAAAATTGGGATGTGATGCCTTGTAATTATATTATTTCATGCTTCATCTGTGTTGATGTGCTTCTGATGTGTGTGATGGGTGTTAAGCGACTGCACAATGATGTGTGCTCTTCCCTTTTCTTTCCAGTAAATATGGCTCGTAGCCTGATGTCATTTTTAATGTTTGATTTATCAATGAGATTGGAATATTTCCACGTTTCTCTGACCCCCCCCCGTGTCCTGTCTCATCTCTCTCTCTCTCTCTCATCTCTCTGCAGTCCCGAACGCCTGCTCTTGTCTTTGAATGCATCAATAACACAGATTTTAAGGTAGAATCATTCCCTCTAGGCATGGGGTTTTACTGGTTTGGGATGGTGTCATGAGTGGGGAAACTTGGTCATGTTACCCAATAAGGCTTGGTACCTTCAAATACCATGTTGTTAGCCATGACTTAGCATTGCATTGTCCAGAGAATTTTGCACCCAATGTGTTTGTGTGTCTGTATGGTTGGTTGAAGGTGTTTAGTTAAACAGTGTGTGTTGCATCATGGATGCATGCATCGCATACTTGCTTTCTGCAAATTAAATCTTAAACTTTTCTTCTCTCCCCAGGAGCTCTACCAGAAGTTAACAGATTTTGATATACGTTTTTACATGTATGAACTACTAAAGGTGAGCCTTGCAGTTTTACCCCGTGTGTTTTCACATGCACTCCCAGTCCTACTTTTTACCTTCCGAACTGTGGGATTAGTTTGTGGTGTCTAGTCATTATTTTGCTGCCTTTTACATGATTTTGGTTTTTGTGTTTTCAGGCTCTGGACTACTGTCACAGTATGGGTATTATGCACCGGGACGTCAAGCCCCACAATGTGATGATTGACCACCAGATGAGGAAGGTAGGGGGAGCTCTTAACCTTTTTCAACCTTAGGTGTGTAGACCCTTGGTAAGTTCGGAGTCAGATGATGTTTGTTATGTGTCTTTTCCAATTTTTTTAAGCTGTTTGAAAAGTCTACAAAGCTTACAGAAATTGTCAGAGATTTGTCTGAAGTGACTTCAGTTATTTCTTTGCCAATATTGAATGGCAGTTTATAACTATTTTAGCCTTTGCCAAATACAGTATTCTCATTGCCACCAGATGGCATCAGGGCACATACAGGACATCAAAACCTTTTTAGTAGTAGCAGCGATATCCCTTATGTGCCACATTGTCAGTGTGGTTTCTATTCTAACACTATGTGGTTTGTGTTTTTGTGCTGCAGCTACGCCTGATAGACTGGGGCCTTGCAGAATTCTACCATCCTGCACAGGAATACAATGTCCGAGTAGCATCTCGCTACTTTAAGGGACCTGAGTTACTGGTGGATTACCAGGTAAATCCCCAGCACATGCAAGCAAACACACACACTGACACATGGTCATCCTGTAAATGAATAGTGCTCTAGTGTTATTGTGTACCAATTTAATTGTAATTGGTAGCTGTTTGTGTATTGATTTATAACTGTAACTGATGCGTTTTGTGGTTTCCTGTCAGATGTATGACTATAGTTTGGACATGTGGAGTCTGGGCTGCATGCTGGCCAGTATGATCTTCCAGAAAGAGCCCTTCTTCCATGGCCAGGACAATTATGACCAGGTATCCAATTCATTTACCAATGAACTGAACCTTTCTGTTGTCACTACCAAACTTCCTTTAATCTCACTACAACCCATCTTATTCCACCCTCATCTAGCCCTCTCATAATATGATAACACTGACTGCTACAATCTATTAGAGCAGATAACACATTCACTACCTGATGATAACTTGTACTTACCAAATTAGATTGTACATTAACAAATATTCCCTAAGACAAACCGAAACACAGTTGTAAAATTGACACTTCTTATTTCAGCTGGTCCGAATTGCCAAAGTCCTGGGGACAGATGAGCTTTTTGGTTACTTGCGCAAATACCACATTGAACTGGACCCACGCTTCAAGGACCTTCTTGGCCAGTGAGTACCAACAGGGAGCGCCATTGAGACATGTACAGTATCTTCAGAAAGTATTCATACCCCTTGACCTATTCCACATTTTGTTATATTACAGCCTGAATTCAAAATGGACTAAATATTATTATGTTTCACCCATCTACACACAATACCACATAATGACAAAGTGAAAACAAGTTTTTATAAATGTTAGCAAATTTATTGAAAATTAAAAACATAAATATCAAATTAACATAAGTATTCACACCCCTAAGTCAATACATGTTAGAATCACCTTTTGCAGTGTATACAAAGCAAAGCAGTGAGTCTTTTGGGGTTTTGTATACCTGTCTCTAAGAGCTTTGCATATCTGTATTGTACAATATTTGCAAATTTTTTAAATTGTTTTATTGTTCAAGCTGTCAAATTGGTTGTTGATCATTGCTATACAGTAATTTTCAAGTCGCTAATATTTTATGACATTTTTTAATAATCAAAACTGTAACAAGGCCATACAGGAACATTCAATGTCATCTTGGTAGGCAACTCCAATGTATATTTGGCCTTGTGTTTTAGGTTATTACCTGTTGAAGGGTAATAACCTAAAATTATAATTACCTGTTTATTTGTCTCCCAGTGTCTGTTGGAAAGCAGACTGAACCAGATTTTCCTGTAGGGGTTTGCCAGTTTAATAAACAAATATTTTTACTTCCTAGTCCTTGCTGATGACAAGCATACCCATAACATGATGCAGACACCACCATGCTTGAAAATATGAAAAGTGTTACTTAGTGATGTGTTAGATTTTCCCCAAACATAATGCTTAATATTCAGGAAAAAAAATTGCCACTTTTTTGCAGTTTTACTTTACTGCCTTATTGCAAACAGGAAGCATGTTTTAGAATATTTGTTGTATGAACAGTCTTGCTTTCACTCTGTTATTTAGGTTAGTATTGTGGAGTAACTACATTGTTGTCGATCCATCCTCCGATCACAGCCATTAAACTCTGTAACTGTTTTAAAGTTACCATTGGCCTCATGGTGAAATCCCTGAGCGGTTTCCTTCCTCTCTGGCAACTGAGTTAGGAAGGACACCTGTATCTTTGTAGTGGCTGGGTGTATTGATACACCATCCAAAGTGTTATTAGTAACTTCACCAGGCTCAAAGGGATATTCAATGTGTGCTTTTTTTTACCCATCTACCAATATATGCTATTTTTTGCAAGACATTGGAAAAACCTCCCTGGCCTTTGTGGTTGAATCTGTGTTTGAAATTCACTGCTTGACTGAGGGCCCTAACAGCTAAGAGTATGTGTGGGGTACAGAGATGAGGTAGTCATTCAAAAATCATGTTAAACACTTATTGCACACAGTGAGTCTATGCAACTTATTATGTGACTTTTTAAGCAGATTTTTACTCCTAAAGTTTAGGCTTGCCATAACAAAGGGGTGGAATATTTATTAAATCAAGACATTTCAAGTTTTCATCTTAAATTAATTTGTACAAATGTCTTAAAACATAATTCCATTTTTTAAATTTTTAGTTCAGGCTATAACACAACAAAATATGCAAATAGTCATGTTGTGTGAATACTTTCTGAAGGCACTGTATTTAACTTAACTGAGTGCAAACCCTAGAGATGGGTCAGTTCCACAGATGGGTCAAGTACCAATTCTACGCTAGATTAATCACTATAGACTTAGACCATCTTTATCAGACAGTGGCCTTATAGATCCAGAAAAGGAAACATTCTTTCCCAGGTGATAATACTGTTGTATTGAAGTGACAGCCTAGAGTAAGTTAGCTCTCTGTCTCCCCCCTCAGGCAGACACGGAAACGCTGGGAGCAGTTTGTCCAGACAGACAACCAGCACCTGGTGAGCCCTGAGGCTCTGGACCTGCTGGATAAGCTGCTGCGCTACGACCACCAGCAGAGACTGACGGCCACAGAGGCCATGGAGCACCCCTACTTCTGTGAGTAATACTACCTGAACGATTCCTGTTGACCACCTCTGTTGTGAATTGCCGGTTATTATGACATTGAGGATATGATCTTTAACATGATTACTCTTCTACTAAGATCCTGTGCTGAAGGAACAGTCTCTCTCTAATGTGGATGGCAATATGGTGTCCAGTGGATCCACTACAGCTCGATGAAAGCAGGTGAGTGAGAGAAACACCAACATTGGTCTTATTGTAAATTTTGACATTCTTTTGGTCTGAGAGAAATTTAGCTCCATGTCAGGTGTCCAAGCAGGTTCACTGAAATTGTTCCATTGTTCTCAATTATTCTATTGCTCTGGGTTAACGCTGCTATTTAAATATTTTTTATAAAATCACTTTTAGATTTCTTAAGCTATATAAGCATCAACAGTATCATTTCTCTTCCCTTTTTGTCTTTCAGAAGAACATTTGTTACCTCAAATTTTGACCCCTGTGTGGCAGAAACCTCTTCAAGTGTACAGTGACAATGGATCAAAGCACCGCCGACCAGTAATACCCTCAGATGTTCATACGGGCACACACACACACATACATGAACACACTCACACCCTCCTCTGTGTCAGTCCATGGTTGGCTTGCCCCAGTTACATGTGAAGCAGCCAGACCAATGAGCTTGATGTCTCACCTCTGCCTCTGCCCCCCTTCCTCTTATCATTTAGGTAAACAGAAAGTTTCAAAGACTAGAAAAAAAGGATACTTTCCTGTCATTACCCCCCCCCCCCCCCCTCGTTAAACTAAGCATGAAGAATGAAAAGGAGCGTGAGCCTGCCCCCGCCTTCCCTCGGTCTGTCTGTCTGTCCGTCTGTGTTCAGTATTCAGCCCCTCGGCAGACTTGAGCTCAGCCTCCACACACTGTAGTACTGAAGTGGCATGGTGGACCTTTTCTCTGCTCTAGGTAGAATGATAATAATATTAATGAAAATAAATGATTTTTATTTAGATTGATGTGTTTGTGTGATTTTTGGAAAATGTATTTGCCATGAGCAGTATGGCCTGCTGGGTGTTGGGTGTTTGACGAACGGTGGTTTAACAACATGTCAAAGAAAATGACTGCCACAGTTCTGTGGTCAGAGGCGATAGGACAGCTGCACACGGCCAACCTTTTTTATTTAACCTTTGTTTAACAAGGAAAGTCAGTGAAGAACAAATTCTTATTTACAATGACGGCCTAGGAACAGTGGGTTAACTGCCTTGTTCAGGGGCAGAACGACAGATTTCTACCTTGTCAGCTCTGGGTTTCGATCTAGCAACCTTTCCGTTACTGGCCCAACGCTCTAATCACTAGGCTACCTGCCGCCCCACTAGGCTACCTGCCGCCCCACTAGGCTACCTGCCGCCCCACTAGGCTACCTGTTATGGTGTGTTCCATTTTTATCTTACTTATTGTTGTTCAGACAGTCTTACAGTAATTAGTCAGAGAGACAACCACAAACAACCCCAGTATCTGGTGGTCAATTAACAGTGGGTCATCTATGCCATTAATTGCTGAGGAATGTGACAAAGTCTTGTCTTGACACCAAGTTGCTACCACAACCCTTAATGGGCTTGGCTCCAAAACACACTCACCCTAGATACAGAGAAAATGTTTTGACAGACCATCCAATGTGAACCATCAGTGCTCATTCACTGAGTGAGTAATCTGTTCAGCTTCGTGAACTTTACTCAAGTGTTTCCTTCATTTGGGCAGTTACCGTTTGCTTACCGCCAGAAAGGCTGCAATTTGGGCAGCATGCTTGTTGTGTTGTGGCCATAAACACAGTGGTGGAAAAAGTACCCAATTGTCATACTTGAGTAAAAGTAACGATACCTTAAAAGAAAATGACACAAGTAAAAGTGAAAGCCACAGAGTAAAATACTACCAGATTAAAAGTATCTGGTTTCAAATATACTTAAGTATCAAAAGTAAATGTTATTTTAACATATATTTAAGCCAGGGACACACTCCAACACTCAGACAATTTACAAACTAAGCAATTGTGTTTAGGGAGTCCACCAGATCAGATGCAGTAGGGATGACCAGGGATGTTCTCTTGATAAGTGTTTGAATTGGACCATTTTCTGTCCTGCAAAGAATTTGAAATGTAACCAGTACTTTTGGGTGTCAGGGGAAAATGCATGGAGTAAAAAGTATATTATTTTCTTTAGGAATGTAGTAGGGTAAATGTAGTCAAAAATAAAAAATAGTAAGTATAGGTACCCCAAAAACTACTTCAGTAAAAATACTTTAAATACTTCATTACACCACTGCATAGACATCCATAGAAGTGATTGACCATTGCCAAGAGGAGCGCACCGGCCATCTCCGTGAGTAGTAGCCAATGGCTTCATCTTCGTCATTAGGTGAGTCAGTGTGCCACTGGAAACTATTTAGTAGCCTACTGTAGCCTATAATAAATACATATATTTATAATGGCCTGGACTATTGTTTGAATTCAAGCCCAGATTGATCTCAGTTTGTCAGATTAACCTATAAAAAAAAATAACTTCCCGGGCCTATGATCTCTTAATCCTGCCCTGGTGAATACTTATGTAAATTAGATATTTTTGTATTTCATTTTCAATACATTTGCCAACATGTCTAAAAACATGTTTTCACTTCCATGTGCTATTGAGTGTACAGGTGTGAGAAGTTTTTATTTTTTATCCATTTTGAATTCAGCCTGTAACACAACAAAATGTGGAATAAGTCAAGGGGATGAATACTTTATGAAGGTACTGTAGATGCATTCATGCTGTGACCCTTACTGTAAGTAGAGCAGTGCTACTGGAAAGCTTTGTCATCGGACACTTGCTGCGCCTGAGTGCATAAGGCGCAGCCCCATCCCTGTTCCACAGGAGGAGCTCTTGTGAATGGGATTACTGGGAGGGCAGGTGACCTAATGCAGTGTCCTTCACTTTTGCTCACAAGTGTCTGTGATCAACTCAGAAACTGATGCAGTTTCTCCACAAAACTTATCATCTGCCAAAAGGTCCACCTATCTGAATCAGAGCCCCTGATTCTTTGTACATCTGTAATAATGAGGCAAGCTTAGCTGATACATGTAGGCTAATGGTATTCTTGTGTAACCTTGGTAAGTGTTATGGACACCATGCAGTACACTTTGTGGTGAGGCTGTACCAGGTCACACTAATTGGCTCCTTAATTTGTTTGACCTCAATGTCAGAATACAGGAGTAAGAACATTTGGTGAGATGGAGAAGATGTGCGTGTATAGTACAGTACAGATCTGGTGTCCTTCTCAGACCACATACATCAACTTGTTCCCACTGGGCATACGCTGGTTGAATTAACTTTGTTTCCACATCATTTCAATGAAATTATGTTGAACCAACGTGGAATAGACGTTGAATTGATGTCTGTGCCTAGTGGGTTGTCTCTCACACCCCGAGTTGCAGAGCAAGGCTTATGTGGTGGCAGGTACCCTAGCATTTAAGGGGTTGGGCCAGTAATCAAAAGGTTGCTGGTTCAAATTCCCGACCTGTCTAGGTGATACATCTGTCGATGTGCCTTAGAGCAAGGCACTTAACCCTAATTGCTCCTGTAAGTCTCTCTGGATAAGAGGGTCTGCTAAATGACTCAAATGTAGCAAACTACATTGACTTATATAGGGGGTCCATCGACCATTTAATTAGTATGTCTCCACCAAAGGAACCGGAGACCAGTTAACATGATGTAAATAAGAAATGTGTGTTTCTATCAGTAACAACATGGAGCCCTCCTGCGCAGGCCTAACTTTAGAAGAACCTTTTGTTGAGATGCGTTGTCATTGATTGTGTATCCAGTGTCTGCACCATAGGGGTTTGCTTTTGACTCTACAGATGAAGGATCATAATCACCCTGTTGCAGGAGAACTTGTCCATTTAATTATATTCCACATAATAATTCACATTTCCTGTTGCTGCATGATTATTTTCCTACTGTAGCAAACTGGTTCAAATTAAGATCCTACATCTGTGTATGTTTAGCTATGCCATTAGGACCTATTTTTGATTTTGCATGTGCAGCTGCATCACGTCTTGTTTTTGGTTATGAGTGTGTAGCCCAATCTCAGAGCCCTGTTCACCATTCTGTGCAAGGCGGTGGTGGCTGGACTATGGAGTTGTGTTTTAGTGTAAAATCCTCCTGTTCCATGATTCTGAATGAGTTAGCTATGATCACCATTTCTATGAGAATTGACCCTGAGTGAAGGACAAGGTGTTTGCTCCATTCACCTGCACGCACAGTAGCAGCTTAAAGGAGATGCACGTGCGTGATCCCAGGGTAGCATGACTGAAATATCCACTTCCTCCTCAAGATGATACCTGAGAGCGAGTTTCCTGTCCTACAACCTGACTCCTCTGCTCCTCACGTTCAGACAACATCTCTCCCCATCAATGTTTCAGCAGGGGCCTTGTCAGATCAGCTGGGGCCCGGGTCTGGTCAGCTGTGGACCGGTCAACATGGCAGTAGTCAAGAGAGAGAACAGGAATCTGAGTTTACAGCAGGGGCTGTGAGCAGGGTTTTCTATGTCATTTAACAACCATATTAATCATTTGGAATTGATAGGAGGGCTTATTTTAGGTGTTTAGTGTTGTTTTTAAGGGCCCAGTGTCTTTTTATTGTTTTAAGTGTCTAGCATAGCGTTGTAGCCTATTTTAAAGTGTCCAGTCTATTCTATTATTTTAAGTGCCTACTGTCTGGTGTGTCTAATTGTTACCTATTCTTCCCCTTTCTTTCTGTCTCTCTGCCTCTGTGCGAAAGAGGATAATTCATGTGATTCATGTTCTCAATTAAACAATGAAACCTCAACAGCATAACAATTCATCATGTTTTTCTCATGATTGTGTCTGAACTTCCCTCCAGCTCTATCCTGGAACCTGCAAGGAAATGAAAAACAGTGCACCGAAAAAACACCTGGAGGCAGGAACTAGAAGCAGATACTAAAAGATCTGACATGGGGTGGAACAAGATTGAGAAGTAAGTCAGTAAAACCTCCCCCCAGCCAATAATTACTGTATTATGGTAATTACTTACCTCCATTTGGAATGAATGGGAAATGCTTTAAATGATGTATGACACAAGTATACAGGTGATAGTACTATGTGTGTTACTTTGTAAATACAGTGTCTATGTAACCCAGAGCATACACTTCGATGGACAGTAATCTATTTGATAAAATGTACACAGAAACACAAACCTGTAACATCACAACAGCAAAATACAACAGACAAGGAGTTAAGTTGATCTAAAGAGTCAAAGCTTTATTAAATCTTCACAGTGCAAATGTAAGTCAATTACACCTTTCATTTAGCAATGTACACCCAGATTTCAACACACCTAAAAAAGACAACAACCCAACACCTAACCCCCCAGCCCACAACAGAGGAACATGAAAAAGTGAAGTCCCCTTTCCTGACCGGTGGTAACTTTCCACAGGTTTATTTACTGTTGGACCTTCCAGTGAGCATAGTCTCACCTGCTGAAATTACATATATAGGACCAAATAAAATCCCTGTGGTTGCCATACAGAAAGGAAAAAATAGTAGATCTTCTGTATCAATGGTGAATCATTGCCCACTGGGCTCTAACATGAAGCTAAATCTATCAGTCACTACTCCACTTCTGACCACTCCAGATGGAAAAAATACAGGTGTGCTGTCTCTCAGGAGTGTCCTCCCTCCCATCAACAAAGGAAGCATGGGGGAGACATGGTGTCTGTGCCACTATGTACTGGTTTGTGTGGAGACGTAAAGGGGGCTCATCCCCAAATGAATCGTAGCTCCCAATGGGGGGGGGGGACTCTTAAGGTGCCATTATCATCCAAATCTTTTAATGCTAGGAGTATTACGTCTGCGACGAAAGCAGGAAGGCAGACATCTCCTGTCTGACTTGGTCGGAGAACCAGGTGGTGGAGGAGAAGATGCTTGCTTCCTGAAACACAAAGAGTTTGACCATGAGTCAGAGATCTATAAATTGAGGTAATAATTTAACATCTACATCCTCTAAAATATTCAGAAGGTGATTGTTTTATCATTCAATTGACAAAACAACTTACAAAACAACCACACTCTTATAAAAAAGGGGTTCCAAAAGGGTTCTCTGGCTGTCCCCATAGTAGAACCCTTTTTGGTTCCAGGTAGAACCTTTTTTTCTGAGAGTGTATCACCTACCCCGAATATAGCACATTTTGACAGTGCTAGATGATACAGTGCATTCGGAAAGTATTCAGACCCTTTTAATCCACATTTTGTTACATTACAGCCTTATTCTAAAATGTATTCAATAAATATTTTTCTTCCTCAATCTACACACAATACCTCATAATGACAAATGGCAAATAGCAAATGTATACATATTTTTTAAACAGAAAAACCTTATTTACATAAGTATTCAGACCTTTGCTAAGAGACTCGAAATTGTGCTCACGTACATCCTGTTTCCATTGATCATCCTTGAAATGTTTCTACAACTTGATATGAGTCCACCTGTGGTAAATTCAATTGATTGGACATGATCTGGAAAGGCACACACCTACTATATAAGGTCCCACAGTTTACAGTGCATGTCAGAGCAAAATCCAAGCCATGCGGTCGAAGGAATTGTCCGTAGAGCTTCGGGACAGAATTGTGTCGAGGCACAGATCTGGGGAAGGGTACCAAAACATTTCTGCAGCATTAAACGTCTCCAAGAACACAGTGGCCTCCATCATTCTTAAATGGAAGAAGCCTGGAAACACCAAGACTCTTCCTAGAGCTGGCCGCCCGGCCAAACTGAGCAATAGGGGGAGGAAGGCCTTGGTCAGGCAGGTGACCAAGAACACGATGGTTACTCTGAAGGAGCTCCAGAGATCCTCTGTGGAGATGGGAGAACATTCCAGAAGGACAACCATCTCTGCAGCACTCCACCAATCAGGCCTTTATGGTAGAGTGGCCAGACGGAATCCACTCCTCAGTAAAAGGCACATGACTGCCTGCTTGGAGTTTGCCAAAAGGCACCTAAAGACTCTCAGACCATGAGAAACAAGATTTTCTGGTCTTAGGAAACCAAGATTGAAGTCTTTGGCCTGAATGCCAAGCATCGCGTATGACACCCCCCCATCTCAATCACCTCTGGAGAGACCAGAAAATAGCTGTGCAGTGACCCTCCCCATCCTACTTAACATTGCTTGAGAGGATCTGCAGAGAAGAATGGGAGAAACTCCCCAAATACAGGTGTGCCAAGCTTGTAGCGTCACACCCAAGAAGACCTGAGGCTGTAATCGCTGCCAAATGTGCTTTAACAAAGTACTGAGTTAAGGGTCTGAATACTTACAGTATGTAAATGTGATATTTCAGCTTTTAATTTTCAATAACGTTGCTAAAA
Source organism: Oncorhynchus clarkii lewisi (assembly GCF_045791955.1). Taxonomy (NCBI): domain Eukaryota; kingdom Metazoa; phylum Chordata; class Actinopteri; order Salmoniformes; family Salmonidae; genus Oncorhynchus; species Oncorhynchus clarkii. The sequence continues at coordinate 23,042,520 of NC_092147.1, forward strand.
ATTCGAAAAACCTCTTTCTGCTTTGTCATTATAGGGTATTGTGTATATTGTTGAGAGGGAAAAAACAATTTAATACATTTTAGTATAATGCTGTAACGTAACAAAATGTGGATAAAGTCAAGGGATCTGAATACTTTCCGAATGCACTGTATATGCTACCTACACACACAGGACTTGAAGAGAAATAAGACTGATAACAGTGCATCCAGAGAGATGTTGCATTGTAGTACAGCAGTGGGATTTGGCCTCACCTCTTGTTGGCTGCAGTAGCAGCCTCATAACGCATCACACACAGCATTCTGTAGATCTGACGTAGGGTCAACTTAGGGGTATTGCATGCCAGACGCGGGTGGGGGTCATTACGAGGGCCGCGGTAGGCGATGAGGGACATGTAACCACACTTGGGGCCCTTCCCAAAGAGTTGGAGAGGCTGATGGAGAGTGCTGTTTCCATAACAGGAAGCAAACTGGAGGAGACATGGGGACAGAAAAATACAGGTTTTTGCTCAGCATTCTGAAGCAACACAATGTCAAGTCTATTTTGTGGATTTAAGTGCCAAAATAAAAACTAATTAGGACCCTAATCATTCAAAACTTGTTTTCAAAAGCACAAAAAAAAAAAAAGTTCTGTTCATTTTAGTTTTACACAGTGAACGTTGTTTAATTCATTTCCTCATTTTCACACAATGCAAACTGTTTTGTCTCTGTCCAGAATTTCAGTAAACAGTTTGAGAAGTTGAGAAAAAAATCCCCCTCTCCATCAGAAACCCAAGCCCAGCACTCACACAAAGAGTGGATCCTTCTTTCTACCTCACAGTGAGACTCCAGACAAACAGATTATTTTACTTGACACCTGATCTTCATGGAGAACATTGGCTGAACATCCTCACTCTGACTACCAGACAACCTAGTCTGCTACAGACACACAGCTGAACTGAAGCCCCTCCATGGGTACAGTGACACATAGGAGTTTATCAACTGAGGCTCCTGTCCAACATTTCATATTTATTTCCCTTTGTCTATTTAACATAATAACCATCATTTCATTGAAAAAATGTTGCTGATCCAGTTCTGTTGAGGATCGTTCATCAATTCCCCATATTTTCACAAACCACTATTATGACCCAAACACATAAATAAATACTCACAGGCACCACAGTTGCCATGGACTGAGATGGAGAGACTGCTTGATCTGTTCAAAGTGCTGTAGTTCAGGTGAGAAGGTAACTTTGAGCCACTCTGCGGACATGCCACCTTCTTATAGCTTTCTGAGACAGTGATGCTGAATAGGGCAGGGGCCAGTTACATTCCAGTCAATACAAAACAGACCTGCCCACTTCTGACATCACCCAGTGAGCTCACTGCTCTTTATGCACCCACACTCCACACACAGAACACAGCAAAGAGGATGTCTCATGTTTCAGAAAATCAGCACCACAAAGCTTTTAATTATTAAGAAGGCTTTTGTCCCTGGGGGTAAATTTAGAAGCAGAGGGGTGTGAATTGAAGTGTAATTCTGGGAATGATGAGGGAGAAGCTTAGTAGCAGGTGCACTTTGTGTCATACTTTAATGGTTTGAATGGGCCCCTGGCACTCATTCTTGACTTAGACCACATTAGAGGACTCTTTCATTACTCTGTGACCAGGGGTGCGATTCCACTGAGCCTCTGTATATACACTGCTCAAAAAAATAAAGGGAACACTAAAATAACACATCCTAGATCTGAATGAACAAAATATTCTTATTAAATACTTTTTTCTTTACATAGTTGAATGCGCTGACAACAAAATCACACAAAAATGATCAATGGAAATCAAATGTATCAACTCATGGAGGTCTGGATTTGGAGTCACACTCAAAATTAAAGTGGAAAACCACACTACAGGCTGATCCAACTTTGATGTAATGTCCTTAAAACAAGTCAAAACGAGGCTCAGTAGTGTGTGTGGCCTCCACGTGCCTGTATGACCTCCCTACAACGCCTGGGCATGCTCCTGATGAGGTGGCGGATGGTCTCCTGAGGAATCTCCTCCCAGACCTGGACTAAAGCATCTGCCAACTCCTGGACAGTCTGTGGTGCAATGTGGCATTGGTGGATGGTGCGAGACATCAAATCAAATTTATTTATATAGCCCTTCGTACATCAGCTGATATCTCAAAGTGCTGTACAGAAACCCAGCCTAAAACCCCAAACAGCAAGCAATGCAGGTGTAGAAGCACGGTGGCTAGGAAAAACTCCCTAGAAAGGCCAAAACCTAGGAAGAAACCTAGAGGCCAACCCAGACAGGATGATCACATCAGTGACATGATGTGATGTGCTCAATTGGATTCAGGTCTGGGGAACGGGCGGGCCCGTCCATAGCATCAATGCCTTCCTCTTGCAGGAACTGCTGACACACTCCAGCCACATGAGGTCTAGCATTAGGAGGAACCCAGGGCCAACCGCACCAGCATATGGTCTCACAAGGGGTCTGAGGATCTCATCTCGGTACCTAATGGCAGTCAGGCTACCTCTGGCGAGCACATGGAGGGCTGTGCGGCCCCCCAAAGAAATGCCACCCCACACCATGACTGACCCACCGCCAAACCGGTCATGCTGGAGGATGTTGCAGGCAGCAGAACGTTCTCCACGGCATCTCCAGACTGTCACGTCTGTCACATGTGCTCAGTGTGAACCTGCTTTCATCTGTGAAGCGCACAGGGCGCCAGTGGGGTTTTTGCCAATCTTGGTGTTCTCTGGCAAATGCCAAACGTCCTGCACGGTGTTGGGCTGTAAGCACAATCCCTACCTGTGGACGTCGGGCCTCATGGAGTCTGTTTCTGACCGTTTGAGCAGACACATGCACATTTGTGGCCTGCTGGAGGTAATTTTGCAGAGCTCTGGCAGTGCTCCTCCTGCTCCTCCTTGCACAAAGGCGGAGGTAGCGGTCCTGCTGCTGGGTTGTTGCCCTCCTACGGCCTCCTCCACGTCTCCTGATGTACTGGCCTGTCTCCTGGTAGCGCCTCCATGATCTGGACACTACGCTGACAGACACAGCAAACCTTCTTGCCACAGCTCACATTGATGTGCCATCCTGGATGAGCTGCACTACCTGAGCCACTTGTGTGGGTTGTAGACTCCGTCTCATGCTACCACTAGAGTGAAAGCACCGCCAGCATTCAAAAGTGACCAAAACATCAGCCAGGAAGCATAGGAACTGAGAAGTGGTCTGTGGTCACCACCTGCAGAACCACTCCTTTATTGGGGGTGTCTTGCTAATTGCCTATAATTTCCACATGTTGTCTATTCCATTTGCACAACAGTATGTGACATTTATTGTCAATCAGTGTTGCTACCTAAGTGGACAGTTTTATTTCACAGAAGTGTGATTGACTTGGAGTTACATTGTGTTGTTTAAGTGTTCCCTTTATTTTTTTGAGCAGTGCACAATGCTTCTTCATTCACAGTCTTTTCAGCCCAGCAAGTGAGTTTATGAGCTGCAGTAACAAGTGGCTCTGGCATTGGCTTACATTACATAGGCACTGCACTGAAGGCTGGAAAGTCCCACCTATTTCATTGGCTGAGAGACCTGTCAATTTAACTAGGCAAGTCAGTTAAGAACAAATTCTTATTTCACAATGACTGCCTACCCCAACCAAACTTGACCAACTGTGCGCCGCACTATGGGACTCCCAATCACGGCCAGATGTGATACTGCCTGGATTCAAACCCTTGATGGCCCCATCAACACCTCTTGCACTGAGATGCAGTGCATTTGACCACTGCGCCACTTGGGAGCTCAGGAGTAAAAGGTTACTGATGCAGAATTAAAATCACTGGCAACCAGAATATGTATGTCTTCCTGTTTGTTTATAGCCTTGTATAGTTCATTAAGTGGCAGCTTGTTATTTTTCTTGTGTCCTGAGGTGGAATGTAAACGACAGTCACAATAACAGCTGAAAACTCCCTCTGGAGGTAGATGGGTCGTGCTTTAACCGTGCTCGAGTCAAGAGGCAAACCCCTCCCCCTCTTGATTTCCCTGACTCCACTGTCAGGTCCGCATTGGGACTGGAGAATCAATCAAATTGGATAGCCATGGGGGGTATCAAATCCGAGAGCATTTTTTCAGAAAAGCAGAGAATATTGCTGTTTCGAGAGTCCCATTGTTAGCAAATCCACGATCGGAGGACATTCATCTTATTATCAAGTGATGAGGGAAGAGGTGACCGGTTTTCCCTTTGCCTTAATCTCACCAGGATCCCCCCGCTCTTGCCTCTGTAACACCAGCGTTTCCTCTTGGGTAGCCCGAAAATTGGATTGGAATTAAAGAAAGAATCCACGGCAGATCAGTCGATGTCGAAGTTGAACCCGGAATTGAAGTAAGTAACTGCTGATCTGATGTTCAAAAGTTATTGTCGGTTGTAAGAAATGATAGCGGATACATTTAGTGAAAATAAGTCAAAATAATTGATGAAAGAATCACAAAATAGCTAAATTGGGTTGGAGATTGCAAAACGGCGGCCATCCAGTATGGGGCCATCAAGGGCCATCTATTAGGCGTTTATTCACTAATCTTTCTACTTTATCTAATAATTGTGTTTTTTCAATCACAACTAGGATGCTGCTGGGCCCAGCACAGACAGTGTGGTCCCCTGATCTTCTGGTACCAGTGATGTGGGAAAGGATGCTGGGCTTAGTAGAGACAGCTCAGAGGTGGACGCACACACACACGTTACATTGACAAATGGGACACCTGCTCTTTCCAATGTATCATATGTATCTACAGATGTAGGATCTTAATTTGATCGCCCTGTTGCGGGAGAGCTTTCCTGAAATGCAGGAAATGTAAAACTTGTAGTGTATTTGAGGTTTAAAAAGACTTCTGAAGTTTGTAATTTCCACTTTGAAATTTCAGACTTCATTTTCCCATACAAACAAATCTATCAACCCTTACAAATATGTCCAATAATTATAATCCACATAATAATTCACATTTCCTGTTGCTGCAGGATATTTTTTAAATTTTTTTATTTATTATTTATTTACCCCTTTTTCTCCCCAATTTTGTGGTATCCAATTGTTGTAGTAGCTACTATCTTGTCTCATCGCTACAACTCCCGTACGGGCTCGGGAGAGACGAAGGTTGAAAGTCATGCGTCCTCCGATACACAACCCAACCAAGCCGCACTGCTTCTTAACACAGCGCGCATCCACTCCGTGCACCTGGCCTCCTTGGTTAGCGCACACTGCGCCCAGCCCGCCACAGGAGTCGCTGGTGCGCGATGAGACAAGGACACCCCTACCGACCAAGCCCTCCCTAACCCGGGCGACGCTAGGCCAATTGTGCGTCGCCCCACGGACCTCCCGGTCGCGGCCGGTTACGACAGAGCCTGGGCGCGAACCCAGGGACTCTGATGGCACAGCTGGCGCTGCAGTACAGCACCCTTAACCACTGTGCCACCCGGGAGGCCCCGGCTGCAGGATATTTTAATCCTTCTGTAGGAAACTGGCTTAAATTAATTAACCTCTTAAGGATCCACCACTTTTCGCCCCTTTTGGACAGTGTAGTTAGATTAACAAGAATTTAAGCTTTCTGCCAATGTCAGATATGTCTATGTCCTGGGAAATGTCCTTGTTAATTACAACCTCATGCTAATCGCATTAGCCTACATTAGCTCAACTGTCCCGTGGGGGGACCCACCGATCCTATTTCTGTATGAGGAAACAGCTTCCGAACCTCTCCTCTTCTTCTGCCACCTACTGGGAGACTGTTGAATTGTTATGAAACTGACTGCATGGATGAGTTTTCAGAGTGCTATGCCCCCTCCATGTTTATAATTAGTTTTCACAGCTCCTTTCAGAATCAAAAAGATCATTGTGAAAATGGAATAGTCATGACGTGTGTGTGTGTGTGTCTAGTGGGGGTGTTGTAGAGCTGGAGTATGTGTCTCGCTGTTTCACCAAGCGTTGTGCACTGTGCAGCTGTAAACCATGCTACCGCTTCAGAAGCAGTGGGCCCTGTCTGGACTGTGAGAAGATCCCCAGTATGACCACACCACGCAGTAGGGACTTATTATTAGGCAACTCAGGCAATTGTTTGGGGCCTCACATAATCAGTGGCCTCGTGAACTTGGCATAGATAAAGGTAAGGACACATACAGTAAGTTACAGTGCATTCAGAAAGTATTCAGACCCCTTCACTTTTTCCACATTTTGTTACATTACAGCCTTATTTTAAAATGGATTATAATATTTTACCTTTCTTCTAACTTTGAAACAAATATGATCATATTTAGTGACAGTACAAAATTGGCAACATTTCATGTAACTAATGACAGAGTATTTTCTGCCCAGATGCCATTCAAATGCCTGCTGACTAGTTACAACTTCAGCTTTAAGCACAAGGTGATTTTGTCCCTCTGTGACCAAGAGAAAGTAGTCTTATTTAAATTCTATGACATTATTTAGTATTTTTTCATGTTGAGATCTCTAAATCCATCTGAGAGTATCACAGCGAGATGAGACTGCTTTAATCACAAGCGTCTCCTGTTTCATATGCCATATTGTAAGCCGAGCTGCGAGGTTCACAGACAGGGGAGTTCAAACCTTTGTCTGGATAGGCCAGAAAATGTGACGTGTTGCTTGCTCCCTATGCAAATTAGGTGTCAGATTTCATAAACTGCAAGAACGGAATGCGAAGCGTGACAATCAGAACTGTCGAGGAGTGCACATCAATTAATGTTGCACCCCTCACAGAGCGCTTTGTACACACAAATGTTGGTCGGAATCGGTATAGAACCGCTCAAAATCCCCTAAATAGAGGACAACGTTCTATGTCCATCTCTGCTGTGTTTTCCAGGGCAGCCAAAGTGTGCCTGACCCATTCTCTGGAGATGCGTCAGTGTAGGTTGGGGCCGGACTACCAGGACTGTGCCCAGTCCCTCAACAATCTAGCTGCCCTACACACAGAGAGGAGGGAGTACGAGACTGCAGAGGACATGTATGAGAGAGCCCTGGACATAAGGATGAGAGCCCTGTCCCGTGACCACCCCTCCCTGGCCTACATCCTCAAACACCTGGCCAAGCTCCACAAACACACAGTAGGTTGAGGAGATGGAAAGTTTCTAACAAAGCTCTACAAACACAGAGTAGGTTGAGGCGATGGAAAGTTTCTAACAAAGCTCTACAAACACAGAGTAGGTTGAGGAGATGGAAAGTTTCTAACAAAGCTCTACAAACACAGAGTAGGTTGAGGAGATGGAACGTTTCTAACAAAGCCACCAGAGGGCTGTTGCATGTAATCCCATTAAGACAAGTCCTAGACAAAACATTTTTTTAAAGTTTATTTTTAAAGGAGAAGTTAACTTTTTTTACAACTTGTTTTTGCATTTTCACATGTTTTCGCAAAACCTACCCTAACCAACCTACCCCAACGTTGTGCAAATGGGGGTGTCAAACAGAACATGAACAAAGGCCCCAAAAATACCCAAATGTGCAATATTTTTTAATGGAAATGCTCTCATTACAGTGATGCTGGTCTTAGATGTTTGTCACATGAAATTGGGTCATTCTTAACTTATC